>NC_051270.1:13266247-13922914 GCF_015220745.1 Sebastes umbrosus
GGGGAGTGCAACAAGCTGTAAACACAACACTGACATATTATCACCTTATAAAGCTGTTATGGCGAATGGGAGAGTTTCCAGGGACCTGCTACAATGTTTCCCATTAATTACTTAGACTGTGCCAGCACGTCACAGTTTCATAATGAACCAAATTTTTTTTTTTACACTTCTCTTGGGAGGGCTCCGTGCAGTCTGTGGGACCTCTGCGGCAATGGCTGTCCCTCACCGAACACGGTGCGCCGCGACCAGCTCCGGGTTGGCTTGGAAAGGCTCGGCGGCTATGAACGTGAGCTTTACAGCAGCCCAACTGGGGCGGACTGTACTCAGTGCGTCAGGGGTCTGTGGCGATGCCGGCAACCCATCTTGAAACACGGAACCCGTCTCATTGACTGTGCTTATGATTAATATGTTTTCTAGAGCACAAACTTGTGTACAAGAGCACAAAGTTCTTCATAGATCTAGCCTCTTAATGTTGCTCTCAAAGTGCACCAGATTTTAAAATGTACAAGAATTTCCTCCGGGGGAGTATTACACCGGACCCCCCTGATGGTCCGAGGTCCACTCACTATAGTCTCACAAAATCCTGTGTGGAACACTGCTGCTACGATGTGCATGTCGAGGGGGACATGACCAAATAAGACAGTTGTCAAGTTGACAAGTTGTCAATGGTTTTCAGTAGACTCTCCTCATACTGTCAGAAGTTAATCAGTGAAAAAGCGCATTACAAGTGCTCATGAAAAATGCATTAAACCTTACAGCTTAGCGATAAATGCAGTAAAGCTTGTTAATAAAACTTTTCAAATATCAACTTCTACTGAAATGTATCCATTGTAACATAAAAAGGCACAAAAATCCACAGCAAGTTTAACTCTTGTCACTACAAGGAACCCCTTTCACATTACACATTGATCCATTATGTATTACACATATTGATGCGACATGAAAACAAATCTTTTTTTAGTCACAGACATACTTGTTGACAGCATGGTATCAATTATCAGAGTGGCAACACTGAATATAAATATTCTCCTCTCTGGTAGCATAAGATGATAGCTGCCTCTTGAGGACCACAGAATAGAGCAAATAGGGAGAGAAAGCCCTTGGGCCTTTTCTTAGCAGGCGGGTAGACCACTTGTGACTCACTTGTTTCTTGGCCTCGGGTCAGATCCTCCTGCACAGCTCCTCAGCTACACAAGAAATTTGCCATACTTACCTATGCAAATCTGCCCAGATAATGATATTAATGGCTGCACCTACAGGCACAACAGTTTCTGTATTACCTTGATAACCCTGAAAACTCTGCACGACGTCACAGGGGGAGTGAGGAGATATTTACTAAAAGGTTTAAGATGAACATGCATTATACAGAGGTTGGGAGGATTATACTTCATATTCAAGCCTGGCACATGAAAAAGCCATCACTTTATATCCTGGAGGTAACAGTGGCTAAATACTGTGGTATACATGTCTTCTATACAGTAGCGGAAAATTGTCACACACATGTATTTGGTGAAGGAAGCGATCAGGCGGCCATAAGTCTGTTAAACAAGAAGTGAAAGTACAGTGGTGAGAACGAGCATCATTCTGCCTCTCTCATGCTCCCTCAATCTCTCCCTGTCTATATGCTCCGGTAAAGCCGAGGCCAGTTTGGCTTCATTTGCAGCACAAGCCTCTTAATCCCTGGAGTCTCCAGTGTAGAAAGGGACATGAGGAGCATATGGAGGGCCTCTGATCCTTATTAGTGCATGGCACAGACAGATGGAAAAATTAAGGTAATTTTAGAAAGTTGGACTCTTTTTAAGCCTTTCTGGTTTTATCATTATTTCTCCTCACATCATGACTCATGAAGCTTCCTTTCCTTTTTTTGTAAAATCTTCCTTCATTGAACAGTTTGTTCAGATTTTAACAAGAGGGTTAAAACAATATATATATATATATTTACCTCACATTTCCCCTAATATTTAAAGTTAACTCTCATTTGTTCAGAGAATTTGTCTGTGCATGTGTTCTCCTCTGCAGAAATGCCCTACTTTACGCTCACTGCTCATTCATGTGTTAGAGCTGCCCACTAAGACCACAGTCTTCAACTGCAGGTCTCTAAATAGCTCCACTTAAGCTGTTGGGGTTAGGAAGAAGGGATTATTCATTCACTTTCAAAGCCAAGATTTTAGTGCTGGTGCAGATTTTTGACCCAGCAACCTTCCAGTCACACATACAGTATGCTGCCATCCGTTTTCAGTTTGGTCCATGATTTGACTTCCTCTGGCATATCATGACGTAACTGTAAAAATCTGAAACAAGAGACCATCCAGCTTAGTGAAGCGTTCTCACAAATTACTCCATCGTCTGGAATAAATCCTTCCACTCTGTCTGAGTGGATGGGATGCAGCAGCCCAAACACCACCTATGTTTCTCTGTTCTGACAACATCACATATTTAGCTATTAATAACATTTGTACCAAGAGTGGCTCAACCTTATCTTCACCCCACTGCTCAAAACAATAAAACATGATTTACCATGCTGGATGAATGCACCTCGACCAATCCCAGACTGAATATCTACAATAAGACCACATCTCTAAAAATAAACTGTAAAGCTGTTCACAATGATCCAAACTAAAATCACTCCTACTTTCAAATCCTTAAATGCCAACATCTCAAAAATTGTATTGTAAAAACAAAACACCCAGAATTGAACATACTTCAAAAATTCAAAATACGTAAAAGTCTTGAAGCCCCAGATTTATTTCCAATTCATAATTAAACCTTCAGTAGGCAGAATGTTTTTGGCATCATTGTGCAAAAAATTACATAATAACCTTTCATCATATTGTAATTCAAGTGTTCTGAGAGATAACTAGACGTCTGCACGTCCTCATGCCTCTGTTTTCTGGCTTTAAAAAATCTAGCCCATGACAGGAGACTTTGGCCAATCACAGGTCATTTCAGAGAGAGAGCGTTCCTATTGGCTGTTCATTCAACGGAGGCAGCTGTCAATCACTCACAAACTCTGATTAAACGGTCAAACTAGGCAGCGCTGATCAAATATGAATCAATATTCTGTTACTGTAATGCCTATTTCTTGCATAAATCATTTGAGGTGACAAATTGGCATTACAGTAACAGAATACTGATTCATATTTGATCAGCGCTGCCTAGTTTAACTGTTTGATTGTAGTTTGTGAGTGATTGACAGCTGCTCCGAGATGACAGGCTCCAGCTCGGCTCTGATTGGTTGTTTTTCTCCGGTCTGTGAAATCTTGCAGATGCCATTAGGAGCACCGGAGGACACAGAGGCACATTTTTTTTTTTACAGATTACCTGTCACATACACTACTGTCAGGATAATAACAAGAAAATTACTTCTTTTAATCATATTTGTTTCAATTCTGCCCACTGCAGCTTTAACTGGATCCATCCAAATGAGTCAGATCTTCTATCTATCTTCTGGATAGAAGAATGGTAGATTGCCATTTATCAAACCAGCCATTAGAGACCACCCCTGTTTCACTTAACGATTAAAAAATGTAGTGCAAATATCACAAAAATGTCACTAAACAAGATGTCTTCCACAGTAACACCCTGGTTTCGTGTGGTGGTGATATGACTACAGCCTGATCCTGACAGCTTTGAGGGTATGAGGGTCAATATACAATACCCAGGAAGATTTCATCCGGTTGGCCTGAAGGTGTAAGGACTGAAAATAAATAGTTTGTATGACATGTCGCTCAACCTAATCTGAAGGTGAAAATGTTCTGAAATATGAGGAGCACAGAGCACACCACACCTGCGGACAGACTTTCCTCGAAGGAATTTATAGTGTTGCACTCCGTTGTACACACAAAAATGCAAAAAGAGAGCTTGAGATAGAAGTTCAAACCCTGGCTGCCTTACCTCCTCACCTCCACATACTTGGCCTATTGCGTAGTGGGCATGATTGATTGTCACTCCCAAAAAAGTTAAGGTAATTGTCAAAATCCTTTTTTGCTAGCGCCACCAGCAGGGCGACACTTATAACTCAAAAACAATTAGATAGATTACCATGAAATTTGGCACACACACTCATGTTCCCCTCAGTATGAATCCTAATGACTGTGGTGATCCCCTGATTTATAGTACAGTTATCAGGTCAAAATTACAATTTGTCCTATAATTTGGTTTACAGCCAAATACCTGCAAAAGTATTAAGTAGCAAATGTTAGCTTGCACCCATACGGAAGTGTAATATATGTACATATATTGGATTTCTATATATAAAATGTATGTACGTATGAAGTAAAAACATGTATGTACATATATGTGCAAACTATATATGAAAGCCATTAGAAATTGGAACAATTTCATACATTGACATATACAGTAAGTCAAGCCAATGATGATGCATGTATAACACATGTTATTAACATACACTCACCGGCCACTTTATTAGGCACACCTGTTCAATTGCTTGTTAACACAAATAGCTAATCAGCCAATCACATTGCAGCAACTCAATGCATTTAGGCATCTAGACGTGGTGAAGGCGACTTGCTGAAGTTCAAACCGAGCATCAGAATGGGGAAGAGAGGGGATTTAAGTGACTTTGAACATGGCATGGTTGTTGGTGCCAGACGGGCTGGTCTGAGTATTTAAAAAACTGCTGATCTACTGGGATTTTCATGCACAACCATCTCTAGGGTTTACAGAGAATGGTCCGAAAAAGAGAAAATATCCAGTGAGCGGCAGTTGTGTGGACGGAAATGCCTTGTTGATGTCAGAGGTCAGAGGAGAATGGGCAGAGTGGTTCGAGATGATAGAAAGGCAACAGTAACTCAAATAACCACTCGTTACAACCAAGGTATGCAGAATACCATCTCTGAACGCACAACACGTTGAACCTTGAAGCAGATGGGCTACAGCAGCAGAAGACCACCAGGTGTAGCAAGGTGTACCTAATAAAGTGGCCGGTGACTGTATATGTCACATATATAATAATGTATGTATATATAGTATAATATATATGTATTTGTTTCAAAGCACAGTTGGCCTAAGTACAGCCTCACAGAGCCTCTAGCATGACTGTAGACTCTTTTCACTTGTCTGTCCTAAACCCCTACAGTATATATCTCCACACACACATACATGCAGATACATATACAATATTTTACATGCATATGTCTGCACAAACATAATACATTGCAACCTAATTTCAGACTATTCTACTATTGTTAACATACTTAAACCATATCATATCTTCTGTGTCTCATATAACTGTTGGTAATTATCTGGTCTGTCATAATTCAACTTCACTTGTATGTATATAAAGTACTGTATAGTGTGTGCAGCAATCCTCACACTTAGTTAGACTCGCATGTCAGCAACACTAGATGTCCTGGCTATCATGAGTGCCGATCTACAGCACAAACTCTTTTTCCTAATACATGGCTGAAAATGTCAGATTGCTTTAGCAAAGTGGATTCATTACACAGCTAGAAAAAGGAAGGGAGAGAGAGAGCAAGGGCAAAACCCCTCATCCTGCATCCTCATTCAGATCACTCTTAACCTAACACCCCTCTGCCACAGTCTCTAATCCACAGCTTTATTTTTGTTTATCTGTATTTTTTTTTAATTTATCATGAACAAGATCTTGTCTCATGCATTCATAATTTCTGCGCCCTCAGAACTTCCTAACGGGGGCAATGTATTTTTTTTTTTTTCTGTGGTGTGATCATTTGCATAACTAATCTGGTATTTACATTCATCAATTGCTTCATTAATTAGGTCAGTGATCAAAGCGGGGTTTCTCTATCACTCGGGAAGGAGAGGGAAAAAAATACATTTTTGGTGGCTGTCTGCTACAGCTCTGCGCAGTAACAAAAAGAAATAAAAGCAGGGAGTTTGGGTTGAGATCTAACGCATAATTTCTTATGGAGAGCCTGCTGAGAGATACTGCACTCTTATGTAATTCAGCAACATCATTATGAAGACAGTCAGAGGCGGCAGAGAGCCTCCATCTTTAGCCACTACCTCTGGCAGAACAGTCAGATCGGCCACGCCATCTACTGGTGGATAGGTGGAGGATTTTTTTAACCACCTCTAATGACCACCCAGGGGACAGGGCCAGGGGCCGAGGAAAACTAACAGCCCTTTCAGGGACTGGATTTGAGGCTTTTGAACACTGATGACATGTATGATCCACTATCGGCCGGTATCATTAGTCATGTGAGACAAATCCAGGCTCTGGGACTCGCAGTGCTGTTCTCCCCCTTTGTCAGTGGTGATGTGTAATTTGTCTACCTTCCACATTCATCTGACCTTCCCCTTGACAAGGTGTCGTCTAAAAGACAGGTTTGTGTTTGCCGGGTGTTTGTGGTATCTTGCTGACACACACAATGTAACAATCGAGCAGCGCTGAGGTCCCCCCGCTCCACTTCTCCAATCTCTCATCTGCTAGGCAGCACTACATCATAATCTGGAAGCATAAAACAGGAAAGGTACACAAATAGAAACTGCTGACCCATCTGTTTTATATAAGTGTAAAAAAAAAAGAAAAAAAAGACTTGAATTATGAAATATATACAAAATGGAAAACGGCACGATGAATTTGATAGGCATGACTGGATTGAAAAATGAGTGTTGCCTTGCTTTAATTGCACATATTGGAAGTTTTTGCGCTTCACTGAATTAAGCATCCTATTATTTCATGAGTCCACTCATTCTCTACAACCTCTTTAAGATAAACCTGCTGCAAATAGGGCGACTATATATTATTTTGTTTAGGATTCTATAAGTAATAGATTGCAGTATTTACCGTTATCAACAAAACCAGTAAATTAGCAGCACCCCAATAGTTGTCATTTTAGTTGTCTTACTCTTTATCGTCAAGGGAATGTGATTTAGACCATACTGCAATGTCCCGAAACGCATAAATCATTCTTTAAACTAGTGTTTTGTTTACAGTAGTTTCTTACACAGCTTTGTGCACAACCACACCTAATTTAGTTCTTGCTTATCAGACACAACAATACTCCCAAAAGGAAACTGTTTCAGTAATTACAGAGAGCAGAATATCCCCCCTCACCCTCCGGAGTATATGGACCCTCGATACTAATGCAAGTTTTTCAGCAGCCTGCCAATTAATCCACGTTGACCCCGCAGAGTCACACAGGTCTGCTGCTGCTCTTCAAATACCCAGGGGGCCATCGGCTGCTTCTTGAGGTCTTAACCTTCATAGAACAGAACCGTTTCTTGGTGGTTTGATGACCAGCTTGCTGTCAGGTGTGACTCACTGCCCAGAGGCCTGTACTACGAAGCGAGTTCAACATACCCAGGGTATATTCTTGTTATCTGGCTTAACTAACCGTAATAACTGCGGTCCTACGAGGCTGGTTATCAACTCGGTAAATCAACCCAGGGTTTCTCAATCTGGCTATGAGCGTGTTCACATGAAAGGGGCGGTGTTTGCAGAATATAACCAATCACAAACATGGACAAGTCTACTGTCAGCTGAGCGGCATGATTTACAAAGGAAAAGCAAACTATAATATTAGACAAATATGAAGAAATTAAACACATAATCCAGACTAATAGTAACACAGTTGAAGCTGACAGATGCAGGAAGGACAGCTGGCAAAAGAAAAAAATTGCCGATGTGTGATTGCGTACATTAACAGACTTAATAATTTAACAGAATACTCAAAAGTCAGATATAGTCGTCTAGATGGGGCAGTGATATATAAATAGCTCTCAAAATAGAATGGATTAAGATATTACAATAGCCTTCATTATGCCGTTTGATAATAAATTAGCACGTATGACTATTTCAGCCTTCTTTCAGCTGCGTCCTTGACTCCAGCGGTGTGAAACGGACTTGACTGCAAGTAAAAAATAAATATAAAACATAATTCAAAACGGTAAGTACCCGAAGCATACAGTCAGCTTTCAGTTTAAACTGTGTTGTTTTTAGCGGGATTATGACTGTAACTTCTTTGTATTTGTATAAAATGATCGTATAATCTGCACACCGAGCTCTGATTGGTCAGTAGGTGGTGCTTTTATACGAGTTGATCTCTTATCTGGAACATAACCTGCTCCGGAGCGGGTTAGGTGTTCAGCATAAGCGACCATGTCGATCTACCCATGTAAGAAGTGAATCATCGTCGTAGGACTGAAAACCCAAGTTACCTCGCTAACCGCAAATCCTGCTTCGTAGTACAGGCCTCTGTTCTCCTTCATAATATCAAGAGAGGATTTGCAGATGCTCCTGTCACCGTCAAATAAAGACTTTTAAAACTTTGCAGCAAAATGTTGGTTACAATCCTATGTAAATGAAAACCGAAAGTTGTCATGGATATAGGTTTTATAGCTGAGCTTTTGTTGCACCTATTGTGCAAAATGGACCAGATGGACTGTCCTCTTTGTTGGTAGTTTACTATGTGCGAAAAAATATATAAAAGCATATGTTCTTTTCACTCAGTATTGCAGCATATTTCAGCAACAAACAGCCACGACTAATCCAAGATGAAATGAGCTGGAGGGAGGCCACAAAGGCTATAGTAACTTCAAATGGAGAGGGAAGATGGTGTTCATACGCAGACATACAAATATCCACTTGTGTTTACACAGAAGTCCCTCCATGAGGCTCATAATGTGGAATATTAAATGCCATTAAATTACCTGCTGTTGCAGTTAAACAGAAAAAGTGTGCTGATTGCACATCCAGGTTTATCTATGAACATTGTGATTAAATAAATTGCAGATGAGGTAGCAAGCTGGTAGGAGAGAAACTATATCCCAGCTAGACTTTAACACCGGCGGGTTTGCTATGACGTTTGAAAGAAAACCAGACCTGTATTTTGAGTTTTGAAAATTTGAACGTAAAAGCAAGAAATGGCAAATCACAGATCCGGCAGCATTGTCTGTCGCCGCAGATTTAGTGATGGCTCTGTCCAAACAACAGGTTACAGCCTCCAATTCTCTGGCGAGCTGCTGAACTGTAATTGCCTGCTGTTGCTCTTATCAAACTCCTGCCACTTTCATGTCGCGCTTCCTCTCGCTGTCCTACTCTAACCCCCGGGAACCTCTTTAGAGTAAACAGAAATTACCTGAACAATGCAGTTTTTTTTGTCTTTTCTTACCCTGGGAAAGAGTTTGCGAAGCACCACTGGTGCTACTTTCACAAAGGCAGAAACACTCACGTCTTACAGCTGCCTATAGTGCAAACATGCTTCTTTTAGTATTGACCACTGAGCACCTTCAGTGAAGCAGGAGGAGAGTAGATGCCTTGCTTAAAGACGCTCAACAGGAGAGGGCATTATATTCTTCCACATTATGCAGTGTGGGATAACCAGTGCAGTTAGACTAATGACTGCGGAAACTGTGTTTGCCACTGATGTTGTGTGAGTCTTTCAGATATTCACTGACATCCCCTCTAACTAACATTGATCTGTGAAACAAAGTGATGTTTGCTCTTTTGGTGATGTGACTTTGTGCTTATTGCTACCAATGTTGTTTTGTGTTCCTCTGACAAGAGCTTCTATCTCCGATAAAGAGTCTGCTGTATTCTCTCTCTACAGTGAATTGGCTTTGGTGTCTGGTGCCAATTTGTTAAGACACTTACACAGTGACTGCGCCATTCTTAATGGCAGCAAATTCTCGTTGGGGTATTGTAGGTACAGCCTTTCAATTTTAGTGTCTGGTGTTCGAAAGCCTTTGCTAGATTAGACTTTTTCAGACAGGATATTGTTGCCGTGTGTGATTTTAAACAAAAGCTTTGGGATTATATGTAGGGATTGATACGCACGTACCGTTTGCAATGAATGAGAGCGACACAAAGAGAGGAAAAGGTGAGGTAGAAGAAGGGGAGGGCGATATTGCAGAAATGGAAGTGTGTTTGGGGGGCGTGCAGAGGGCCAGGGGAGTAAATAAGAGTGTGGATGACAGCGATGCACCTCACTGTAATAAGTAAACACATCACAACCCCATGTGATTTATTGCAGGGCCAGGATGACATTTTCAGCTGCAGGACAGGGAGCCAGGGTCCTGTTTTTTGTTGTGTTTTTTTTTTTTTTTTTACGCAGAGGACAAATCCTGCATTCTTATTCTCGCATTTCCCCAGTGAAGAAAGGGCAGTCTGCTTATCTGGCAAGAAGAGGAGAATCCAGCCGCTCGGGCTGAAAGGGTTGAGAGGCACGGCATTGGAAAATAGGGGTGGGAGGTTGCAGCTTGATAAAGACCCGAGTAGTGCACCATGACAAGAATAATAAGTCGTTCCTGTCATTGAATCCTTTGTATGTATATTTACTATTTGGTTAAGGATTCCCACCTCCTGCAAAGGGCACACTGAAGATGCAAAAAGAATCCAGATTTATCACAAAACACTTGGTTATACTTACTTGAAATTTTGGAAACTGAGATCATAGATCATCAAGTCCAAAGTTCGTATCAACATCTAACCATTGGGCCCCGTCTAGCTGTCCATGTTGTGCTTTAATTAAAGGGGAACTACACACATTTTCAAAATTCATACATGTTATTCCTATGGTCTAAGGCAGTCCAAAGATATTATTAAATATGAACATCTCTCTCCCAAATCCAAAAACTAGAGTGCGAAAACCCAAACTTGTGATGTCATTGGGTATAAAGTGTGGAGCTTCTCCATAGACAATGAATAGGGAGTGATGTTATAGATGACACTGAAAGCACCCAGAGGAATATATGGGAATATTTTTGTTTTCATAACTGAGAACACTAAAATAGAATAAAGCTCATTTGGGTATAAAAAAAGAAAACAAAGTCAGTCTCCCATTCATTGTCTATGGAGCAGCTCCAGACTTTATACCCTATGACATCACAAGTTTGAGATTCACTTCTCTGGTTTCTGGCTTTGAGAGAGAGGAGCTCATGTTCACAAATATTGATTGAACTTTAATAGGCCATGTAAATAACATATTGGAATAATCAATTTAGACGGTGTTCCCCTTTAAAGCAGCAGTAGGTAGAAATGGAACAAATATAATTTTACTATTTACAGCTAAACAGTACACTAAAAGATGTTTCTGAAAACATTTGAGTTGAGAAATAGGCATTACAGTAACATAATATTGATTCATATTTGATCAGCGCTGCGTAGTTTGACCGTTTGATCGGAGTTTGTCGACTGATCAACAGCTGCCTCCATTTAATTAACAGCCAATAGGAGTGCTCTCTCTCTGAAATGACCTGTGATTGGCCATAGTATCCTGTTACGGACTAGATTAGCCTGATTAGATTATAGCCAAATAATTAATCCTGATGTGAATCATATGAGCTGTTTGTGTTTCTTTGACAGAGCTGGCATTGCTTTAAAAAAAAGTACTAAAACTGCTTTTTAATACAGACCTAGACTCAAAATAGTTAACAAGAGAAGAAAGGTCTGGCAAAGCAGATCACAAGTCAGCATTCCTGGGCTATTAAGCCTGCCAAGGGAAGCTCATACACAATAAAACTAGAAACAGAAAGGTGTTGGCAAGTACTAAAGTAGTCGACTGTCCCCATGCTGAAGCGTTTACATACAGCAATATACTGTAAACTATATTTAGGAGCCATCACATAAAATCAGAGGGCGCAGTGACATTAAAAACCCTCAGCGTGTACAGTCACCCTCACCCGCCCCCCCAAAAGAGCTGCATTAGTCTGCATGCTATCACCCCATCATAGCTGTGTGCTTATCTTTCACCAACAAAAGACAAATGTGAGCTTATTGTCCTCATACATAGTGCAATTTATTATATCTGGCGACAGATAAGACTTCTGCATTTTCGGGATTTTAAAGTGAGAATAATGCTAGTTATTCTATCGCTTATTTGAGATTATCTTTACGATAACAAAGAGGATTTTCCTATCCATGACGACAGTTGACACCAACAAGATAAATGAGTGTGTGAAAGGATTATGAGGGGATGTGCGCTGACAGGTCTAAAGGTAACAATTCTGGATACCAATAAAAGCTGCTAGACGCCTCTGTAAAAAGTGGTGGAAATCATTGTCATTCAGACAACTTTGCCGTGTCAAACACTTATGGAAGATGTGACGTGAGCATTAGTGTCTAAGCATTCATTTGCCCATGAATAGACCCACAAGGGGGCAGTAATTTGTCGATGTCCTTGTCAGTTTAGATGACGACTGTAAGGGAAGGTTGAGGAGCATTCCACTGCACCAGTAATGCGTAGATACAAGAAACCATGTAAGACCATTAGACACTGACCATTAGGCCAAGCATGTTATTGACATCCTCTTTTTCCATCAATAAGCTTTTATCTAAAGCGCCACATTTCATACAGGAGATTGTGACAACTTATTGAAAAGAGCTTCTTCAATTTGTCACATAGGGGAGAGCGGGGTGAGTTGAGCCAGTTTTTACTTGAGGCGTCTTTAAAGTGAGGGGACTTACTGTATGTGTGTCTCCAGCAAAAACATGTACATATATTTTGTACATATTGGTATGCCTAGTCTATCAATCATACCTGTCTATCATTGAAGTGAGGTTATCAAAGAACCCCCCCCCCCACATTGAGCCTAAAGGTAGTGGCTCTTCAGAGAGACGTTGCTTCAGGAGTGCGGCATGACAGATGGTGACGCACCCTAAACCGTGAACCAATCACGTCCTAGAAAAGGTTAAAAGTTGATTAGCCTATATGATCATCTTTTTTTATTTATCCTTTATTAAAGCATTGCAGTTTATATTGAGATTTAACAAGTTGAAACTATACACTCCATAAGTAAATGGCTCAACTTCCCCCAGGCCTTTTGGCTCAAATTACTCCACCTCCACCATTTTAACAAACATGTATCATCTAGCAGTTTAGAGCTAACTTAATGCTAACCGTATAGTACATGTGTGAGATTTTTTTCAAACTTGTCTGTAATTGTTCAGACATAAGAATCATGACTCCTTGAACATAAAAAAAAATCACTTTGAATGGCAAAAAACTGTTTTTTGTTTTATCCAAAAAGTGCTTATCACTTACCATACACACAAAATGTGTGGTCACATGACCAATTGTGTCCATGGTTGCCTAGAAACAAGAGGTGGCTCAAATCACCCCACTCTCCCCTATAGGAAAAATAATTATAATTTTATACTTTACTGCAATTCACAACTTCTCTGACAATGTCTAGACTACCCCACCTATCTAATTCTGCAAACATGTTCACTGAAAATGGCTTGTATGTGATCCAGTTTACATTTTTTTGTTAGGGAAAATGAATATATACAGTGGAAGACGAGAGAGGGAGGAGGGAACATGACCTCACGTTTCCGTCTCTATCAGGTCATGTGCATATAGGTTTGTCTGCCAACATTCATCCGCCTACTATGTGATCATCAGGAAATGCCTGGGAAGTGTTTTAACCTGCCCACCTTAATCCAAAATGCCAGAACACTAAATCAGGCAGCCCAGAGCAAATATTCCAGTTGTTTTTTAGCTTGGGCTCTGCAGTGGGTTTGCACAGCACTCTCACTCTCTTTCTTTTCTCTGAAGCACTTTGGCATTGACCCCGCATAGCAGCATACATTACAGAAATACTCTGCCATTCCACTGGGCCAAGGCAGCAGCATGTGTTTGTGAAATATTCATTACACTACCCCTGCTCGCCTGCAACTACAGTGCTCTAGAGCAAGGCACCAAGCCCTTCAGTGATGCTGCACAGGGGCCAACAGTAGAAGCCTGTGTTTGGGCTGAGCAGCTTTTAGGTATGACTGCATGTGACTGTGAAGCAGGGCGTTATTGCAACAGAGCACATGTTCTCAGCACAGCCCTCCCAGGATAAATAAAGGTTTAAAAAAACACACTTAAGCATTGGCCTCTGACTGCAGTACAGTACATGGAGCAGAGATATTCTGTCATCATGCTGGGACTATCCAGCATCTATTAGTTTAAGATTGATTCCACATGTTTTAAATCAATGTGAAATTTGATTTTTCTTTATATTATGTAGTAATTGCACTGCACACAGTAGATTGTGGCTTGTATTTGTGGTGAAGTTTATCATAATCATTGTGAATAATAAACATTTGACGCCTTCAACCCCTCCCGGGAGTGGCAGGATAATAGTCTTGGTTCTTCCCAAAGGGTGAGAGGGTTTGACGAAGCTTAAATTCCCCCACTTACCGTCCCAACCCCTGACTTTAAACAAGACATAGTTTTAAAGGTGGAATTTCAGGAAGAAGCTCCACATTCAACACCCGACCGAAATGATTAGGATGCTTCAAATTTCTGAGCAAATTCTCTCTCTGGTTTCAGGTGATATTTTGGATTTTATCCTTAAAAAAAAAGTCTTACTGCTGACCATTGGTGTGAAATTTCAGAGACTATAAAATATAATCAGTACTCAAGGTCTCGGATCAAAATGAATAATGATATCTGGCCAGGGAGGTTAGTTCTCCTTTTAGAAACACAGCCTCTTGGAGGAGATAAGGGGAAAGAAAATAGTTGTTTCGCTATTCTCTTATCAGTGAGAACTGCATAATGTAATCTGACTCAATGGCGTATCAGATCAATCACTCTGTCTGAGCGTGGAGGGAGGGGGAGAGAGAGGGAGGAGGTGGAGAGCCTTTACAGATGTAGGAAAAACTAAACTCCAGTAAAAATGTACTTGGGCAGAAAAGAATCATCTGTGATTTTTTTTTTTTTTTTAGATGAAGACAAATTTTCCTGCTCCTTATTGTCATTTGAAATAACACAATATAGTGATTTAACTTATAAGTAGTGAAAGCTTTTATACATACATTCACACAGTACACAGGGTTGAATGAATGGAATTAATACAATTGGGTTGTTAGCATGACAAGTGACAACCATTAGCCTATTATACAGAAAACCTAAACTTTATCAACAGAACATTTAAGGAATAGCGCACACTGTATGTGCAGTGCAGCAACTCCACCATAACCCCACAATTTATTTAGAAAAAGCACAAATATAGTTTGTTAGTTTAAATGACCATTTGTTGTCATTCAATTGTTGATTGAATGGGTGTTATCAGTGGTTATCAGCCTCATAGATATGGGTTAGAATTGGCCCGCTGCACCTACTAGTAGGTTCAGAAGACCATTATCATCTATGCTCATGGTTGATCACAGATACGAATATCAGATGACGACGACCTCTAGTAGTTTTAGTAATTATGATGGAATCAAAGGAGGAAGTCAGGGGATGTATAAAGAGCGACAAAATCCGGCTTGGGGTGGCAGTCGGGGGCGATGGATGGGTCAAACAAACACAGGACCTTCACTCGGGAGACCGCAGGTTGTGTCCTTTGTCACGTTAACTTATTTTACTCACGTAATGTTATGTAACAAATGTAGGCTACTGATTTTTACCCAAACAACGATGTTTTCCTAAACCTAATCAAGTCTTATTCATAGCAAATTTACAACGTTAAAACTGTGACTGTTTAACTTCCACTTTTCAATTCAATTCAATTTATTTTTATATAGCGTCAAATCATAACAGTTATCTCGAGACGCTTTTCATATAGAGCAGGTCTAGTCCGTACTCTATAATTTAGTAACCCAACAAGAGATCCCCCATTAGCATGCATTCTTATGTGACAAAAGCAAGGAAAAACTCCCCTTATGCAGGTAGAAACCTTGGGCAGAACATGGCTCTGGTTGGGCGGCCATCTGCCTCAACTGGTTGGGTCTTTTCATGGGTAGGTGCAGTTTCGCCCATCTGAAGCATTAGAATAGTAATGATAACAACTGATAATGCCCATTCAATCTGCTGATAATATTCGGTGGCTAAATTTAACAGAGTAGGAGGCAATCGTTAGTATGTCGGTTTAACTACTATCTACAGTAGTAACCAAGTGTTAGTTCCACCGCCAAAACTTAGCATGTCATTAATTAACAACATTAGTTTGTGAGGTTACAGGGTAGTATTTCCCCACTGTGTGGAAGCTGATACTGGATGATATCAGAGTTTAGCCTAACATTATAGCAGCTTTGTTCTGATCTTATTAGATTTGGGTAAGTTTAAATGTTAGCAACCCAAGCTAACGTTACCTGAGACAGCTCTTGTAACGTTTAAAGTCAAAACAAGGTTACATTAAAATGAAATAAGTCAGCTAGAAATCATAAAAATGTTTTCACCATGGAAGTGACGTTTGCTTTGTTAGCTAGCTAACTTCATCTGATAAAATCTGAAAGAAACAAACAAAGCAGACTAGAAATGAGAAGCTTCAGTTTGTCTATCTCGATCTGAAATCAGGCACCCATTGTTTAAACAAATTACAAAGATTTCCCAGTGGTTAATTTGCTCTCAGAGCAGGTAGCCTATTGCATCACACTAATGGCGTGATAACATTAACCTGCCCTCGAAGAGATAATTCACACCGCACCTTCACAAATCCACTGAACGCAGGCTTTTCCATTATTTTTTGTACATTATTCTCAATGTGGGTGTGTTCGAGTGTGCCTGCCTTTGTGTCTGCACAGAGGAGGGCCTTTGATGACTCTTTCTCCTTGAACCATATCAAGCGGAGGTGTGAGATGATTTCAGATTCAGCCTGTTGTCTATCTCTATGCTCTGTATCCCAGCTCAGCCAGCATCTGATTGCCAGGACCTTGTTGTGTTGTCTAGAGAATGTAACAAAGAGGGGAGAGGAGAGAGTTGAGAGAAAAGAGAGAGGGAACAGAGGAAGGGTATAGTTGTCTGGGATGTGGAGACAACAGCACACAACACATCTGTGGAGATGACTCTCTGGGGACCAGCTGTGGATATCTGGAGCTAATTGAATAGGCTGCTCTAACAAATTTACAGGCTCCTCTTTCTTTTCGAAACGCATGACAATGGAATTCTCCCTCTTGCATCACTTTGCCCCCACCCACCCCACCTTACCCGTCTTGACTTTGTTTTCCCTCTTTTCCTTTTTGCTCGATATCTGCCGGCAGTCCTCGTGGTGCATAGCGTGTGCTAGAGGTGCCCACAGACAGGCGGCAGGCGCTTACTATGCCAGTCACTTCCTTCCATCTCCATGTCCCTGAGAGACCTAATTGATATTCCAAAGCAGAGTTGAAGCTGCATCTCCGGCTCACCTTAGTCATTAGTGAGCCCCACAGGGCTGTTTGCATTATAATCTCTGATTTAGATTGTGTGTTACCTCCGTGTCCTTCCCTCGAGGTTGAGCCGCGTGTGCAAAAGGCCACCGTCGTACGGGATCCGAGCTCAAATTAGCCCCCGCCTCTGAAGTTTGCAACCGAGGCGAGGGTTACAGGTCGTGAACTCGCACTTAAACGGACAGATCAGATGAGCAGATTAATAGCACCCTACCCCCCCACCGGCCTCCGAGTTCTGTCACAATGTGTGAGGAGTGAGCACCGCCATCTAAAGGTCCGTAGACATTTGTATGGTAAAGAGGGAAGTGAAAGTGCTCATAACTCATCAAATCGGGCTCATTTATGGAGGGAGCACGAGAGGAATAATAAAGCTTTGGGATCTTCAAATGCATACTATCTGTTATCAACCCTGTGTCCTACAAAATTATGTTCCCATACAACTAAACTGCATTCTCAATTATGTTTCGAGGGAAACATATAGAGTGCTACAGAAATGAGTCCTAAAACCCGAAAATGAGTTAGAATTTTAGCACTTCTGGTCTGGAAGTCAATGGGTTTTTTGAATGGATTTTAGTTAGATGCCTGAAATAAGGTCTGTGGTTAACACAAGCTGAAGAGATTTTAACGTTTTGTTCTACGATATAAAATCAGTAAATACCCCACTCGGGAATTCTGAAGCCTTTTTTGTGTCTTAAAAAAGGCAGCTGCTAACAAGTGGCTAAATGAGACTATAAAACGCCATCACATCGACTGGTCCGCCTTTACAACCTCGTTGTGTATACTTGTGCGACCATGGTGTAGTTCGTTTATAGTCTAACGTTAGCTTTTTACTTCTGGCGATTGAATTTACTCTTCAAAAATCATAAAAGTGGTGTTCATTTGTGAAGCTTTTCTTGCTGAACAAAACGTGTAAGTGTCATAAACTTTTGTTTGCCAGAGAGCTTATTTTCTGCAATAATCCAAAAGCCAATGGAAAAATCCCATTGGATTTTTGTCGAGGGAACCAGGGCGATGCTAACTTCCTAGTTGGTCTACAAAAATACGTCATCCCTGCACCCCTCTATTTTCTCCCAGATTACGGTCAAAGTTTTAAACTGTTTTAAACACGTGGTTAACGTTGTAAATTGAAACAAAACAAAACCAAAAACACAACAAAACTACTTGGTTAAGTTTAGTCATGGTTTGGCTTAAATTAATTTAAAATAAGTGAACGTTGGCTTTAAGTTTCACACAGGACACCAACAGTGGTCTCCTTGTTTGTTTGGCCCATCCACCATCACTCCCACCCACCCATAGTGGACTTTCTCGCTTGTATACTGGTTATTATACCACGTAACTTTCATTAATGGTCGCTCGATATACTACGTCAACTGCTCTGCACGTCGCTTTCATCACTTGCTTGCTCAAAGACAAACGTAATCCATAACAAAATGTTTTCCTCAAAAACGTAATTGAGAATGCCGTTTAGTTTTATGGGAACATAACTTGTAGGAGACAGGACTGCTGCTGTAGTATCTGCGTATGGATGCATGAGCCAGCTGTGTGCGTGTGAATGCACATCTGGGCTTTGCTCAATTGTATGTTGTTCTCATCAGCCTGCTACACTCGGGTGGGTTTTTCATCAGTGTAACATACCTGTCAGCATTACACAAGCACAGATACCCCCACAGCTCTAGGCTTCCTTGGCTAACCTCAGAGTTTAACATCAATCACATCATCTCCCCCCCATCCCTAATGTCTCAACACTGTGGGGAGGGCAGCCATTGTCAAAGCTATGTACCTGTTAGGCATTTATCTCCGTGTGTGTGTCCTCCCTCCTCCATCCTCACCCCTGATTTCCACTCTGTTAGGTCAATAGTATCTAGAGACTGAATAATCTCAAGTCCTTTGGCACACTGTATTTTGAAGGTCCTGTGAACTTGATGTCTTAATTACAGATGCAGTTAGGTAATATGTCTTTCTTCGAGCAAATAGCGTGTTTAAGGAGACTAGTAGAGACATATAACCTTTTTTCCGTTTATTTTTTAGGCATAAATGTTTTGTAAAAAACACATTCCACACCTTCACGTATTGTTGCTCCTACATTTACTCCTCCTCGATGATGCAATTGATTACCAGAAGAATCTAAATGACGTAAACAGCCCTATTGCGTCCAAAACGACCCCGCTGGGAACAATCTAGACAATCTTGGCGCTTACATCTTAACAGTAATGCGTAGGGAGGGAGTTAGAGGCCCAATTTAATTGACTTAAACATGAGAATACCATATAAAACACTAGGGGGTTTTCAGCCTGGCACATGCAAAATGATATAAGCTGCCGTAATGTGAAGCAAGTAGTATTGTCTAACAAGATCCTAATCTTCTTAGCTGCAGACTTATTAGCTTTTACTGTAGCTTGTAATATTGAACTTAAGTCATTAAACATATTCACAGCAAGCATGTAGGACCTCATAATGGAGTCCTGTTGTTGTGTAATAACATTTTAAGATGCTACAGATATACTTCAAGAAAAAGAAAAAATTCCAAGAAGGAAGATCACAAGGTTCATTTTGATGTCGTGCTACGAAGGAAAATATTTAAATTATTCTACGATTGAAAGCATTTTTATTCGTGGTATCTGATACTGAGCCAAGAACAGAGTGCAGGTGCCTGATGACTCACCTTGAATGAAAATGAAAATAATGCAAAGCAGGTGGGTACTTCAAAGGCTGACTGCTCCAACGGTAAGACCAAATGTGCTCGCAACCGCCAACCTCAGCTGTTGTCTCCGCCATGGTGAAGTGGAAGTTAGGATTGTGAATGGAAGTAATTAGCTAATATTAGAGACAGAGGAGAGTAAAGCAGATGGAAGACGAGGGATCTGATGTGTTCCTCTGGAGTCAACAGTTATCACAGGGTCAGATACAGTTTAGATACCAGATACCAGTCTCCCACCAGTCACAATCACAAAGTGCCTACTAGCATACAGCTTTTTTGTGCCCATGTTTATGTTTTATAACTTGGCTATAATGCTATAAGTCAGTGAACTACTGTATATGTCTGCACTTACTGCTTTCACTGCATTAATAAACTCATTTTACTGCAGCCGCGTTTGAATAATTTAACTGACCTATTTTAACACGTACATGACCGATATGCTCCTGGACAAAAAAAGGCACATTCCTTAATGTTTGGATTTAATAATAATACAAATTATCCCCCACCATGACCCAAAAAAATCTTTGCAAAATAGCTGGAAATGTTCCACAGAAAATGCAGCCAAAGCTATCTTTTAATGTTTCTCCAGCAGATTACTGATGGGAAGGAAAGCTGTAGGACAACAAAACGCTGAATGTGTCAAATTCCTAACCGACTTCAGGAAGTGGTTTATCATCATGTCTGACACCGAATACACAAACTTCATAGAAGTCTCAGTTTTTAACAATGTGTTTGTTGAACCGTAGCTGCTTTGTTCCATTCTAAATCCAATATATGCAAATATGAATAAAAAAAAGTTATTTTTATAAAACACTGTATCCTGACAGTAGTTCATGAGACAGGTAATCTGAAAAATTGCATGTGCTTCTGCTTCCTACGGTGCTCCTAATGGCATCTGCAAGACTTCACAGACTGGAGGAAAACAACCAATCAGAGCCAAGCTGGAGCCCTGTCATCTCTGAGCAGCTGTCAATGACTCGTGAACTCCGATCTGATCAAGCTGATCAAATATGAATCAAGATTATGTGACTGTAATTTCTCACCTCAAATGTTTTCAGAAACATCTTGTAGTGTACTGTTTAGCTGTAAAATGAGAAAGTTTGTGACCCAGCAGCCATGTTGAGATCAGCTGAGGAAATACCAAGCACCAGCTGCCCACCAGCCAGAGCAAACTTTCTCATTTTACAGCTAAACAGTACACTACAAGATGTTTCTGAAAACATTTTACTCAAGAAAAAGGCATTGCAGTTACAGAATATTGATTCATATTTGATCAGTGCTCCCTAGTTTGACCGTTTGATCAGAGTTTGTGAGTGATTGACAGCTGCCTCACAGTCAATAGGAACGCTCTCTCTCTGAAATGACCTGTGATTGGCTAAATTCTCCCATCACAGGCTAGATCTTTTAAAGCCTGAAAACAGAGCCATGAGGAGGTGCAGATTCTAGTTATCTCTCAGAACACTTGAATTACAATATGCTAAAAGGTTATTATGGAATTTTTGCCCAATGATGCCAAAAACATTCTGCCTAATGCAGGTTTAAATACAGGATGTATTTGGTATATGTGCAGGATAGCAGCTGTTCTACTCGGGCAGCCAATATGACTTTTGCAGTTTTTCTGTATATGTTCATCTATCTTTCATTTCGTCATTTCGACAATTTTCTTTTGGAATAAGGAAGGATCAAATAAGTATATTGCAAAACGCAACTCTTGCAACATCTGACAGCTGCAAAGTTGAAAGATTTTTTTTTCTTATAACAGAGAGATTTGTTACAGTAATTATGAGATCTCTTCTCTTTTTCTGATCTTGTGTTGTCAGCTGTCAAAATTAGCATGAAATCTGCACTGCGCAAAACCTGCCTCCATGGAGAACAGGCATATCTTTTGACAGAAAAACTAAAAGGCGGTATGTGGCCTGATTAAAAAAGCATTTATCAGTTAAAAACCTTTTGTTAGTTTGATCACAAGACTATGTTTGGTCCTTGTTTTCAGGCAATACTGCTTGAGTTTTCCTTTCTAGGACACAGAACCAGGACACAGTTTGGTTTGAAACACATATTATATTATGTCATTGTGCAAATTCAATAGAATTCAGGACTAAAAACACTGATACGTTGTTGTACCATCACATATGAGAACTTCTATCTGCTGTCTTGACTCAGAGGATGAATGCAGTTCTAAGTATATAAGAGCATCCCTAGCTCTGATTCTGTGCAGCTAAAGGTTGCTCTCAGCAGGATGCCTATACTCCCTGGGCTTTCCTCTTGTGCCGCATAGTCACTCAGATCAATGCTTTCTTTCACCGAACTTCACAGAGTACATGATGTTTCCAGCAGACAGGAGACGCACACAGCAGTCACACAAAAACAACCAACCTTGCCTCACAACTTAGACTGATCCCTGTGGAATGTTTCAGTGAAAGGATTTCAAGGCATTCGGAGGCTCGCTGTTGGTCTGCCTCTTTAAAGCAGCAATTTCTGTCTCTTAAGGAAAATCCCCTGGGATCAATCTGTAATTAAGAAAAAAAAAACTCAAGCTTAATATAGCTAGAAAGTCAAAGGGGATGTAATACAAATGCAGGAGTGAGAGGTGAAAACAAGACTGATCCAAAAGATCGAAAGAACCCTGGCTTTAACACAGCACTGTGGGACAGTCTAAGCTCAGAAGAATCTGACACTGTCCTTCCTCGAGGAATTTCTCCATTTTGTGTCACCTTCAAGCAAAATCCCTTCAGAAGGTATCACAGCAAAAAGAAAGGAGCACACACTGGAAAGAAGCTAGTGAAAAATAACTTCAGAAAAAAAGAAGAAATACTTCACCGCCCTGCCACTAGTGGTGGGTGTACTGATGGTACTATAATGATGGCTATTTGTGATAAACGTCTTATTGATAACATATTTATGTAGACAAGTCATTTTTTAATTAAAAAAAAACAAAACAGCGCTTTTAGAAAGGTGCCAAAGAAAAGTATGGCTTTTCATTAAAAAAAATGATTGTAAATTAATCATTGAAAACATTTTGACGGGTCTAAAATTAATGTTTTGTTTATCTCTGTGGAAGATATCTGACGTTCTGTTCCCACCTCTAACAAGGCTTGTGAGCCAACAGTATAATGACGTTGGTATCACGTCTGGGCGATAAGGAAAAAGTGTGTTTAATGCTCCGCCACTAAAACACAACACACAACACCGCCCAGCTTAGGGGGCATCTGTAGGCCTATAGCTACATGTTGCAAAACGACTTTTACGACTAGACTGTCTGTCTGAGTCTCACTCCACTCGACTATAAAATATGCAGGTTGTGCAACAAACAGGCAACCACTTGTTGTAAAGTGAACGGGGGAGGGAGAGAGCAACATCTGGTGGCTGAATGTTATCAATTTTATCAATAGCATTTAATGTATTAGAAAAATACAATGTAAAGTTAAAAAATGTTTGATCTTCAGTCATGAATGTGTCAGTCTTTTCTTAAATGTGTTCTGCGTCATTGCATGGCAGTATGAGAAATCAGCACGTCTGTAGACCCAGATGTGTTTTATATATATACAGTGTATATATAGTAATGATATCATATCCATATTGATGCACTCTGCTACACTCTCATGGCCAACCATTTTCCCTGAAGACTTCTCACTACATTCCATTGCGCAGGAATGATCATGATGGAACATCTCTTGTGTATTTGCCTTGTTTTTTGTGGGAGAGGAGCTCAGCATGTGTGCATCAGGTTGTTTTTCTGGATCCCGTTTCAGAGAGGCAATGTGAATGTTGACTGCTACAGCCCTGGAGGAGGAATGTTGTCCTCTCTTTGGTCTGTGGCACATTGTGACCGTTGCCCATGTGAGCCATGCCAAGGAAAATACCTTGCAAACTGCTGACTTTGATAACAGAGGGAAATCTGATTCTGTCTGTCTGCATGCACTCACTCACTCTATCAAGGCGAGCATTAACCAAGCGGTTTCAAGTCCCACATGGATGTGTTTACTTATGACTTGTGCTTTGATAGTATTCACAGACAACAGCGCACACAGTGTTGTCTTGCTGGGGAGCTCTGCATGTATGCATGTCTTTTGTGCATTCAGCGCACTACAAGCAGCAAGGGGAATGAGAGGTGGAGAGAGGTGGAGTGGTGATGGTGTATGTGTGTGTGTGTGTGTGTGTGTGTTTGGTGGGAGGAGGGTTTTGAACACTTTCCTAATTGACCTCAGTTTGATATTTCTTAGGGTGGAGGATACAGACCACATGTCCTAACATACCCACCACATAAATAGAAGATTGTGTTGTAGAAACAGGACTATTTTATTCATATGTAGTCATATTACGTATAACCAGATAGTATATCCTTATTAACTACTCATTGTTTGTGCAAATGCCGCCTCACTGTAAATCAATGTTGCTTTATAAAATGTTTTACGGATCAAGTTTAATAGAATCTGTTGTCTTTTGTTTGAACTGCATGTGGTTCAACAGAGTACCCCTGTTACCAGTTAGGTAATTTCTCATCTGCACATGGTTATTGTATTTTTTTAAGGTTTAAAGGCAAAGCAAAACCACGACAACACCTGTGGAAAAAAATCAAGGTCATGCTGTCCCTATCTATGCTTGTACTGTACAGGATGAGAAGAGAAAGCAAAACCCTTGAAAGTGAGATGTGTTATATGTGCGAATGCCTTTGCAGATGGTAATGTTGACTCTGGAAGCCTCATGGAGCCCCGAGCTGCTGCAGGCCAGGAAACATCACTAGCACTAGGGCCATGTGGGACCTCTCCTTAAAAAAAAAAAAAGTTTGAGATTTTTTTCACAGCCCATTGTAAGCAATCAGGCAAATAGAAGCTTGCAGTCTTGCAGTGCACAGGCACTTCTTTCCAGAAGGCAGAGAGCAATGCTCAGTCTAGTGACAGGCGAGCCAGCAGACCGACAAGAAGTCAGGACATATTCTCATAGCACTAACAGACGGTAACACCACCAGTGGGTCTTCTGAAGCCCACTTTCACTCTCCTGGGTGTGATTGCTCCTGAATGCACATTCAACCTCCTCCTGGATGTGAAGAAGTGCAGATGCACTCAACCACAGGCTCACTTTTCAACCCTGCGTCTGTCTCAACCCTCCCACCAAAGCTGTACCCACGGGAAGAGGATACACATGTTTTATTGACGGAGCTACAGGTGGTTTGAGTTTGAGCTTGTTGGTGGACTGGAGGGTTTTTTTCCTCTGTGGTGAGCTGTGGCGTCTTTGGAGCCAGTATGTTGCCTATTGTTGTGGCATGTTTGGTATTAGTCCTGCTGGGCTCAGGGCAGGCTCAGGTTGCCACACAGACTCAGGAGCAGAGTCAGAGTCGGGGCCAGGGCCAGGGCCGGGGCCGGGGCCGGGGCCAGGGCCAGGGCCAGGGCCAGGGCCAGGGCCAGGGCCAGGGCCAGGGCCAGGACGGCTCTGCCGCTCCTTGGAGGCAGGTGATTCAGTGGGAGAACAATGGCCGGCTGTTTAGCCTGTTGAACAGTGGAGCCGAATACGTCCCTGCCGGCGCAGGGTCCCAGGACAGAGGTCCCAGGGTGGTTTTATCAGACACTCGTCCACGCTCTTCACATAGACCTCAGGGAGGCAATGTCCGCCGACAGGCTCCGCCGAGAGGATCCTCCGAGACTGTCCGTGGGCAGGCAAGGCATCCTTTTGGCTTTGGGCAAGTGCCTGATAACTGGAGACAAACTTCTGGAAGCACAGGGGGTAGCCAGTTCCAAGGATCCTCTAGCACTCGCTTCAGGCCATCCACAGGCTCTTCATCATCATCATCATCGTCGTCATCCTTTTCTTCATCTTCTTATAATATACCATCCTACCCACAGAACCCATTTCCTCAACAGCCTCCCTTCCAACCAGGACCTTATGACTCTAGCTTTATAGAAGGGCCAGCCAGGAGCTACGAGCCGCCTTTTCAGCCTGTTCCTGGTGGAGGATACGGCGGAGGAGGATTTGGCGGAGGAGTATATGGTGGTGGAGTATATGGTGGTGGTGGTGGAGGCTATGGTGGTGGACAAGGGTATGCTGGAGGAGCGTATGGAGGTGTGGCCCCAGTGGCCCCAGTGCTCCCAGGTTCTCCCTCTGATTTTACTGACGAGAGCTACCGTTACTACCAGTCTTATGGCTACGCGCCCAATCCTGCGGTGCCTGCACGTGCTGCCCCTGCCCAACCAGCGCGTACAGATGGTCTGGACCACAGATACACCCATAGTATCTTCAACGGGGGGTCTGGTCCTGCTGTCCCTGCTGTCCCTGTCCCCGATGCCAACCAGGCAGCTCCCGTGATAGTGGACAGGACAGGAGCAGCTGGTCAACCCCAAGTCGGGAGCCCTCAGTATGAGCAGTTTCCTCCATACGGAAGACCCCAGCCCCCTTTCCAGCAGCCCGTTCCTCCAGGCAGAAATTCTCCAAACTCTGGCCTCGAGAACCCCAGCGTTAATGTCGGGAGTGTATACCGACCAGAACAGAGAGGTACGGAGAGGTTTTTGTTTTGGGATTTTTGTGAACTAACACAAAGTATCCTTTATTTCAAATCTTGATGATATTAGGAGAGGCACATTGGAGCAATGGGTTTGCTTTTCTAGAAAATTCAAAGGCACTTAAAATATTTCACATTTGCAGTGGAAATGGGGAACGTTCACTTGTAGGCATTCACCCAAAGGTATGTCTGTCTTTGATTTCTGTTATTGCTGGACATGTGAATTTGAAATGTATAAAACCCAGAGGAGTAGAGAACTCACCGCCCCCAAAAAGTACAATCAATATTCGTCTTTCATGTTTGTAAGATATCTGGAGTAATCAGAATGAAACAGCTAATTGCATTTTTTTTTTCAGTTCATAAACAAAGCAAAGTGGACGCAAGGTTCATCTTTTCCCACTTGGATGGTTATTGAAACCAGGTGTTGAGCAATCCCTGCCAATGTACAGAGAGCACACACAAGAAACCACTGTGTTTTCGTGAGGGGGAATTCTGTACTACACAAAAGTAGGCTGGTTCCCGGCGGTGTGCAGAGTTGGGTAATGGTGGTGGTGACCTCATAGGGGGCCTGGTGACAGGGGGGTGCTGGTAGGCCGTGGCTGCCTCCTGGGCTTGCGGACAGGAGAGAGGAAACAAGGGAGGGGGATACAGTACTTCACCACTCCCTGAGGGGGAGGGAGAACATGGAAAGTCCCTGTAACACATGGGGTCCATTTCTTCAGCTACAGGAAATCAAAGAAATATTTAGTCAGAGTTCTTTGGGGAAGAATGAGTATCGAAACGTACAATACCCTGGCTTAAAAAATATGTTTTCATAACCTATCACTGTACTCTTGAGCTTACTGGTAATGCCGAGGAAAACACGGTTTAGCTAAATGCAAACAACATGTGAAGCTTTTCTATGTTCTGACCGCCAGAGGCTGTGTCTGGTCTGAGCTGAGAGGAGATAAGGACCTCCGACGAGATTCTCAGACTCTTAACAATGCAGATTTACCTTTTTGTTTTACTCAATGATCTGCCTAACTGTGCGGCAGCCTCTCCAGTGTGCTGTGCAGTGCCTCGCAACCATCATTCATTAGCCACTCCAGTGCTGGGAGCCATTTCTACTGCACAAAAAGCCAACATGTGTGCAGATGCCTTAGTAGTACTCCCAGTAATCATTGTGATAAAGATTTAGCCATTGGGAGCTGTCAGTTTTATTGCACTGCTTCATGGCACGGCGTTAAGCTGTTACAGTGCCATAATAACTATTGTGATCTACAAGTTTAAAATTTACTTAAAACTTAAGTCAGCAGACAAGCATATTTATTAGGCATATTAATACCGTTCTTAAAGGCAATGTTATGTTGTATCCGAGGCAGTAAAGTATGTACACTGAAAATGAACATATATTTCAATGATCAGGCCGCTCATTAAATAATATAAATAATACATTTTTCAAATTAAAATCCATCGCATCATATGTGGCCATATGTGGTCAGTTGTTTAGGGTAGGTTTAGCGTTGATGGACAAGACGAGAGATGAGGACTGATGAGCGTTACCGTTAGCAACCAAAGTGTACAGATATTGGCAATGATTAACTGTAAGGCCATGTAAGTGTGTAGAATTATTTTCCAGTCATTGCTTATGACTGTCAAATGGTTTGACAGACAAGTTATTCCCAGAATCACATACAGTGAATAGGGATTGACCCGCAGCCAAAGCTTGGGAGAGTGTGTTAGAAAGAGAACAAGAACATTAGGCAGCACACTTTATGTACTGTGTGTTCAAAGTGTGTGCCGTGTGAGTGTTTTTTTCTCAATCCACATTGGCTTGAACATCACCCAGCACTTTTGTTGTTAAAGAACTGAACTTGTGTTTGTAATGGGGCAATGACTTCAAGCCATCTCTATTTCACATGTGGCGCACAACACCAGCTCTAATACTAAGGTTGAAGAAATAGACAGTGTTCCTTCTTTCTCCAACTGAGAAATTCCTGTATTGTGTTATCAGGCAAACTGACATCAGAACAGATTCTGATCAACAATGAGTCAGTCATATTCAGTGTTATGGGGCACTCTAGCCAAGTTGTTGACTTGGGTTACGCAGCCTTTGATGAAGGTATGTTTTGAAAGCTGCAATATTGCAGTGGTTTTGTAATTAAGTGTGATGGTAAAATTAGCATATTGTCCCCACTATACCCATTGTCATTTCATCTCACTCGGCCTTGTTCTCGTATTCCCTGACAAAGCCACAAGCAGACATAGATGAGAATATTTAGACTGTAAGATGAATTCATTAAGGTAGCTGCGAGGCAGTTAGTTCATTCATTATCTTAAACATGATATCTTCAAATTAAGAAAAAATGGCCTTACTTAAGGTGTCAGTAGGCAGAATGTTTTTGGCATCATTGGGCAAAAATGCCATAATAACCTTTCAGCTTATTGTAATTCAAGTGTTCTGAGCGAAAACTAGACTTCTGCATCTCCTCATGGCTCTATTTTCAGACTTTAAAATATCTAGCCTGTGACGGGAGATTTTGGCCAATAAGGTCATTTCAGAGAGAGTGAGAGCGTTCCTATCGGCTGTTCATTCAACGGAGGCAGCTGTCAATCACTCGTGAACTCTGATCAAACGGTCATACGAGGGAGCGCTGATCAAATATGAATCAATATTCTGTTACTGTAATGCCTATTTCTCGCGTAAAATGTTTTCAGAAACATCTTGTAGTGTACTGTTTAGCTGTAAAATGAGAAAGTTGTGCTCCAGCTGGTGGGCGGTGCTTGGTATTTACTCAGCTGTTCTCAACATGGCTGCAGGGTCACAAATATTCTCGTTTACAGCTAAACAGTACATTACAAGAAGTTTCTGAAAACATTTTATGTGAGAAAGGCATTACAGTAACAGAATATTAATTCTTATTTGATCAGCGCTGCCTAGCTCAATCATTTGATCGGAGTTTGCGAGTGGTTGACAGCTGCTCAGAGACGGCTCTGATTGGTTGTTTTCCTCCGGTCTGTGAAATCTTGCGGATGCCATTAGGAGCACCGGAGGACACAGAGGCACATGATTATTATCAGATTACCTGTTTCATACACTACTGTCATGATATAGTGACCGTTTAATAAAAATAACTTTTTTAAAATCATATTTGCTCCATTTCTACCCACTGCAGCTTTAAGTATCATGGAAAAGATCGGTTAAAAAAGTTAGCATATTGTCCCCACTACACCCATTGTAATTTCATCTCACTCTTACTTGCTCTAGTATTCCCTGAAAACGCCAAAAGCAATCATAGGTGAGAATCATTAGACTGTAAGATTAATTATTTAAGGCAGCTGCAAGGCACTCACTCATTACATATCTTCAAATTAAGAAAAAAAGATTTTTAGCATCTCACTCTTGCTTAACTTAATCTGTTATATATTAACTGACCACCAAAAGTAAAATGGCTGATAATCATGAAAATAGATGAGATGTAATAACAAGAGAACGTCGAGAGTATAATAAACTACCTGGCAAAAGAAGCTGTGATATACTTTATCCTTAATCATCAAACGCTGTTGTGATTTTTCATTTTAAAATGACCTCAATGAATTTCAAGTATTCCACTCCATCAGTCCTTCTGCTAACAGTCTCTAGCTTAAAGCAGCAGTATCTGGAGAGGGAGCCCTTGTGTCTTTTATTATGCTGTATTAGATGTTATAAAAAGCATGGCTGGGTTCAGTTTCTTTTCTCCGTGCCCCACTTAGAGTGTAATGTGTGGCTTTGTCACATGCTGTCGAGAGCTGATCAGCTTTGGCTCCTCAATACACTTCATCCTTCTGAAAGACACCCAATTTCACATTTCAAAAGATTAGGCAGCAGAGAACAAAGCCTTCCCAGGGTGAGGAGGGGGGGGAAATGGGGTTGAGAGTGCCTCTGCGTTTCACACTGGTCTTACAGTGTTTACATCATGGTGTGCCCCATGAGGCTTCCCTCTGTCCTTTACCTCGTAGAGACCTGTCATATAAGATGTTGACACAATGCCCGCAAAGGCAAAGCCCTTATTTAAACTTGCAGCCGGGGAGGGAAGACTCACCGGGATGTTAAACTGGGCAAATAGAAAGTAGAAAACTTCCTACGTGCTTTCCATAAACACACCGTAACTAAAGCCCTTCATGTTAATCCAAAATCAAAAGGCATTATTTCATTATCTATTTTCCTTTTTTGTGGTTTAAGCTTGCTGCAACAGAAATTAAAGGTTAATTTTTGTGATTTTATTAACGTTCCCAGGCTTAGAGGTCAGACGGTTTGACTTTCAGTTGCTCGAAACAAGCTGCACGTTAAAGTGTGTCTGGCCTTTGTGAGCGAAACAGAGAGGGGTGATAAGCTATGGCAGAGACCCGCGCTGGCGTGGCCTTTTGGTGGGAACGGGACAGACAGACATTCACTCTGACAAGCAAGGCCTGCTTTTTTTCGACTCGTTTCTCAGGTTTTCTGACAGCCTTGGTCAGTGGCCCACTTTAAAAACAGCAGTGGTGTGAGATCACTGTTGTTTTTGCCCCGGCACGCACGTTCCCCCTCTCTGTGTGTCTCTGTCTGGCTCTCTTTGCTGTATCTCTGTGCACCTACGCCTTCCCCTCATCTCTTCATCTCTGTCACTTGTTTGCAGAATCCAAAGTATGAAAAACACGGGCTGCATTGCAACAAGCTCTCCTGTGATACTGCGGCTCAGATATTTCCAAGTTAAGCCTTATCCCCAACAGATATGACTAGTCATCCTATGTTTACTATTTTAAAGGTTAAACCGAAGGGACACGTTCATATTAAGATCAGTGCACATGGAAGATTTAGCCAAACGGAAAGAGATTATTGGTATAAAAAAGGGTTTCCTTTTGCAACTCTTGCGCTCTCTCACCCCAAGCTCACCCCTGTCTGGCTGGCCTAAGTGTCTCATTAGAAAACCATGATAATAATCAGGAATGCAAAGTAATTAGTGGCCAATAGCTCTCTCTCTCTAAAGTGACCCAGTCTTGAACTGTGGGCCCATCATATTCTCCGATCAGCACCACCATAAATACCAGGTAATAGAAAGCTGATGACAAATATGCAAAAGAGTTCCTCTGTTTCGCTGGTAGCGACGGGAAAGGCTGGAATTTGAAGAGATCAAAAGGTGACCTGTCACAGATTACTAAATGAAATCACTGTGAAATAACAGTGATAAATGTAGTTTGTCAGCTTTAACTACACTTAATATCAATGTTTGTTTGAGTCTAAAACGTCTCTTCCTTTGACTAATCCAATAATTACTCTTTTGCTTTCACTATTTGGAGCAGGTTTGTGTGATTTGTGAGCAAATTACTTTTATTTCTTGAAACAAGGTTGTGTGTTATTTAAACCTGCAGTAGGCAGAATATTTTTGGCATCATTGAGCAAAAATTACATAATAACCTTTCAGCATATTGTAATTCAAGTGTTCTGAGAGATAACTAGACGTCTGCACCTCCTCATGGCTCTGTTTTCAGGCTTTAAAAAATCTAGCCCGTGACGGGAGACTTTGGCCAATCACAGGTAATTTCAAAAAGAGAGCGTTCCTATTGGCTGTTCATTCAACGGAGGCAGCTGTCAATCACTCACAAACGCCAATCAAACGGTCAAACTAGGCAGCGCAGATCAAATATGAATCAATATTCTGTTACTGTAATGTCTATTTCTCACCTCAAATGTTTTCAGAAACATCTTATAGTGTCTGTTTAGTTGTAAAATGAGAGTTTGCTCCGGCTGGTGGGCGGTGCTTAGTATTTCCTCAACTGATCTCAACATGGCTGCCGGGTCACAAACTTTCTCATTTTACAACTAAACAGTACACTACAAGATGTTTCTGAAAACATTTGAAGTGAGAAATAGGCCTTACAGTAACAGAATATTGATTCATATTTGATCAGCGCTGCCTAGTTTGACCTTTTAATTGGCGTTTGTGAGTGATTGACAGCTGCTCAGAGACGGCAGGCTCCAGCTCGGCTCTGATTGGTTGTTTTCCTCCGATTTGTGAAATCTTGCAGATGCCATTAGGAGCACCGGAGGACACAGAGGCGCATGATTTTTTTCAGATTACCTGTCTCATGCACTACTGTCAGGATATAGTGACCGTTTTAAAAAAATAACTTTTTTTAATCACATATGCTCCAATTCTACCCACTGCAGCTTCGAAGCAGCTGAATGACAATATAGGGTAAGCAGTCTGTCTCTGTATCTTTTCAGGTTTGCCAGACCTGGTTCCTGATCCCAACTATGTCCAGGCTTCCACATATATCCAGAGAGCCCACATGTATTCTCTCCGCTGTGCCGCTGAGGAAAAATGTCTATCAAGGTAAACACGATCCTGGATGTCCTTTGCTGGCTTGTGTTTATTTATGTATTATGTATTTATTTATGGATTTCTTAACTTTTTCAGTGGGTTCAATCTAATGTCACAGTATCAGAAATGTCCTTGTCCCTATGGGTTCTGGTTTCATGTTTGTGACAAATGTTCTCATTTTAATGGTTTCTGCAACATCTTAAGGGCACCTTGGTGGCTATGTGGTTAGCACACTTCAAAGACATTCAGTAAATGTATATTAGAAACAATGAATTATTTACTGCCTCGATGTAGCCCTCCGATGTCCTGACAGGGTTTTTCCCTGCTCCAGATCATGCATTAACACCAAAGTGCTAATTTTTATGAAAGATTAACATTCTCTATAAGCCACTTCACCTTTGGGTAACATTAACCAGCGAGTGAACCGTCCACATTTCTAACATAGCCTTCAGGATTATACCGGTTCTGTGCAATAACATCTGAAAGAAGTAATGAAAAAAAGTTGACCAACAGCACAACATAAGTGAACCGGATCCTGGTCACCTTCGGGGATAAAGACTGTTGTTAGTTTAATTTCTCTGTGTTGGTGGATAGCATCCCCTGAGCCCCGGGCCTGGGCCCTTTGACTGCTTCTGCACTAAAGACACTATTGAAATGATGGAAGTGTGCTGTCCCCATGGCTGCTCTATTTGCCCTCTTCCCATCACGAGCACAGCCATCCCTCAAAGCCCTTTCATATCCTGTCTGAGTTTGCAGCAATCACCGCACAGATGGGCTGTTGTAATTTGCCATACACTCCAATGTCAACAACAGCCACAAGATGAATGGCTTAGATCTTCAGTGGTATTGTGAACTCCAGGTTGTTCCTCCTTTTACACACAAAAAAGTGAACCGTGCAACAGAACGTTCCTTCTCCCCGTGTTGAAACTGTACATTTGGAGAGATGGTTGTAATCTGTGGAATGAATTATTTAGTAGATATGCTCCTGCCTCCGAGCCTTTCCGGTCCTGCTCTTTTTTTGTCTTTTCCTTATGAGAAACAGACATGCCGACATTCTTTTCGCAGCCACTTGTGCAGTTTCCCCTCACTGTTTTCTGTCTTGATGTATGTGTCCGTCGTTCAGCTCCGCCTATGGCCCCGAGACCACCGACTATGATGTAAGGGTTCTACTGCGATTCCCACAGAGGGTGAAGAACAAGGGGACCGCCGACTTCATGCCGAACAGGCCACGTCATACCTGGGAGTGGCATAGCTGTCATCAGTAAGTACTTAATACAAAACAGATTTCACCCAATCAGAGAATCATGCTTTACTGGCCACAGTATTAGCTGTTGTGGTAACCAGGGAGCTAGTTGGCAAGCAACTCTATGTCAATCTGATTTGATCCTTACAGAGTATTTATGTAACTAATCTCTGTACACATACAGGCTGGTATATGTTGCTATCTCCACAGCGCTGCGTCAGCGCTAAAGAATGGTCTGGTATAGGGGGAAATCAGGCTCTGGCTTGTTTTAAACCAATCATAGTCGTCTTGGGCGGTACTAAGCTCAGGATGCAGCGATGGTGCCCTTGCAAAATAGTTAGCGGAAGGGGAGGAGAATGCTGCGTGAAATACGCAACTAATGGCAGGTTTATATCCACAGTCTACATCTGCCTTACCCATAACAAGGTTATTGCAATATGAGAAAATAGACCTTTGCTACTTTTTACAACAACTGGCTCTAGAGAGGGCCATTCGTGATTTTGCGTCGGCCACCGTAGCTCTCCAACACGCTTGGAGAAGTTTCAGTTAGTTGCAATCTCAACCTCACCGCTAGATACTGCCAGATCCTACACACTGTTCCTTTAACTATGACCTCAGTAACAGACAGTTAACTGAATTTACCCTTTTCTGACAGTGTCAAATTGAACATGCTAAAATTTATGGCAGAGCTGTTGTATTGAATTGCGATAGTACCTAATAAAGTGGCCACTGAGTGTATTTCAGTTCCCTTGACTAAAGAGGTCAAACCTATGGAGTGCATTAGAGAACCAAACCTGTGTGTGTAAAACAACAGGACACATACTCAAAATTCCACATTACCTAAAAATAATGGTATATAACTATGTAGGTATGATTAATTTAACAATCACATTTCTCCTTGTGTCTTTCTCAGTGGACATAATTTAGTTGATTGGCTCTGGGGGACTGCTGATGACGTGATTTGGAGTGTTTCATCAGTGTTTTATGACATTTTATTCCATAGACTGGCTTTTATCTCAATTTCTGCAAGTCCGCCCACCGCCGCTAGTGCCAGGCTCTGCTTTACTACCCTCATCTTAGAGGAATGTTGACTGGCCGTTAGGAGATTGGCAGTGTTGTTTCTGTCTGACATCAGTCTGCATTTACACAGTGGTTCCCAGGAGGCAGAAAGCCAAGACAATCATTCCACTGGCTGTGTGATCGGAATGACAAATCAATCCATTTTTCCTGTCAAATCTGTGACGCCGGATCACACAGCTGCTAAAGTATGATGGCATGGATATGGGTTACTGGGACAGAGTGTTTGTTAACAAAGAAATCTCTTTAGGGGAAGAAAATCTCTAGCCCAGATTCTCACTATAAACTTTCCTGCCCTACATTTCAGTTGAATAAGCTGTGCGGTTGACAGTTTTGCTTTTCATTACATTCACCCCTATTTTTCCTCACTGGAGTATTGGACGAAGGAAAGGGAACAGCATCCTCTTGAGTATCATGGTGCTGTGAAAATGTTAGAATTATGTATGTTTTTTTTACACAAATGAGGACACATAATTCCATGTAGAGCTTGTTTTGTTATGCCAATCAGTGAGGGAAACAAGTAGAAGTCATTAAAATGCTCTGCTTATTTGGTAGAACTTTTTGATTTATTTGAGTTCTTCAACTTTTGCTTTATTTATCTCAGTCCCTTACGGTACAACTTTATTAAAGTATGTGACCTTTTGTGGTCAGGGATCACAGCTGCTATTTGTGCAGGTGCTTGGTCTTCATATCCTGGTTGCACTTTGTGGAAGGCAAACGTCAGGCCGCTGCTAAATAGTTCTCAAAGAACCCACTGTGTTTTACAACCCCCGAGCCATCATCTGAGAAACCCTGAAAGTCTTGTTTGTTGCAACACAAGTGGAAAATGACTCATGACTTCGATGAAGGATGGGAATGTTTTGTATATTACGATTACAAATTATTCTTGTTAAACCCTCTATGTGTCCTTCCAACACTACATTCTCTGTAGTTGACATAGTCTGGTGAGGGGATCCAGGAATCCGAGGAGGCAGGAGACCCTTCCAGGCACCTCGTAATCCAGCACCTCTCACTCTCAATCTTTTTCTCTGCTTCCCGCACTCGTTCTTTCTATTTCACACACACACATATACTGCTGATAATCATCTCAAGACTGACACTAAAATGAATGCCAGTTTCGGAAACACAAACAAAGACTGTTTCAACCTTCCAGGTCCTCCCGCCCAGGTTTATACATGTGTGAATATATTCACTCACACATTGTACAAAACGCATATGTTCCCCACATAAAATAAGCCTGTAAACACACTCTGTCACGTACATTTGCATTTTAACAGAGACAGCAGAGTAATGTATGCCAATAGTCACAATACAGATAGAGCTCAGCGGCAGATAACAACGGACATGTGTCTACCTGAGAGCAGCTCATAATTGGTTGCCTCTCCTATGGAAACAATGAGTCCTTGAGTGGTCACTTGCTCCATTAGTGGAAAGTACCAACGTTTCCCTCCAAGTCATCCGTTAATCTTTAATGACTGTTCCAGTAAAAGCTGGTGCTGTGTTGAAACATGAGCCATGACGTTTATATAGTCTGAGTTTGACTATAAGTCAACACCACTTAAATGTACTGTACGGGGCAATTTAAGAATCAAAGGATAATGGTAATAAATACTTTCAAGAAATGTTAGAAGGTGTATTTAAATCCTGTAATTTATCATTTTATTTGGGTGTCCGCTCTAGGAACATTGTCGCATTGATGTAGGCCATTTTTGCATTTGGGTTTTGCTTTCTAATCTAATCATCAGTGTGGATGGAGTGAAAACGTTTATACCATGACAGCTAAAGTGTCATCAGAAGTTTCGGAATAGTTATTTGGCTAATCATTGTATGATATAGCAACATATACAGTAAAATAGGTAACTAACTAAACTATAGAAATAGAAATAGATTTTCCTACACGCCTTCACTGCACACTGAATGAAACATGTATTCAGGTCCACACAAACACCTGGACATATTAATGTTGCTGTTGCTTTTCTACACACAAGGTTACAGAGAAATACCACGACAAAGAATATATACTTTTTTATGTATCTATCCATCCATCTATCCATCCATTTTCTTCCGCTTATCCGAGGCCGGGTTGCAGGGGCAGCGGGCTAAGGAGGGAATTCCAGACGTCCCTCTTCCCAGCAACGTTTTCCAGCTTTTCCTGGGGGACCCTCGGGGCCAGACGAGATACAGTACATAATCTCTCCAGCGTGTTCTGGGTGTACCCTGGGGCCTCTTACCAGTTGGACGTGCCCGGAAAAGGAGGATCTTGATCAGATGCCCGAACCACCGCAGCTGGCCCCTTTCAACGCGAAGGAGCAGCGGCTCTACTCCGAGCTCCCTCCGGATGTCTGAGCTCCTCACCCTATCTCTAAGGCTGAGCCCAGCCACCCTATGAAGGAAGCTCATTTCGGCCGCTAGTATCTGTGATCTCATTCTTTTGGTCACTACCCAAAGCTCTTGACCATAGGTTCGGGTTGGAACGTAGATGGACTGGTAAATCGAGAGCTTTGCCTTCCGATTCAGCTCCCTTTTCACCACAACGGTCCAGTATAGCGCCCACATAACTGCAGACGACGCACCGAACCGCCTGTCCATCTCCCGCTCCATTTTTTCCTCACTCGTAAACAAGACCCTGAGATACTTAAACTCCTTCGCTTGGGGCAAATACTCACTCCCCACCCAGAGGGTGCAATCCACCGGTTTCCGGCAGAGAACCATGGCCTCAGACTTGTAGGTACCGACCCTTATCCCGACTGCTTTACACTCGGCTGCAAATAGCCCCAGTGCGTGCTGCAGGTCACGGTTCGATGAAGCCAACAGAAGCACATCATCTGCAAAGAGCAGAGACGCAATTCTGAGGTCCCACAATCGGACACTCTCCTCCCCCCGGCTGCGCCTTGAGATCCTGTCCATGAAAATCACAAACAGGATCGGTGACAAGGGACAAACCTGACGGAGGCCAACACCCACCGGAAACGTGTTTGACTTTGTGCAGAGTATACGGATGCAGCTCTCACTTTAGTTATACAAGGACTTTTTTAATGTATTTTTGTTATATTATTGTATATTATATTGTGTGAAAATGCAGGCTTGTCAGTAAGGGATAATGTACAGCGAGCCGGTCATTGTTGTGAAAGGTTCAGTTGAGATGATCAGTGGCCATGCGCATCCAGGCTCTCCTAAGCTGCTAAAGCTGTGCAAACAAACACAAACCGCAACTAGCACACTAATACACACATACTGTGATACACACACACAGACATGTGCATGAACACATGAAGATAGCCACACAGATAAATGCATACACACCATCGCACACGCTCACACACACACACACACAGACACCTCTGATCTCGCGACTGATACAAGCTAATTAACAGCATTCATACATCATTAGGGTGTTAATGTCGTGCTTCAGCGATACTTTATTGTTGCCATTAATTAGCATTGTCCTTTGATACTTTACGATGTGTTCAGTCAAGGTGCAACATCACTTGTTAGCAGATGAGGTCACAGGTCCATAAATTCACTGTTTGTCTTTAAAGTCACACTTTAACTTGCTAAATTTAAACAAAATGGTAATGTGATTAACAAACTTGATAAACTGACAATAATAGTATCTGCTTAGATCCTGTTTCGAAAGGCACACATGGCATAACAGATTACACTAGAACAAACTCTTTGATTGCCAACTAAGATGTTTGTTTCACTTTTGACTACATTCACAGTCTTTTGCTTGTTTTCCGACAGGCACTACCACAGTATGGATGAGTTCAGCCACTATGATTTACTGGAGGTCAGTACCGGCCGTAAAGTGGCGGAGGGACACAAGGCGAGCTTCTGTCTGGAAGACACCACCTGTGACTTTGGTCACCTGAAGCGCTACGCCTGCACCACTCACACTCAGGTAACACAACAAACCAAAATGTGAAATCATGATTTGGACCTTCATTTGGTGCTCACCCGCAGTAGTTTGAGGGCGTGCCAAACTAGCCGCTAAGCAAAGTGTGTTACTTGGTGACATCACCATATTACGGAAGAAAGGCAGGACTTCAGTGATGTGTTTCAGACAGTTCAGGAGCAGTGTTTCTGTGGGGGAGAGTAACTCCCTTTGGTGTGGACTTTGGGCTTTTTAACTTTGCAGACTGGGGAAAAAGCACAAAAGCATAATAGGTCCTCTTTAACTTTTTGATCACTGATTAAAAATCACAACTGTTTTTGACTCGGATAGATCAGTATTCCTCATGAGTGTCTTTCCTCCCCTCTGTCTCTTCAGGGTCTGAGCCCGGGCTGCTACGATACATACAATGCTGATATTGACTGCCAGTGGATCGATATCACAGACATCCAGCCTGGAAACTACATACTAAAGGTGGGAGTCAAGTGAGAATCTAGTGTGCATGGACACGGCGAGTTTGTGGACCGCAAAATCGATGGAAAACAAATTGATCTGGGTTATAAAAGAGTAATAAAGTTACTGAAGTTTTTAGTTTTTTTTGGCATGTGAGCACTTCATGGCTTAGTGGTTTCCCATCCATCTTGTTGTTTATTTTTCATGCATATTTTATTTGGTTAGTATGGCTGCAAGATATACACAGATAAGATCCATACATGATTGTGTTCCGTCTTATCTATCCCAAATACCTTCATTTTTAAAAGCATTGGGCCCATTAACTGTTTTAGCTTAAAGGACCATTAAATAATATATTTATTGTAATAAATCATATAATGATCATAATATATCATCACAGATGAAGGAAACATGCTAAATTGAAATACTGGCTTCTCTGACGACAATGCTACAGTCAGTATGTTCTCCTTTGAAATTTCCATTTCGTTCCGGAGCGTCTGTTTTTGTTTTGGCCGGTGTGATCCCGTCCACTGCCCAATGGAGTGCTCCAGGAATGACGTATTTTCATAGACCAACCAGGAAGTTAGCATCGTCCTGGGTTCCCTCGACAAAAAGCCAATGGGATTTTATTGCAGAAAATAAACTCTGTGGCAAACAAATATTTATGATACTTACTCATTTTGTTCAGCAAGATAATCTTCACAAATGAACACCACTTTTATGATTTCTGAAGTGTGAATGCTATCGCCAGAGGTAAAAAGTAATGAGTGCGAGTATACACGACGAGGCTTAGGTAGTCTCATTTAGCCACTTGTTAGCAACCGCTTTTTTAAGATACATAAAAGCTTCAGAATTCACGAGTGGGGTATTTATTGATGTATTTTATGTTGTAGGACAAAAAGTTAAAATATCTTCAGCTTGTGTTAACCACAGATCTTATTTCAGGCATCTAAATAAAAACCCCTCCAAAAAACCCATTGACTTCCAGACGAGGGAACCAGAAGTGCTAAAACGCTAACTAATTTCCATGTTTTAAGACTCATTCCTGTAGCACTCTATTCGTTGCCACTTATGAAACATAATGGAATGCAAACACAGCCTTCTGCAGCCATGCAAGCGACCAAACGGACTGGACCAACAGAGATAACATAACATTAGATTCTACCCGACCCGAATAGCCTCGGCACATTTCTTTGTGGTCCGCGTGCAGCTGGGTTATCAAGGCAGCGAGTATTTGAAACACACAGCTGGCGAAGTGATTCCGACTGCTGCTGGCCAGAGGCGAACACGGTCGTGATGCTTACACACGCTAACTGCTATCAGTCACACCAGAGGAGCCGACGGGCCACGGCTCCAATATTTTGAATTTGGCCTGCGGTACCCATTTTAAAACGCCAGCTGTCAGTACTACATGTTGCTCCTTTAATTTAGTGCTTATGGTGAGTTGGGTAACATTTTATTTTACAGGTCTGCAAATTTCATGGTAATTAAGTAACCTTTTTGAAATTTCTTTAGATGTACTTCCAAATTACCCCAATAATTACCTCAAAATGTATCGAAAATTACATTATTATAAACATTATTTAATAATTATATGCTAAAATAGCATATAATCGTTAAAATAGGGCCTTTAGGCTTGAGAAGCAGCTGTGCGCTGCTCTTCATTGGTGGTGGAAAACCAAAACTAATAAAAGACAATTCTGATCAGGCACAAATCTCACCGTTGTGTGACTTATTGTCTACGTCTATTTGCTGATTATTATCTATTTATCAGTATACATGGAAATAAAGAATATCAATTAATTTGTATTATTTTCCTGGAAATGTATTAAATAAATTACCAGCTAAATTACCAGCTATTGGAACCTGTAATATGAAGAGTTACTGTGAGTTGTAATGTCCCTTCTGTTCTTTGCCTCTCAGCTCACGGTTAATCCCAAATTCTTGGTGCTGGAATCAGACTTCACCAACAACGTGGTCAGGTGTAATATACACTACACAGGACGGTTTGTTACAACAACCAACTGCAAGATAGCACAGTAAGTAGAACAGAATGGACACACTTTTATTGCATAGTTGGTAATTGTTTAGTAATAAGTTACTGGGAGAGCATTACATTCATTTGCAGTCTTCTTATAATCCGCTGCTTGTTTGTACAAGTAAAATCTACAGATACTGTGTTTTTGTAGAAACTTAAAGGCAAACCATAAATCATGATTTTGTGTCATGTTCCCACCACCGAGTTACACTGAACCAGCTGACAGGGTGGCAGCTAAATGCAGTTTTATGAAGAGCCTCGTAGTGTTTTGAATTACTTAGTGGACTTAATGGGTTCCTGGCTGAAATATTTGATGATTTAATGAATTATGTTCTCATTCTACAGTTAAGATTAATAGCCTCTGAAACTTTCATATTCTCCCTCTACGGGAGATGTAGGGGTGTTGAACTTTTGAATAGCGCTATTAGGAAGTGTATCATTGCACTCAGAATTACTATCATATCCTCTTGAAAAGACTTTATATAGAGAGTGGCTATACATGAGGAAAGCATCATTAGGTTCAAGTGCTCTAGTCGCTCTCCCTTATATTAGTTTCACTGGCACAGTGAAACATACACTTAAAAATATGTTTGCCAAAGCATTTCCGGAGTTAATGAAAGCTGAATATAATAGTTAGGTAGTGATGCCAATAAAACAATTGCATTAGCAGATGCCATGAGCCCTATTCTCATCATTAAAGTCTGATATTTGAAAAGATTATATATTTGAAAAAAGAAAAATCCACTCACACCATGTTAATGTGTGTAATTATGTCCACACTAATATGGTTACAGTATAACAGACATTTTCTGCCCAGTGTGGTATGAGATGTTAAAGTTTGAAACGAGTCATCTAATAAATAACAAATTAAAAACAAATTATCTAAATCATCATTGCATATAAATTAAATACTTTTTAATTTGAAACCAAATAGCACACATGTTGATAACAGCACGTCTTGATTGTAACAACTTCAAATTAATATAATTAGGATGAAATATATAGCTCTTGAAAATAGTTTTTGATGTATTATGTGTTGATGTGCTGTAGCTGATTAGAGGCGTTGTTAATGGCATCATTTTCAATGTCTGCTGTAAAATAATTACACAAGTATGAAAAACTAATTTGATTAAAGGTCTCAATACAGCAGCCCAGGAATTAAGTTATTTTTTTTACTGGCCAATCAACAACAGCTGATCCTAGAAGCTAATCAGAGTTTTGTTATCAACTCTGTCCTGCTCTTGTGTCAACCAACAGATTTACTACAACCCCCACTAAACACATCAGTTAGACCTCACCATTAAAGCCTTTACTCTTGGAACGTTAAAAGTGAGACATACTGTTTGAAAATACGAACAAGCCTGTAAGTTATCCAGCCAAAGTGGGTTGTGTTCAAATTAAATAACAGTCTGATCTTACATTTTTACTCATAATACTTACCAGAATAATACCAGAACTGTCAATGCTGTTTACTTTATGTGGCGTTACATGTCTTCTACATGGATCACGGAACACTATTACAAAATTCTCGTTATTTTCAACTAACTAACTAGAAGTCCACCAGTGACAGTTGTCACTTCAGCTGGCGAAATTAATGGTTATCAGCTGGAATAAAAGAAGCCTTTTTTCTCTGTTATCACTGTAAACTGCATTATGTGCGTTGCGAGAACGTAAAGATTGACAGGCATAGCAGCAGCAAGTAAAGGGGGCGGTGCGTAGCGAAGAGCCAAACTCCTCAGCAATTTGATTGTTTGGTTAAAGCTGCTACATTCGATATCCAGAGTAACAACTATTTGCTATGTAAAGATATAGAGTAATGTCTACCTGAGCAGAGAATGAAGTCGCTCACCCTCTGTGTGTGTTGTAATCAGAGTTTCTCTGTGCTTTGGTGACATAGCCGGGCCGGCTACGTGTGTTTTTAGTGCATGTTTGTGTATGTGTTTGTTTGAACTGTTAGCTCCATTAGCTGCGAGCCAGCGCATTTTAGGTAAAAAAAAAATTGTAATTCATGGGGCAAAGACTATTAATAACTTTATCTGAGCAGTTATTTAGTTTGAGCCCAGTCAAGTTGTTCATTATGTACAGTATCTCATATTGCATTGAAATGCTCCACTGAGTCTAGAGTGTTACAGCTCCTCTAACAACAGTGTTAATATGTTGTCTGTTTGTTTTGCAGGTCTTGATCAGGCACTGGAAGTCTGCCACACTAGAGTGACCCTGATTGCTATTCCATTGAAATGTGAATGGAATCCATTTGTTGTTGGTTCATTGTTGATGTTGTTTGTCTCTACTCTTTTGTGCTGTCTCGGTATCCTGAGCCCAGGGCAAACAAGGCTTCTAGTGGCACTGAAAAGAATGTGGGGGTTTAAAGTAGACGCACACACACCTTTGCATAATGCATATATTGCACGTTGATATCCCAGTAATGAATCAACAGTTCACATCCCTGCGATCATACGTTATAATATTGTCCTACACATTTCTCATATTGCAGTCTGGTTTGGTTAATGCTGGGACACATCATTGACTTTCAAAAGAGCTGTTTACTGTATCTGCACACAAACATCTTTGCACACCCCCGGCAGAGTGGCTCCGTTTGAATTATAAATATAGCGTGAAACGTTGCCGGTTGCTGAAATGAGCGGTTCCAGACAAGTCAGGGTTCAGCTGCGATCCAACAAATAAAATTAGGGGACAAAGTCTTCCCGGCTGCATTCATCCATGCTGTGTGGGGACAGACAGAGATGCCCAGTGACTCAGAAGAACTATAATGTGTTAGTTTTTCTCTCTTCACTGCCTCAGTGGGTCAGGCTGGGATACTGTGACTCTCTGGGAACATCCTGTTTAATGTTGTGTTAACAGCAAGAGGAAGACAGCAGGTCATATTTGCATTTGTCAACTCCATCAAATTATAAGTCAACATAAAAACAGACTGTCAGTACTGGGCGCTGCACTCCTCTAAATCCTTGCATAATTGTGTCGTGTCCCCATTCGTCCTCTCTTATTTCAGTAAAAACAGGAAGCTCAAATGGCAGAAAAGGGTGTTTTCCAGAAAACAAGACTCACAGTATGTAAGCTGTATATTTACACTGTCTTGGGGTCTCTTCTTCTACTACCAACACTGGTCAGATGGCACATAGGTCATCTACACCTTTTGAAGAATGTGTATACAAATATTCCACTGATGCATGACTTTAATGATGGAGATTGTTTTAACTGATTGTACTTTGTTTATCCAGTTTGACCTGATACTGTAATTTGTGAAATTCAATGAACTTATATATATGTTTTTTCTTGATAATCTGAATTATTCAAAATAGTTGTTGAAAAAAACACTACTGCTACAGACTAAGTATTATAATGCAGAGCGTAAGAAAGCCGTCTCCACCTACCTCTCCAACTGAGTCAGCTGTTGTTTCCTGTTAAGTGTTTGGTTTCCATTGGAAATCCCTGCAGTGGTTCACTGTAGCCTCCTACCACTGTGTTGCAGCACACAGCTAAAACCCACAAATCTGTTGAATATATCAAAAATCATCTGGGATGAAAACAATGATTTAGTAATTAAGGAAAAAGACTTAAAATTAGAATCCTTAAGATTGGTTGGTTTGGCGACACCTGTGGTTACTGATGGTAACAGCAAGTGCGGTTTAATACTAAATCAAATCAGTGGGCATCTCCGGGGTCTGTAAAGTGAAGCCAATGCGGAAGTGCCTTAAAATTGCATTCTTTCTAATAGCCAGCAGGGGGCGACTCCTTTGGTTGCAAAAAGATGTCTGATTGTATATCTTCAATACAGCATGATGTTCATTTAGTAAATTATGGTCACATTTAGAGTAAAATAGATGATTAAGCAGGGTATGCTTTAGGGAGTGGCTACCTTGTGATTGACAGGTCGCTACCTTTGCGTTGTCCGGTCTGGGAGACTACGTCCACAGTACAGCAGAAGAGCAGCTGGTGTACCTGTTTACAGTGGAACCAAACTAAATCAATAAAGAAGTCAGTCAATAATTGGCCTTCCTCCATCATGCTATGAGCAATGTGGGGCGAGTAGTTTTCCACACAACAACAGGGCAAAGTAACAGGAATTGTTTGCTGAGAAGTTTATAGTTGTGCAGCCTGCAGCTTTTCATCAACAGCTCACTGTGATGGGGCCTTCTTGTTCCATTAATCAGTGCAATATTTAAAACCGATCTGCTGCACAAACTTGCTGTTGTCTTGTCTTGTAGACACATTTTGGATAAAAGATAGTAGTTAACCGTGGTTGCGTTTCCTGGGACTGCGATTACATGAAAATCTTAAGGATTATAACTTTGATATCTATAAATGTGATTAATGAAGTTTAGCTTTCCAGGAACAATCTCTATGTATTGATCCAACAAAGCACCAAACTTTATTTAAGGCCTTTGCAAACCAAGTCCGTATTTTTCCTATACGTTTATTTCATCCGTCATCCAATTAAATAAAAGAACATTACACACAGAAACCTTGCACACTGAGTCCGATGCTTTTTATTTTTCTATTCGTTGCAAAAATTCGCAATACGAGACAACTACGTGGGTCCTGTGCAATGGATAGCGCTAATCCCAAACAGGGCTAATGAATGAATGACATTAGCAAGAAGCTATCATTTAGCTGCTTAGAGTACAAACACTACTGTCCACTCTTTCGTACATCCTTTGTTTTGCGACCATCCTCGATTCCAGGCTGTTTTGCAAATACCTGCCACCATCTATCTTTAAATTTTGCATCTCTGTATTCTTTTATTTGTTCATTGTAAAGTGCTTTGCGCTGGAAGACTAAGTGAATGTTTATCAAATGCCAGTTTGGATGATGACGTTTGAACAGACAGTTGATCTGAGTGGTCAAACAACCCTCTTTTGCCTTTTGACGGATGCAAAAAAACACAGAAAATCAAACCTGTTCCGAAAACTTTAAAGACGGACAAAAGTTTCGGAGTTTGACACAACATGAGGTCATATTTTTTTTAAGTGTGCGATAATTTCAGATGAAAAATACAGACTGTGCAAAGGTTGGTGTGTTTGTAACAAATTAGTTTATTACTCTATTTTCATTCTGCAATTTCAAAGTTATTTTTTAAGTAGAGTGCTTTAAATGCATAATAGGCCTAGTCTTTGGTATCTAATGTATTGCCCTTTTTACTGTAAATAGACAGTTCTTTAATTTGATCTGCATTTTTTTTCTATGTGGGTAGCTCATTATCATACTGTACGCTCACTGACAAGATGCAACAACATGTGATTCTGACATTCATTGGAACGACAGCACAAGAGTAGGTGACAGTTATACAGCATCTTTGACATGTGGTGATGAAATTTGTATTTTTCTAACAGTGAACACACCTGTCAAAAATGTCATATACAATAAATACATTTACACATCTGCTGTGCCCACTGAATGGAATATGAACGCAATATATGCACTACTCTACAGCAGTGGATCCCTGAGCTTTATAGGAGGTTTACACAGGATACGTATCAGTGGATTCTGAGGAAATGCTGTGTGACAGGTGTGACAAGTTACTGAAATCATCCCCTTCATAAGAGATTAGGTGTAATATGTTTAATTCATTAAGGCATTTTCCCGGGTACTGTGTGTCATTTTGTCATGCATGATTCAGGCAGGAATGCAAATCTGACCTTTATGAATACAGAAAAATACACACTGCATATAAGATGCCTGCAAACAACTGGGTGGTGGCACCGGCGCTGTGCATAAATGAAGTCACACTAGTTTTTTTTTATGTTGTAGTCTATTTTCCACAATCTGACATGTTGAGATGTGTGTAGACGTCCTTAAAAACAATCTGCTTGGGTCGCACACTGTCACCAGGGTTATTATATTAAACTTAAAGTGAAACTGAAATGAAAATGAGCAGTGAACAATAGTTTTAGTTAACTGAAACTAAATAAAAAACTGTATCCTTTAACTAAAACTAAACTGAAACAATATTGCCTGGTTAAAAACTAATAAAAATGATAGTAAATTCATTTCAGTTTTAGTTTTTAAGCTATAATACATCACTGCCAGCTTGAATTTCCATCAACTCTCATGACATTGAACTACGGACTTTATATTCAACTATTAAAGTAGCGTAAAGATTAAACATTAAACATCACACAGTTCTCCAACCATGTATCTTTGTGTATATGTAGCTACATACTTCTGAGACATTATACCTGGCCCTAACAAAAACAAACTAAAACTACTGTAAAATTAAATATATAAAATCTAAACCTAAACCTTTCCGAAAAACTGAAACTAAACTAAAACTAGCAAACGCACTAAAACTACACTTAAATTAAATCAAAACTAACATGAAATTAAAACTATTTGAGAATTTAAAACTATTATAACCTTGATCCCCACACGGCCAAAGATCCATTCATTTCTTCAAGTTCACTGTCTTCAGAAAGTTTTTTGTTGCCAATTAATCTGACTTCTTTCGGTAGCAAACACAGACCAGTCACATTATGCATGAAGAGTCATTACATGGAACACAACACCATGTTGCAATAGTGAGAGAGGAGCTTATAATGTTATCAAAACTAAATATAGAACTACACAAAAAGTAATATTTTTGGTTTTGTCAGGAAAGGAAGTGATTCATTGACTATCTTCTGTTTTGTTTTCTTCCAACATTGTTGCAAATTTCTCAAAACCAAATTGTAACGATGACTGGAAAAGAGTGAACAACGTGCCACATTGTCATTTGGAAATGGAAAATGTAGACTAATGAACAGTACTTGTGGGGTGATTACAAGCTTCATCACACTTTTATGACTAAAATTCAAGATAATCTGTAGTCTCTTAACAGAAAACCATTCAAGTGGGAACAAAAAGCACAAGCTCTAAAGAAATAATCCACCTCAATACAAATATGAGGATTCGCCTTCCAAAACATTGATTCAGTCTCTGAAAAAGGGATGACAGAAAATACAGCACACACAGACACACACAAGCACAAAGTCGATTGGAGAAGAGGCAGAAGTTTTTTTTCCTCTCAAAATCAACTTCAACCCAGCTGTTTGCCCAAACGCTAATTTAGCTTTTAATTTCATTGAAACATAAAACAAAACAACATTGTTCATTTCTCCACATTTTTATTTTCAGTCTTGACACGATAAGGATAAATAAATAAGAAGATGAGCATATGATAAATACTTAATTTTTAAACATTTTTTTTAAGCCAACATAAGCTAAAAGTCTTTAAAGGGATAGTTCAGGTGTTTTGAAGTGGAGTTGTATGAGGTACTTATCCATAGCCAGTGTATTACCTACAGTAGATGATGATCGACGTGCACCCAGTTTGGAGAAATAGACGAGAGTTGCCGCACGGGAGTAAAGTAATGTACTGCTGTGGACGGGGCCGGCAGCAAAACATATTTTAGACACCTAAAAGAAAGGCCCGCCTAAAACAATGAAAATACGTATAAGTGTACGCTATATTTCGAATATTTTCTGAGAACCGTCAGAAAGAGCTGTTTGACGGCAAGCTAAAGCTGTGAAATTATTCTAAATATAGCACACACTTAAATGGATATTGATTTTTTTAGGTGGGCCTTTATTTTTGGTGGCTAAAATAAGTTTTTCTGCCGTCCACAGCACTGTAATGTTTGCTCCTGTGCCGGTACTTCTGTCTGTTTCCCCAAGCTGTTGGCGTGTCGACCATCATCTACTGTAGGTAATACACCTACTATGTATAAGTACCTCATACAACCCCACTTCAAAACACCCGAACCCTCCCTTTAATATGTTCAAAAAATAGAAATTTGAACATCTAATTCCTCTACAACTGAGCAAACTTCATCTGCTCCTGAGCTCCAGAGTAGTTACTAATGGACATTGTGGTGAGATTGCTGTTGTATTCAATTGTGTCATGTACCTAATAAACTGGTAACAGTGTAGCTAGTGTCAGATGTGAAATATGATATTTGGAAAACACACAGACATTCCTCGTAGAAGTATTTCCTGTCCCCCCAGGAGAGTGAGAATCCATTATCTGGTTGTTTTGATACGCTGTTCTCACTCTCATATTTGGTCCGTCCTAACAAAACGCTGACCCCCGTGATGGGACTTCCTCTTGGTACGGGCTGTTTGTTCAGGCTGTTCACATGAAATCACCCCATTCCAGCTCTCTATGCCACATTATGTTGTTTTTGTGAAAGTGCTGCAGTACGCGCTGCCATGCACTCGACTTTGACCGTATGTCTTTGTTTGTGTGTGTCTGTGTATATTTTGTGTGTATATAAGAGAGAAAGACAGAGGGGTAACTCCTAATGAGGGAGGGAGAAGCCAAATGATGCAACGAATTGTTTTACTTAGAGGTATTGCTTTTCCAAAAAAGAATGGACCGTCTTTGCCTGTCCTTTTGAAAAGTCTCACTGTCATATATCCATTTTTGATAAGCTTGCGTCTGTTTTTGCTTATACTCATGCAGCTGCTGGTTAAGCAGCTTAAACGAAGCCTTTATATTCCTATGTGGGGTATAGGCAGTAATGCACGATGTCCACCAGGAGCCTCTTTTACACCGCTGCCTTCGTGTTCTTGTTATTGGTAATGAAAAGGACATACTGCAGCACATTCCCAACTGCAGTCAGTGTCTGCAATGGATGTCAAAGCATATGATTTTTCGTAAATGATTCAGGACAATTTCTTGCAACAAATGAATATGCAATTGTATTTATCAGAAATGTGCCAGAGGGTGTTTCCCAAGTGAATCCAAACAGTGTGCGATTCAGAGTGGAGCACATGAAAACAACCCCAGGGGGGTGTACAGAACAAAATCCCACACGTACTGTATCGTTGAGATATGAAATATACATGATGCAGAGTGCCAGAGATGCCAACGCAGGCATTGGTCGTATAAGAAACTAGAACAGGAGGAGACTGGGGGGGACAAATCAGCACAGCTAGCAGTGTGTAGTAGGAGGAAGTGTAAATGGTCAGAACAGCTTGTTAGACAATGAGGTGATTGTACGAGTCAGATGTTTCAGATCAGCTGACAGGATGTGCAGCGTCACCGCTCTTCCTGATCCACGAGACAAAGAGGACCTATCATTTTGTGCCTTTTCCCTTTTCCTTTAGTGTGTTTTATAGTTTTTTTTGTGCATGTAAAAGGCCTGCTCTCCCCCACGGAAACACTGCTCCTGAACTGCCTGAAACACCTTGCTTGAAGTCCTGCCTTTTCTTCAGTAGCATGGTGATGTCACCAATTAACACATTTGCATAACAGCTAGTTTGGCACGCCCTCAAGCAAGGCTAGTTATAGTGCAGCTGGAGCCCAAAGAGTTTGGTTCGGTTGACCACCGGTTTGAGAAAAGTAAAGCGTTTTTTGAACATGAAGCATGTAAACAAAGGCTTACGTTATTTAACCCCCTTCGCGACAAGCTAGTATGACATGGTTGGTACCAATGGATTCCTTAGGTTTAGTTTCATATGATACCAGTATGTCCTCTCTAGCTTTAAAACTGAGCCTGTTACAACCTAAAAATCAGAAGTTGCATTAATGCGCTAAAGAAATTAGTGGCGTTAAAAAGAATGTGCATTAACGTGTTATTAGCGCGTTAACTTTGACAGCCCTAATGTAAACATGTTTTAGTAGAAACCCAAAATACAAATTGAAAACTCGCATAATAGGGTTTCTTTAAAATCATGGTACGGTACTTTATGTGGCGCAAAAGATTCTGCACTTGGGGCTCCATCCCAAGAGAATTCAAGCAGCAGAAAAGGTCTTGAAACTACCCTCTTAATAATACATTTTCTGACTATATCTGAAGCAACAGGCATGTTGTAATTCCCCTTGAATGTTGCAGGCCTCTTCTCATTCAGTGCGTGTAGCTCTGCAAACATGCTGGCACCTGATCAAAGAAGGAACATGTGGCAAGATGGCGTAGTAGTATCCCGAGAATGGGGAAAGTCTCACACGGATGAGGTTGCAACATGATAAGAGCAAATCCATTACATATGTAAATACTCCGCTTTGGGCGGCAAAATGTTACGTCTGATCGTCGATAAGCAGAAGATCTGTAGGGAGGGCTGTAAAGGACCTCGAGACAAATATTTCCCCTTACAACATGCCGCATTTACTTTACTAGCGAACCTGTGTAAAGCAACAACCGTTTTGCAGCTGCAAGCTTGCAACCTAATTGAGGAAACAGATCAAGTGAAGTGAAGCAGGACTGATTAGATCTTGCAGCATTCTCAGTGGCGAGACGTCATTGAATACACAAAACCCCCACGGGAACGGGAGCCATGGGTGTGATGCTGCTGATGCTGGAAATGGAAAAACACGAGGAAACACCTTTTTTTCGGGGGTTTGAAGTCGTCAGTCACGACCAAATGAGGGCTGGGTATCGTGAATGGCCTTTGGCTTAAATTTCTGGCATTAAAGTGGGATGATGGTGGGCCATTACATTTGCCTGCACAGTGATGAAGCTGGAAGAGGTCGGACCTTTGGGATCTGTGATGAGTTCAGGCAGATTGTTGGAGGTTGTTATGCCTGTCATGATTGACCTATCATCATCTACTGAATCTGTGCTTTCCCTCTCCAACATCTATCACATCGTTGCTGAGATGTGATCACAATGTAGTCTAGGTGGCACTAGTTGCGAAAATGATATTGAACAAAAAATAATTAATTGAATACAATAAATAAAGCTAATAGATAAAGCAAACTTGTCCTCCCAATGTCCTGTAACCTTTCCCTTCACTTTGAAAAATATTACTACAAAATGACACTCCTGCTCCTATCTTCTTTACCTTCTATTTCCCCCTCCCCTGTGTCTGCACCACCAGATAGTTTAGTTGATCTGACATTTATTTCACTCACGCGGCGCATAATCATAAGTTTGCGGTGACACTGATGACAAGGTGACAACACTCAGCTTCAGTAATTTACTCGCCCTCCCCAACCCCCGTCCCATTTTAGCCACAGTGTGTATTAGTTCACAGCGAGGTCACGTCGCGAGGGAGTGTTTGTGCTCAAATTATAATTATTATTTGTGTTTAATCAGACTTTTTGTCTGGGGGAGCTTTGCCTCGATAATCCGCATGTAGCATGTGAAAGGGCTTAATTAAGCTTTTAGTGAACGCATGCATCTTTATTTAATAGTTTGGACTATCTCTCAGGCAGTTTTGTATTTTTTATGGTAATGTGCGAGATTTATATATGTAATCTTAAAAACACAAGTCCCTCCAGAGCAGAGTGCTCAACTTACTAACACCATCTTTGTCCAGCACAGTTTTCTAAGATTTCTAACTAGGGCTGTCAAAGTTAACGCGATAATAACGCGTTTACGCAAATTTGTTTTTTGAAGTTGTACAGGGCTCAGTTTTAAAGATACTGAGAGATACTGGCATCATATGAAACTAGAAAGCTTAAGGAATCCATTGTTACCAACCATCTCATACTAGCTTGTGGCAAAGGGGGTTAAATAACGCTCCAAATTTGAGCAGAAGTTTGGCAAGGAAAAAATGTCATGACCATTTTCAGAGGGGTCCCTTGACCTCTGACCTCAAGATATGTGAATGGAAATGGGTTCTATGGGTACCCACAAGTCTCCCCTTTACTGACATGCCCACTTTATGATAATCATATGTAGTTTGGGGCAAGTCATAGTGAAGTCAGCACACTGACACCCTGACAGCTGTTGTTGCCTGTTGGGCTTGAGTTTGCCATGTTAGGATTTGAGCATTATTTTTTTTTAATGCTAAATGCAGTACCTGTGAGGGTTTCTGGACAATATTTGTCATTGTTTTATGTTGTTGATTGATTTCCAATAATAAATATATACATGTATTTGCATAAACAAGCATATTTGCCCACTCCCATGTCGATAAGAGTATTAAATACTTGACAAATTTCCCTTTAAGATGCATTTTGAACAGATAAAATGTGCTAATATTTGTGATTAATCATGGAAAATCATGCGATTAATCATGATGAAATATTTTTAATTGATTGATAGCCCTATTTCTAAAACATTTGTTAGACTTAGTCTAACTATTGACAAAGACTCAAACCCCTCCACTCTAATTTAACCAGCTGGCACCGGGCTAAAAGACTTGACTTGAGACCTTCATTCTTCACTTCAGCAGGTTTATGTGAGGATAATTGAATTTAGTAGAAACAGAGAATAGGGACTAGTCTGTGAGCCGACATTGCCAGAAAGCCCACCTCCAGACTTGAGGTCTAATTTCTGCAGAGCCTACTGTGTAGAGATTCGGTGGCACAATATCAAGGCCACAGGTAATTCATCTTCTGGCTCTAGCTCTGCTTTGCGACCTAATTAAATGAATAAAGATGTGAAGAAATCTTCATTTCCGTAGGGATAAACACATTGCTGTATGGGAAAGGTAAGAGGAAAGGATGGCTTTGTACAGGAAGAATAGAGGCAGATGAGAAAACCACTGGCTGGAAGATAGCGAATGGCTCAAGACATTTGAATAGTGAGGGGAGAGAGAAAAACTGTGCTATGATTTACATGCAGCTGCACTTGCTGGCTCATTTGTTTTGATAATACCTCATCCTGCGCACACTTTATGCAGAGCTGACTCCAGCATATACTGTATATCCGAGTTAACAAACATTTCACTTCTTGTGTTAACACTCCACATCGAAAGCGATGGGCGTTATACGAGACAAAGAAGCAGCTTGTGTCATAGGCACAAGACACACTCGAGTGCACTGCCTGACAGTTTAAATACCGCCTGCCTCATCACTGAAACATCTGGCTTGTATTTGGTGTCGGCTGCAAGCAAAAAAAAAAAAAGCGCTCTCTCTTACAACTTAGTTCCCTCACTTTCATCAATTTTAAGGAGTATGCAAATGGGCAATTCCTCCAGCATCCCTACTGTAGGAGTCCACGCGGTTACAACAACAGGGCAATAAATTCTCATTAAGGCTTTGCTTCCTTGAAAGGCAGAAATTGAAGTTGGGATATTCGTGTTTATAGTCCCAGGCAATTGGAACAAATGAGGAGATCTTGTGGAGGGAAGATATGCTTCCAACCTTAATCGGGTCCCTGCAAAAGCCCCGCAAACACCCACCCACTCCTGCACTGGCTCCATGGGGAGTGTCAATGATGAAGTCAGCCACGGGGAGCGAAGGCCCTGCACTGCTGTGCTCAGGCCCTTCTGACAGGCCCATATTTCACCAGACTCATTCAGCAGCCTCCACTGTCACCGTTTCCTGTGTTGTCAGGGGGACGACTCCCATCATCAGATCGGTGATTTCACAGGCTGGTGGCAGCAGCACTCCCTTGCTGGAGCTGAGTAACATGGCCCCGCTCCAGACAGCTGGGTGACCCCTCCTTAGTAGCTGGCTGGATGCTCTCATCATGCACATGTAGAGATGATCTAGGGTGGGATTTTTTTTTTTTTTTTTTGATGAATGATGCCAATAGCTTTTGGGAGCTGCTGATTTGTGTGTTTGATTGAGTTTGTGTCAGCACACATATCAGAGTCAGCTGGGACTGCACCATTGTGTTCCCAAAGCTGGACAATGCCAGAAGTCACTGTTAAAGGAATAGTTTGACATTTTGGGAAATAGAAATTGAGAGGGTGCGCCAAAGACTTTTTCCAGTAGACTTACATTTGGGAAGAGACGTCTGTAATTCGGCGGATATTTTTTTTTTTAGGTGAAACAACTTCTCAGTACGAACACTTGAATAGCCCTTATCTTTAAATCATTAGGTCCTAAAAGTTGTAAAATGCGCTGATGGTAGAATCCAGAGTTGTTTCTCTTCCTCGGTTTATTTGAATGAGCCCCAGACCGCGGCTGGACCGCGGGTTGGGAGGCAGAGTTAAAGGAAACACTACTGCGCCTGCTCTATGGGCCCAATGGATCCGGGAAGATCGTCGAATGATCCGTACTTTATCACTCAGCAGTCGGGCCATTTTGGCTTCATGCGCCACTGAGCAACTCTCATAGGAATGAATGGAAGCCCGCCTCCATGATAAAATAAAACGTAATTCACAGTTAAACTATATTCAACATTATAAAGCTGGAAAATCTTAAGTGACACTGCTGTATCATTTAGCATCTTCCATTACCAGATTTCAACTTTTCAACAGTCTGACATATGTGACTGTTTCAAGTCACAGCAAACTTTTGATGATCGTGGTGAAATGATTTGTTTTTATTTGCTGTTTTGTGGCTAATGACACCTTGCATTGTGATCGTGCAAATGCAGAGAGGGTTTTTTTTAGGTCACCAGCTTTAAGGGCCATAATTAACAGAAGCCACTTTACAGAGATGCAAATGGGCGATTTTGCAAACAATTATGAAGATAATTATTTTTTGCTCCCTTTTAATTTTTTATTCTATTTTAAGCCAGCTTGATCATTAACTGCCCAATTTGCAAAAACCTCAGGCTGCAGATGCACATTCACAGAGGCAGAGGTAAATGACTCACTCACAGACATTGATTCCAGTGCATTTCTTTAGGTCATTTTGTTTGTTGGTTTCACATTCTTGTCATGTTCTCGCCATTAGTCTTAGTCAACTTTGTCTCCCCTAGAACAAAAAAGGAAAGTCTTAACAGGTATTCTATAGTGAATGGCAAAAATGGCCAATGAGCTTTATTTCCAACCCTGTCTGAATTACCACGTTCAGCAGAGAGCACTTCCTACCTAGCCTTCTTCCTCGTCTTAACTCTGAGTGGGTCTGTGACCTCAGAAAACAGTTTTATAGGATACATGTTACGTGGTGGGACCCCTGCTCCATGTGCACATGTGCTCTGTATGTGATACACAAGCATAAATGAATGCCTGTGTGAGTGTATGACTCCACGTCTTTACACCTTTGTCCAGATGGTAAAGTGTGTGTGTGTTTAACAGCATGAAAGGGCACTCTATCTCCATCTCTCCTGAGAAATTAAACAAAAAGGCCCTCTGTGCTCCGTCAACTTTAGGTCATACTGTGCCCTTTATGTGGACCTCAGCTCCTCCGTCCTTCTTCCAACCTCTCTGTTCTGTCCTATTGGTACGACTGATAATGAGGAAGAGCTGAGAATTTGTATTGGTGTAAATGTAGCATTAAAGCTAGGGTAGGTAATTTATCTTAGAAGCACTTCTCATCATCCCGACAGCAATAAATAAATCAAATTCTCTCACAAAAAAAGAAAAAAATCCGGCATCTGTGGCTGTAGCAGGCCTGTAATGAGCCTGCCTACTTACCTACCTGCGTAACTGCATGCACTCTGCCCGAGCCCTCATTGCGTTTGACCGGAGTCTTCCCCAAGGCTAGCAGACAAAATTTCCCAATGCTAACATGTCACAACAATAGCCATGTTCGTTGTTTACGTCCGTGGCGATAATGGTAGGTGTTTTCTATGAGACATGAGGTAGTTGGATACGGTTAGCGATGATAACGATGCACTGCGCTCCTCTCTCCAACGCTCTTTCGTGGACTCGTCCTCCAGTCAGGCCGTGCTCTTTCATGTTTTTTGGAGGTGTGCCTTTAGAGGGAAGCATGAAGGGACGGCCTGGAATTTTTTTCACTTGGATACTTTCAAAATCTAGTTTACACTTGCTGGTTTCTCCAAAGTTGCCTACCCTAGCTTTAGGAGGAGTCATAAATACCTCAGTCTCCATTTACTTAAATAGCCTTTTCTCCTCTGGTCGTGCAACCATTAGCATGTCTTTAACCAATCAAAACACCAGGTTTTCAAAATTATAGGGCGGGTCCATTTGCGTTCTCCTCTGTTTGTCAGCACTAGCTGAGTCAATGTTAGTTGTGCTTAGTTTGGAAATAACTTAAAGGGTTAGGGTGGATTTTTTGAAGTGGGGTTGTATGTATACTCCTGTGTTCTGCGAGGTAAAATGACTGTTTTTGTTAATGAGGTCTTGTGGATTTGAAGAGAGTGATAAATCAGCTTCAGTTCCCCATCAGAAAGGGCTGTCTGACGGCGAGGTAAAGCGGCTGTGGACGGGAGCAACAGAAAAACACATTTTAGCCACCTAAAAAAATCAATCAGTTTAAGTGTATGCTATATTTAGAATATTGTCACCACTTTATTTTGCCATCACTTCCTTGACAGCCCTTTCCGACGGGGAACAGAAGCCATAATGTCTCTGTCTTCAAAGCCACTAGAATACATTCACAAAAACAGTAATCTTACCTCGCAGAACACAGGAGTTGCTGGTCTACTGCTGCATTGATATATAAATATAATAAATAGTATTTTGATGCTAAAACATACGTACTTCGACCAAATTATTTAATGTTCGGATTTGAATACATAAGGAACACCACTGGGAAACTACAGAATGATATAAAAAAAACAAATAATAATAATAATAATGGAACCGCCCTTTATATAGATGATTTAAAGCTGCTTTAAGCAATATTTTTATATGAACCGTGGATCAAATGACCATTTCTAAGTGAAAGAGGTTGCTTATAGTGACTTGCCCACAGAGAATTATTATCCGACTCTGTAGAGATTCAGCGTCTTTCAACTCATAGTTTGGGTTTTGAGGCCAGCGACTTTCTTGTTTTGGTTCACTCAAGACACAGCAACATTTGTGCCTATGTGTAAAAGACTCATAAGAGCTATTGGATGCTAACAAGATGAAAGTTGCTACAAAATTATGAGGTTTAGAGGCACCAATGTAAGAAACCCTCTATACATAAATGATGTGAAACACAGGTCAGTCGAACACAAGACAGAGTGGGTTGAGACCTTTGCTTTCTTTACACAAAATGCCTCCCCCTCTTCCATTACCAAAACAAGAGTGTCACAAACAAACCAACATTAACAAACCAGATTAATTGCTTGTTACATGGCTTCAACATGTAAAATAGCCCACTGTAACACATTTGGCACTTTGGTCAGATCTGCATTTTTGTGTTCCAGCCAGAATGAAATGATGAGAGGCAGTTGGGTGTTTTTTCCACCCATGTTTTACAAGTGGACAGAATTGAATTTTAAAAGGAAAAGCATCTGTGCGGTCTTGATTTGTTACGAATCAATGACTATATTCTGTAGCTGACAACCAGTCCTGTTTACCTGAAGGCACAAGTCTTTGCTGTCACCACTTGTCACAAGAGATTTCCATGCGTATGGCAATTACAGTGTTTGTTGGTGGCTGCTGGTGGGTCCTCTGGGTATCTATATCGCTTGTATAATTTCATCCCCCCCCTCTCCACAAAGTAATTCTATCACTCTCACAACACAGGGAGAGGCAGACAGTAGGGAAGAGGACATCCACAGATAAATCCATTTAAAGTGTATTTTGAATCTAATCTATGATGGTCACCTGCTCACAGGATGTCAAGGGAGAAATTGTGTTTGTGTAAAAAAAAAAAAAATTTTTGGTCAGGCAAGTATCCATCACCCTGCAGTATCTCAGATTTCTTATGCACTTGTGCAGACTTTAAAAACAGATCACTGGCGAGAAAAACAAAGGTCATATAGTGCCCCCGGTGGACAGTCGGTGTGACTATTAGACGGCCACAGAGAACCAACACTACCACCTGGAGGCAAAGAATGTGCCTCCTATTTTTATTCAAGTACGGCTGCAGAACCATTTGCTGTGTGTAATGTGTTGGAAACAATTTGAAATCACATTTTAATGATTGAGTACAATGTCTTGATTAAATGGGGCAAATATAACTAAATGCTCAAACGAGAAACAAAGCGGCTCTATGCAAAGCATCCTCCTTGAGTAACTGCAGAATAATTATACAATGAACTGTTTGCAGTCTGTGGGTGTTAAACTTAGCAGCTTGTCTCGAGATTTTATGCAAACAATAAGGGGCGTTCAATACACAAAAGATCCCTGATCTCAGCCTAAGTATAACGGTATGTGCAGTACCTTCATATGCAATTTGTTCCAGGAAAAAAACACAACATCTTCTGGCAAAAACAAAATGTGCATGGTGGTTTGGCTACCAGAGGTCAGAGACAAACTGTTCTGTGTCAAAACCCCAGCTTGGTGGGAGGAGTGAGTGAGCCATTCACTACCAACTGTCCTTGAGCAAGGTTTTTAACCCCCGCCTGTTCCTGTAGAGCTGCTTAGCACCCAACGATGTAATGCAAAATACTACTAAAATAGAGCACAATACTTGATAGTTGTTGCTATGCGTTGGTGCGTAGTGATTACCTTGACTTCCATAGAGCTCATTTAGTGTGATAGAGAGGGAGCAACACAAAGAAAGAGAGAAGCAGGAAATAGAAGGGACTGTCATAAATGCAGACTGTGATCTGTGAAGGATGAATGAAGGTAATCTGTACATGTTGGAGCTTTTTATTTCATACTAAAACCATCAGCGCCTCTCTGTGGTCAAATAGCCATACTGCAGGAGAAAAGTTGTCTCATATGGTTCAGATATTTCACTTGTTTTCTGCTGAATTTAAATAACACTGATTCTTATGTGATGTAAATCTGATGCTTTCATGTCAACAGGAAGCTTCAAGTACATCAAAGAGTCGGTTTCAAGTAAGTAAAGATGTTCTGTTTCTATTCAAATCCAGTAATACTGTTTCTCATTGTGACTTCCTTTCAACATTACAGCGCAACTTTTGATTAACTGAATAGAAATATGATGAAATGATGCTGAGGTCACATAAAGTGGCATGATTTGACGATTCAAGTTGCAGTATTACATTGGATCTTTGGTTTACCTTTGAATTTAAAACACAAGAAAAACTAAAGTAACTTTGCATCCACAATAATTTATCATTCTAATAGTGCATGGGTAAATAAATAACATAATGCTACACATTTGAATCTTCATCACAACAAAAAGTTACTGTACATCGAAAAAAAATCATTTTTGCTTTCTTGTGTAAAAATGGCTAAAACTGCAGATCAACACAAACATCAGCATACAGCTCTCACAGAACCCCTAAAGTTATATTACACATTCAAAACTAGTTTCATTTCAACCTCCCAAACAGAAAAAAAAAAACACATGAAATGATATAAAACACTACAAATAAATAATCAGTTTGCCCTTTAATACAGGAAGGCGAAAACCAGCTTCCCACAGCTATTTGTTTGTAAAATGATGAAATTGCTTGAAATCACTGACGATTTCTGCTGAATCAGTGATTTGTCCTAAATGTAAAAATTAGATACGTGGAAATATGCAAGTGTTTTTAACTTAATAATCAACAATATTGTGGGAAATGGTCAAAATCTTCCTAATCCTGTTGCTCAAACTTTGGCATAACTGTCACATCACTTCTTTGACACCTCTTTCTTGAAGAGGCTACATCGAGTTGTCGTTGTATTGTGGGCTGGAGTACTGTTCGTTCATGGCTCCAGCAGCTGCCCCCATGGCCGCCTGCTGGACGTGAGGGTTCTTCCAGGCTCCCGTGGCCCATTCCTCCTGAGCTTTGGACATGCTGCCCCCGCTGCCACGGTAGGAATTATGGATCTGTATGCAAGGTGGTTTCACAAGTTATTATCGACAAGCCTTCACGTGTGGAAGTGTTTAGTTAATGTTTTCATGTAGATTTTTATAGTCATACAATTGTAATTTCTAATCAATAAATCTGTTTGGGGAATACAGTTTTTTTTAGGTTCAGCAAATGATTGAATGGAATTCTGGTATTTATCATTTTAAACCTAACAATTCTGTTTTGTTGATACGAGAGAAAATGAAATCCTGGATTGACAAAGGCTTATAAAATGATTTGCTACGACAATAAAAAATAACAGAAAATGTAATGTAATAAATAGCCTGTCTACATTTCCCTTTGTATGAGTTAAATCCTTACCCTAGTGAGTGCAATGAAGGACAGCGAGGCCACTGCAGTGAACATGATAGTAGGGACCAACATGATCAGCGCAACGATAATATTATAGCTGAAGTAGGAGATGGTTGCCAACCAACCGCTGAAAAATACACAGATGACCGTTAACACAATTTCATAAAAGAAAAAAAAAAAATTAATTTCAGATTACGAACACAACATGAACCATAATTATCTGTTATTGGATTGTCTGTCGTCCCTCATCACGATGCCACCGCGGAACATCTGGACGATAAATGCCAGTAATTTTTGTGGACTTTAAGTGCCGCCGTATAAAGTTTAAAAGTTTTATAGCTCATACATGAGAACGTCCAATTGCACATGGTGACATTTATAAACTTTATGGAGGCTGTCATAATATTAATTTCTGATCATCAGCCTCAGAGAGGTGACATTTTGAGGATCTCTTTTAACGGCCTCTCAAAATCTAATAACAGGACCATCGTAAAAGTTATATGAGGGCAATTTCTGATGTTCCATCACTGTCGTGTTAATGAAAGCAGCGAGCAAGGTCTTTAAAAATATAGTCCTCCTGACAGGACTTATTGCTTGACCTCAAAGTATTTCAGTCAAAAGTAGATTTTGTAGTCTTATTAAAACAACTTCTGATAATTCATGTTAATTAATGCATAACAATGAATGAATCACTTCTAAACGCTTGTAGAAATATCTGAACTTCAACAGCTCTGGTACTTGAGTTGCATTTGACTGGTTGACTCTCTGTACCTTAGTGTAATGGCACTCACTTCAGAACTTATTTTATATTTTCTATTTTTTAAGTCAATTTTTCTAATTGAGTGAAAATCCAACATAAAAAGAAATCATTTGAATGAAAGATTGATAAACATGCAAAAACAAAAATCTGATGCTGCACCCGATTCGACTGTTATGAGGCCATTTAATAGGCCTTATCAGTCGCTATAAGCACCATAGATGTGGGTCATTAGGGGCCTACTATGCCTGCTATGTTGTAAAAGTGAAAGTGAAACTTAAAAGCAACATATTGTAAAACTGAATGAAATGTCATGTTTTGAACACTCCTGGTTGAAAAACCTGTGTTTTGTGTCCCATCCCTCAGTCCCAACCTTCACCCCTGTATGGAGTTTCAAGCTCCTGTCGTAATTACTACGGTCACTAGAAGTCGCTGTCTTGTTCTTCAGTGATCTACCATGTGAATAGATGATAAAACCTACTAGTGGGTTTAGTAGGCCCCTATTGGCCCACATCTATGGGGCTTATAGCAGCTGATAAAGCCTATTTAATAGCCTGACAACAGTCTGGATTCTGAATCTCTTTGTATTCTGAATATTATGCCTAAAAGTCATTTGAAAAAAAAATATATATGAAATATTTTCCATACATTTTCAATCTCTGACTCTTACCATACTCCCCATCCAGGGATGCCTATGCATTGGATGATGCTGATGCCAGTTTGGGCCATGAATACAAAAAAAAATTGCATGAAGTTGAAGGAGCTGTCAGTCCTGAGAAAAAAACAAAAAACAAAGAAATAGTTACATGTGCATACAAAATATATCACTACTATACATCTAATCTTGTGTTTGCATGTTGTGTGATGCTATTCATGTTATCTATACATTTGGTTTCAAGGCATTCAAGCCCACAGGGTGATATAGGCACCATGAGGAGTAATTCACACTTCACTTGTGTTTAGGAATCCACACACTGATCATTTCCAGGTTTATTCGTAACTATTCAATCACATGCCTCGACTATAACCGTGGTATCACTTCTCCTACATCTGCCTTTCTGCAGTGATGACAACACAGCCATGGAGGGCCTTGTCGGAGGACTGTGCTGGACTGCAGGCTCCTTGCCCTGCCTTGGTACTTTGGTCGTTCTGGTTTGATCTTGATCAGAGTGGAGGGTAAGACCCATATTTTGTATCAAGGCATCATCTACTGTACTAGACAAAACGTTGTCTGTCCCTGACTCAGCAAACTGGTCAAGGAGCAGGAAGCACACCTAAGCCCAAAAGATAAAGGGATGATTTAAGAAGATATTTTACGTTGCCCTTCAGTGAAGGGGATAGAGCGGATGTGTCCTTCTGTCTCCAGAGGGAATGATTGGATCATTTATCTCTGCTGCCACTCAACACTTTCAGAGAATGGAGAAATTAGCTTAAAGCCACCATCTATAATGGATCATCGCCCTAGATGAGTACACATACATTATACTAGACAGGATGGCAAACTGTCAAAGTACACTATGTAGAAATGACTCAGCAAAAGGGAAAAAAAACGATGTGGACCCAATGAGTTATCTCAATTACGAAGTATGGAGAGGAAATCATTTTTTAGCAACTTCACATTAAAGTCAAGATGAAATGAAAAATGCCTTTTTAACCGTTTTAGATCACATCGCCGGTCATTGTGCAACTATTTAACAATATATGCAAAAAAAATTAAAAAAGAAATAAATTTCTTTATATTTTCATATCAACATCCAATGATCTTTTCTTCCTGTAGAACAAAATATGACCTGCGCATATGGTTCGATAACTGATTTAATGAGCCATTCGCAGTTTCACTGTACCGGCCGTGTGTACTTAAACTTGCATGGCTTAATCTTTGAGACAAGCATATGCTACTGGCAGGATCAACCAGGTAGCCCTCGGGACAGACATACGTAACCTACCAAACAAATTTCAACCAATAATACCATGACATCCATCGATCAATCAATCTGCAACTTTTATCGACAAGGGAGGTGTGTGTGGAGGCTCTGTATCGCACTACATTCAGAGCCCGCCCACTTTTTAGCGGTCCTATCAAATGTTAAGGATTTGATTTAAATCCATCTTGTAACTGTACACCATTCGAATATTTAGTTTCACTGGGGATTACATCCCAGTACAGAAGCCAAAGACGCTCTAACTTCCATTTCACTGGGACTTTAAATGTTTCCTACATGGCATTAGAAGGCAATATCCTGTGATCTGTAGTAGTCCTCTGATCTACCAAATTTGATATGTAAAGAAGAGAGGAAACCTAAAAAGCCCTATCAAAGGGCTATGGCAAAGATCACAGAAGTACTAATACCGTATGTAACCATGATTAAAAAGCAGGAATAATAATAATCTCTCTGTCACTTGATGACATGGTATGCGTTATATTGTATGTGATGTGCAGTTATTGTCTCTGTTGTTAGTCGATTAGTTAACTTCATCGGTCGTTTTTTTTATCTCAATTGAAAAAGATTTATTTAGTCGAATAGTCGTTTTTTATGCTTTTTTCATGTTGCAGAAACATGTGAGAACATCGGGCTGCACAGTGGTGCAGTGGTTAGCACTGGTGCCTCACAGCTAGAGGGTTGCAGGTTCGAATCTGGCTTGGGGCCCTTCTGTGTGGAGTTTGCATGTTAGCGTGGGTTTCCTCCCACAGTCCAAAGACATGCAGGTTAGGTTAATTGTTGACTCTAAATTACCCGTAGGTGTGAATGTGCTACTTATAACTTTATCACTGTGCTGCTTTATACTTAAAGCAACGACTGTGCCAGCAAAATGCAGCTACACCAAACAACTTTATAATGAGTTACCGCTGACTAAACAATCTTCTGAATGTCAGTACTTCATATTTGACTTACTTGAAGGCCTTGTAGATGGCCCTGAACCAACAGACGTAAGAGCAGGGAGTGAACATGATTAGCCAGATGATAGCCAGTCCAAAGTTGGTCACGCCACCTCCAGCAAACATCCAAGCAAAGCAAGCGATGAGATTCACCGCAAGAGTAGCGGTATTCACTGTAACACCAAATAGACATATTGTGTTTTAGATGAAAAAAAACGAATCAAGGTGGTACACTGACATGCGCATGCTAGAACAGCGTTTGAAAAAAGATTCATGTGTGGATATGAAGGCAGCCAGCATTAATGTGAAATATGTAATTGCAATGCTTGACTCACCGAAATGGCTTGTGTTCCCTGAATAGCCTTTTTTTGCTGGCTTCCTTTTCTATTAATTCTCAGTAATGTTATGAGGCTACAGTACTCCTCGCTTAAGTTGCACTTAGTTCTAATTGGAGCTCTGTGCTTTGGTCCCATCTTTCTTCTATAAACTAGCAAAGAAGGCCAATCAGCCTCAAATTTTGGTCTATAGAGAAAATGCGAGAGTGCTTTACAAGAGAATTATGAGGCCAAACACAGCTGCAACATGACAGATATTGAGGAACGCTCTTGAATACACAAATACGGTTGGCTTCAAATGACTTTCACACATGAAATGAGAAAGAAAATGCTCCAAAAAAAGAAGCTGAATAACACTCAAATATGCAAGCAATGTGCATGCCATGCATGCAGAAAATTGAAAGAGAATAACAGCACATCCAAAAGCAGATTGGGACTTTGAATACCTGCTTCTGTTTACCGTTTACTGAAAAAGACGACGCCTGCAGAAAGAAAGGAGTTCAGTCGCTAGTTCAGAGTAATAGGTACATCTTTTTTGTTGTGTAGAAATGATTATTTTAAATGAAAAGCATCTTTTGTTTTGTTGACTGGGCACTGCAACACAATGAAAATCAGGCCGTGGTTTAGAGCAGGTATATAGAGTGGAGAGGTTTCTCTGCACACCAAAATCAGTTGCATCCCTGTATCGACACGCCACCTTCACCTTTATTTTCATTATCTTCATGTTACTCTACTGTATATTGGCTTATTGCCCTCCTCCTAACCACCAGTGTCATTGCACCTGTGTAAATGTTGCAGCAGCTTTGAGCTATTCCTCTCTCCCTGTACTCGGCTCCCTTGCATGCCTTCATGGACGGGCAGGGAGCTTCCTGACCAGAGCAATATCACAAACATCATTGTCCTGCTTGTTTATGGTGCAATAAACTTTGATGAAAGTGCCTCTGGCAAAAATTGTTTAACACAATCTCAATGTTAACTGCCCTGCTCAAACCAAGGCCATCTGGTCAGCGTTATGACTCATTAGCAAATAAACCAGTCAGGATAACACAGCCACGGCCAATAAAAAGAATATATTTTTGGACCAAAGGGACCCTTGTAAACCATTGCCCTTCTGTTACATAGTTCTTATGAGTTAACCACAGAGGGGAAGATAGTTTATGGGACCTCCAGGAAAATCATGGCTTCTGTTGTTATATTGGAGAGTCAGGCAGAAAAAAAGTCAGTGTAAAGGTGCTCTATATGATAGAGCATTAATATAGCAGCAAACAACTATTTGCTATGTAAATATATAGAGGAGTAATGTCTACCTGAGCAGAGAATGAAGTCACTCTCCCTCTGTGTGTGTTGCGTACTTCCAACCTTGAGACCTCAAAAATAGGAAGGATTTCAAAGGCAAAGCTGGGGTCTGTGGGGGGGTCTTCCCCCAGAAACAATAGTTTCAGAGACTTTGTTTCCTGTATTCTGGTGACTTTCAAAGAATGAAATAACAAAATGATAATTACACTGCAACAGAATTGTTATGTTAAATAGGCTTACTTTTAATTTTACTTTTAATTCTCATGAAAGTAAACTGAGTAATTTGGCATTAACTTGTGTGAATCTCTTGTATAAACTAATACTCATCAATTTGTATTGATTCATTCACTTTTTGCCACTGCTAGAGTATTTCTTTCTCTTAGTATTCTCCATTTCTCTCTCTGTCTCTTTCTCATTGAAGGCCCTTTAAGACACAACACGACAACAGTACAACTTATGCTCTGAAACCCATTATTTCTAATGCCTTTGTGCCGCTCCACAACGGCTTTTTGCTGCATTGTGCAAAGCCCAACTTGGGCACTATACAATGTGATGTGCGGTGAGCGCAGCCAAAACCGCGGATGCCGGTCGCCAGCGTATATAGGCTATATCTATGGTCGCAAGCAGCTCTCCTCCACCAGGAAATTACATAATATTTAGAATTTAGATAATGAAAGGAAAAAAGGTGTGAAAATCAGGAGAAAAATTGGAGAAGTGTGACCCCGGGAGGAAACCGGGAGTGGGCAATGAAAAATGGGAGTCTTCCGGGGAAAATCGGGGGGTTGGCAAGTACGGTGTGTTGTAATCTGAGCTTGCTTTTTTTATATAGTTGGGCCGACCGTGCGTGCTTTTAGTGCATGTTTGTGCTTTGTGCATGTGAGCGTGCCCCACTGGCTAGCTCACGGCTGCCGCTCTGCACTACTCTCATGATGCTCCCAATCTCACATTTATCACCTTTAAAGTTTCATAGTTGGAATTTAAGCTCCAAAGTCTATATAGTAGCCTGATGCAAGGATAATGTAACAGGAAATCCCATTTATAACAATACACCATCACTTTAAGCCACTCACACATCCACAGGTGGTACATTTTCTTGCACATGCTGCGGTGCTGTTCAGGGATCTCATCAAAGTCCTGGTAGAAGCATGGCTTGAGTGGAATGAATCCCGGCAGCGGGGGGAAGTTGGGCTCTGAGACAAATCATTTCACAACAGTTAGACATATAGCAGCTTGCATATGGCGATTCTTTCCCAGTGTATTTACTTTATAATCTCTGACCTGCCATATGGATGAAGTGTGGAGATCACTGTTTTGAATTACTCCTTCAGTCTCTTGAGCCTGTCAAATAAGAAGAAAATGGAGGTTAGGACTTTGTTGTCGGTGCTGACTTATTTCTGTAGCCCATGTGTAACCCAACCAGCAAACAGAGAACCTTCAGGTAACGTTCCCTGAAGGTTATTTAAAAAAAAAAAAAACTTTAAAGAAACTTCAAGTGTTCATCCTCCTCAAGTCAATGAAGAGTTTCACATCACAACAACTTATTTTTGTTATTTTTTTGGTAACAATTATGTTTTGGTATTTAAACAGCTGACATGATATGAATATTTTGAGGCATTTGATTAATACCTGTGATCTAGTTGAAGTGCTCGGGATTGTAGTAGGCTATTCTAGTGGTAGTTGTGGCAGCGTTGCTGTTAACAGTGAGACAGACCATGGGCTGACTTACAGAACTGCACCTCGACTGCCTTGGAGAGACGCGTAAGCGAACTAAACGGATGCTTAGGGCCCCCAAGAGCTCCTGAAATGTCCCTCAAGAGAGCTTGACACAGAGCCATGCTTTTCAATATTGGATAATGATCAAAGTATTGCGATTCTAACATTTGGAAATATAAAGTTTGGTCTCCAAATGGAGGACAAGAAAACAGAGTTTGGGATTAACAATTGAATTATTTTGACAAAATATTTCATACACAAATGTTTCTTAAAAACTACTCCTATATTTGCTGCATATCTAAACAAGATAATGCTCTACAAAAAAATATGTAAAGTGTTGTAAAATTAAAAAAGTCCTATAGCTTCAAGAATATCTATGTCCCTTAATTCCTGATTGACCACTAAAGTTTTCTTTTTTGTTGTTGTTTGTTTTCTTCTTTCATTATCATTTATTTGTGTCATGTAATTCTCTCTTTGCTTCTTGTTGTTATTGCTCGCTTGGTTGTTATATGATTGTGAACTGTATTCTCTTGAATATGAAGTGCCTTTTTGATAGTGCAATACAAAAAATAAACTAGACACAGAGCCGGGTGGTTCCATGGATGTATTAACACCCAGCTATCAGACTCCACAACCAGCACTGCTCCCATTAGACCACTTACACACCAAAAAACTGACAATAACCTGATATTTTCAGGTGGAATTTCATTCATTCATTCATTCATTCATTCTCACTGTGCAATATAATTTTCCACTTGTGCAATTTTGTTAATAGTCTGTTTATTGTCAATACTGTATATACTGCTCCTATTTTTTTTTATACTTCCTAAATGGTTCATATTTTGTTACACTTTGTTTAGCTCTTTTTTTTACTGTGTTAGCTGATGCTTCTTGTTTTTTGCACTATCCCCTTTGCTGCTGTACACTGCAAATTCCCCCACTGCGGGACTAATAAAGGAATATCTTATCTTATCTTATCTTAAGAGCGGCTCTATGTGCTCACTTATGCAAGTGGCGTAAGGTCACACAAATTACGTAAAGGCCCCGCCTCATGTCAGAGGTCAAAACGGGTGTCAATGTTTACAACTTCGATTAGAGGATGTAGTGAAAGGAGAAAAGAAACCATGGGAGTGAATTGCGGGAACAGCAACCAGGTAAACTTGTGTTTTCTCCTCTCCAAGTTTGATGTCAGCAAATAACAGAAGAGTTAGTTGATGTGCTGGACTGCAGAGCATCTCTCTAGTCTGTCTGTCTGCTAACTGCTAGCAGTGCAGTGCATGTCTTGGTCTGTCTGTCTGTCTGTCTCTGGACTAATGCAAGATGGAAAGCAATTGATTGACATTGACTACTGATTTAAATATTGATTTTAAAATGTTGATTAGCTGGGCATATATTGCAGGGAGATATGGATGCACATCTCTCAGTAAATCATAACCATCAAGTACCCTTTTATTCAGCCATGCCATAGAATAGCATTTTATATTTGAAAATGTATAAAGGGGAAATCATGGGGAGCCAGTCTGAAAGGGCCTGATACAAGTATCTATCATTTACAGGTGCTACGCTTCAGTTTGTCAGTAGAGGGATGCTGGATCATCAGCCAGTACAAAAAGTTGATCCACATCCAGGAGAGCCAAAGATCACTGTTATTTCCTACATTTTATATTTTCTGCAATTTCGTATTTATGTTAATATTAGTAATATCATAATATAATAATAATAATAATAATAATAATAATAATAATAATCTTTATTGTACACCAGTATTGTACCAGTTTTATAAATTATTTATAAAGTGTTTTATATATACATCTCAGTTGTTTTTGTTCTTTCCCAATAATTTTACTGGCCATGTTTTTTCTTTGTTGTAAAAATTTAAAGTACAGTCAAAAAATGTTCCTAAATATTTAAACTCCTCTACTGTTTCAACAGGCTGATCATTAATCCAAACTTTTTTAAGATTATATAGAAAACGTGCTATTCAATAAATAGTTTGTTCATACCTCATTCTATTCTGTGTATAGCCTATAAGTCTACTTATTCTGAGACCGACAGATGGAGCAAACTCTTTTAAAAAAGGGTGGGAGCACTGGGGTGTGAGGTGTGACTGGGTGGCGACAGCAGACTGTTTCCATGTCCCCAAGGGTCAGGTAGGAGGGCCTGCAGGATTTTGCTCAGGCCAGTTGAGGAGTTTTTTTTTTTAAATTGTTTTCTTTTCTTTTCTTTTTTTTTTTTTTTTTATATATATATATATATATATATATATATATTTTTTTTTTTTTTTTTCCTCATAACAAAATAAAATAAAATGAAATATGGATAAAACAAAATGGAGAGAAAAATAAATAAAAATAAAAATAAAAATAAAAATAAAAATAAAAATAAAGAAAGAAATAAAGAAATAAAGAAAACTTTCAAAAAGCCAAAATGATTTTGCATGTCCTATATGTGGGAGCATTAGACCAGAACAACATGGGTTTAACAGATCTGGTGCTATAAGCTAAAGCGTCGCCGTCCAGACGCTCTGCCGGATGGATTTAACGTGTGAGCCCTGCAGGCGTCGTCTCCATACTGCTGATCAGATTTTAACTACTGAATCCTTCCAGTGTTTTCTGTGAATACCAACCAGAAAATGCAATGTTAATGCACATGTTGCAATCACACGCAAGCTCCGCTCCCACTGCATGAAATGAGCCGCACTATTCGCTGTATAGAGATATATGTGCAGAGAGCAGGTCATCATAGGCAGGAATTACACAGGAAACGTAATCTGCTTACCTCCTCCAGAGAGCACACAGCTTCTCTGTTCAAAGTGTCACAGTCTCCAGTGGACGCTTCAGCTGCGAGGTGAATAGATTCACGACTGACAAAACAGTATCGATTATCTGCCAGCAAACTATTAAGACTAGTATAATACTTTCTTCTGTATATGACCAAAGCGATAAATCCTAACTATCCTGACCCCCTCGACCAATCACCGTGCAGGGAGCCTGCTGTCACTTTGATTCAGACCAATAGGCTGATTACTCTAATCCGTGACGTCGTTTTTCTTGAGCCAATCACAGTTCAGGTCTCTGTCCATGGTGCTGAACCATCATGGACCACCAGCTGAGGTAAATAGTGTGGCGTTAAACTGTAAACCATCAGCCTCATTCATGACCATTTCCACCCCTCTCAAGCGCACACACACAGTCACATGATATTGATCCTGCCCAGTTATGTTGGCTTTTTTTAAAGTTTTCTTTCTATATTTATGTATTTCTGTATTTATTTATTTTTCTCTCTATTTTGTTTTATCCATATTTAATTTAATTTAATTTTGTTTTGAGGAAAAGGAAGAAAAAAAAAAGGGGAAAAAAAAGGAAAAATAAATGTATATATCTAAAAAAAGAAAAAAACAAGAAAGAAAGAAAAAAACCCTCCTCAACTGGCCATGATGCATCAGCACCAACTGGTCTCCTCCACCATCTCCTCTCTCCTCCCTCCAACGATTTCCTATGAATAGAAAAGGGCATAAGCCCTGAGCTATCAAACAAGCTCATGAATTTACGATCTACGATCTGACCCTTTCCCCTATACAATATAATTTATGATAACCAACATGCATTTACAATTGATCTAAAATTATGTTGTCACACTTCTAATCACACAGTTGGGTTGTTTTGTTGTATGATATGTCTTTTCTTTTTTTTTTTTTTCTTTTTTCAAAGTTGTTTTCATACATGCTATTTACAGTCGCAATTACAATAGTTTATAAACCAATTTTTAAGTAGATGAGCTTATAGACAAACTCATTAAATACACTAGAGAAAACAACTTCAACATTCAAAATTGAAATAAAATTAAGAAAATAAATAATAATAATAATGATAAAAAGAAAGAATATAGTTAAAAAAACAAAACAAAACACACATAACAAAAAACAAACAAACAATAATACAAAAATACAAGAGTAATAACAAATTAAATCAACAAATAAGTTAATAGAAAATAAAAAGGGGAGGAGGGGAAGGGAGGGGGGGATGTGATGATATGTTTTTTTTCAATCCAATCCAAATTTAAAAACAACAAAAGTTGACCAAAGGGCTGTACAATTAAACATAAACAAACAACACAATAAAACACTAAGAACAATTTAAAACCAACAGGACATTAAAATAATAAAAGGACCAAAAAGAAAGGAAAAAGGATTTAAAAAAGGCAACTGTCATGCCGAGCCAAAAGCCAAGGAATAAAAAGTGCGTTTTGAGGTTTGATTGAAAAACAGGCAGTGTGGGGGACAGCCGAAGATGTGGAGGCAGAGCTTTGGATCTGCAACTGAAAAGTCTCGGTCACCCCTGAGCTTCAACCTAGACCTAGGGCAAGGGTCAGCCACTTTTACTATCAAAAGAGCCATTTTTGGCCAAAAGATAAATAAAAAAATATGTCTGGAGCCGCAAAACATCTGAGCATTGTGATGAAGGTAACACAGTTTATAGTCTAGTGCAAATGTACTACCGAGTATTAGGGCCACATTGAGGATCCGATTTTTTTTTTTCCTCAATGTGGCCCTAATACTCGGTCATACCCTTGTACCATAGACCCACAACAATGATCAATAAAATTTAAAATGTAAATAAGAAAAACAGTTAATCATTTCCACTCATTTTTTTAAAAAAACACAGGGAACCAATGGAGAGGGGCTAAATAGCCACATGTGGCTCCGGAGCCGCAGGTTGCTGACCCCTGACCTAGGGACAGTCAGAAGCAACTGGTCAGTGGATCTGAGTGTCCTTGATAAAAAGGTGTGGTTTTAAAAAGTCTGCAAGATTAGTTGGAGCTTGCCCATTTAACGATTTATATGTTAATAATAAAATCTTAAAATCAATCCTAAAACGCACAGGGAGCCAGTGAAGAGAAGCCAGAATAGGGGAGATGTGCTCTTTAGGGGTTTCCAGTGCAGCAACGTACTTTGAAATAGAAAAACAAAATATATAAAATGCACATAGCAAGTTAGCCGATATATTCAAAGCAGAAGCAATGTTATAATAGAAATATATGGTAACCCTGGTTAAATTAACCCTCATCCTACGGTACCAGCTGGGTCCCCACAGACCTCAGAGGTATACGTTTCGTCATCTCTCACAGGTGCTTTATTCTATCACTGCAGTTTGTCATGACTTTGTCAATCAGTTTGTTTCTAATGACTTCATATCATTGTTTTCTGTTTAATTGTTTTATTATTATGTTTTTATTATTATATTATTGTCAATAATTATTATTTTATGTTGTATTAATTATAAAAAAAGTAGGGCTGTCAATCAATTAAAATATTGAATTGTGATTAATCGCAAATTTATCACACATTTTTTTTTTATCTGTTCAAAATTTAGCTTAAAGGGAGATTTGTCAAGTGTTTAATAATCTTTTCAACATGGGAGTGGGCAAATATGCTTGCTTTATGCAAATGTATGTATATATTTATTATTGGAAATCAGTTAACAACACAAAATAATGACAAATATTGTCCATCAACCCTCACAGGTACTGCAGTTAGCATAAAAAATATGCTCAAATCATAACATGGCAAACTGCAGCCCAACAGGCAAAAACAGCTGTCAGTGTGTCAGTGTGCTGACTTGACTATAACTTGCTCCAAACTGCATGTGATTATCATAAAGTGGGCATGTCTGTAAAGGGGAGACTTGTGGTTTATTTTGATGCATAGGGGTCCTGGGGGACCCATCCAAAAGCACCCAATTGCAGCCTATGCAGTTTTAATAGATACAATAGAATAGATGGATACAATGTTTGCTCTGGGTTCTAATTAAAAGTATGACACACTATCAGGTGGGTAGGGGCCCTCTGTCAGTCATCTTGAAGGAAACAGACACGGATGCAGCAGACACAGATTTCCTCATGGGCTCTGTCTATTTTAATTTTACACAATATGCAAATTAACTGTAACTTTTGTAAAATAATAATCTTTTTTTAACATTTTGCTATGATGGTTGTTTCTTACAGTAGTCCTGCAGGGACCCCAGTCGGTAGTCCTTGTATGTTAAATAGGTTGGTAGGATGAGGGTTAAAGTGGGGGTAGGCAGTATATTTTTGGCAGCATTGGGCAAAAATTCCATAATTACCTTTCAGCATATAGTAAGTCAAGTGTTCTGAGAAAAAAACTAGATTTCTGCACGGCCTCATGGCTCCATTTTCAGGCTTTAAAAAATCTAGCCCGTGACGGGAGACTTTGGCCAATCACAGGTCATTTCAGAGAGAGAGCGCTTTCTTATTGGGCATTCCTATTGGCAGTGCTCCGGCTGGTGGGCGGTGCTTGGTATTTCCTCAACTGATCTCAACTTGGCTGCCGGGTCACAAACTTTCTCGTTTTACAGCTAAACAGTACACTACAAGATGTTTTTGAAAACATTTGAGGCGAATAATAGGCATTACAGTAACAGAATATTGATTAATATTTGATCAGCGCTGCCTAGTTTGACCGTTTGATCGGAGTTCGCGAGTGATTGACAGCCGGCTCGTAGACGGCAGATGGACAGCAGGCTCCGGCTCGGTTCTGATTGGTTGTTTTTCCTCCGGTCTGTGAAATCTTGCAGATGCCGTTAGGATCACCGGAGGACACATAGGCACATGTTTTTTTTTTCAGATTACCTGTCTAATGCACTACTGACAGGATAAAGTGACTGTTTTATTTTAACTTTTTTTTTCATTTATTATATTTGCTCCATTTCTACCCACTGCAGCTTTAAATAGGCTAAAAGTAATTTCCTTTACCTTATGCAAATTCAGCTATACAACACCCCGCTTGGTACAGGTCCATCAGTCAAATCAGTACCCAAGCCACTGGTCCAAACCTGAATATGAGACTTGAGTTTGTTGCTGGCCTAAATACTAAGTTTTCTCCAGTTCTCCAGCTGGGGTTGCTGTTTCACTGCGGTGAGTGAGGGAAACTTGGTTGATGCTACAACAACAGAGTCACATATGTTTGGTATGTTACAGCAGTACAAGTTCACTGGAGAGGAGCAGGTCTCAAAGATGACAAACTGGTTTGATAAGAATATTCATGGACATAGTGATGAAAGAGGTACTTAATTCATTTACTGTAGAAAAAAATAGCAATCTAGAAATTTACAGTGTATAAATACTCTGTTACAAGTAAGTCCTGCATTCAAAATGTGTTTTACTTAAGTAAATGTACAAAAGTATTAGCATCAAAATATACTTAAAGTACAAAAAGTACTCATTATGCAGAATGGCCCATTTCAGAATAACGTTGCAGCTGGTAAAGGTGAGGCTAATTTTAATTACTTTATATACGTCTGTGTAGCTTAATTTATAATTATATCTCATATTGTATTTGTTAATAATAATTGATACAATTTTGTGTAAACAATTTGAATCTGTAAAGTAACTAAAGCTATCAAATAAATAGTAAAATGTGGAGTAAAAAGTACAATATTTCCCTCTGAAATGTGGAGTGGAAGTATAAAGTAGCATAAAACTGAATTTCTCAAGATAAGTACCTCAAAATTGTACGTAAGTACAGTACTTGAGTAGATGTATGTTCCACCACTGCAGACAACTAAACAGATAAAATACCAGTGCCAGGACACTATGGCAGTGACACTCAATGTATTAATTATTATCACTGAAAATATTAAAGGATTCTTATAGGATCAGTTTTTTAACTTTTACATTAATTAAGACACAACATGTTCAACTCAGGATTAGACCTTGAATACTGGGTGCTGGATCCTTAATGTAGATCAGGGGTCAGTAACCTGCGGCTCCAGAGCCACATGCGGCTCTTTAGCCCCTCTCCAGTGGCTCTCTGTGGATTTTTAAAAAATGAGTGGAAATGAATAACTGTTTTTTTTGTTTAAATTTTCATTTTTATTTATAATTGTTGTAGGTCATACTATTATAAAGTAGTAATTTTACGTATTTCTTTTTTTCTCGTAAAGTTATGACTTTATTTTCATGAAATTACGACTTTCTTTCTCATAAACTTCTGACTTTATTATCGTAAACTTCTCATCAACAATCTTTTTTTTTTGTTGCCTAAAATGGCTCTTTTGATAGTAAAGGTTGCTGTTCCACTCTGCGGCTCACGTTACCGCAGTCTTGGAAAGGGAGGAGTGAGCGGTTGGTTGCAATCTGCAACCACACCACTACATGCCACTAAATCCTACACACTGCACGTTTAATTAAGTAAATAAGTATGTTTATTTAAGCACCTTTCAAGAGAAAATGACACAAAGTGTGTCACACTAAAAATAAGGCAACAGACATAAATCACAGATAATAGTCATATATTGTAATATTGTTATCAATGGAAATGATATACCACCAGTAGGAGCTGTTTTCTTTAAAACTATGTAGGTTTCATTCCATGCATGTCCAGAATAGTATCGACCTGAAATAGAGGATTCACCTTGCTCACAGGAAGCCATCTGGTTATTAAATTTAATGGTTTCAATTGAAATGGTAATACACTGACTTGAATGATGAAATCAAACTGCTACAATGTGTATGTTAATATATTATAATGTAAATGAAAATTTTCACCAACTCTCACAAACTTAAGCTCCAAGCTCAAGGTTATATCATTAGAAAATCAGAGATAGTGTTGATATGCCAGTAAAACTGGAGAGCAGTATGAGTATAATATTATATAATACGGATAATGTATTACATTATCATCATATTATTCATATTTCATAGTATTGCTATTACCAAATGCAATATCCTCACAATGAAAAGTCATTGTCAGTCACTCCTCTAGTCGAAATGGAAAATACATAACTAAGAATCTGTCCACGGGTGTGTATTCTAAGATTTTATTGTGAAAATGAAAGCAAGATGATAAGACATTGATATTTACTTACCACAATAAAAGAACAAAAGTAAGCAGGGGAGGCATTTAAGTGTAGTCATCAATATTGCAGTATCAGCAATAGAAAATCAGTAATACTTTTTTTTAAATGAGCCATGAATAAAAAGTGTGTGATTGCTGAGAGTTCATAATTGTTGCCGGCTTGCAAGGCAAGATTTTATTGTAGATATTGAGTAACCCCTTTAAAGATTGTTATAATGAGCGAATATTGTTTCTTTATTAGATATACGGCTTCTCATCAGGTTCAGTGTTTTTCATGCAGATCTAATCAGTGCCGTCACTTCAATTCACATCTATTAGTGAATTCTACAGTGCAGCGTAGGTGCTTAGAGCTGCAGTAGGCAGAATGTTTTTGGCATCATTGGGCAAAAAATCCATAATAATCTTTCAGCATATTGTAATTCAAGTGTTCTGGGAGAAAACTAGACTTCTGCACCTCCTCATGGCTCTGTTTTCAGGCTTTAAAAAAACCTAGCTTGTGACGGGAGACTTCCTATTGGCTGTTCATTCAACGGAGACAGCTGTCAATCACTCACAAACTCCGATCAAACGGTCAAACTAGGAAGAGCTGATCAAATATGAATTAATATTCTGTTACTGTAATGCCTATTTCTCAACTCAAATGTTTTCAGAAACATCGTGTTTAGCTGTAAAATTAAAGTTTGTGACCCGGCAGCCACGTTGAGATCAGTTGAGGAAATACCAAGCACCGCCCACCAGCTGGAGCAAACTGTCTGTTTGATCGGAGTACGCAAGTGATTGACAGCTGGTCAGAGACGGCAGGCTCCAGCTCGGCTCTGATTGGTTGTTTTCCTCCGGTCTGTGAAATCTGGCAGCTGCCATCAGGAGCACCGGAGGACACCAGAGGACACCGAGGCCCATGATCATTTTCAGATGACCTGCCTCATGCACTACTGTCAGGATGTAGTGACCGTTTTATAAGAATATATTTCTTTTGTTCCAACTTGCCTACTAGTTTTAAGTAAGTCTAATCTTTGTCATTTTACCAAAGAAATTATGCTCTGATGAAAGTCTACAGGAACTGAAGAGTTGTATAATCTTTTTTTTTATATCATCTGTCAAATCAAAGCCACTGAGTATGGAAAGCTAGTAAAGCTGGCTTTTGCCTCACACTGTCACTCCAGCCAGTCTCTCATTTTTCCTCCTCTCCATTAATATTTATTAGGCTTAGTTTCAGTCTACAAGCTCTTGACAGGTTGTTCTGAGGCCACCATGGCATTGGCCTTATACAGAAATCTACAGAAGAGTTGGCTATAAGTGGTCTCTCTTTCTTGCCTCTTTATCCGTCTCTCATTCTGCCTCTCTCGTCTCTACCCCAAACAAGGCCACTATTGACAGGACCATTGAGATGAGCTCCTTTCTTCAACACCTTGCAATTTTCAACTGAGATTCAGAATCTACTTTTTAAGCTAATTAGGACAAGGGCTGCTTCTTTCAGCGAGTAATGGTCCCACTCTGTATTTACAGAGCCCGCCGTCTCCCTCCCACTTCAGCTCACCAACGGTGCTTCACTCTGCATAGATTAGAATGGGAAAGTCAGATTTCCCCCCATGAGCTTTCCCAACACACCATTGATGCAACACAATGAGTCTTTTCTGGCTCCTCTTTGCTGCGTGCTTTGTCATCATCCTGGATGGGATGTAGACAGAAGGCAGGATATTAAGTATCGCGTGTAGTGAGAGAATGAGAAGAGTAAGAGGGAAAAAGACAGAAGACAGAGAGAAGAAAAGAGGAAATGAAGGGTGAGAGATGGGCCTGACATATTAGCATCAACATTTATTGAACATCAGATGCAGAGAGATACAGTGTCTTATTTTTTTTGGAGCATAACGTTTACTTTGTATCGGTGAAAATTCTGCTTCCTCTCTGGAGCAAATATGACTAAAAAAAGTTATTTTTATTGAACGATCACTATATCCTGACAGTAGTGCATTAGACAGATCTGAAAAAAATCATGTGCCTCTGTGTCCTCTGGTGTCCTCCGGTGCTCCTAATGGCATTTGCAAGATTTCACAGACCGGCGGAAAACAACCAATCAGAGCCGAGCTGGAGTCTTGCCATCTCTGAGCAGCTGTCAATCACTGGCGAACTCCGATCAAACGGTCAAACTAGGCAGCGCTGATTAAATATGAATCAATATTCTGTAACTGTAATGCCTATTTCTCACATAAAATGTTTTCAGAAACATCTTGTAGTGTACTGTTTAGCTGTAAAATTAGAAACTTTGTGACCCGGCAGCTATGTTCAGATCAGTTCAGGAAATACCAAGCACCACCCACCAGCTGGAGCACAGCCAATAGGAATGCTCGCTCTCTGAAATGACCTGTGATTGGCCAAAGTCTTCCGTCACAGGCTAGATTTTCTAAAGCCTGAAAACAGAGCCTTGAGTAGGTGCAGAAGTCTAGTTATCTCTCAGAACACTTGAATCACAATATGCTGAAAGGTTATTATGGAATTTTTGCCCAATGATGCCAAAAAATATTCTGTCTACTGCAGGTTTAACCTGCAATTAATTAAAGATTACAAAATTGCATTTGAATTGAGTAAAAAGTTGATTATTCGTTAATGATCTATATTCAGCATCCAGGTTATTTTGGGAAAAAAAAGTTAGATATTGTCCTTTTAAAAGTGTTACAAAAATCACTTTGTGCTCATAAAATTTTGTCACATTTTGTTAGTTAAATGTGGAAGTTCTCTCACACACACACGCACACGCACATGTTAGTCCACTTGTTTCGCATTGAATACATGAATACATTTATTTATCTTCATCATTGGGTGTGTAAATGCACTTTAAATGAGATAAAAATAAGTGTCTGTTGTTCGACACTCAATATCCCTGCTTGATGCTCTCAATTGCGGCCCAGTGCCAGTGCACCCTAGTGTCATTGTCCTCCATAAGAAACACCATTTGCCCAATCCCCCTCTAAGCCCATGTGGCACCGTTGTCTTGGTTTCTATGGAGACGCTTTCCTCCAGACCAAGCATGTGGAGGGCACCCCTCCAGCGGAAGGAGGTGGAATAACATTGTGGCGAGGCAATCATACACCAACCTCATTTGCATATCCAAACATGAACCATGGACCGTAGCGTACAGTGTTTGTTCACTAAACATTTCTCAGTAATTGATGAAACCCAGCTGGAAATGGTGACCAGATATATGATTATTATCTTTTTATTGACAGAAATGTTGAGTTCATTCTCAAAGTGTGTGAATAAAGGCAAACTGAAGAAAACAAATGATAGAAAGTTACAGTAAAATACTATTCTTCTCTCAGTATGCAGAAAACATCTTTCATCGTGCACTGGGATTGCTCAGCATTCAGGTCACCGTTGCTCCCTTTGTACCGTTGACATGAATGATGCATGCTTGTGTCTGGACCTTATGTTGTCACTCCTCAGCACCTCCAGCTGGGGGCACTGTTTTATCTATCTGTCAGTCAGTCTGTGGTATTTCTTTACCTATTCAGGAGACGCTCTGCTGTCAGATGGAGCTGTGCGTCTCTGACCTTGAGGAAGATGAAAGACAGCCACCACGGCTACTGGCTACTGTACTCAGCATTCAAATGCACAAACCTCACAGAGTGAAGACTGTCATGCTGGTGGCCTAGAGACAAGGACACAAACAAAAAGGAGAAAAGGAAAGGTGACAAATTATTTTTTAATTTTCATTTCTAGCCACATTCTTACCCGCTATCATTTCATACTACTTCCTTTTAAAAGCTACTTTTGAAGCTGCACTTGTGAATTGGTCATCATTTTTGGCTTTATTTCAAATCACATTCACAACTTTTTACAACTGACATGAAAAGCCTAATATAACAATATAACAGGAAACAGAATTGTTTTCTTCCTCCTTTCAAATACTTGTGAAATGGAAAGGTTCACAGATTAATAGTGCATAATGGAACGAAAGAAACTGCAGCTAATCGTCATTAACATATTTCACTGGGGCCGTAATTATAGCGGTGACTGACTGCCACACAGCCACAATGATTTCTATACAATCCAGCACTGAACCTCAAACTGTAGGATCCCACGCTGTAAGGATGACAGTAATGAAAGTGAGTGTTTTAATTAGTGAAATGCTCCTTTCCAACTCTTTAACATCATGAATACATTTCATATAAAAGTTAAAAACTGTAAGACTCAATTTAAATGATTTCATAATGATCTTGTCGCCACTTATTTAACACCCAAAATGCCAACAAATGATGGTACATGTATCACTTTTGTCATATGAATACTTTATAATCCCTGCACCACAGAGTGGCTAATGAACCTCATAATGACATCATCTGCATACATTTCTTTTACACTATTCCTTAGGGAGAAATACACTCATCTAATCTAATGGTGCTTACATGTATGATGCTTCACCTATAATGTCTTTCGGCAATGACTTTAATGTATCACTAAGCATACAGTATGTGTTCTTTAAGAATGGCGTTAATGACCAATAAGTGTGTTATCATCATTAGACAGCCCACTTAACGTGCTATTAGCTTGAAAGATAACGGAAGATTTGAACTGTTCATTTTATCATGTTATCTAAAGAGTCCCTAATTTAGTCTCTTGTAGTGGCATGCAACCGGTAGAAAAACTAAAATAACATACTCTGTGCTCAGATAAGTTAAATGCTAATCAAAAAGAAATTATTTTGTGTCTGTTAAAAATGTAAATTAGTTTTTAGATCCAGTACTAATTTACATGTTGGCTTTTGTGATTTCCATACCACACAAGCTGGTACAGATCACACTGGCAAAATGTACCCAGCAGAACCCAAAATCGAATCACTAACTAGTACAATTACTTCAGGGCGAAAGTCTTCTCTGGAGCAGTAACATCAGGCTTGCACAAATTCAAATAATTAGAGCGTGCACATCTCACAGTAACCACAGTCAGCCAGTGTGTAGGTGAATACTGTAGCGGCAGGACAAACTGATGGAGTGGGCCTGGATGAGTTTCAAACCAGCCATGTCTAGATCACTGGTGCTGAAGAGAGGAAAGGTTGACGACACATTCCGTTTGAGCATTGGAGGCATTACCATCCACACCATCACAGAAACGCTGGTAAAGAGCCTTGGCATGGTGTTTGACAGCACCCTGAGGGATATATCATCCATCCCATCCACCTTGATTGAGTTGGCTGAGAGCGATGGACCAGCATGCTGTTCTGCCCAGAATGCCATGGCCACTCATGATGTGCCGGTCTCGACAGTTGAGGCCCCGAGAGTGAAATACTTTCTCACATCAGAAGATAACACTACACGAGCGTAACAACAAGCTGTCAGTAAGATCCTTGGAAGAGAAATTCAAGCTGACAAGATCTAGGGAGGTGTTGCAGTATATTGAGTCATTTGACCCGAAGGTGGCCAAAGCCGGAATCGAGCTGAGGACTGCGAGGAAATGGCGAGCAGTGGAGGCCGTTCAACAGACAAAGTTAAGACTGCACCAAAGCAAGCTGGTGGGAGTTGTAATTCGAGGGAGATTGGGGCTGGGATCTTTTCAACCTTTCCAGATTGACACTCTCAAAGAGAAGGCGAAGCACAGGGGGGAGGTGAGAGCAGCAATAGAGGCGGAGAGGTCATGCAGGATGGTGGCCATAGGGCAGCGGGGTGCCTGGACAAGGTCGGACAACGCACTGGAGAGGTCGGTGATGTTGGCTGAGTCCCACGTGCAGGTGGTGTACAACATGCTTCCCAGTCCGTCAAATCTCCACACATGAGGCAAAGCTTAGACACTGGTATTCCTGCTGTGCTCAAACTGGGAACCCTTGAGCGTACCCTGAGTTGCTGCCCCAAAGCACTGCGAGACGGCCGATACTGTGTGTGCCATGAGTCCTGAAGGTACAGTAACTACAGAAACCATCAGCGCCAGGGTTGAGTGGAGCAAGCTGTCCCACCCCTCAAACTAGGCCATCACCTTCCTCACGGCTGGGGAGCAGCCAGGACCCTCAGTTAGGACATCAGTAGGGAATCTTGGCCTCTGCAAGAAGCTGCTGGTGGATCTGGAGAAACGGCTCAAGTTCCCTCAGCACACCACAGTCACCACCTTGAGACCGGATATCATTCTCTTGTCCGAATCCTCCGGACAAGTCTTCATGTTGGAGCCAACAGTCACATGGGAAGATTGCTTGGACGAGGCCTTTGAGAGAAAGCTCACCAATGATGGGTAGCTGGTTGCAGGCCAGGATGCCGGAGGACAAGGTGCTTCCAGGTTGAAGTTGGATGCAGCGCGATCCTTGGCCAGAGTCTACAGCACAGAAGAGCCATGTCAATTCAATTTTATTTATATAGCCCAATATATTACAAATTTGCCTCAAGGGGCTTTACAATCTGTACAGCATACAACACCCTCTGTCCTTAGACCCTTGATTCAGATAAAAACATGCCCCAAAAATACTCTTTATCAGGGAAAAAAATGGAAGACAACCCAAGAAAGAGCAACTGAGGAGGAATCCCTCTCCCAGAACGGACAGACGTGCAATCAATGCCGAGTGTACAGCCCTCCACGACACCACAGATGAGGCAGAGAGAGTCTCAAGAGGGCTGCGGCTCAAGAGAGTAGAACCATGGGGCAAGTAGCTCAGATAGCCATCTGGACACAAGCTGAGGTCGGATCAGCCTCAGCTAGGTCACCTGGAGGAGCTTGTATGATGTTGAAAGACCTGAAACACCCAATGATGGCAAATTGCATTTTGTCAGTTGATTCAAGAATATTCTTGAAGCTAAGTAAGTGCACTGGAAACCAGTGTGTTTGATCTCATCCCATGCAGTTATTTCAAGAAAAGCATTTTCTCTCACCATAAATACAACAGTTACCAAGATGGACATTTTCTAGAGCGGTGTTGCTCAGCTCCTCGTCAACCAATTACAATATTGTCTGTAGTAGAAAAATCTAATTTGTTTTCAAAGAAAAACAGCAACACCAACCTAGCGTTCGCTGCCAAGAGAAACTACTAAAACCTCTTGCTGTTTGACTCAAGCCAGACAAGTTTACTATCCTAATTGGTCTCAGTGGGCAGAGCATCAAATGTGTAAATAATTTTCTCAGCACTTGGCCTGCTCTATCTTTGGCTATCCTGGCTTTCCTTCTTTGACTGTGAACAGCAAGCTGTGCCTGTTGGAACGTTGTCCCGTAATTCCTAGAGCACATTGTTTTTATCTTGTACAAAACGGCTTTAAATATGGTAATGAGAGACCGATGTTCAATCACAGAGCCACCAATCTTATAATACATATCAACCAGAGTGCACAGCCAGCAATGGCTGTCGAGGGTAACAAATTGCAGATGGGGTTTCAACTGTTGCTGCGGCATGTTCAGTGTGGGATTGTGGTTGAAGGGAATCGGGTTACTCATAATTAAGAACATAGCTCGGAGCAGGTCGTACCCTCCACCGGATCAGCTTTTGCGGTTCTGACGGGACACAAGTCATTTAACTTCTGTTTGTCTGGACTGTTAGCACCGCAAAATAAACTTAGATTCACATTGTGTAATCATGTCCTGCATTGCACAGTTGTACTGCTTTATTTGTTAACACTTTCTACACTAACTATCCAGGAGAACAGCACAGACACAGTGTGATGGGTAGAGGCACACAGACAAAACTCCAGCAAATATAGTGAAGTGTCAACATTTTATGATAAAACTGAACTAAAGCTATTTCTCATAGATGGTTTGTGCACTCAGATCATGGCACTTTTGTACGATGATTTGCGAGCAGCTGGTAGATTGTGTTCATTATTTTACTGGAGCTGGGGAGGAAAAAAGGAGAAGCGGGGAAATTACAGCTTGACCACAATCACAGAGGACACAGCAATGCTATTAGTTTTCCAATGCAATCACATAATCCAATGGCCCGAGACATTTGCTTTAATCAGACACCTGGGAAATGCGTCCATCCCATTTCATTTCATCAGCTCAAATCAATCTCCTATCAGCATTAAATGAATATGCTGAGACGAGAAATCGGGATGGACAAGATATTATTACAAAAGGGAACTCCTTCATCACTGCCTTTTATGATTGCCTGTCTTTATTCTCCACGGTGTGGGCAATATATAAGGCACTATACTCCTTCATGTTGTAAATGGAGGCTGTATTTTAAAGTCCACCTCTCATTTCACTAAAATTTAAATGGTGCAAGATGACTCCCATCATTTCTTTTCATCCCCAAAAAGCAATTTCTAAGTAGATGTCACATCAAAAGGTGTATATCGCACTTTGGAACTTCAAAGAACGACGCTTTGTTCGGTGCAGTGTTACAAAGTACCATGATATACATGCAGACCGCCGTACAACAGCCACAGCTTGCGGTTTCCTCCCTCCCCTGCTCTGTCGCTGCATGCTGGTGAATGTGGGGATGCTGCTGGTATCGGTGATGCTGAGAGTGCTGCACCAGACGAGTCTTTGTCTGCTCTGGGAAGGCTGGGCTCCAGCTGGCTCCCGCTATGTGCAAAAGTCAGTGGGTCCCTCAGCACTCAGTGCAGGAGGCGAGCTGGTTGATTGATTGGGATGCACACCACCAATGCCCCCCCTCCCCCCATCTACCCCTTCGTTCCCACCACCTCCTCCTCCTCCTCCTCCTGCCTGTTCTTGCTCAGGGAGCACATGTGCCTCTCCTACTCTCCATTTTTTTTTTTTTTTTTTTTTTTTTTTTTTACCCAGACCTGCTTTATTACACACCATGAATACACGCCTGTGCATGTGTATAAACAAAGGTGCATGCTCACACATACAATGAAGAAAAAAAGATTAAATCACATGAATGAATGAATGAGTGTAGATTTTTTTTGCATGATTGGAACCATAAGGTTTTTGCACTGGAACATGTGTAATCTAGGAGCATTAAAAATAACCAGTTGTCTGCAACATTGGGGTTCATGCAGGGCAACGCATTTGCAGTCATTACAGATAACTGCTTAGCCAGACCATTCTCCACACTTGTTTTTTTTTTTTTTTGCTCTAGCAGAGAGATCCCTAACGAATTCATCATTCCAGACAGAGACACAGAGAGAGAAAGAAGGAGAGAGAAAGAGAGAGAGAGAGAGAGAAAGAGAGAGAGAGAGAGAGGGCGCCTGGGGTAAAATATAATTTTGACACATTTTTGGTATTGCAAGTGTTTTTTCTTTACAGCGTGTGAATGAATCTTCCCCCCAAGTGTTTGTGTGGAAGCGTGGAGTTGGAACCAAAAAAAAAAAAAAAAAAAAAAAAAAAAGGAGGCAAGAAGAAGCCTGTGTGCGTAAAAAGAATCACCACCGACCAGCAGCTTTTTCAGGACTCCAAGCGACCAACCAACCAACCAGCCAGCCAGCCAGCCAGTGTCTGGGTGAACGTGCGTGTGCGTGTATGTGCGCGCGCGCGTGTGCGTCCATGCATGCGTATGTGTGTGTGTGTGGACCAGGCAGCTAACACACACTTAACATTCGTTCGCAACATGGCGTTGGAAGCGCCGAGAGACACGACGGCTCTCCAGCCGACTAATGCCAGCTGATTGTTAGTGGAAAAGCCATGGAGGGGGACTGTTATTAGCCAAAAGAGAGAAACCCTAAAAACATTGTCAGAGAGTCCTTTTTACGCACCGTGCGGCTGGAGACAATAGCGGATTCCAACATATGCATGTCGCTATAACGGGATATAGCTGTAGACAGACGTGTACTACGCTGCTGCTGCTGCTGCTGCTGCTGCTAGGACCCCACTGGTTGGAGATATCAAAGGGCTGTACATGGCGGTGGAGAGCACAATTTGGCTGTTCTGTCTTCTGTTTTCGCTGTTTTGTGGTCCATCCAAGCAAGGTAAAAAAAAAAAAAAAAACTCACTTTAATAATAATCATCATCTGCATGTTGTTGTTTTTTTCCAGCGTGTGTCAGTGTGCAGTGTGTGTGTGCGAGGAGGTAGCAGCAGCAGCGGGGCCACTCGTATTACACTGAAGTGCAGTTTACTCAGAACATAAGTGGGGCTTGTGATAAAAGATATAGGAGAGAGGAGCTGAGCTGCTGCCGCTGGCTGAGCTGAGCTGAGCTGGCTGGCTGGGTGAGTGCAATATCCCCCTCTCTCCGTGTTTCTGTGTTCACCTCATGTGGCCTCTCCTCTCCGGTTCGCATGAGGTAGTAGTAGAGGGTTTGTATTGTTACTCCATGGTGCGTGTGTCTCTGTCAGGACGCGCTGCTTGCTGCTGCAAGAGGAGGCTTTTTTTTGGTGGCGTTACAGTACGGAGTTGCAGCACAAATTTACCCCCGACGAGGAGCCTGCCAGCCCGGGGGTGGGGGGGGGGGCTTTGTGAACCGACCGGGTGGAAGTTTGCGGATCAAACATGGGATAGTGGCTCATTATGAAGACATACATGGGCTTGGGCTTTTGGTGTTTTAATATGAGTGGAGGAGCGTCTTAAAATGTGTCGATTGCATTGCCAATAATAAACAAAAATGAAGTTTTTGCGCATGGGACGTCTGTAGTCTTATAGCCACTGACTGGCTCATGCAGAAAGTTGAGGATTTTTTGAGGCACGGGTAATCATGTCAACATAAAAAAGACGTTGTTATCCATGCACGATGTTGATAAACTTGGAAGAATAACGTGTGTTAAGAGAGCTGATGATGATGAAACATGCACAGTAGCACAGTTTTTATTTCCCAGACATTGCGGTGTGGCTCCAGAGAGAGAGAGAGAGAGAGAGAGAGAGAGAGAGAGAGGAAGCGTGCTGGTTTGGAGAGGAAAGTCTGTCTATAGAGAGAGGGTGAAAAACCGACCACAGGATTTACATGACAAAGACTTGTGTGCAGTGGAGGACTTCATACAGTTAAATGCTTTTCATGGCCAGGGGGAATAAAATATAACATAAGAAACAGTGAACCTGCCATGCATTTCTCAAAACTTCTACCATGCATGCACAGATGTTTTGTAGAATGGAATGACATCTTTTTATTAGGCTACTGAAACAAGAAAATAATCTCATTGGTATACATAATATATACATATTTGTAGAGACATTGAGGGAGTGGAACAGGGCTGAAATTACACCAGTTGTCATCAGACTGTCTTTGTAAAACTGTTGCAAACTCTCACACAGCCTTGGTATTCTGCTTTCAACTTTTAACTGTGTGACTGACATTTAGGCTCAAAATGCTCATAGCTGTATAAAAGTTTGAAGTACTAAGTGTTAACAGGTTGGTATTTATCTGTCAAGAGCCTATAATGAGGACCAGATAAGTGGAATGTGTGTATGTGTGTGTGAGAGAGATGGCACACTTATCTTCTTTGGACTCCGAGAGGTGGCATTCATGTCCAGGCTGGGCAAATGGTTTGACTAAATAATTCCTGAAAGCATGTAACTTATTTAAAGTGGCAGTAGGCGGACTGTTTTTGGCATCATTGGGCAAAAGTTCCATAATAACCTTTCAGCATATTGTAATTCAAGTGTTCTGAGAGATAACTAGACTTCTGCACCTCCTCTTAGCTGTTTTCAGGGTTTAAAAAATGTAGCCTGTGTTGGAAGACTTTGGCCAATCACAGGTCATTTCAGAGAGAGAGCGTTCCTATTGGCTGTTCATTCAACGGAGGCAGCTGTCAATCACTCGTGAACTTCGATCAAATGATCAAATAAGGCAGCGCTGATCAAATATGAATTAATATTCTGTTACTGTAATGCCTATACTCTCGAGTAAAATGTTTTCAGAAACATCTTGTAGTGTACTGTTTAGCTGTAAAATGAGAAAGTTTGCTCCGGCTGGTGGGCGGTTATTGGTATTTCTTCAACTTATCTCAACATGGCTGCCGGGTCACAAACTTTATAATTTTACAGCTAAACAGTACACTACAAGATGTTTCTGGAAACATTTTATGTGAGAAATAGGCATTACAGTAACATAATCTTGATTCATATTTAATCAGCGCTGCCTAGTTTGACCGTTTGATCGGAGTTCGCCAGTGATTGACAGCTGCTCAGAGACAGCAAGGTTCCAGCTCGGCTCTGATTGGTTGTTTTCCACCGGTCTGTGAAATCTTGCAAATGACATTAGGAGCACTGGAGGACACTGAGGCACTTGATTTTTTTCAGATTACTTGTCTCATGCACTACTGTCAGGATATAGTGACTCTTTTATAAACATATTTTTTCTAATAATATGCTCCAATTCTACCCACTGCTGCTTTAAATCTATACCACTCCATCGTTTGAATTACAGCTACTACAGAAAATTAATCAACAACTATTTTAATAATCTATTTGACAAAAAATGCGACAAAACGTTATCTGGTTCCAGCTTCTCAAATGTGAGAATTTGTTGCTTTTATTTGTCATCACTGAACTTATTATCTTTGGATTGATGGTCGGATAAAAGAAGGAATTTAAAGATATTCACATTGGTTTCTGACATTCCTGAATTTATAGATTAATCAAGAAAATGATCGGCAGATTCATCAATTAAGAAAATGATTGTTAGTTGCAGCCCCACTTTGAATTGCCACCCAATTATTGTGGAACAGGGGCCCCAAATGAAGTGAACTGAAGTCAATTTAACTTTTGACTTCAGTTAAAATCTTAACATGTCCTGATGTGAGAACAGGCACACCATCACATCGGACTACCTGTGCCCAATAACTGTGATGTCTACAATTTCTAATGTAATATTTTATAGCTCATGCAAGCTATTATTTTCCAGTATTTTTCGCTTAGACGCTTTTGTCCAATTTTGAAGTACATCTCTTTGAAAAAATCTCTGCTTAAAGATTTGCATTGTCTTACCGTAACGTTGTTTGTGGGTGTTGTCTCTTTTCTTGCAACACATTATGTAACACAGACTTTGCTCGCCGTTGCCTTTTGTCTCACTCGTCAGCCAGTGGAGTTGTGTTTAGTGTGTATAGCTGCTGCATTATTAAAGTTTTTTCACAGAGTATTTTATCCTTCTCTTGTGTCTGGAGATTGCCTGCACGTAGTTTTGCTGCTGCTGCACCTCTAGTGTGACATACTCCGCAGTAATTGCTACCAGCACGATGATGAGAAATATAGGAATATTGTGAGCAAGGATTGGTGTGGCGGTGAAAAGTCAAGGGTGGCGGAATGAATATATCAGAAACTGCAAAGCACTTTCGCACATCCAGGTAGACACCACCTCCCTCTGAGATATACTGTAATTCTATCACAAGTCCCATTATTCATTGTTCAATTATGCATATAAAGGCCTTTAAAGGAAGGCAACTAGAGGTATGCCTCCTTGACTTCCATCTGATATAATGGTAGAAGGTCAGAGGATACAATTTATATAGAGTTAGATCACCGTGGCCCGCAGACTCCAGCAGAGACAGAGTAAGGAATTACTCCCCTTGAGATCCTCCTGACAGGAGAGTGAGTGCCACACTGGGGGCGATCACATCCTGATGATGAAATCTCTTACAGGTAAATGGCGTTTGTGATGGAGGTTGTCTGTGATAAGAGTGAAGTGGAAATTGATTTATTTGCGCGTCGAGATTTATCATTGAAAGTTGGTGCCCAACACTTTTGATATTTGGTTGCTGTCGAAAAAGCCTTTGTATTTATAAAATATCACATTTAGAAAATTACTAAAAGAACATTTACATTAGAACAGAGTTAAACAACATGGGAGTGGGAAATATGCTTGCTTTTGCAAACCTATGTATATATTTATTATTGGAAATCAATTAATAACACAAAACAATGACAAATATTGTGCAGAAACCCTCACAGGTACTGCATTTTGCATAAAAAAAATATGCTCAAATCATAACATGGTAAACTCAAGCCCAACAGGCAACAACAGCTGTCAGTGTGTCAGTGTGCTGACTTCACTATGACTTGCCCAAAACTGCATGTGATTATCATAAAGTGGGCATGTGTGTAAAGGGGAGATTTGTGGGTACCCATAGAACCCATTTTCATTCACATATCTTGAGGTCAGAGGTCAAGAGACCCCTTTGAAAATGGCCATGCCAGTTTTTCCTCGCCAAAATTTAGCATAAGTTTGGAGCGTTATTTAGTATGCATGATTCCTTAGGTTTTCTAGTTTCATATGATACCAGTATATATTCACTCTAGCTTTAAAACTGAGCTACAAGCTAAAAATAAAAATTTGCATTAATGTGTTATTATCGCATTAACTTTGACAGCCCTAATTTAAATGTTTAAGAATTGTCATCATAACGTGCATTGCTTCAGGGCAGAAGCCACATTTGTATCTCTCTGCAAGCGTTTACAGCAGCATCCTGCATGTATTATTGCTAAATAATTACTTTGCATTGTTATTAGTCATCAGGACCAGTAAACAACACAGTCATTAAGGGTGACTCGGTGTTTGCATGTTTCTCTGTGTGTGTGTGTTTTTTTGGTTTTAGAAAGTGGAGCATGAATGTCGTGGGTGTCGGTGGTTGTGGGAACGGAGGCTGGTGAGCGGGGGCTGAGGGTGATTCTGGGACATGGATGAATTAGCGGGTGCTGGTGGGACGAATTTGAGGGCAAGGGCCATTGCTACATTCACAAACAAAGAGCTTGTTTTGTCCATTCTGAAGATCAAATGAAAGTACGTCAACTTCAGTTAACATATCTCAAGCAAATGAATGAAACAAAAGTGTGTTTGTTGGTTCACAGTAGTGGCGCCCCCAGAAAGTTTTCAAAGGGGTGGTGAGATGAAAGTTGTGGGGTGGCACACCAAAACCAAAAGCCATAACTGAATTTCAGGAATTCTATTATATTGTTGTAGTGTATGGGATAGTTGATAACTGTCAATTTGAGAGTTAAGGAATCGCATACTGATACGTTGATTTATAATTTTACAATTAATGTTACTAATTATCTGATGTGCATTGACTAATGCTGCACCCCGGTATCACGCCAAAGCGTGTAATAGACCCACCTGTCGACCAGAGGAGAGTGCGTCAGTGACATGTTTTTCCTCACTGATGTGTGAGTATTACAGGCATGTTTGAAGGTTCAGTAGGTTTAGGAAAGACATCTCGGTTGGGCTTAAAATAAGTACGTAAACTAATTACAATAAATATGAAAACAACGTAACATAAGTACAGAAAACACGTCACAAACGTCACCAAAAAACACTTCACTAACGTAGCTTACAAAACAAAACACTGGTCTCGAACACCGATGTCCTGGTTGAAAAGGCCTGTGTTTGTTGCACCCATCCACCATCTTCAAATAGTCTCGTTGTCCTTTTCCTTAAAAAGATAAATATACAACTTTAATTTGAAGGAGTACATTGATTGTAAGGAACAAAGCATTTGCTGGAAACAAGTTTAAAAACACCACACAGAGGCCTCACATTTTATGCATATGCGACTTGAGAGTGGTGGTAGTGGGGGGGGGGGCAGCAATTGAATCAGGGTGGTTCACAGTCCATACAGTTATTAATGGACATCATAAAAGAAAACATCTGCACCCCTGCAAGACTTTATGAGCAAATTAATCTGATTATTGTAACGCCTTTGGCCTTTTTATATGCACATGAAAACTGCATAAACATAGCAACAGTTGCACAATGAAGAGTTGGTGCTACACTGACTGACGCTGTCACCACATCATTTACCCTCGATGCACCAAATTAGTATTTACTGTTTGTGTCATCAGTCTAACAGTTCACATTAACTCGTATTAAGAATCTCAGTCCTCCTAGTTATTTGATTTGTACCAGCAAGTGTTGTTTGAGCTCACATGATGGTTTTCTGCGCTGTCCAGCTTACACAGTTACACAGTTGGGCTTTCCACTGGAGCAGCATAGTGTGATATGCCTTGATTTAGGGGAAAGGTACTTCCCATTAATTTCATTTCCTGTACCAAGTACCATCCATTCTGTAAACTGCTTATTCTGCATGTCGATGAAACCAGTGTGCCTGCAGGGAAGTAGTCAGCAGATACAGAGAGAACATACAAACTCCGCACAGAAATGCACCGTGCTGCCCATATATGCAAGTTGATCTCACCAATACCAGGTGGTATCATAGATTTAAAACCTTCAACCAGGAAGAAGAAACTAAGCTGCAACATATTTTAGGAGTACTTTGTCTAGAACAATGTCTTCCAATTGGTGATTGGTGGTCCAAAAGTGGACTGTGTGTCCATTCTGAGGGGTCGCGATAGGGCTGACCCGAATTCTTCGAAGCTTCGACCATTGCCATGGTATTCAACCTCCAAATCGTTATTCCAATGCTTTGTTTTTATGTATTCATTTTTATATATAATTATGCATAATAATGTATAAATCCAAAAATAGCTCATGAAATTAGGAATAATCCCACAACATTATTCATTATTCATATCCAACATTGATTATTATTAGTTATTCTCAGACGGATGTTGCTGTTTGTTGTCAGTCCTGGCCACTGAAATGGGGGAGACGGAGACAGACAGAAGAATATGTCAGCCTGTAGCGCCGTGTAGAATATTTCTCACCGAAGCTTTGAAGCCCAAGAAATGGTAATCGGGAAAGCCCTAGGTCGCCAGCATATAGATCAAAACAAGCGATGCTTTTGGCTTCCTCAGTTACTATCATGACCCTTACTCTGTACATTGTAATGACTCCCCCCTAGTGGCAGATGAAGAGGTTTTTTTTGTCCACTTGGGGGCAGTGGAAAGAAGTTGTGAACACAACGTTGACATATCATCACCTTTAAAGTTGATATGGCAAACTTGTTTGCAAACAGCTGTTTATTTACAGCAGCAACATTATCATTCATTTGGAGTCGTGATTCTGTCCAGCTATCAATGTGTACTCTGTTTTAGCTCTGTTTTTGGTCTCTACCAACACCTGAGGGAAATATCTGGCTTTTTAGAGGCTAAATGCTTCAATATATTTAGCAGCTACAGTCGCTAACCGTTTGCTGCTGAGCGGGTACACTAGAATGGGTTTTTGGAGCTTTTTTGCTGCAGCTGAAAACGACGCTATGAGAGCCCTGAGAGTATAGAGCTGGGCAATATATAGATATTATATTGATATCGTGATAAGAGACTAGATATTGACTAAATGGATATTGTAAAATGGCATCAGTGTTGTCTTTTCCTGGTTATAAAGGCTGCGTTACACTTAAGTAATGTAATTGATGTAATTTTCTGAACTTAACAGACTATTCTAGCTGTTCAATTATTTGCCTTTACCCACTTAGTCATTATGTTATCCACATTACTGATGATTATTTATCAACAATATCATTGTGTAAATATTTTGTGAAAGCACCAATAGTCAACCCTACAATATCGTTGCAGTATCAATATCGTGGTATTTGTTCAACAATATTGGGATATTTGATTTTCTCCATATCGCCCAGCCCTACTTGAGAGTGAACCAAAACAGTAAAGTTAGATTCTAGCTGCTTTAAATGTAAAAAATAAAAGAATATTGTATCCAGCAAAATGCTGGCCAGGATTACTCTATCCTTTTCAGCAGAGACACAGTTTTACTGTCTTGTTATTAACATGTTAAGGTGTCCAAAAAGAGCAGAATAAGCCTGCATGATTTAGGTCTAATTGCTGTTGCAAGGCCTTTAATGCCATTGTTTTATAAGCCCCAATGGCATTTTCTTCTTGCTGTTGCATTTTATTTAATTGGGTCTCAAGCCCAAATTACATCTCCTTTAGTTTTATTTTCATGTTGTGAAATTAAATTGGAGAAAATTGAAGAGCCTGTGTGGCCGTGACTTAATGACTGAGGAGAAATGTGGACCCTGAGGCAAGAAAAGTCAGGAACCACTGGTCTAAAGTTTAGAGTGGTATTAATGTGTCTCTGATTACATTATGTGTTAATCACAGCTTCCACCTCCCTATAATAACTTATTATGCTACCCTATACAGACCGACAAAGTACTGATGTAGACTGTAGGGAATAGCTAATGTGCACTTACTGTAAATAAAAGTAAACGAAAGGGGACAAATGGCCGACCACAGGTTTTTGAATATTTGCTATAACCCAGTATAGCTAAGTGAATACCATTAGGACCTTTAATAACAATAAAGATAATCCAAATTAGCAGCATTTGCTCACTTGCTCTTGAGGCTTTGAGCCAGCCCATTGCTTTGAAATCACCTCAGACTACCTCTATGTGATTTCAGCTCTAGGAGGAATTAAATTAGATTATTTTATTGTGAAATTGATGGATAAGTCTACAACTAAACAACTAGCTACTGTTTTAGGAATAAACACGCAATATTCTCAGGTCAGACATGGTCATCGTAGCAGCTTGTTTCATACAAAGTTAATATTTCAACTGAACACCCGAGGAACATTAGCCGTAGAAAACCTACTGCTGAGGTGACCCTGTGCAGTGTTAGGCATGGTGGTGGGAGGGAAATGTTTTTTTGAGTCAACCATTTATTCCACACACTGCACCAGGGTACTGTGGGGGCAAAGTTCTTTCTCTAGCTTAAATATCATGGAAATGTAAAGTTACACAAGGGGTTACATTTTCGGCTTGGCACAGTGTCAGAGGAAGATATTTTGGATCTAGTGAGGTTGGTGTGTTACAAACATTGTATCATTAAAATAAAGTCTGAACAAGGTTATTTGTCATGGAATTTCAAGTTCAAGTTTTTCCACAAAATGTACAAATTTAAGTTTGCAGCACAGTGAAGGTCGCAGTCTCACAGAAGTTGCATCACTGACTGCAATAAAGCTGAATGACATTCTGCATTACAATCATACCTGCGCTACATTTAACGGCAATAACAATTTCTTCCCAACACGTTTCGTCGTTCGTTTTTTCTATATTGCTGTTCTTCCATTATGTTGCCTTCAAGCTATAGGGGTGTCAAAACACCAGAGTAATGTAAGGCAAAACAGAACAAATGCTGAAATGCCGTGTGTTAATGAATAATTGATTGTTGGACAATTCAAACAAGAATACTAACACAGACCTGTGAGATAAGCTCTTACATTTGTGTCATCATAGAAGCTGGAAACGTCAGTAGAAAGTGCAGCAAGAGCTGTGGGTAGCATCAAGCCTTTCCTTTCCTTTTAGACACATTTAATCCAATTCAAAATGCTTTATTGGCACAAATGCAACAATGACAATATTGCCAAAGAGTCAAGTAATAATGAGAATATAAAGAAACAGATCAAAGTACAATTCATAAAATTACAATCACATTCTTATAGCTAACACTGTGTAACATTTACCACAGAAACAAAGCAGCATGGGCATCCCACGTTTTTCTTTTTCCCACCACATTTTTAATGTAAGTCCAATACTCTTGTCTATTGGCCTCTATTTGTCTTCCAAATATTGAGAAAAAAAATTTGGCTCGGAAATTAAAGTTTCTTTTAAAAGCTTGTTTTTTGTTTCCGGCACTAGTTGTCTCCCTGCTGACTGCAGTTTTTGTCTAATGATCTGATTCTGTTGCGCCAGTCCACAAGGCATCAGTACGCCAGTGATCGAGTGGTATTATTTCGGAGGTTATCCTTCATTCTACAGTTTCACATACTTGGTATCAAAGTGGTACCAGAACTGGAAGTTTAGAGTCAAGTTTTCAGCCAAGTATGCATGCCAGTGGCACTCAATGTACAGACTAACAAACAAACAAACAGAGCTGCAATGCAGAAATAGTCACAGAAAAAAAAAAAAGATTGTCATATAGAACTGAATAAACAGCCCCTCTGGCGCGTTGAACTTCCTTAACCACTGGAGGAAGATGGAGTCAATGTTGGTCTCCACCTTTAGGTCCCTACGAGTTGACATCCATGTCTCCTCCTGAACTCTTGTGTTATCTGTAGGCTAATGTTCAGAGCGTGTTCAGCTCCAGCTTGTTGTGTCTACACCAGAGGGCCAGCTGTTCAACCTCCCGTATAGTGGCAGCTACAGAATATTAAACATTGAATTTGTAGACGGATGTATGCTGTCTGTGGAGCCACTTGCATTAGCCTTTACTGTTACACTACTCATATGTCTTATATCAGTGTGGCCCTGAGGTCACCAGACAATATTTCTGTGTAGGTTTTTATTACTTTAACAAGCAATTGCAGTGGGTAACATGCATAGACTGTATATAAGGAGTGGACGTATAGTCACTGGGACCTCATCCATTTGTTTGTGGACTGCCATTTTGAAGCCTTGAGTTCGGCATTTTGGCCGTCGCCAGTTAAATTTTTTGCAACCAGAAGTGACACTAGAGGGTGGAGCTAAGTACAACCGAACGCTGTATAAGACATTTCTTGGCGACCAAAAAGGTTATAATTACCTTTCATGAACTAAAAACACACTGTGAAATGGTAAAAATTTGAATACAAAAACACAGACAACTCCTGGTCCAAACACCCTAAAGCATACCCTGCTTTATCATCCAGTTTACTCTAAATGGGAGCATAATTTACTAAATGAACATCATGTTGTATTGAAGAAGACTTGAAACTCTAGCGATTGAGACCATAAACTCATGTTTACAATATTTACTGAGGTTGTTTTTTCTCATAGACTTCTATGCAGTCCGACTTCCTTTTGCAACCAGAGGAATCGCCCCCTGCTGGCTAATAGAAAGAATGCAAGTTTAAGGCATTTCTGCTTTGGCTTCTCTTTTCAGACCCAGAGGTAGCCCACTGGTAACGTGGAGAAAAATATAATTACATCTATTCTCACCTTCCGTTCTCCCATGTCCTGTAGCAGATTAAGAGCTTCCCTCCTTAATGACTTAATTTAATTGCATTTCTAATTTAATTGATGGATAAATGATGTACTTATGTAAATTGTACTTTTAATGACTATGTTCTAGTTGTTAGCCTTGTTTGAACCCCAACTTATCCCACTCTTTCAGTATGTCTGTGCACATACATGCACAGATCTCTTGAGACTTAACGCCAGAGAGTTGGTCGGACAGCAGCGCCTGTGTAGAATAACTCATTACACATTAGCGGTAAATTAAGTATCTGTATGTGTGTGTGTTTGCCGAGGTACTTTCACCCCGTGTGCCTGCCTGCCTGCCTGCCTGCTTGCTTGTGTGCAAGCGTGGGTGTGTCAGCCGCGATTTGTGAGTGCATCTTGATCCCCTCCCCAGAGAGTCCATGCTAAATTAGGATGCATATTATTTAAAGATGCCCTGGGCTGAGTTTCAGCTGGGTATATTTGTGCAGTGAATATGTTGATTTTTTATGGTGCCCTGTGTGCGCCTATTCATGCTGCCAAGGAGGGAATCTTAAGCACAGAAGTGTTTGTATGAAAGGAGAGGAAGTCTTGAGCTCGATTTTTGTCTGCAATGAATTCAAATGATTTGCTCTCTTGGGATGTTCAAAGAACTTTGTTGAATTTATTTTTTTACGGCTTTTTTTTTTCAGCGGTGAATTGCACAACCTCTTAGAAATATCTGAAAATAAAACCTTGTGAGCTAATGAGTGTTTAAAGGAACAGTGTGTACCATTTCGGGGGATCTAGTAGCAGAAATGGAATATAATATTCATAACTATGTTTTCATTAGTGTATAATCACCTGAAACTAAGAATTGTTGTGTTTTCATTAGCTCAGAATGAGCCCTTCATATCTACATCGGGAGCGGGTCCTCTTCACGGAGTCCGACATGTTGCTACAGTAGCCCAGAATGGACAAACCAAACACTGGCTCTAGTGAGAGCCTTTCGCGTTGCAAAAACATCTAGTGGTGTGGTTGCAATCTGCAACCACACCACTAGATGCCACCAATCCTACACACTGTACCTTTAATTCTGCACAAGTATAAGCATACATGCATGTAGTTATGACTAGCCTAATTTGTATAGGTTGTAAAAGAAAATATGTTTTCCATCTAAAACCTTTGACAGAGTTATGATAATATAATGAACCAATCAAATATATTTAAAGACCATTTGTTCTGGCCTTTATTGTTTTTCAATATGATGTAATTTTCAGGTATGGGACATTTCAGGGGTTGTCTATCTGCTAAAGTAATGGCTTTTTGGCATCCACATGTGGGTGTCAGTGTTGGAAAATTGCCATTTGACTCCTTTCAATCATGACAAGGGGGTTACATAGAGCTGCTTAGAATGGTATTTGGAATTTGGCCCACGAGACAAGCCAGGTGCCAAGGTGAGAGATTGTTTATTGCAATGTGCTGCTAAGCTATCTTGTTATCTTGCCATCTGAAGGAGAGCTGTTCTCTTATTTGGCCATCACACCAAATTCCAGCCATTTTTACCAAAACAGTGTAGCTTGCATTCTAGCTCGCAGAAGTCATATTTCAGAGTAAAAGATTTGCCTTAAAGTCTCTTGTGAGCGGTTTGCACACAAAAATGTGATATGTAAGAGCATTGTAATCTTGAGTGTGCCTTTACCAGCAATGTTACTGCTTTTGTTCACACTTGAGCCATGTGAAAAATGTTACACGGTAGTACTTTTCAGATGACGCTAACATGTAAAACTGGCATTTACATTACAGAGAAAGTCTTATGGGACAAATAGTAATGTTCTTCTATAGCAGCTTTTGTTGTCCCTCTTTTGCCTACAAAGTCTTTGGTAATGCTGTCTGTTAATTCTTTGATCCCAGGAGCATAAATGGATATTACTACCGCAATGATGCAACTCAGATGGATTGTGATATTTCATCCTGTTGGCTTAGGTCATTGAGGTTTGCCACGTAGTGTCATTGATAACATTACGTAATGTGATTTGAGCTGATGCTCGGGGTGGGGTCACAGCTCCTACACAGGGTGGTATACAGTATTTTATCCAAGCGAGCCAGCACTAACCTCAATCCAAGGCCTTATCATAACCTCATTTGAATCCCAGCACTTGCTGTATCCATAGCTCCAACTCCACTGACAGCGGTGGCAGTATTGAACATCATCTTCGTGCTGAAGCTGCAGCAAGAGAGGCAGTCAACAAACTCCTTATAGTAGTGGTTATATCCTGTCATTCCACAAATTCTAAATAATTGTGATTATCATTTTGTCCATAGTCGTGCAGCCCTACTGATAAGCTCTATATACCTGAAACAACTTGATTTCTTACTTGCTTTCATGACTGTGGCTCTTATTCTACCAGTGTAGCTTAATCCTTGTATGTGCGATTGTGTGTGTGTGTGTGCTATTGTGAGAGAAGCAGCAGCAGTCTGGCGGCGCTCATTTGGTCAACTAACCTGCATTCACATTCCTTCCATTCCTCCCCGCTGTCTGCTTGGTCACATGAGTGCAGAGGAGTTACACTGAAGCCGGCCCTGCAGGTGGGAAGAAGTGGGTAAATATAGATAAATATTGCAAAGCCACTACCGAGAGTTGTAGAGTTATGGTACGTTGATGAGTATGTGCTGCAGAGGGAAAAGGCAGTTCAGGAAATTCACATGCATAGCAGTCAAAAGGAGGATTGACAATTTTAGTGCAAGTGCAGCAGACTGTGCTTTAATTCCTGGATTACTCATATCACATTTAACCGTCATACAATACACACATTTAGGAATCTCTGGAATCATTTGTGCATTCATACTGAGCAAACTCGCCCTTTAGTTCTCATTCAGAGGCAGTATATAATACGCAAAGATCACAGCACATCTCTCTCACATCATCAGTGATGGAAAATGTCATTATTGAGAACCCCGGTGTGCGCATAATAATACGTGAAGCTCGCTCAGTGCAGCATGCCCTTCCTCTGTGCACGTACCAAGCAGTGTCACATAGCAGTCTCATTCATCATTCTGACCTTGTGGGAGATGCTTAACCCTGATCCTTGCACATGAGCATTATAATGTACATGTGCCTCACTTCAAAGAACAGAGTTGAGTAAGAGGAGAGTGTATTTCCATATAATGCCTTCCTGTACGCCCCGCCTTTCTCTCTTACATACTGGGAACCTTTACATCACCAGTGCAACCGTCTCATTCGCCAACGTCACCGGCCGGGAAACAAATTCCTGTACATTCATCGTGTCGCTGTGCGAACAAACAGATTCTGATTTGGATCTCCCGTGTTACTCCCATGTTGGTTTTATTGCTCGCTTTGTTGACTCACGCAAGTGGGCCTGGCACTTGACATGGCCATGTGGAGGCCCCATGCTGTTGGGAGGCCCTGCATGCAGGATCGCCGCTCTGTGATTGGAGGAGGCCAGGCTGGGATGAATGAGCACTGTACATAGAGCAGGAGGCATGAGGGACTGCACTGGTACGCCCCCACCTCCCCTCTCTCATTCTCTATCCCTCTTGTTCTCTGCTCTGCTCCCTTTCTCCCTCTTGTGCACACACATTCAGTGGGACACGGGAGCCATGTTTGTCTCACCACAACCGCTCTTCTTTTCACTCTACACTTTCATGCCATTTGTTGTTCCGCTGGCTTTGAGAAGAGAGTCACTGTATGATCGTGTCAACTTAGCGGTTCATTAGTGCCTGCAAAACATGGAAACTTTTCATATTAGATGTTGGACAGTAGAGCTATTGTGCATCTAAGTACAGTGTGACAGGTGCAAAGGCAGGTTGACAAATCATTACACGAGTTTGAGAACCATGTAGAGCTGAAACAACGTAGATTATTTTATTTTAAAGCAAAAATGCTTAAAATCCACTTGTTCCAGCTTCTCTAATGTGAATCTTTACTGGATATCTTTGTCTTCTACGATAGTAAATTAAACATTTGTTGTTGTGTTTTACTTGTGGAACAAAGCAAGTAATTTGAATATGTAATCTTGGGCTTAAACCTGTAGTAAGCAGAATGTTTTTGGCATCATTGGGTAGAAATTCCATAATAACCTTTCAGCATATTGTAATTCAAGTGTTTTGAGGGATTAAAAAAATCTAGCCCATGACGGGAGACTTTCCAATCACAGGTCATTTCAGTGAGAGAGCGTTCCTATTGGCTGTTCATTCAACGGAGGCAGCTGTCAATCACTCACAAAATCTGATCAAACAGTCAAACTAGGCAGCGCTGATCAAATATGAATTAATATTCTGTTACTTTAATGTTTATTTCTCACCTCAAATTTTTTCAGAAACATCTTGTAGTGTGAAGTTTTTGCTCTAAAATGAGAAAGTTTGTTCCGGCTGGTGGGCGTTGCTTGGTATTTCCTCAACTGATCTCAACATGGCTGCCGGGCCACAAATGTTCTCATTTTACAGCTAAACAGTACACTACAAGATATTTCTGAAAACATTTGAGCCGAGAAAGACATTACAGTAACAGAATATTGATTCATATTTGATCAGCGCTGCCAAGTTTGACCGTTTGATCGGACTAGTGAGTGATTGACAGCTGCTCAGAGACGGCAGGTTCCAGCTCGACTCTGATTGGTTGTTTTCCTCCGGTCTGTGAAATCTTGCAGACGCCATTAGGAGCAGCGGAGGACACCGAAGGACACAGAGGCACATGATTTTTTTCCGATTAACTGTTGCATGTATTGCTGTCAGGATATAGTGACCGTTTTATGAAAATAACTTTTTAACCATATTTGCTCTAATTCTACCCACTGCAGCTTTAAGGAAATGGTGATGTAATGAAATTTTATAGGAGCATTGTATAGACATAGATCTAGGCACAGAACTAATTGATTAAGCAAACAAAAATAATCATCACATTCATTAATAATGAAAATGACACTTTGTTTTTCATCTTGAAATGTCAATAATGTGCTTTTGGGAGGTGATTAGATGGTAATAAATTAGATTTGTCTTTTTAAAGTTAAAGATTTTCAATATGCCACTTGATCCGGAGGCCAGTGGCTGAATATTTAATTTAGGAAGACTCTTTAAACCGTTTCCTGCAGCCCTAAAAGTGAAAAAAAATCAGCTTCTATTAATATTGCAGCCCCCTCAGTTTGTGCAAACCCGGTGAACTCTCCAATGCACAAAATCAGAGTAAAACCTTTGATTCATTGTATCAGCTTTCTGACAGCGAGAGTGAGTGTGTGTTTTGCGGTTAAGATGACGGGGTGTGAGAAGAACCCCGCTGTATCGTCATGGGAGGAAACACAGCTTGAACGGTTAACACCTGACACGGCAGCTGTTCAGATTGTCGAGTGACTCACAGCCTCGCTGTGGATTCAGTGAGCCCTCTGTATGCAGCATTGCTTAACTAGTAAACAGAGTTTTATTTGCCATCAGAGCAATTTAAGACTCATAAAGAGGGTTGAATGTGTGGCATGCTTCAGACTCTTGACGCCGCTTTACATTTTTCACAGACCGAATCCAATGCCCAAGGCAACATTTTTAACATGGAAAGCCATGCCAGAGATGAAGCACACTTGATAAAAGCCTAAATATTTAGACAGGAGTGAGGCGCGTCTGTCAGGGAGACTTTCTGCTTCTTGTTATTACACAGGCATTTCCACCTGCATACCGAAACCTGAGAGCTTCAATCTCTCTCTGCAGGGTTTATCGCTATGCTGCCTCTCTGCTCAGATTATCCCAACTGTGGCTTGGAAATATCGATTTATTCGCACGCCGGATAGTTTTCGGGCCACAAGCTCGTGTAAGTGCCTGGGCGATTTTATACCTTGTTGTTATCGATGTTAGGTGATTGAATCAGCAAACAAAGGCTGTGCTGAAACAACATGCGAGCACTAGTTGAGCTTGATTTGAGGTTTGGTTTGTGGCATCCAGACCTACCACACACACACACACACACACACACACACACACACAGACAGGAGTTATCCCGCTGTAAACGTCCCAGTGCTATCAATCAGACCATCTGTCCCTCTCCACTCAGCCTTTATTTAGGCTTCAGTGCATAGTGATGTCCTACAACGCTGTTTTACCGAGACAAGTACTAACCTACAAGTATGATACAATACATTGCGAACATTGCAATTGCTAACATCATTCAGGAACAAGTCGTAGCAATTATCTACTGCTGCTGTGTCAATTTAGCAGGAGGTACGAAGCAATCTGGTTATCCCTGCTTTTGAGTGCTTTAGTGGTCCCTCCTCACAAAAGCGTCTGTAATCACATTTCGCTGCTCGCTGTCAATTGAGTCTCAAGGCTGCCCTAGTCTTATCTAGCACTATTCAGTCCTGGTATTTCATTCTTTTAATTCTCTGGGTTTCTTTCTTTGTCTCATCTTCTCTTTTCCATTTCTCATTTGTAACCTCTTTCACCCTACTTGGCACTTGTTAATACAACACTATAGTATAGTCTGCTTGAACTCGTTTTAAGCCATGCTTGCAGTGTGTGGTTGGCAATGTCGGTCTGTCGGTCGTTCCGCCACTTTGAGTTCAGACTGAAATATCTTGACATATTGTCTGAATTGCCATGAAATTTGGTACAGGTGTCCATGTTCCCCTTAGGATGAATGTAATAACTTTGGTGATCCCTTAAAGGTGCTCAATGCGAAATTGATATCTATTGCCTCCACGCAGCTCTCAACATGGCGATGGTTGAGCTGGCGGCTCGTAGCTAACGGTGCTAACAGCGCTAACAGTGCAAAAAACGTCAACAGTGCTGACAGAGCAAACAGTGTTAACCTGGGGGGCAACCTCCAGGTCTGAAAAGTGAAGCCAATGTGGAATTGCCTTAAATTTGCATTATTTTCAACAGCCAGCAGGGGGCGACTCCTCTGGTTGCAAAAATAAGTCTGATTGTATAGAAGTCTATGGGGAAATGACCCTACTTCTCACTTTATTTATTACCTCAGCAAACATTGTAAGCATGAGTTTATGGTCTCAATCGCTAGTTTCAAGTCATTTTCAATACAGCATGATGTTTATTTTGTGAATTATGGTCCCATTTAGAGTAAAATAGACGTTAAAACAGCAGCAACAACAGTGACTTCATGCTCAGGATGACATTACCCCACTATGTCTTTATTTTGCAAATAGTTGTTTGCCGCTATATTAATGCTCTGAATATCGTATAGAGAACCTTTAACTTTTCAAATAGTGCTGCCATCAGGTCAAATAAAAAATGTGTCCAATACTTTGATTTATGAACGAATACCTTCAAAACTAATGACATTCCCATTAATCTCAGCTGTACTTTATGTTTAGTGCTAATTTGCTGGTGTTAGAATGCTAAACTAAGATGGTGAAAATAGTAACTAAACATTATACCTGCTGAGCAGGTTAGCATTGTTATTGTGAACATTTTAGCATGTCAATGTTAAATCACCACTGTGCCTAACTATAGCTTACAGAAGCCAACATGATGAATATCAGGAGAAGGTAATAACGGCAAAACAGATGACCACATATGTTTCACTGGGGTATCAGCACCGGGTAAAAAGAACCTTCACTTCATTACTGTAAATGAAGCACCAGATTTTGGACTCTTTTAGCCGAGCCTCTTTTGTGCGTGTCTCTGGTTCCTGAAAGGCCCGAGGTATTGTATAGCTTCACTTTAGAGGCTGTGGAAACCTGAGCCGTGGCCTCCGAGTCATGGGGTGTCCAGTCTCTGTTGACAGTGAGCTGGGCCGGGTGAAATATTCACTGTGTTGGGTCACTCTCCTCCTCCTACTCCTCCTCTTTCTCCTTCTGTTCTCTCCCAAACGTTTTGTGAATAGCTGATCCATTAACAGAAATGGACCAGCGGAATAGTGTTGATGGTATCGAGAGCACTGCCCTCCTAACTTCTCCATTTCCCCTGCCTTTTCTCTCTCTCTCTTCTTCTCTGTCTGCGTGACAGACAGGAAAAGTCTGTTTCTTTGTCTGTGTTTCTTTTTGTGTATTTCTTTGTGAATAGGACTACAAATCAGTATCAGTTTAATTTATCCATTTATCCAATTATCCACCTGATATTTAACAGCAAATATCTGATTCAATCTCACACAATTTTGGAGATCCTACCACAGCTGTATTCTTTATCCAAATTACTGTAATGGGCGCAATTAAAAAGCTATTACGAATCCAGATAAGGTGTCAAAATTGTTACTGATTGGCTAAAGGGCACTCTATTATTTGTGTGTGATATGTTTGCTTCTTTATCAGCCATGACAGCGATGAACAGCACCTCTGCTAGGCACACGCACATAACGCTCTTTGCGTAGGGCACAAAATGCCGGAGGGGGCACAAACAGCCTGGCCATAACACTGCCGTTTGCCACTGATGTGTCGCGAAACTTCGCGGTAAAGACGGCTGAACTTTTACCCCTTTTCCCAATAAGCTAGCATGACATGTTTGGTATCAACGGATTCATTGCAATCTCAAGATTGATATGATACCATTGTATGGCCACTGTCTCAAAAACTGAAACCCGGAACGACCTTTAAAAGACAGTAATGTTAATGCCATATTCAGAGGGTTAGCAGTAGGCCAAGTAAACCTGAGGAGGCGAATAATTCCAATTTTAAGATCATGGTGATCAATGAGACAAGCAGAGTCTATTTAAAATGTAACCTATGGTTCTTTTTTTTCTCTTTTAGATGGTTAAATTATGTTAGAAATAGGCCAACCAGTAGGCTAAAGTTACATTTCTGGCCTATTCAAACAAGACAACTTCATTTAAAAGACATATATCAGCTTACCTTGTTTCTTTTTCAATGTGTTAATGTTACTGGCGCATTCTGGTCAGATTATTTTTATATATATATATATATATGTATATATATATATATAAACAATATTTGATCTTCAAAAAATCTTTTTAAAAAAGGGGATGTCTCACAATCAAGGTTAATATGGTATATTCTAAGCAGGTTAAGAGGCTATGTCAATCTTGTATGCACGAAAATAACACTGTTTAAGAACTTCTGGGCAGGGAGCGTTTTGCGAGCGCACAAAAAATATTGTCGCACGTGCTTCCGCACGCACCAGGAAAGGTGGAGGGGCACCTGCTAAAATCTTGCCTAGGGCGCCAAATTGGTCAGGACCGGCTCTGGTGATGCTGTAATTGTTTACACCTTGTGTCTTTTACACCTACTGTATCAGTGACAACCACAGAAGTGGCTTTGAGTACTTAGCCATGAGGTGTTTATGTCTGTCTGTGTGTGGACAGATTTTGTCACTGTGATAGCGTCACAACCGTGTAAGATGTAGTCACGAAACTTTACAGGTGTTTAGTTGAGATCAAAATGCAGCCATAGTTCGAAGATGGGTGTGGTCCGAGCAAGGGCGCCGAAAGTAGCGGGGAAGGAACACTTGACAGACCTGGTCCGATTTGGCGTCGCGGCCGGTGTGATCCCATCGCAAGATGGTTTCTAGTTGTTTCTTTTTCTCCTGTTGTCTGTCAGGCTCTATTTCATCCTCTCCCCTTTGTAAACCACTGTCCTCTCTCTACTTAGAGTAAGCTATGATCCTCTTGGCGCAGTGCCATCACAATCCATTCACTAGAGCTCAGTGAAACCGCCCAGCCGCTACTATATCCCAGAGTGCACCCCGTCCTTTCCAGCAGCTCCCATTTGTACAGTAAAATGGCAAAATGGCCACTTCACAGACCCCCCCCCCTCTTTACCACATTTTGTCCTCATGAGACACTGACAGTTACTCTGTGGGCGTGCGTGCATGCGCCTGTGTTTGTTGTAACGGGTGTGTGGGTACATGTTAGCGTGTGAATGTATGTGTGTAATATGTGTATGTGCCGCACATGGCCACAAATCTAGGGCATGTGCGAATGTGTGTCTCAGTATCAAGTGTTTTATTCCCAGATGAAATAGCCACCCCTTGAAATATGTGACATGCTTATCATGCCTATTTTTTTTTTAAAGGATAGCAGGTCATGCTAGTCCTGCAACTGGACCTTTTTTTAGGTTGGACACCTGTTTTATTTCATCTTGTTATATAATTAGATCTAACCCTGAAAGAAAATTAGTGTTTTCCTGCTTTTTTTCTATTTTGCATGTTCCTCATCACACTTGTGCTCCAGTTTTGTGAGGCGTAATGGCTTCCATATTCAACGCAGAATGATCCCCACCTCTCGCCAAGTGAAACCATTGGCAGTGAGCTGGGAAATGGCTGCTAACGTTTTAATGACTTAATGAGACCTAATTAGTTGAAATGGGAGTGAGGAAGAGAGGAGGTGATCTGTGTCAGTGTGTGTTGGCGCGCTTGTACGCCGTGTTTCTGTTCCTACAAGATTGTGAGTGTGTTTTACTGTTCTTTACAAGTGTGTCTCTATGTTTCTCTGTTTGTATGGTTTTTCAGTACATGTGTGTGTATGCATGTTGATGTTGTCTCCATGGCAAGTGTATGTATGTGTGTGTGTGTGTGTGTGCCAGAGCGTCATGCAGCCTTTCTCAGCATTACCCAGCCTCTTCATCAGGAAGTGATGGTGGGGGGTCAGGCCTCATTTAATCAAGGAAAAAATTCCATCTCCCATTAACTTAATTAATCCAACGCTGGAGAAAGAGAAGCTGAAAGAAATTTGCCCGTGTGTGTATGTGTGTGTGCGTGTATGTGAGAATATAGTGTTTCTAAGCCGGATTCATGAAGAGGTTTGTCAAATGAACTGTAGAAGGGAACTTTAAATGATATTACTTGCACAGGTACAGTGATGACTTTATGAAATAGTCATTTGAAGTGACTTAACCTTAATTTATAATATTTGTGAGCTATAGATAGCGGGTTGTAAGCGGAAGTAAACAATCCACCATTAGGCATACAGTGGTGGCACCTCACTTGTAAAACCATGTGTGTAACACTGTAATGTGTGCAAAGGATTTCACTTCTTTGCCAAGAAATCTGTCGATCCAGTAGAACCTTTTAAATGTAAGGTTATAATGTAAAAAAATGTAAACTCATCAATTCTTTAACACACATATGGGACATTATTGTTGGAGGTGCAAACCATTTCTCTGTATACATCCATGGTGCAAATAATGGAGGTGGTAGCGGGCAGCGGTAGCGTGATGTCACTGTGTAAAAGATTAATTGAAAAGTTTAAATTTTTTCTAGGGCTGTCAAAGTTAACCCGACAATAACATTTTAACGCAAATTTGTTTTAACGCCACTAATTTCCTTAACGAATTGCCACATCTTGCAATTTTTAGGTTGTAGCAGGTTCAGTTTTAAATTAAAGATACTGGCATCATATGAAACTAGAAAACCTAAGGAATCCATGAGCACTTCATACCAGCTTGTCTTGAAGGAGGCAAAATAACACTCAAAACTTGTGCTAAATTATGGTGAAGAAAAACTGTCATGGTCATTTTCAAAGGGGTTCTTTGACCTCTGACCTCAAGATATGTGAATGAAAATGGGTTCTATGGGTACCCACGAGTCTCCCCTTTACAGACATGTCCACTTTATGATAATCACATGCAGTTTGGGGCAAGTCATAGTCAAGTCAGCACACTGACACACTGACAGCTGTTGTTGCCTGTTGGGCTTGAGTTTGCCATGTTATGATTTGAGCATATTTTTTATGCTAAATCTCTGAGGGTTTCTGGACAATAGTTGTCATTGTGTTGTGTTGTTAATTGATTTATAATAATAAATAGATACATGTATTCACATAAAGCAGCATATTTGCCCACTCCTATATTGATAAGAGTATTAAATACTTGACAAATCTCCCTTTAAGGTACATTTTTAACAGATAAAAAACTGTGTGATTAATCATGGACATCATGCAATTAATCACGATTACATATTTTAATTGATTGACAGCCCTATTTTAACAGATGGCAGGTTGTCTTTTCTGGGCTGCTCCACCAACAAACTGAGACTTTGGAAATAATAAATCATGTTTTCATTAAATGATGCATTTCTTCAGATTACACTGTAAGAAATCATTTAATCGTAAACTAGCAAGTAATCCGTGGTGGGTTTAATTGCTGCACTGCACTTTTACATCCATACTGTGGATGTGGGAGAGAAGCGATAGCTAAATGTTATTTTCCTAAAGGTTATGTGTCAAAGCTAATTTGAAACAAGTGAAGGTTGAGACGGAAAAAGCTCCACATTCAAGCAGACTACTTTAATGTGACATTGGGGCAACAACCCAAACATCTCTGCTTTCATTGTCAGTGTAAATGCATTCAGTTGATTTCTGACACCGCAGTGATTGCGGCTGCACTTGAGAACACAACACATAAATCAACCGCCAGGTTTGTCTATAGCGGAGGTCAGACAAGAATATAAAGGTTTTCATATTTTGCAGTGTTTTATCCCAACTGCTACTTACTGTACTGTGCCTAAGCATCTGATAATGAATAATATGTGTAGTCTACTGAAAGTAGTGCTATGTAGAGCTACTGTTGACTCTTACTTTTCATGGTTTTACCTTATTTGTCTAATGCTATCCAGCCTTTTCATGAAAGACAATTAACTGGCTGCCATCGTGTCAGTCAAGGTTTGAAGTTTTCAGTTCTTTTTATCTTCCATCGCCGACTCCCTCTTGATCTTTCTCTTCTTTTTTTTCACGAATTCTCTTTCTCCTAAGATCTTTATTATTCTTTTTACCCTTCCACCCATTTTGTTCTTCAGAGAACTGAATGTTGAAAAATAGAGTGCGAAAACAGAGAAATAATACTAGCTGTGTAGGTGAGATACAGTCATATGAAGATTGGAGTGTTAAACCATTCATAGCATGACCATGAATGCATTCATTGTAATTCTAAATCATTTGCAACTTCCTTTCAAAAATGATAATTTGAATGTTTTAGCATTGTAAAATTGCTGTGGTTAAACAAAAGCATCTCCTTTGAGTGCAGTTTATATAGCACTCTGCCGCTCATCTCACACCAGTTCATCAACCTCTCACTCCAGGACTTCCCCTCTCTCTCACAGACTTTAATGTCCTGCTGCTGACATACAAATCCCTTCATGCCGCTGCACCCTTTTCATGTTCAGAGCTTCTCCTCCTCCTCTTCCTCTTAGTCTGGCCTCCTGTCTGTCCCCAAAAACACCTTGCCTCTGGAATACATTCCCCCCCATCCATCTGTGCTGCCAGCGCTATTGATTCTATTGGAGTTATGCTATGAAATGACAAATTGCTAAACGTGGAAATTGATAAACTAGACTAAAATAGCCAAAAATGACAAATGACGCATATGTGTGAATAATTGGATCGATGAAGAAGAAAAGTGCAATGTTTAATTTATAGTTTAGCTCTCATAGTGTTCACAGAGCAATAAAAAGGTTCCTGCTACTCTAATCGACAACGATCGGTCCAATCCTAAAATGTTGTTCAACATTGTGAGCCGTGATCCTCCCCCAGGCCAGATATTAGATGCCCCTGAGAAATGCGAGGAATTTCTGTCCTGATTTTCACAGAAGATCTCAAATATAAGGAGTGTAATTTCTCCCCCAGATTCTCCAGTTACGGTTGAGAAGTCCTGTGTTGTTTTCCTCTGCTGACATGTAGTGTAAAGCACTTTGAGTGGTCGGAAGACTAGAAAGGCGCTATGTACTGTAAATGCAAGTCCATTTACCAAATGACTTATTGCTGTCCGTTGATGCTGGCCATAAATCCATCCTTGTTCTCCTGGACCTAAGTGCAGCATTTGATACCATTAACCATGATATCCTCTTGGACTGTCTTGAAACCTGGGTGGGCATCGGTGGCACTGCTCTGCAATGGTTTAGGTCCTACCTATAACACAGGTGTTTCTGCGTTGGTATCGCTGATGCCAGGCCAGCTGCAACAGGTGTGCACTGTGAAATGCCCCTAGGCTCTGTGCTGCTGGGTCCAATTCTCTCTTTCCATTTACATGCTTCCTCTTGGCCTCCTTATACGTGGACATAATATCAGTTTCCATTTTTACGCAGATGACACTCCTATTTATCTAGGCTGTGACCCTTCAAACAACTGTCATAACTCTCTCAACCTGCTAAACTGCCTTCATGACATCCTCAAGTGGATGTCACAAGAAATCGTGGTGTCATTTTTTATCAAAACCTCAGCTTAGACCAACATATTAAATCAATGGTTAACATTCATCATCTCAGAAACATTTGAAGAAATAGACGATTTCTTTCTCCCAAAAATCTGAAAACCATTGTCCACACCTTAACTAGTCCATTAGACTGTTATTCCTTGCTCTCTGGCATCAGTAAAACATCCCTCTCTCAGGATTTTGACTCAGGCTAGGAAACATGATCACATTTCACAGATCTTGGCTTCCTTACACTGGCTACCTGTTGCTTTTAGGATAGATTTCAAGATATTATTGATTACTTAGAAAGCCCTGAGGGGCCTCACCTCAGGTTATTTATTTCTTGTGGTTCCAATGTCCAGATTCCTACATAAAGGTGATGGAGCTTTTGCACTCAGGACTTATGCAATTTTAGTTTGTTTTACTCTCTGTGTTTTATTATGTGTTTTAGTTTTTGCTTTTAGTTCATTTTATTCTGTTTTAAATGTGTTCTGTTTTTATTATAAAGCACTTTGGAACTGTGTTGTGAAAGGTGCTATATAAATAAACTGTATTATAATTATTAGTATTGCGCACAAAATATACTGACAAATTAATTGGAAAGTGAACATTTGAACACACTTTTCTGTCTTTGTCCCACACAGAAAAGCCTGTTTCGGTGGAGCTGAGCTGCGGAGCTGGGCCCAGCCATGTAGTGTTGGAGCCAGGTTTGCCCCTCTTGCTGGACTGCAACCTTGGGGCCAGCGATACACCTTTCAATGTCACCTGGCTTCAGGATGGCCAGCGTTTGCCTCTGGAGGGGGTTGACTTCCTGCAGTATTTGGCCAACGGATCCCTCTTCCTGCAGCCGACCTCTAAGGATGGCCGGTCTCCCCAGGGCATGGAAGGGGGCTACAGCTGTGTGACTGCCAGCGCCCTTGGTGCCCTGACCAGCCGGACTGTAAATGTTCTCCTAGCAAGTAGGTATCCAGCAGACACATTTATAAGTCCTGCAGGGCTCTCGCATGCTCATGCCCGAGTATGCCATTTGTTTTGATTTGTGAGAATGAATGCATGCTGCAAATGTATAGCCCCGGATTAGCTAGAAGCACAGAATTGTGCAATATGAGGGGTTTATTTGTCTTTCTGTAGCCCTGATAAACTGGCTTATTGGTGCAGTGTGTATCCAGCCTTTCGCCTGATGCATGCTGGGATAGGCTCCAATCCCTAAGTTTAGAGAATTCATGGATAGATGGATGGAAAGTTTAACAAACTCTCATTAGCAGAGCTGCTTTGGAAAAAAAATAATTAAATAGATGTAGCAGAACTGAAACTATTAGTAAACTAATCAATTATTTGATCGACAGAAACTTAATCCACAACTATTCCAATAGTAGATTATAGTATATATAATATAATTATATAATAATAGATATTATAGAGAGAAATATGACCTGTTTAACTAACTATAGCTCTAAGCAGCTTATAATATATAATTAGAAATACTAATGTCAAGAGTTTTTTAATCAAAGCCAATATTTAAATAAAAATACAATTATTTATTTGTTTTTTTTTTTACGCAAATAACCACTATAGATGACAATAACAAAGTAAAATAATAACATTTAGAGTTTTTGACAGTTGGAATGAAGTACAACATGGAAATGAAAGTAGCGTTCTGCTTATTTAAATGTGAAATTGCAATAAAATTATTTTGTCCCTAGAATCTATGAATAATCATGATCTCAATATAGATCAAAATAATCATGATTATCACGTTGGCCATAATCATGCAGCCCTAATACTACAGCTGCTTTATTATAATTATACATGTGTTGTTGTGTGTCTGTATGTGTCAGGGCAGTCAAAATGCTTGAAATTGCAAGAAGAGGTAGATTGCAGCCTCACCGAAGTCATGAAAGAATATTGGTTTGATTCATTCATCCATTTAAAGCATTCAGTTGGGTATGCATGCACACACACAGCTATTTGATTTGTCAGATTTGTCAAGGGAATTTCCTTGCATGGATGGAGATGAACTTGGTTCTCCTCTGCCTCAGATAGGAGACTTATCCTCTGGCGGAGCGCTAACAAGTGTCCTGGGAACAGGTACACTTTTAAACAACAGTCCGTTAAAAGGCACAGAGGGAAGGAGGGAGAGTGGGTGGAAATGAAAGAAATGACCAGAAAGATGCCGATGTGAGGGAGGAGAGGACAGGCTGTAGATATTTAATCGCCCCTCCAAGGAGGCCTCTTGTCTCTCACACTCTTAAGTGGTAGTCTTTATTTAGTCATTAGCTTTGTGTAAAATGAGACAGTATCCTTTGTGGATGCCCCTGCTTTTGTCAGCTGTCACATGCCTATTTATGAGGATCTCTTGTTTGAGGGACAATAAGGAGTAAAGGAGGGGGAGAGGGGGATGTGGGATGAATGGTGAGAAGGCGGAAAAGGCCGGTAGAGAGTTTGCGGTGATGGTGAAAGGAAAGGCTTCAGAGACCATTAAGAATGACCTTCAGTTTGCGTGTGTGCATACATGCATGTATGTGTGCGATGGCTTTTGAATTAAATCAGCGGCGAGACGCTATGAGTAGAGATAGATGTGGCCAGTGCGCGGGAGGTCGAAGCCGAACGGCCTCAACGTTGACATTGAGCAGACATTCTCATTTCCTACTGCGTCTTCGCCGGCAGAAACGAGACTGAAGAGAGAACGTAGCAGAGATCACATCTGTGAAAACACATTACGAAACCCACCTGCTCCAGTTTCCCTGTCGCAGTATATGATGCATGTGGCCTCGTCTAAAAGCATGTGAATGTGTTGGAAAGGGAGAGAGAGACAGTGAAAGAGGACGGCTCCCTCTCTAGATACGGATTAACAGTATTTCAGCCTCTAACTCGCTCACCAGAGGCGGCGTACAGTGTGCACATTACATTTCCCAAACACATCCACGGGTAAATGATGATGCAAGAAAAAAACAAAGCGCTTTTAATGTTAATTAGACCAATTAACCTTTCTCATTATGAGACTGCTGAGGTGAATGTCAATATTTCCTAATTCCTACCAGCTTTTGCAAGCCATTACAGTCAAATAGCTAATGTCATAATCATAAAAAATGTCCTCTCTCCTCCGTACAAACAAGCTGCGTGTGCTTGACACGTTTACGTTTTTAATGTTCATTAACAAAGGGCAGTGTAGAAAGTGCATTTCCTTTTTTTTTCAAGCTTCAGAGATGGATATTCTGCACACATTGTTGGCCCACACATTTTTGAGTTTTCATCACAGTGTACCTACGCTTATTTATTTTCAACTCACATGAGAGTCACGTGATTTTAGTAAGTACTAATTGTGAGGCAGCCTAATATTAATACATGCAATCGTCATCAGACTCAAAATGTAAAGCTTAGGGCTGTCAAAGTTAATGCCATAATAACGCATTAACGCAAATTAGTTTTAACGCCACTAATTTCTGTAACGCATTAACACAACTTGTGTTTTTAGGCTGTAGCGGGCTCAGTTTTAAAGCTAGAGTGAATATATACTGGTATCATATTAAACATACTAAACCAAGGATTCCATTGGCACCAACCATTTCATACTAGCTTGTCGGGAAGGAGGCTAAATATCACTCCAAACTTGCACTAACTTTTGGCGAGGAAAAACTGGTATGGCCATTTTCAAAGGGGTCCCTTGACCTCTGACCTCAAGATATGTAAATGAAAATAGGTTCTATGGGTACCCACGAGTCTCCCCTTTACAGACATGCCCACTTTATGATAATCACATGCAGTTTTGGGCAAGTTGTAGTCAAGTCAGCACACTGACACACTGACAGCTGTTGTTCCCTGTTGGGCTTCAGTTTGCCATGTTATGATTTGAGCATATTTTTTTATGCTAACTGCAGTACCTGTGAGGGTTTCTGGACAATATTTGTCATTGTTTTGTGTTGTTAATTGATTTCCAATAATAAATATATACATACATTTGCATAAAGCAAGCATATTTGCCCACTCCCACGTTGATAAGAGTATTAAATACTTGACAAATCTCCCTTTTAGGAACATTTTGAACAGATAAAAATGTGTGATTCATTTTTGATTAATCGCGATTAGCTATGGGCAATTAATTGCGATTAAATATGTTAATTGATTGACAGCCCTAGTTAAACTCTATACACCCCATGCCTTTGAAAATATGAATTACTGATGAGGAGAATCACTATTCAAAATGAGAAGTGGTAGATTGTACATCTAACACTTTAAGAAAATTTCCAGGCTGAAACATTTAAGTACCACAGATGGCTTCCTTTTGTCAGTGTTTCTTTACATGAATGCCCAAACTGACAGATGTGACCACATTTTATAAAGCTAAAAAGGGCTGTGTACTGTAAATAGGAAATAAAAATGTCATTCCGCACATATTTCCCAATTGATATTAGAAATGTCTGTTGAGGCGGGGGGAGCACGCTTGATGGGTTTTCACACTGTTAGTCAGCCTGAAAGCTGGGTAGCAAAGAGGTCACGGGAGGAATTATCTGCTTGCACAAGGGGAGGGGAAAAACGCTGCAATCTGATAGCTGTGGGGCCAAAGAGTGGGGCATAGATAGAGGGACGGACAAAGACAGAGAAAGAGTGTGGGGTAAAGTCAAGAGCAGGAGAGAGAGAGAAGCAATGAAAAAAGACAAACGAGAGAGAGCAAAGAAAGACAAGATGGGGACTTTTTATGTAGTGCATCGAAGAGTTACACAGAGCAGTGCCCAAGGAGCTGCCTGAAAATGTTTTTTTTAAAACATAGAACGACCTTGTTGCTAGGAAACAATTGGACATGTTTTTTGACCCTGTGGCTTGATATGTCACATTTTGTTTGCAGTGTTACTCTGAAAAACGGCATGGTGCCGGGCAGCTCTGTCATGGAATTTCATTGCGGGGGTTCACTCATAGAGTCCTGGGAAAAGACTAATATGATTATGCTTTGACAGAGTGGAGGTGGAAGCCCAGCCAGTCGCCATTGTTCCATCACAGCATGGGCAAAGTGTCTTTTCCTTTGCATTAAAGTGTGCTCATGTGCACTCTCGCTGATCAGCTGTTGTTCACCGCTCATGTAAAGATACCCCCCCCTGCCGACACTCATACACATAGATGCACACAGTGATCCAGCGATGTAATCACAAGCGGTCCACGTACAGGCATCAAGGCACACAAATACTGAGATACAAGTAGCTCGGCACAAATGCATCCAAGTTTACACACATGCAAACACTCCGACACATGCAGTGAGTCTGGCACCCTGTCAGAGGCACTCTCTGGCAGTGTTACAGGTGGTGTGATAACATAAGGACATCATGCTGTGTAATGGCTAGAAGTTAATCACGAAGTCCTCCTGCAAAGCTTGCTACGCAACAATCATTGCAAGTGTTTCTGAAATGAATCAAATGCTTTCTGCTACTATGGCCAAGCCTCTGTGTGTACTCATTGAGAAACTTTGTTCCCTCGGCGCAGTAGGAAAACACAGATGGCCAGTTTGTTGCCATGACTGAACAGTTGGTGTGATCGGGGTTAGGGTAATCTCGGATAGTCCGCCTCTGAGTCTCCTCGAGCTTACAGTGGTTTGGAGGAAATCTTGTCCAAAACGTTGTTGTAGCTTGAAATCTTGAGGCAGCCACGTGATTGGCTGCAAGTTTGAAAACACCCATAAACAGCAACAAGTTTGGGAGCTAGTGTCAGGCTCTGCACTCAGTCCTCCCTTCCATAGTTTTGTTTGTTTAAAGTCAGATGACATCTCACTGTCTCCACTCTAACACAGCTTTATAGCCATGCAAGCCGGCTGCTCTGTGGATGGCAATGTTGGTCTTTTGGCCGGTTGGATGGTCAGTCCACCTCTTTGGTCCCGACCGAAATATCTTGGCAACTATTGGCCAGATTGCCATGACATTTTTTACAGCAAATCAAGGTCCCAAGAGAACGAATCCTTCCGACTTTGGTGATTCCCTAACTTTACCTCTAGCAAAATGTTTGTTTTTAAGTAAAATATTTCGACAGGTATTTAATTGATTATCACAAAATTTGGTATGGCCATGGGGCCCAGCGGATGAATCGTACTGACTTTGGTGGTTCCCTGACTTTTCATCTAGCGCCACCAGCAGGTGAAAGTTCTCAACATCTGCTAAATGGATTGGCACAAATCTGTGCACAGATATTCATGATTCCCAGATGATCTATCCTAATGTCTCTCGTGACCCCCTGACATTTCTTCTTGTGCCCCCACGAGGTTGAACATAAGTGGTTTTGAGTTCAACAACCATTGGATGTATTGCCATGACATTTGGTACAAACATTATGCCCCCCTCAGGATGAATTGTAATATCCCTTAACTTTTCAACTGGTGCCATCGTCGGGTCAAAATTTCACTTTGTCCAGTGTTCCGGTTTGTGACATTCCCCTCAGCCTCAGCTGTACTTTTTGTTGTGCTTATTAGCAAATGTTAGCATGCTTACGTGCTAGAATAGGATGGTGAATATGGTAAACATTATACTTGCTAAACATCTGCATGTTAGCATTGTCAGTGGATGCTTCTTAGGATACAAACGTTAGCATTTAGCACATAACACCACTGTGCCGAAGTACAGTCTCGTATACTGCTGCACTCTGTGTTCACACCAAATGCGAATCAAACTTTTTGGCGGCTTGATTACACACATAGTCAATGCAAAGATGCGAGTAGACGCAAATTTGCGCAAGTTGAAATATTTCTAGCGAGAATTTGCGTGACGCTGTGTCACGAAAGCCTATCATCGTTGAGATTCTCCTACTGTCGTCACTGACATCCTGACATTGAATCAGAAATGGAGGAAATAAGGATTGTAGTCGTCTGTGGGCACCCAGATCTATATTTGTACAGAGACCGGACGTAACTGTGTGTATATATGTAGGTGTTCATACCGCTGTAGTAAACCAACCGACTTGTGGCTTGCTAGATACAGTGTATACAGCTTGGTAATTCACAGATTGCCTCCGGATGATATTATGAACTGAGACATGACGGCGTTTGGTTTTCTGACGTGTCTCAGACTTGCACAACATGTACAAAGCAGCAATAGCGGTTATAAAAATGTGACGCACGGCACAAGAGAGGAGTGCACTGCAGAACTGCCGTGCTACAGGAAAACAATAGTTTTGCTGGCGACACATTTCTATTGACGCATCTCGGTGTGATCAGCTGCTTAGACTCTTAGTGTTGCGTGAACATTTCATGGCTCTTTTGGTCCAAACTAGAGTAAAACAAACTAAAGAGCATCCAGAACTATCATGTTACCCTTAAGTAAGATCAAATCTATTGTAAAGAAGCAGTGCAATTTGTTCACACCTAATCCATCATGTAATACAACAGTATCTCTGCTTCCAGCAGCTCTTTGAAATGCATGAATCAGCTTTGTCCTTCCTGCAAGGTAGATTTCTGGATGTAACACTGTTGGATAATCTTTACATGTTTTCATGCATTGCAAATCTGGTTTGAGTCAGTTCTGCGATTAGCCTCACAAGGAGAAAACGTGTTACAGAACTGGATAAAGAAACCAGAAAGAGTGACTGATTACAAATTACGTTTTTGTGTTTAGATGCATTTATTTATTCAGACGCCTCACCTTGTCTAGGTACATTTTACTGAACACAAAATGTATGTGATATAGTGATTTACAGTCTATTGCAGTATGTTGCTAATGCTGGTTTTCTGCCATTACTACATAGTATTTTCTAGCCTAGTTATATCAGTTGGGATTTGGAGTCTCCTTCTGATACCTTCCTGCTTTCTTCCTGCCTTTGGTTGCCTTCTTTCTCTGCTCTCTCCTTTGATCCACCCCCCACTCTCTACTCCTCTGTCAGAGCTACAGGCGAAGTGGCTGGGACAGCCAACCAGTTTTGTTCTCTTCTCCAACAGCCTGTTGGGGTCAGAGGTCAGAGGCCCTCAGACAGTGCTCACTGCTGCCCCCTGGTGCTCAGTATTATCTCCAGTAGGCAGCTTTCCTGTGCTTGTGGATGTGTTGAGGCTGTGAAAATTGGAGCCCTGCCAAGACTCAACCTGGAGAGAGAAATAATCAAGCCAAGCCTGATTAAATCCCCAAATTTCTCCTAATCAGGACAGTCAATGGTATTTAAATGGTCTGAACAAGTCTTTAATTAAATTACAAAATTGTAAACGGTACCTTTAAAGGCGCTTTCACAAGTCAACATTTAGTCTGCGTTAATCAAACTCTGGTACGGTTCCTTTGAGCGGTTGTGGACATAGTAATCATACTCTGGTGCGTACCAAAACAACCGATCCGAGACCACTTGTGTCTCGGACCGTTTCCAGCGAACCAAAACGCAGGCTGGCTGTGTGGGCATTTGTTGAGATAACAGGTTAACATGAGTGGGAGAGGACTGACTTTTTCAGAATTACAATGTTTGCTTGACATCTCGGCCGAAAAGAGCACAGAGAATATGCTAAATAAAGTCCACAAAAATAGTGACGTTTATAAAGTCATAAACTGGAGGAGAAGGAATCCATGCGCAGTCGATCAGAGCCGAGTCAAAGTGAAAAAACATCAACAGCATCAAAGTCTGAAATTTCCTGCAAAGAAGCGGCAGCTCTTGAGATGAAAAAGATAAATTCGCTCCTACATACACGCCACAACATTAACTTATTTTTTTGATTTGGTCCGCTTTGATTTGTGCACTGTGAAAACAAACCAGACCAAATAGAAAACAAACCAAAAGTATCAATTTCACTCTGATTCGGACTAGCTAAACAGAATATGGCTTGTGAAAGCGCCCTGAAATCCCTAAAATGGCCTGAAAAAGTCCTGTATGGACAGATTCTGAACTTAATTATTAGTTTTTTTAAATAAACCAAGCAAAATAAAGAAACTACAATAAATTTGATATTTTAAAACAAAAACTCAGTTTTAGTGTATAGAAGCTTTTCCCTTAATCTAGTGTACATGTGTGCTATAATGCCATCCATGTGGACTCTGATAGAAAGAGAGCTGTCGACCAACTGTGGACCAGGCCTTCAAGATAATTGCACATGTCAGTCACATCATCTGTGACCTAGTACGTCAAATAAACTGTGTCCTAGAGGTAGACGGCAGGACACACACATTTCACATCATTAAAAAAGGTCATTTGCGCAAACAGTAGTTTAGATATGAGCCACTTTTTGTGTCTATCCTCTGGGAAATCACCAAGACTGCTTTGATAGATACCTCCCCTGACCTCTATCACCTCTATACCCCCAGGTCTGTCCAAGTTCCATCAGGAGCCATCACCCCAAACGGTGCCCACTGGGGGAGCGGCTCGCTTCGAGTGCCAGATTGAGGGAGTACCCACACCTCTCATTACCTGGGAAAAGGACACAGTGGCTGTCCCTGAGGAGACAAGGTGAACCTTTTATGCGTTATTGTTGACCTTCATCTTCTTCTGATTCTGTCTTCTCGTCTGTCTTTTCAGTTTCTTACAATATATCAATGAAAGGACGATTTGAGTGCATTTTCTTTTTGTTATTATTCTTTTTCACTTGATACTTTTCATCATAACCTCAAGTAATTTAAATGATTGACATGATAAGTCATATGGGATGTGATTTTCTAGTTTAATTACTTCCTGTAATAGTAAACTAAACCATAGCGTAGTGAAATATTTAATCTGGGAAACACACACAAGCTATGCGTGAATTTTATGCAAGCTGACCTCAGTGAATATGATGTGAAGACTACTGTACTGTATGACTCAGGCTGGCTGTGGCCCTCCACATTCGGGTTTAAGGTTAAATCAATCAAACAATAACAGGCATAGTGTCACAGTCAGTTTGCAGTTCGTTTGGAAAAACTCACATGCTGAGTTCCACAAATTATCAGGAATGGAAGCACATGCCACAATAAAATGACCTTGTTTATCTAGCTCTGTGGTTTTATATTTGTTCCATTGAAAACATGTGCTACAAAAATAAAAATAAAGCCTTTCCACTGGAATACGTTGCTTTGGATTTTCAAGGTGAAAAGTGGAAAGTCTTCTTATATAATTTAATTTCATCCCTCAACCACACTGGTGTTAATGGAAGTATGAACTTGTCATGCACTCTTAAAGGGATAGTAGTTGACCCTTTTTGGAAACTTTATCCTTAAATGGCACCTGTTTGCACCAGGTAAAAAAAATGTCAAGTTAGAGGTAGAGCAGGGGTTGCATTGAGGAGTCACTTGTTGATTACATTTGAGTTTTTACATTTCCTTTAGTTTTGATTGAAACTGGGCCAAGGACTTGTACATGCCCCCATGCTGTCCGTGCCCAGCTGTGAATGTGAGTGTGCTGCATCTACAAGGGGAACCTAGAAAATCAGAAAACCTTTTAGTCGTCTAGTTTGACATTTAAATATTCTTTCTATGTTCATTTGAGATATGAAACATACATGAACATGCAAATCATTTTAGTGCCGATTAATTACAGTCTCATCATTACCATGTATATTCCACTGAAGCATACTGTGTGCAATTACAAGCTCCAGCAAAAAGGTCAGAGTGCAGTGATTGCTAAGCACCCTAATTTGACCTCGACAATAAAATGCAAGACTTACTAATAATAGTAACAATTAACGGAGCATACACTCACATCACGTGCATTTACTCTTTTTTTATTGTCATGTTAGATTTACTGTGTAGGTTTAGAGTGAAGTAGATAAAATGTCTAGGTGCAGAACTATTTTCAAAGCAGACACATTGCCAAGGGGGACATTGGGTTACAATGCTCTCATTACGCACCCCTCAACCTCCTAAAAACATATTTTCAAGTAAAAAGAAAAAAGTGACTGATTAAAAATTGCACTATGTGAGAATTGAGGAAAGTCTTCACAGCTTTCAATCAACAGCAGCAGTTATAAATGTGGTTTTGTCATGCGTGACGACTCTGCTGTTATCATACTGATATACTGATGATTATTTCTTAACTATGCTGCTTTCATACAGTCTTATTGTTTCGCTGACAAAATGTCATATAATGCCGTCAAGATGTGATTTACAATGTTGCAAGGGCATTACGAAAGTCTTTTGCACCAAAGTATAATTAAGTCTAATTAAGTGCAATGCAAATTCATTGCATGCATAAATTAAGAAAATCACATTAAATTGAAAAAATAATCTAACAGCCTCACACAAAATTCAATTTATTTCATATCTTCCTTCTTGAGTTCCGTCAAACAATATATATAAAATTAAATGTATGAAATTAAATGTAAATAGCTATGATATTTTCATTATTTTCCATTAATAAATGCTTAAAAAAAGGGCCGCTGCCTGGCAAAATCAGATGCCGATCCAAGAAGTTTCCTCTGCCTACGGGACTGTTTCAAATGAAATATTCAGGAATTCAACTATCAGAAGAGAATAGTAGAATCACCTTGATGCTCACTATGAACCTACTGTGCTCTTACAGAAAAAGAAAAAACATTTTCACACTGTACGGCCTCACCACATTCTCGACAGATCTCTCTCCGTCAGCTCTCTCGCACAGATAGTCTCATTTACGGGGCCACTTAACGATATTGACATTTCAGTGTGACTCTACTGGCTCCGGCGCCTAGAATTTGTTTCCAGCCTTATTGCTGCAGGACTAAGTGCTAATGGCTGCTGTAGCCCTGCCTGACCCGCAAACAGCTCGCTGCTTATGAGATCTTATTGGTGGGATGTGGTTCTCCGACCTCAGGCGCTGTTAATGGCTTCTCACAAAGATGAGCCAAGGGATGGCTGATACATCACCGTCTTTTTCTCTCTCCGTTCTCTCCCTTGCTCTAATGTGCCTTTTTCTTTCTCTATTGGCCCGTCTGCCATCTCTTGCTCTTTCTCTTCACTGTCATCCCCTTTACATCTCTATTTCTGTTACTCTTCTATCCCCTTTTTTCTTCATTCATGCCTCCCCGTCTTCCTCTCATTATCTCTTTCTTTCCTTATTCTTTCTTTTTCCCATCCGCTGCCTCTTTATTCTGCCTCTCTCTTTTTTCTCACCTCCACTCCTCTCCACGTCTCCCTCTTCCTCCCTTCTGAACAGGCTACCACTGGTCACATTTCGGTGGGATTAATAGGCTGTGATAAAGACGATAAGAGGTTGTGCGATGGCATTACATTGCCAAGGCCCCAGAGGCCTGGAGTAATATGTCTGGAACATGACCTCCATAAGGAGAGGGAGAAGTAGAGATATGTAAGATTAAAGTAGAAGTAGTAGATATCAACAGCACAAAAAGACATTGTAACCAAAAAGATAACATACACAAATGTAATCATTTTTTTAATATACTGCTTTTTGTGCTTCTATGAGGCTTGAGAGCTTGTCTAGAAAACAACTTTCATATTTTTATCCCTTAAACCTGCAGTAGGCAGAATGTTTTGGCATCATTGGGCAAAAATTCCATAATAACCTTTCAGCATATTGTTATTCAAGTGTTCTGAGAGAAAACTAGACTTCTGCCCCTCCTCATGGCTCTGTTTTCAGGCTTTGACAGGAGACATTGGCCAATCACAGCACAGGTAGAAAAAGAAAGCAAAGGAAGTTTGCTCCGACTGGCGGGCGGTGCTTGGTATTTCCTCAACTGAGCTAAACAGTACACTACAAGATGTTTCTGAAAAAATTTGAAGCGAGAAATAGGCATTACTGTAACAGAATATTGATTCATATTTGATCAGCGCTGCCTAGTTTGACCGGTTGATCGGAGTTTGCGAGTGATTGACAGCTGCTCAGAGACGGCAAGGCTCCAGCTCTGCTCTGATTGGTTGTTTTCCTCCGTTCTGTGAAAACTTGCAGATGCTATTAGGAGCACCGGTGGACGCCGAAGCACATGCTTTTTTTTCAGATTACCTGTCTCATGCACTACTGTCAGGATATAGTGACCGTTTTATAAAAATAACTTTTTTTTTTTAATCATATTTACTCCATTTCTACCCACTGCTGCTTTAATTCACTTTTTGAGTTGCATGACTTGTAAATGCAACCCCTCCTTGTAGCGGCTGCACACAATAGCCTCTCTCCTGAATAAAGAAGGATGGAGTCCTGTGAGGGCTCAGCAGGATCCCCGTGGAGTTGATCAGCTGGATGTTTCATGCTGCAGGGCACTAAGCCATTTATTCAGTTGTTTTTCTCTCTCTGTCATTCGCCTCCTTACTCTCTCTCCCCCTGCCACCTCTCCTCTATTTCGCCCCCGTGTACAACAGGTTCATTTCCCTTCTCAACGGGGTGCTCCAGATTCTGGAGGTGACCAAGGAGGATGAGGGTGCCTACCGCTGTGTCGCGTCCAACTCTGCCAGGAAGGACATCAGTCATGAAGCCAGGCTCACTGTCACCACAGGTGAGGTCTGTTGCAGTGCTTTATAGTGTTTGAATAGGCAGCCGGGCCCCGCTGGGAGCTGCCAGGCCAACCTCAAGAGACCTAATGTGAGTTTTAGGACTAGATGCTTGAATTGTATTAGGTCTCTCTCCAGTGCAAACAAAATGTCACTCTCTCACAGTGTAGTGTGTGTTTGTGTTGTTGTGATTATCTAATCTAATCCCAAAAATATTGTGTATAGCAAATATTTTGTGGACTGAAGTAGCATAAACCGTTTTGCATAACAGATGTTGAATTTGCATTATTTGGACACTGATAATAGCAGGTTGCTATTATATTTAAATATCCCTTCCAGACATGTTTTTAAGACAAAATACTCTGCTTTGAATAATAATTTGTTTTTGATTCAAGTCTCCACATCACACTTGTGTAAGTTGCATTTTGAACCATTATTGTCTTCCAAACACACAAAATCATCACAGAGAAACATTCCCTCCTCAGCGGATTAATGTGAAAACAGCCTTCTAGTGTCAAATTCTGCACAATCGAGGTCAAACATTCAAGTGAAGCAAAACACATATTTTGAGGAGCGGATGCATTATCATGGATTGCGTTACAAAAGAATAGAGTGGCTCTGTTCTCGTTGATAACGCATTTGTGAGTGTTTCCTCTGAGTATTTTAAGGACTGTAGTAACTCCAGCTGTAAGAACAGCTGATGCTGCACACACGGACGGTTTCCGTGAATGGGGAACGTACAGTATCTAGACCAATCTCTATCCGTTCCCTTCTAATATAACCAGAAAGAGGGGAAAATGTGATGAAAATAGTACATTAATAGAGCCACATAGAGTTACTTGAGCATCTTGGTCGTTACTGTGTATTATGATGTGGCTTAGGTTCCTGCGAATGTGAGACTGGAATAGTTGACTAACTGTTTCTATTAGAAAACATACCTTTGCCGCTGCTTTCATGAAGTTGGACAGCAGATAAAAACATGTTTTGAAATAAGTCGATCTTCAGCTCAGGGTAAAACATTTTTCTATGTAATTCATTGTAAACAATCAGGAAAAGATTGCGAGCCAAATTGCTTGTCTGAAAAGATGTCTGACACTCAGGTCATCCCAAGGTCGCTCTCCATTGTTCACTTAATTAAAACTAAACAAAGTGAAGCAGAGTTCAGTTATGTAATCACAACACATTTTCTAAAGATTTGAGACTTTTCTGAACTCTGACTACTTGACGTTGAAAACTGCCTATATTACCTCAGCCTACTATAACTTATATATTATTTCTATACACTTAACCCTCGTTTCTCATTAAAGCATTTCTATTATGCAAAGCACTTTAAGGCGCTGGCGTTTTTTTCTATTAACTGCAAGTGCTGTGCATTTACCTTGCCTGTCCTTCAGACTTCATTTGCTGCAGCATATACTGTACAGTTATCAAGAAAATAGTGTTGACAGTTCATTTGAGCCTCCCATTAGTGCTCGGCACTGTTTGTTCATCTCTTCATCCGTGAATCATACACTTCTAGGGACTTTTACTTTGGAAAGTATCTAAATTAATACGGTAAAAATGTTTGATTTTCAGCGTGTATGTAATCAGAGATGTCCTGAAGTCAAATATATCAGTCATTGTCAGGCATTTATTTATTAAATTTTTTTCTAGCAGCCCAAAAATCAAACAATAGACATTTCCCTCACAAATTAGTGGTATTTTCTTTTTTATTTATAAGGGGCATGTAATGTTTTATACTTCTGGTGAATATAATCCAATCAATCCTATTTCCATATATGTATTTTGTATATACAGTTCCCTTTGTTAACACCTTATTTTGAAAACCGGACGCAGTCTCACATGTATACTTCCGCTAACTTCGCCAAGTCCGTCGTTACCTCTTACCGTTACCTCCGTTCTCTTTATACAAAATCGGCGAAAAAAAATCCAATCGAATCGATTTTTTTTTCCCACCCATTTTTATTATACCCAGGACAATGGGACATCCTTAAGTTGGAGCGCTGGTCAGAAGCCTGACTCCACATAGCCTTTGTTTTCTGCAATTTACCTCAATTTGCTATGATCAAAAGTATTACTTATCTTGATACCAAAGGCAAGAAGAAATCAAAAACCTCCAAATGTCATGTAGATCAGTTCAGAATAATATGACAAACAAAGGATAAATGTTACATGGGTGTAATTATGCTCCAATCTGTGAAACTCAAGGCTGTCAATTAAATTAAATGAGTAATGCTGTTTACAGAATAAAAGCATATCTTTTAGTATTATGTACTCCACAGTGTTTGTAGGCCCTTCTCTCTTTGATTAAAATCCCAGGGTGACTGCTTCCTACAAGGACTTGCATTAGTGGATTACATGGTGGCAGTGAATCAGTGAATAGTATTGTGAGGTGCGATTTCACCATTAGGCAGCCCACATTAAAGCCATGTCGTATTGTCTGCCTCTGTAGCTAGAGATCAGTCAACTGTAATTGGCTGCTCTGTGGGAGCCATTGTGTCCTTTTTGAGTCACAGCCTTTGTGTCCTTTTAAAAAGAAAGACAAAAGGAAAGAGGGAGGGAGACAGATGAGGCCAAAGGAAGTGAGTCAGAAACAGCGTTTGGACTTTTAAAAGTTTGTACATCATCTTTACAGCCACATTCAAGTCCTCAGTTTTCTTGTCTTACACAGGGTAAGGTATCTTTTTTTTTTGCAAAACATGTGCTCTACTCTTTGAATAGTCAAGGAGCTTTTTGGAAATGAGTTTGCCAGAATATATAAGTTATATTTTAATGGATTTTCACACCTGTAATGAGAAAGAGGCTGATTTTTCCCAGCTATTTTCCCTTGGTGATTTTCATGCTTTCATTGAACCCTAGAAGGAAACTACTTATGGCTCTATTGTGAGCTATTACAAGTAGCACACTGTATGTCCGATCTTATTCCACCCCTTGACTTGCCTGCACTTCAGACTTCTTTGAAAAAGGTACCTCGACATCCTTGATGTTGAGGTGCTCAAGTCCACGTACTTAACACGTACTCCAGCTGCCTTAAACCTCCAGTTTTTAGTCTCTTCCATTTCTTCTTTACTTTACCCTCATTTTTCTACATGCTTTACGCTGCACCCACATCCACATAAGACTCCTCTGAAGGCGCACCCTGCAGTGCAGTTCCCGCAAAGGTGGACTGACCCACTTAAAGCCTTATGCATAACCAAGGATGGCTGTATGTAATCTCAATGATTAATTTATAATGTGTTTACAGAATGCTGGGCCTCTCTCTGGAGGTCATTAGCATTATGTGCTGCTGAGACTGCCTGGGCTGAGCAGAATTGCGGGGAAGTAGGGCCCTCTCACATCAGCGGTACCTTGGGGACTGATACACACTCAAGAAATGAGTGTCTGGTGCCTGTTCAACCCATGAAGCATATGTTTTGAATAGCATCTTTAGTCACTCAAGAGCAGTGATGGGACACAGTTCCATAATCGAGGCCGCGCTTTCATCTGACGAGAAAGATTCTTTCTTTTGCGTTCTTTTTTTCTCCCTCTCGTTCTTGTGTCACAAACCCTTAGATTTCCTATTCAGGTCGTATCCATATTCACCATCCACTAAGAATTGATTTATCCTCAACCAGATACCAGTCAGCCAACTGCTGTAGACCTTTTCATTGCCATTCTGTTGCTAGGGCAACAGCTTTGGTCCAAGTTTACTTCCTGTCAGCTACTATATCAGCAAACATTGCAACAGGAAATACAAAGGAAAGGTCTACAGGGGCTATTTTTATGGTGAAGTTTCTTGCTGTGTTAGAAAGAATCTGAACTACTGTGAAATACTGGCTGATGATCTGAAGGGTATGCTAGCAAAATACTAACGCAAATTAGTATTTTGGTTATCATCTGCAATTTCCTTTGTAGGTCAGAAAGTCGGTATTTTCCTTACTGCGTCTTGTCTGTACATTGTTCAAATAGAAAAGAGCAAACTTATTTCTCAAGCAAACACACACGTGCATGCTGTCACCCACTGGGCAAGGAATGCCCTTGTTGTGGTCGTTAACTTCAACTTGAAGTGCGTGAACAGAAGGGGCCCGCTATAGTTTCCGATGACTCGTCCTCAAATGGAAGAAAGGATATATCCAGGATCCAGCAGCAAAACTGAATAGCAGTCAATGATCCACGGTCTGCCTGCTGCAGACGACATGTTTGTCAGTCCGCAGAGCCCCGAAGCCCAGCCCTCGCTGCTGAACAGAGCGCCGTTTACTTGTTTATTAATTTTGAAGGTGTCGCATGTCCAAATTGCACCAAATTCAAAAAAGCCCTCGCTTGGGTCCCCAGCAATACACCCACTAAGTGTGAAGTAGAGCAGATGAGCGTTTCTCGAGATATGCGAATAACACACAGACAGACTGACAGAGATTTCTTGCTTTGTAGATCTTTCTTAACCCAATCATTTATAATCATCAGCGTTTTGTTGAGATCGCAAGCTCTTAGTTTATATAAATATTCTACACCCAAAAGGGCCAGGAAGCTTTTCAGCTCACCCTTACTGTAGTGTCCACATGCGGGGTTTAAACAAGGTATAGTTAGGGAAACGTCAACAGTAATTGGTGAGAGATGGGATAACACTGTAGCCCAATAATCAGGAGGAACTGCCGTTTTGTTTTACTTCATCGGTGAAGAATGAAGTATTTGAATTGCTTAAAAAGTGGATTCAAACAGGCAACTTTCCAGCTACAATCACAAACTGACACTGGTCCGTAATACCAAAGTATACATTTCTTTTTTTTTTTCTTATAGGTTTTTCTGAAGCCTTGAACGGAGTTGCGATTGTTGCACCCCCTCAGAATGCAACAGTCGTGCTCGGCCGTCCCGCTGTGATGGAGTGTATGGCACAAGGCCAGCCGAAGCCACTGGTGTCCTGGAGCAGACAAGGTAACGCTGACAAATGCTATTACTCGCTCTTTCTTTCTCTCTGTGGTTCTCATCCTGTTTGTTTTTTCTTTTTCTTTTCTTTTTTTTTTTTACTTCATCTGACGCATTCCCATTATCTGTGTCTCGCTCTCTAACTATCTGTCACTCTCACACAAAGAACAAACATCAACACGTCAGGAACAGATTCACGTACCTGTGGCTGTAAAGTTGTTGTTTTAGTGATGATAGCGGTCCCCTCTACACCAGTCTTCAGTCGTTCTATTGTGCACTGAGTCATGCTTTACATAAGATGATTTGTTACATTCATTAATTCGCACCGCCACAGCTTTGACGCACACACACACACACACACACACACACACACACACACACACACGCATGCACACACACTCTCTTGGTTGGAATGATGTCATGTGAAACTTTCGGACTCCCTCGATGCTGCGACTTGGCAACATCTCTGCAATTTGTTTTGAGTCTAGTGCTGCATTTGAAGTTCTTCCCTCATTTACATTTGACATTTCACTACACAGGAAATATTATAGATTGATTCATGCACTACGTTATTCATGTCATGTGCAATGCAAAGTGGTAGCTGGTGCTTAGTCCCTACTTTTTTTAATATGGCATTGTGAGATAATTCACTACGCAGGTGGTGATCATTCTCCGTAAAGCATCTAACAACAGCACAAAATGGCGGACAAACTAAATAGTGATCTATATAGTGAACAGTGAAGGATTTTACACACAGCAGGAGTGTGCCAATGCAGACATCTCAGTGAACCCAGACTAAAAAGTCACAGAGCCATCTGTTGGTCAACTTGTGGGATTACAGGTCAAATCCTCTGCCGCCTCTCTCCTTTGTGTTGTTTCTCAGACAACTGAAAGAAACGATCTCCGCTTTTCCTCAAGGCCGATCTCTCGTTGTCTTCATCTGTGTGATCTGAGACTGTCTTGTTGATCTCTGTTCTTTGCTTTCTTCTTTTGTTCAGATGGGAAGCCCATTTCCACTGATGTGGTCGTCCTCGCAACAAACCTGGTGATTAGGGACACAAGGCGTCACCATGCCGGCGTCTATGTCTGCCGGGCCAACAAGCCCAAGACCAGAGAGTTTGTCATTGCTGCCGCTGAGCTGCATGTGCCTGGTAGGATTCATGTTTTGTACTGTATATAATGACAGCTTAGACATTTTTGAGAGCTGCTTCATTGAAAGTAGTCTCTGTCACCAGCTTTCCCTTAAAGGAAAAATTCACCCACAAAATTACCATTTGTATACCAACCCTGTGTTACCATGAATTCTTGAACAAAACTTTCTTTTTCTCACATGCCTCCACAGTTAACAAAGAATAAAAAAACAGAGAAAAGTGTTGATGAATTGAAGTAAAGGGGGTCCATGTACTTCACAAACACTTGAATTTCCGCTAAAACCTTACTATTTAATGTAAGATTTGTCTGGATGAGTAGTGTGCCTGCGCAGGCGTGAGACTAATTATGCAGAAGTGTTTTTAAATCGTAAGGTTTTAGCAAAAATGCTCATTAAATTACGAATTTATTCTCATAATATTAAAATTTTTTTCCTCAAAATATTGCAATTTTATTCTGGACTACTCAGAGAACACAAATATGTGGGATATGTTTTGCAGAAAATCTTAAACATGAGCAGAAATCCTGCTGAAACACGTACGAGCTATTAAAGTCCCGCAGTTTGTAAATTAATTCAAATTAATTCATTATGTATCATTGACGTGAATATGTGCCACATGCACATTTAAAGATGTTACTTCCCCAAACAAAAGACACAAAAGAGGAGGGAAGAGAACATCATGCCTACAACTCAGCAGAGATAACATTAAATAAGAAAAGTTGATACAGGAGAATACATTTTTGAAAGCAATACACTATGCCTGAGAGCTTCACTGCATTATATTTGAATTGTCACCTGCCGCTAGAATTTTGTGTTTTCCTTTACATAAATAAAGACATTTCCACCATAAATTGGTGCATAAAAATTCACCAGAATGCAGGAAATTAAGTGTTTGACACTATGTACTATTACACAACTTTGTTGACTACTCGATTCTGATTGGTCAATCACGGCGTTCTGCGGTCTGTTATTTCTTTATAAGTTCTGATGTCGGACTCTGTCGGACCGTTTTTGTGTCAAATTATTGATTTCTTAAGTAAGTAGCCATGGAATAAGCAGGATAATGAACAGCTAGCGGGTCATTGTTTGTGAAAGAAACCCCGACAGGGCGATGCCGTTGAAGGGGTTTCTTTCACAAACAATGACCGGCTTACTGTACATTTTCCCTTATATACGCGTCCCCCCTCAATGTTGAAACGAAACCTATACCCTTGAAGTCAGCGCTTTGTTTCCTACTTCCAACAGCCCCTCCAGTGATTCTCCAACCCCCTGAGACCGTGTCCCTCTCCCGGGGCAACACAGCCAGGTTTGTGTGCAACAGCTCTGGGGAGCCCCCTCCAGTGTTGCACTGGCTTAAGGACGGTAAGCCCATGAAGTCATTCAGACGGGTGAAGACCCAGAGCCCTGGAGTCCTGCTCATCAACCAGCTGGCGCTGGAGGACGAGGGCTACTACCAGTGCATAGCAGACAACGGTCTGGGCACGGCCTGTGCCACTGCCAAGCTGACGGTCATTGTGAGGGAAGGTCTGCCCAGCCCTCCTCGCCACCTCTCTGCCACGCCCTACTCCAGCACCACTGCCATGCTCATCTGGGAGAAACCTGAGTACAACTCGGACCAAATCATCGGCTACTCTGTGCACTGCCAACGCACCGCAGGTGTGTCTCTATCCATATGTGTGTGTAGCCAGGACATTTTCTTAAAATTGTGTTTGATTTGAGTATATTCATCATTTTCAGGCTCAGATAATGTGGAGTACCAGTTTGCGATGAATAATGACACCACAGAGTATCACGTCAAAGAGCTTCTACCCCATACTGCCTACACATTCTTTGTGGTGGCTTACTCTCCCATGGGTGCCAGTCGCCCATCCCTGCCTGTTACGGTAGAGATGCTGGAGGACGGTGAGTAATCAAACTAATACTGGTGGTTAAATAAGGCCAGCCTTGGCTTGGATGCCTCATAGACTCACAGAGGAAAACATCATAGCATGCCAACCTTGTAACTCCTCAGGATTTTTAAGAGCTCATGAATCATCAGTTTCATCAGTTCATTATGTGTATAGTTATTTAAAAAGTAGTAGCTCACTTGAGACTCAACTGTGCATTTTTGCTTTAAAATCCAACTGACATTTATTCCATTTCCTCGGCAAAGATTTTCAAGAAAACCCTGATTTGGTGCACACTTTTTAAGGTTTACTAAGCATAGATAGACATATTGTGTCTTAAAGCTGTCCAGTAACTGTGCAGCTCTAGGCTGGAGGGTATGCCTTGAATGTGCAACATCAAACAGTTCACTATGTCTTTTTTATTCCCTCCTGCAGTGCCAAGTGCACCTCCTCAGCTGTCTATAGCCAGCACCTCCCCCACAGACATCAGGCTGATGTGGCATCCATTGTCCTCGCTGTACAGTCGAGGAGCTGTTACCCGCTACCGCATTGAGTACAGCACCCTGGATCAGGGTGAGTAATCCCAGCAGCACATCAAGTTAACCTGAACTGACAGTGAAAGCCCAATTTAGCAACAAGCTGAGTATAACTTAGGATATTTACCCAGTTTGGTTAAAGTTTTTCATAGAAAAGGACAAATATTTACAGCCGACTTTACTAATTTTGTATGTTTCTGATAATAATTCAGATCCAGAACATCATAATAATAAGATACCCCATTAGTAGATACATATATAGATATGTGTGTGTGTTGTGTGTTCCCACAGTGGACAATGTGTTCTCAGTGGAAGTGGCGGGTAATGAGACTCAGTTCACACTAAGAGAGCTGCAGCCCAACCAGGCCTACCGACTGAGGATAGCAGCTGGGACAGGCGTTGGCTTCGGGGTTCCCTCCGAGTGGGCCCAGCACCAAACATTAGCCCACTACAACCACAGCGACCACAGCATGGGTAAGCAAGACACCAGACCTGGCTCTCTTAGCATATGTTCATTCCTAAAATTCCTGTTTTGTTTTAAGCGGGGTTCCCATTGAGGTTGTAGTATCATTTTTGAAAGCTATAATCCATACAGGGAACATGACATCTCACTGTGAAACTGTGAAAGCACAGGTGAAACGTATCACATCATAACCCATTTCAAAAATGACTGCAATGCATTGCAGCAAAATAATGTTATTGGATACACCTGTGTTTGACAGGTCGAAACGTCTGTAAAAACTTACAAAGTGCTTCACAATACTTAGTAGTACACAGCATGAAAAAAGGGCAGATACTCAACAATAAAAGCAGTATAAAACAATTAAAAGACAAATAAAACCAAAGGATTTGCAAGCACCAAACGTATATAAACGCCAGCCTATAAAAGTGGGATTTTAAAAGCTGACCTGACAGTGAGGGGAAGGCAATTCCACAGTGTTTGAGCTAAAATGGTTAAAGCACGGTTGCCCTTTGTTTTTTAGCCTGGACCGTGGGATATTTAATAGCAATTGGCCAGAAGATCTGAGTAATCTTGGAGTAGAGTATTGGGTTATGTGTTCAGAATTATAAGAGGGTGCCATGCCATGGAGGGCTTTGAATGTGATCAGCAAGATCTTGAGCTGAATTCTGAAACGTACAGGAAGCCAAGAATGGACGTAATATGCTCTCTTCGTTTAGTGTTGGTCAAAAGCATGGCTGCTGCATTCTGAACCAATAGAAGTCGAGCAATTGCAGACTCACTTAAACAAGAGAATAAGTTACAATAGTCCAGGTGGGAAGAGATACGTTTTGGCACCCACCCTTCAACGTCTCCTCTCCCTCCTAGTTAAGGAACCACTGACATAACGTAACACTTGTACACTTGAACACAGGCACATTTTGGATAGACACAGAATGAATGCGAATTGCTTAGTTTACTAGGGCTGTCACAATGTCAGAATGCCACTACACAATTATTGTGGGATTTACAATAACCATATTATCGCAATATCTTGGAAAAAAATAATGCTATCAATCAAATTCATCTTTGTAAACTTTGTTCATTGTGTTTGTCTCTTTTTTGGCAAATGAATCACACTCAACATACGAGTGTAGGGAGGTGAAGACAAACTCTGTAACCATAACTGTATATATAAAGGGATTTAAGAGGCGCTGGATTATTAACACGATATTGTCATATGTCATATGATATTTTAAATATCATCGATTCAGTATATCGCACCACCGCTACACTATACAAATGGGAAATATAGCTGGAGTGAAAGTCCGGTGGTTATGATAATGCTATCCTGTGAAATTCTTGGTCACATCATTTTTTCCTTTTTCCTTTTCCAAACGTTTTCAGTGATCTTTGCCCCGACTGAGCTGAAAGTCAGAGCCAGAGTGAACACACTCAATGTGACATGGCATCCCTCGCCCAATCACACACTAGTCTCCGGTTACAAGCTGTCCTGTCGAGAGGTGGAGGCTGACGAAGCAACCAACGGAGAAAGAACAACGCAGACCCACACCATCCGGCTCCGTAAGAAGGCCAGGTATCACCTCCTCACTGGGCTGGGTAAGCTGTTGACAGAGGCCTCTCCAAATGTAGTGTGTGTTCTGCTTTCATATTTTCATGGTCATTTTTCTGTTTTTGCATTCAACTACCTTTGACTGAATAATAAATCAAATGATGGCCACTTTGCTTTAGAAATTTTTGTTTGCTAAAAAATTTTTTTGAACACTTACAATATACACAGCTTTTAAACAGCCTCGTTCAATTCCGAGCATGGGAAATGCTTTTTTAGCCGTGTCCTTTCCAGACAGAGTGTATTTCATTCAAAGACTGCTTTCACAAGCAATCTTTTTAAAAATGTGGATCAGAAATAGACAAACACCTCTCATGAAATGTAATTAATAATTCAGCATTTCATTCAAAAGCATTTGATTGCAGGTTCATTTAGTTTAGTTTGTTAACATCCCCGTTAGCTTCCTGGGGTCCACAAACACACTGACAATGTGACAGTACAAGAATAAACAGGAGAAAGCAAAAACCCACACACAGAATAACATAACATAACATCACAGAATAAAAAGCACAAGACTGAAACACACTCGGACAAGACAAGCTCCTGACAATCAGATAATCAGAGAAATGTCAAGTAGTCCGTTACACTCCATTGTCCCGCAGTTACAGAATATGAACAGAAATATTTCGGATAAATACAAGTAATGAATAGAGTAATCTATTTTTAACACAGTAACCAAGCTAGACAGTTACGGATTGCAACAACATTGGTTCTGTATCCACAACGGAGCACTATAACGCGCTGCTCTGTTTTGTACCATTTGTAATTTCTTTATTTTCTCCATTGTAGCATTAGATCATACTGCTCAACAATAGTCAAGATTGGACAATATTAAAACCTGAATCACCTGTTTAGCTGAGTTTTGTGTCAAAAATTGTGCACATCTTTTAATAACAGAAATAACATTTCCCATCTTATTTATGTATTTTGTCTATGATTATTTACTATCCAAGATAAGTGGACATTGGTCAATAGACGCATCGTTTATGCTAAGATTTAACTCTGGATTTCTCTGGTTGTACCTCACTTACCATTTGTGCTACATTATACGTACAGAATATCAGACCCCAAATGGATTTACTGCATTTAGATTATATCTCGGGCCTGATGTCAATGCTTAAATGTATTGTTTTTGTAAGAGGCTGCCTAGGTTTATATGTAACATACTGTATGTATACGCCATGTATGGCTTGGAAAAAGATTTTTCCATTTTCATTTTTGTCTCTCTCTCTCTCTCTCTCTCTCTCTCTGTATGTACGTATGTGTGTATGTATGTGTGTCAGTCCCTGACCGGCAGTACGAGGTGAGAGTTTGGGCGTTCAACAAGCAGATAGATGGAGCAGCTGCTGTGTGGAAGGGAAGGACAGACAAGGTCCATGACAAAAGTAAGATTTATCTTACTACATGGGTGCATGTATACATAAATGAATGAATGAGTGTCTTGTAAAAAAAAAAGATACCCTCCATCACTTTTATGGGCTAATAAATAATGGCAAATTATATCAAGGCAAGTAATGCGTATGTGTGTGTTAAAGCATCGTTGCCGCCCATGCGGCCCCCTCCATTGCCCCCGAGTAGCATCCAAGCCATGGCCAACAGCTCCACCTCCATCTGGCTGCGCTGGGAGAAACCACGGTTCAGCAACGTACGCATCATCAACTACACAGTCCGCTGCAGCCCAGCGGGAACCACCAACGCCTCTCTGGTCTCCTATTACACCAGGTCAGAAACCAGGTTGAACATCAAAAACGTAATCATTGTCTGCAATGTTAAAGCGATAATGTCTCTGGATGTTGCAAAACTTATCACCGTGGTCAACATTTGAACAATATTGCTTCATGCATAACTCCCTATGTATTCATGTCTACATTGCCAATCCCTGATACAAACCTAAACTGTGTTGAAATAAACATCTTTACAAGTAGCATGATATTATTTATAAAAATTGGTCACCAAAACGATGCATTCCTCAGGCACTCTGTCTTTATTTAGTTGGACATTCCTTTTTTTGTCCGGCTTTTATTGTACCTTTTCTGCTGGAAGAGCTAGAAGGGCATTTCTTTTAGGTGACACGTCTGGTGAGCACCTTGGCCTCTGCATTTCTCTACATAAAAGAATAGTTTTATGTCCAACACCCAAACAAACCAACACATTTTTCTTGTAAGAGTCCTATTATATTTCAAGTAGCTCCATTATTAACCATCCTTTATACAGTAATCAAAAGCTGAGTTTCCGCCAGGAAGTTCCTGGTACTTTTCACAGGACTACTTTTCAAGGAACTAAAAGGTTCCTTCAGCCCATTGTTGTCTGTGTTTCCAAAGCGGTCTTAAGACCTGAAAAGATTAAGATAATTACTCCGCTGACGTATGAAAAAGCAACATGATGTGAAGAGGGCTGCTGGTAAACACACTCTGCAGCCTTCAGTTCATTGTGCCTGCATGTTTCATTTAAAAAAAACATGTTGGATAAAAAAATATGTTTTGTCTCACTGCGACGATATTTACTGCTGCTTAGTATTTACTGCTGCACGTTGAATAAAGTGAATGAAATGCAGAGGAGGAAAATTAAACTAAGAGCGTCTGTCTCCGAAATAAATCATCTGCTGACTGTCTGAGGGTTATTTATTTGTGCTTTAGAATGTAACCGCTGTGAAACAATCAGAAAATAACTTTTCTTTCTCTCATTCACAGCACCACCGCACTGTCTGTCTCTTCTATCGCGTGCCGTCTCAGCTCACTCAATCTCTCTCCTTTTCTCTCTGTCTTATTTAAAATGAGTCAGGAGGCAGACAGCAAAGCCTAACTACTTTTAATTTTATATAACAAAGAGAAATCGTCCTAAAATGGTCCTTAATCGATACTAGAATACTTTGTTGTTTTGACGGTCATCCCTGCAAACCCCACCCCGAAAGTTCCTGTACTTTCAGAAAGTACTAGCCCCCGACCAGGGCCTTTTTTTGGGGGGTAAACAAGTGGCATCCTCCGGTGCTGAGAAATGAAGCCAACGCGAAAGTGCCATAAAGTTTTTCGAATGGCCACCTGAGGGTGGCTCCAAAACGAGTCAATTGCTGTTTCGTCACTGCCAAGATGGCGAGCTTTACAGCGGCCCTTCAGAAACATATGGGTGACGTCACAGAGACTATGTCCATATTTTATACAGTCTATGCGGGTAAAATGTCCCCTGAACTTAATTTAGATCCTGGTCCTCAAAAGGTTCCTAGTTCAGGGGGAAAGTTCCTGCGGTCAAAAAACGGCTAAAATGAAGCACTATTGTCCTTACATTGATTTTACCCTCCACACTTAAATTGGTACTACTACTCTATGTATATATACAGTATTTATTTATATATATATATTCAAGAATTATGTAAGTAAGGATATGGAGTTCTTGGGTTAAAGAGGTTCATGCATACTTGATAATACATACTTGCAAAATAATACAGTAAATAATTGTCCAGCAGGAGGCAGGCAATAAGAGTTAACAATATAAATACATATTGTAGACTAGAGTGGTCCAACAGGTTGAACAAACTAACAAGACTAAATTGAACAAAGTCAATTATTTTTTTCCGTCAGCGCAGAATACAAAACCTACACCACACACTCTCCTGTGTTTGTGTGTTACAGCTCTGCTCAGGAGATACTGCTCGGGGCGTTGAGGCCCTTCACCCGCTATGAGCTGGCGGTGCAATCTAATGGAGTGGACGTGGTGGGACCCTTCAGCGGCACAGTGGAGGAGTCGACCCTGTCTGACCGTGAGTCCCTGCTGTGCTCCTATCAGTGCAGTCAGCTACGTTTAGTTTTTAAAGACCCAACGATCAAAGTCCCTGAAGATTTTCCTGTAGTATTTTGTGGCCTCGAAAACATGCCTGGTATTGTTAGCATTATATTATGTTATATTTTTTCCTGTGAAAAGCACTTGTAACTTTGTTTTGAAGGTTGCTGTGTAAATACAGTTATTATTGATCGGTGCAGGTATTTTGACACTCGCTATGACATTTCTTTTTTGTTGCATTTACTTGGTTAGGAAATTAGTAAGTAAACTCACTCAATTTTTTGGCCTTCAATTTTTTTTTTCACTCACTTGATAGTGAAAACATTCTCCTTGCTTTCACAACCTTTGCAGTGCCCTTGAGCATCACTTCACTTCTAAACAGATCAAGGGGAACTTGAAGAGTGAAGTTCTACTGGGCAGCTACTGTACTAGGTGTAGTTATGTGTAAATGTGTCGGAACATTTTCCTGTAAATAAAGGTCAAATAAAAAAGTAAGGGATCAAATTTCAGGGTATTGGTCCTTTTAAATTAATTTAAAATCAACTCAAAATACAGTTATTAGAGACCTAAGAATTTTAGCCTGTCTACTCTTAAACTTACAGTTGGTCTTGAAATATGTCACACGTATACTTTTTAGGGCTGGGACGATACACCTATCTCCCGATTCAATACTATCATGATACTTTGGTGCCAATTCAATATGTTTTGCGATTTTTACGTATTACGATTCTACAAGTATTGCGATTCAATATTATGATTTATTGCAATTTTTGTCAACTTTTTAACACTAGATCATGGGAAAAAGTTGAATCATACACTTCTGGGGACTTTTACTTTGGAAAATATCTAAATTGATACTGTAAAAATGTTGGATATTCAGCATGTATGTAGTCAGAGATGTCCCGAAATCAAATATATCAGTCATTGTCAGGAATTATTATTACATTTTTTTCCAGCAACCCCAAAATTAAAGAATGAAGATGTTTCCCTCATAAATTAGTGGTATTTTCTATTTAATTTATAAGGGACATGTTTTATACTTCTGGTGAATATAATCAAATCAATTTTATTTCCATATATGTATTTTGTATATACAGTTCCCTTTGTTAACACCTTATTTTGAAAACCAGACAAAGTCACGTGTATACTCCCGCTAACTTCGCCAAGTCCATCGCCACAGTTAGCTCCGTTCTCTTTAAACATCCACGGTCAGCCCATCAGGGCCATTTGAATGCATTTAACATAAATGTCAGTATATGGGCGCTCTGCAGTTGTAGCGTCGACTGATTTGACCATGGAGATGAGATTGACGACTTGAACGCGCGTTACCGCAATACGATAACGTTTCCTGTCCATGACAGAGTCCGCATGCAGTTTTAGCCGTGATGTCTTGCTCTGCTTTTCCTGGCAATGCGTGAAACCCAAAGCGTTTCCATACTCTACTGTATGTTTAGTGTTTACCACTTTGGATTTAAAATGTGAGAGTACATGTCGTATCCACGCGGACCCTCCGCCGTTTTCAACACTGTCGTATCTGCTGGTTTCTGCTCGCTACGGCCGGCCCGCTACTGTTTGTTTTGAGTGACAGAACGGATATGACATATGACATGTCAATAAAAACACAACAGTAAAAGCAGTAACTTCCTTCTACCTCCGCATAGACTCAAAGGAAGCAAATATATTGATTCTGGCATTAAAAAAATCAATTTCAAAATCGTAAAAAAAATAATCATGGATATAAATCCGTTTTTTTTCCCGCCCCTAATACTTTTGCATTCTGTCTGCCAAAATATATTACCTCATCTCCCTTATAAATAATGTATTTCATCTTCATCATCTGATTAGCTGCACTCGGGTTTTATGTCATTATTTTAACCTTGGTCTCCTGCTAGCAAGGTAAAGGTGTTGCATTCTGAAGCCTGCAGATACTGTAATATATGCGGTGTGCCTGTGCATGCAAGTGAGTGTGTGCTCACTCGTGTGGATCAGTGTGTTGCCTGGCCAGTGGCCAGTGGAAATGGGAATTAGTAGTTGGCATTGATGGCTGATAACTGGCTGTAATGAAATACCCAGGTGTAGTAGTGGCTCTCGTGTTGGCCAGCAGCTCTGTCTTGAAGCCAAGTGAGGGTGGAGAGCGCAGAGTGGGCTGCTTTTAATGACATTATTACCACCAGTCACCCCGTCACGCTCTCCACTGCCATGTATCATCACCTGAGCCCCAGCCCATTCCCCCCATTGCCCTGCTCGTCCCCTTTCTCTTGTACCCAGGTGGCGAGGACACGAGGACCCAGATGGTTGTCACACAACATGTCAAATCCCCCACCAAGACAATATACATTCCACAGCTGTGAGGCCTCATTTCTGGGCTCTAATTACTGACCCAGTCCTCCTCTCTCCTTCAGGGCCCTCCACACCTCCTGAGGAGCTGCAGCTGAGCGCTCTGGACTCCTCCTCTGCACTGGCGAGCTGGCGCCCTCCGCTGGAGCCTAACGGTATCATCGTCAGCTACAGGATCTTGTTCAGTGGCAACCTCAGCCAGCCGGAGCACTTGTGGGAAAACCTCTCTCAGGACGGTGGGTGTTTGCTGGCACGACACAACTCCTCTTCACCGCACTTGTTAATTACTGAACTTTTGGCTTTTAATTCAGTTTAAGAGCAACTTACAATCATATAATGTTGTTTAATATTTAATAAAATGTCATGCCTGAGTGAAACTGCGCGATTTACGATGGGCCTTGTTTCTCTGTCTCAGGGAGCATTACCAGTGTGGAAGTCCAGGGTCTGTCCAGTGGCACCCGTTACTTTTTTAAGCTGGGAGCGTCTACTGAGGTGGGGCCAGGGCCTTATTCACCTGTAAAGGATGTTCACATCCCCCTTCAGAAATATGGTATGTGTCAAATCGCACATTTATAGGTGCAGAAGGATTGGGAAAGACACAGTCTCAGTGTCTGGAGGGTTTAGGGATGCAAAATGCTTAATGAGAAAGGCACAACACTTATCACTTTACTAGGGTCAGAGGCATTTCTGTTGCTGTGGGCAATGTTGAGGAAATGTGGCCTCTCTCTTCTTACATGATCGCTAATTGTTAATTTTGGACTTTCAGTCTATAGAAAACAGAAATAACATAAATAATTTTGGTTTTGTTTGTTTTCATCCTTTTTTACACAAAAATGTCTCATGTTCTCACAAGAAGATATGGAAGCAAATAATTCATAATAATTATAAATTTAGAAGGCCCTGAATACCTTATTGCAAAATTGAATCACTACTGTGTAATTTGAAATAGAAATAACACTGAAAGTATAGCATTGACATATTTAACCACCTATCTGAATGTACGTGGTTTGATTTACCCAGGATACTTCTTCCTCTTGTATTGTAGATTGAGACGCAGATCATATGACTTACAGAACATAACCAGACGTCTGATTATTTCTATTCAGGCTTGATTGCTTCTCCTCGGTTGTCCAGATGTTCAAGTTTGGATTTTTTAAAACTTCATTTTAGGTATCTGAATTTTCACTAATCTAATTTGAGAGACAAGACTTTTGGGGTTTGACTCAAGTTTTGTAGGTCAGAATTTGACTAACTGCGTTTAAGCAACTTGATTACAGTTTTATTAAAACCAAGTTTTTGAAATTGCACCAAATTTTAACCTTCTGGAAATGTCAAAGCAGATAATTCAAATCTGACAAATTCAGAAAAATTATGTTTTTGAAAGTAAAATAATTCAGTGCTATAAATTCTGTGGTATTTAGATTTTAACATTAAAGGTGCACTGTGTAATGCCTAGCCACATGCTCCAAACAAATAGGGGGCAGCATTTCACCTCTACTACTGGGTCCCTACAATCTACATTTACAGTCATCAGTTATAAAAAACAACAACTATTAACTAACAGCAGGGCAAGAACACGCAAAATTCGAACAAACTGCTGAAACTTTGAGAGACAGTAAAAAGTAACACTGCTGCTATCTTATAATCTTCATGTGTGGTGTCGGCCTATAGTTTACGTTAGCCATCTGTGTTTGTGCAACTAACTGGAGGCTGTACAGTCTGTGTACATTTTGATAAACTGGCAGAAACAATAAAACGACCCGCACCTTTGTCTCCTCCTTCCTGTGGCCAAGAGACTACTCCGCCGGGAGGAGAGCGTGCAGCAGCTCCATGACACGGTCCCCATGGGGAGGTTGTGAGTCATTTTCTCGTTTCTGCCACTTTGGATTTAATTCAGTAAACAAACTACCAGAACGCACACGGACCCTGAACCTTCAATGTGATTGACAAGCCCTTACAGCTCCCTGCCGGCCATATCTTACAAATTACCCCTATAAGTATTCAGTAGTGGTTAAATGTCACAATAAGATATTCAGTTGCTTCTAAGATTCAAAATATCACAGTCATTTTGCTTCCATAAGCAGACACATGCAAACACCATGCATTCACACACAGGGACACGTGTTTTCACACCCATACTCATGCACACACATACACACACACATTTCCTATTTCAGTAAAGTGGGTAATTTGTCCCTGCCAGCAGAGAAAGTGTGGCTCGGCAGGACACTGTAATTTCGCCTCTCCTATTCTGGAGCATTTTGAGGAGAATTATAAGTGTGGGTATCAAAGGGGCGCCTCATCAGCGACCCCCCGGGGGAGATCTTTGAATCACTGCTCTCTGTGCCTAACAGAATTGCTGTGAAAAGCACTTTCTTTACTCTCATGTCACTGTGTTTAAGCATACAATCTCATTATGCACTTTTTAATACCATCCGCAGCATTTTAGCTTTACTTGTAATTACTAAATGCCCCTTTTGTCTTTAAACAGAGTGAGTTATAAATACAGAACTATTATCCAACATGAGCCTCATACGTACCTAAGAGGAATATTGTGTACATGCTATCCACCAACTTGTATTACTTACACATATAGTATTTTTGTTTTTTTTGTTTTCTTTGTTTAGTGCATAACGGGTGGGGATTGATTGTCAAAAGGATCATATATCTGGAATATCTGAACATTTAATTTTCCTGATGCAATAAGCAGCGAGAATGCATTTTTGTTGTACCCAAATCCTTAATAAGACAGAGTAACAGGTTTATTTTGTTCACATAGGCTGTAATAGTGTTGCCAGTGAGCAGTGTGAATGGGAGTGAGGTGGCTAGTGGGTGGGTGAGAGCTCCCGCCATCTGTTTCCTCTCCTCTCTATGTCCAGACTGCCAAAGATACCCAGCATACATGAATATCAATGAAGGTCTCCCGTCCCTTGTTGAATGTTGCCTCATATCTTTTCACTACTGTTACTTTGTCTTAAATTAAGGTATCAATATGCAGGGTCTCTTTACATCAGGCCTGAGACAAATAATATGTCAAACTAGATATGCTATTTTAATTCTTAGTATTTTTTTAAAAATAGAGTTCTAGATATGAGCTAAATAATAGCTACTGGAAACAGATCACATATGAAAACCAATATGGCATATGGCAACATTTCTGCCTCATTGTTGTTTATATTAATTCTAACATTGTTTTTCTCCTATTCCATGATATTTGAACAGAGCTGGACATCCATGCAGTGACGGGCATCATAGTCGGTGTGTGCCTCGGACTGATTTGCATCCTCCTCTGCATGTGTTTCAGCTTTCGAAACGGCAAATCCAGGTAAGGTAACTCTAGTGTCAGTACTCGTACGGTACATGTAGAACATTTTAATGTGTTTAATAGGGCCGTCAATTGTTTAAAATATTTAATCGCATGATTGTCCATGATTAATCGGGATTAATCGCAAATTAATCACATATTTTTTATCTGTTCAAAATGCACCATAAAGGGAGATTTGTCAAGTATTTAATACTCTTATCAACATGGGAGTGGGCAAATATGCTTGCTTTATGCAAATGTATGTATATATTTATTATTGGAAATCAATTAACAACACAAAACATTGATAAATATTGTCCATAAATCCTCACAGGTACTGCATTTAGTATAAAAAAAATATGCTCAAATCATAACATGGCAAACTCGAGCCAAACAGGCAACAACAGCTGTCAGTGTGTCAGTGTGCTGACTTGACTATGACTTGCCCTTAACTGCATGTGATTATCATAAAGTGGGCATATTTATAAAGGGGAGACTTGTGGGTACCCATAGAACCCATTTTCATTCACATATCTTGGGGTCAGAGGTCAAGGGACCCTTTGAAAAAGGCCAAGCCAGTTTTTCCTCGCCAAAATTCAACGCATGTTTGGAGCATTATTTAACCTCTTTCGCGACTAGCTAGTATAACATGGTTGGTACCAATGGATTCCTAAGTTTTATAGTTTCATATGATACCAGTATCTTCACTGTAGCCCACTACAACCTCTGAAAGATCGATTGCGTAAATGTGTTAAAAAAAATAGTGGCGTTAAAACAAATTTGCGTCAACGAGATATTACCGTGTTAACTTTGACAGCCCTAATGTTTAATGTTTTACTTACTTGGAACAACTCTTGTCTTAATAGCTAAAAGCGAGCGAAAACAACCCAGGCAACTGTATTGACGTTCAGTCCTCTGTAGTGCCCAACTCCTCTACTATTCCTCTCATCTCTGATCCAAATAGGGAGGTGTCTGGGGGCCTGGACTCCACAGCTGTGACCCCTCAGTACAGGCGAGGAGGCTGCCCCGTTCCCTCCAACGTGCCAGAGTGCAGCGATAGCCACGAGCTGGAGACACTGATGCCCCCAGGCAGCCAAGAGTCTGGTCAGCCGCTAGAAGAGGCCCCAGAGGAGCAGAGCCTGATGGCAAGTGCTAATCCAGGGGAAGGGGAGGATACCCCTGCACCTGAACCCAAGGTCAAAACCTGCAAGGGGGGAGCTCTCCTCCAGATGGGCCTTGGTTACTCTTGTTATTTTTTCACGTGTTGAAAGAGGGATAATAGTTGTAATTTTGGTGCATCCACTGTCTTGCAGGCTGCTTGGAATGGCTCTGTGAGTCATAACTGGGCCAACAGAATCACTAGATACAGAGACACCATAACAGAAGACTCTCCAACACTCATTAATGGAGCTCTCAACATGCTAATTACTGATAACGGCACGGTAAATGAATGAACTAAAATTCAATGACTAATCTATTTTTAGCTATCAACCTGTCTCTGACAAACATCATAGCTGTAGCATCACTGGGTCAAATGACATTTCTAATTGACTGTTTGCTAAACCACGCCCCCCCTCCTTAGTTACTGTTGCTATGCCTGTCAAGATTTCCGTTCTTGCACGGCACATATGCAAAGATTTACCACTTGAAATGTATAGTCATTTTTGAAACAATAGCTCCCTGATGTCAGTAAGAGGTTGCTGGCTGCTTTCCAGCTGACTGGTTTAAAACAAAAAATCTGTAATGGTTCTTAGATATACATTTGATCGCTACATATATGATATTGTGCTGAAGATAAGGCTGTGTATCGGCAAGAATCTTACGATACATATCATGATACAGGGGTTACGATTCATTATATTGTGATACAGTGAGCAAGGCGATATATTGCGATTTAAAAAAAAAAATCTAATTTAGGAAAACTGTCATGGTAATGAGAAAACACCGCGATATGCATAAAATCAAAGTCAAAACAAAGTTTACTATTTATGTAATCAGAACAGTGGGATCTGCATTAGCATTTATCACAGAGGACACATCTCTTTGCAAATCAAATAAAGTATTGACTAAGTTAATCTTTGCATATAGACTATTAATTAAAAATCAATACAGTGTTTTTGCGTGCGTGTGTGTGGGTGTGATCTCACAGAAATACGTGAAATGACCACGACCTCTTGACAGCGCATTACATAGTGGTGGCACGGAATGTGTTAAAATTACATGCCGCCACCACTGCTGGTGTGTGTGTCTGAGAGAGACAGAGAGGGGAAAAGAAAGTGGACTATTGCACCAATATTTCTGTAAGTTATTAATAACTTACTCGGTATGCTGCTTTGTCACTCGTTGACCTGCCTTCCTGAACCCACGATATTTTCCAATAAGCTCACCTGAACCCGCCCGACCCGCGGGTCAGTCACTACTTACACTTATCACTACTCACTAGAGTAGACAGTAAGCTAGTTAGTCGGACATGTAAACCGTTGCGAGCTTAGAGTTAGAGAGCAAATAAAAGCACTGTTTAATCCATTCCTTACACCTTTGACATGTGGCCAAATCCAAATCTTGACAGGCCGGTTACAGTTATTAAGCTACGATTGGCCCATCGGTGTAAGGGGGAGGGGTTTAGCGAACAGTCCATTGTGATTATTGCTGATATCTATGTAAAATGTTCATCTATGTACATGTACTTAACCCAAAAAACATTGAATGTTTGAGTGACCCCTGTAGATGAACTAATAGAACTACCTGAAGTAACAGTAACATTGTTTCGTTGCAGGACCTAGAAGATCATCTGTGTACATCCGTGTGCAGTAACCAGGTGGAGGCAGAAGTCATTGTTCACTCAGAGCTGTCAGAACCAGGGAGGGAGAAAGAGGAGGAGGAGGGCGGCGAAAGGGAGACGGATTCTAACACCACCAGGGCACCCTCATTATCAGAGGACAGGTATTCCCCTTTGAGTCAGCCAAGCTCACCGGGAGAGGGGGATGCTCTCGAAAAACTATCGCTGGCCCAAAGCCCCTCGAGTCTTCCCTTGATAAAGCTGATGGCCAATCACAACGGGGAGCTTCAAGGCACGGGAGACCAGCCGAGCGCAGACATAGAGCCACGGCAGGACACGGGGCTAACCAATGGCTTCCACTCCCCAAAGACGGTGCGTTCTGTGTTGAGGTCAGAGCACCTGGAGAACGGGGACTCCAGACATTGTCCTTCGGCACCAGGGAAGACCATCTCTGCCGGGCTGTCCCCTTCCCCCTTTGTCAGCTCCGGCCTGGTCCACTCTACCTCAACAGCACACAGTTATCTGTGCCCGTAGCCCCCGCATGTAGGGCAGCGACCCTTACACACACATACAGACATCAGACTGATTTTTTTTCTTTTACGTACCCAGGAAGAATCCCTACGGATTATTTTTATGCACCTCATTATTGGATTCCTTTCTCTTCTGTGCAAAGTTTTTATAGGCAATCCATTGTTTCATACGTGTGTATATACAGTATACACATATTTTTAGTGGTAGAGTATATGGTTATGCATTCTCTGGCATCGCAACCATATTTTCCTCTGGGTTTTTTTTTCTTCCTGTCTTTAGGAAAGAAAAGAGAGATTTAACTTAACCAAGCATATGGAAGTAGATTGAAGGAGGCTATTCCCACTGTGTCGCGCATGGCTTCGTTCCACTCACATATGAGAAAGCCTGCAATATTCTGTGAGTGAGTGAGACAGGCTGTCATCATGGATGGGAGGATCGGAAAACGCAGGCTCGACGGGTCTCCCTGGGCTTTGCCGCGTGGATGCTACTTTACCGCGGCACTGAGGAATAAGCCTTAAAGAATATCCGCACACTCTGAGAGTGCAGAACACCTGTGTCTCTCTCTAGTCTCCTGCTGTCTCAGGGTCCACACACACACACACACACACACACACACACTCTGAAACACACACAGAAAGCTAAAGTACAGCTGATTCAACGGTATCCCACCCATAAAACACACATTAACACACACATTTCCTGACTGGAGTGTGGGGGTCTCAGGTGCCTAATTATTGTAGGTGCATTTATAACCTCTGTATATTTCTATAGATGATTCTATTCAGTACAAGTACAAAGTCATCATGAAGAAAAAACACTTAAATGTAAAAAAAGATATGGAGTATACAGATTTGGTACACATGAAGTATTCTTTTCCAAAATGCCATATATCCACATGGTGTGATTTTTGTAAACCAGGGACACTCAGTTGAAAAGTAAAAAAAGTGTTTTTTCTGTATTTCAGATGGTGGATATCTCATTTTGGAATCAAAGTATTTACATGTTCATGTTGGTACTGGTTTAATTATGTTGGTGGGAGAACTTGAGAAGATGTTACAAGAACCCATCTGTAGACCACTCTTCTGATTTGGCTCCCAATTAGGGATGCACCAATAACATACTGTGCCATTAATTGTCATTTAAACTCAGTATAATCATTTTCTTACGTGAAACGCTGGCCATGTTTTTAATTAGAGTGGAATTCAACTTGACTCTTTTGAACATTTCCACAATGCTATACTCTTGCTACAATACTGGAAATCAACATAAGCTGATATCCAATCTGCATTTATCAGATAGGAAAGGCGTTTGATGTGGAAAAAAATAAAAACAAATGTGCTCCAATTTTTTTTACATTGCCCCAAAACAGTACAACGCATAAGTATTCGATCAGATTGCTTTCCATAACTGACTGATACGTGAAGCTGAGTGAGTCAGTATTGGTTTTGGCAGTGTAAATGGTGCATCCCTACTCCTTATCAACAACACTACCTCATTTCTTTTCAGGACGGTTTCCAGTGTGGTTTTATTAGTTCTATGTAACTAGTACCTTTTTAAAAATCTTTTTCTCAACTTTGATTTTACAGCATTTGGTACTTGCAGAAATAATCGTCCGACACTGACTGTACGTTCTTGTGTTATGTCAAAGGAATTTATATCGCTTTAGTGCATTGCAGCTTCCTCTCAGATCTCTGAAAGATTGTGTCACTCAGTATTATGTTACCGTTTAATCCCTACAGAAAACATCAACACACAGTCTCTTTGATACGAAGCACCTGAAACTAGGTCCAGCCAATTTCATCCAATCGCAGTTTTGGACCTGAAGTTCCAGTCAAACTAGCACCAACTATGGGCAAGGAAAGTAATAGCTCCTGCAATTTGACACTTGAGTGCAATGAGTGTTACTGCTACAGTTTTCGAGTGTGTCTGTTGAATGTTTTAAATATTTTAAATAATTATACTTCTATTTTTGATAACCAGTAACACAGCGAAAACAGCAACAGTGAAAAAAATACTGTAAATGCCTGACATGTGAATTTGTGCCGTTGACCAATAGCAAGTCGTCTTGACAGTGCTGACCTTTAAGGGGATGGATAAATAAACTGTGTAAACTTCTTGTTCTATTAGTAACTGCAAAGCTACCATGGTAACTGACTGGTTGTAAGCTTGTTGGCTCAGAGAGATTTATTTTCCCGTTTCAATAAGTTTTTATTAGGGCTGTCAAAGATAATGCTTTAACACAAATTAGTTTTAACGCCACTAATTTATTTAATGCATTAACGCAATCAACCTTTTGGAGGTTATAAAGCTAGAGTGAAGATACTGGTATCATATGAAAGTAGAAAACCTAAAGAATCCATGTCATACTAGCTTGTCGCAAAAGAGGTTCAATAACGCTCCAAACTTGCACAACATTTTGGCGAGGAAAAACTGGCATGACCATTTTCAAAGGGGTCCCTTGACCTCCGATCTCAAGATATGTGAATGAAAATGGGTTCTATGGGTTCTATACGAGTCTCCCCTTTACAGACATGCCCACTTTATGATAATCACATGCAGTTCGGGGCAAGTCATAGTCAAGTCAGCACACTGACACACTGACAGCTGTTGTTTCCTGTCGGACTTGAGTTTGCTATGTTATGATTTGAGCATATTTTTTATGCTAAATGTATCTGTGAGGGTTTCTGGACAATATTTGTCATTGTGCTATTAATTGAATTCCAATAATATAGGCTACATACATTTGCTTAAAGCAAGCATATTTGTCCACTCCCATGTTGATAAGAGTATTAAATACTTGACATATTTGAGCTACAGTAGCTCTTCTATTGGATCGGACAACACGGGCCAGCCTTCGCTCCCCACATGCATCAATGAGCCTTGGGTCTGACCCTGTCGACGGTTCACCGGTTTTTCTTCCTTGGACCACTTTTGGTAGGTCCTGACCACAAGAGCTGCAGTTTTGGAGATGCTCTGACCCAGTCGTCTAGCAATCACAATTTGGCCCTTGTCAAAGTCGCTCACATCCTTACGCTTGCCCATTTTTTCTGCTTCCAACACAAATTTCACAGTTCAAGATGTTCACTTGCTGCCTAATATATCCCACCCACTGCCAGGTGCCAATGTAACGAGATAATCATTGTTATTCACTTCAACTGTCAGTGGTCATAATGTCATGGCTGATCGGTGTATCTCACTTTAAGGTACATTTTGAACAGATAAAAAATGTGCGATTAATTAATAATTAATTATTAAAAATAATCAACATGATTAATCACGGAAGATCATGCAATTAGTCGCGATTAAATATTTTAATCGATTGACAGATCTAGTTTTTTATTGAAAAAAATGGTGTGCAATGGTGAACAAAATGCCAGGGGGAAGTTGACGGAACAGTAGAGAGAAAATGGAGAGAATCTTCAGGAGATATTGTGCGCTATACTAGATACTAGCGCCAGCCTGGCTAGGACAGCTACCGAGTTAATGATTAGCTCGCCAGCTATAACAATTCCACAACCAACCCTGCGAGTAGTCACTACGTCACCAAGCTTCCAGCCCATCTATTTGACGTGGACGGAGTGAATGTCATTTTGTGGTGTGGCCGCCAGTTAACACTCATTTCCTGCAGGTGGCAGAAGTGTTAAAATTACAGCAGCTTTAACATTCTTTGCCCGTTGGACTTGTCTGTACTGATGAGAAAGAGTGAGTTTGTGAGTTAGTTACAAGCTGGTTTCACAAGGTGCTTCACATCAAAAAGACTATTTTTAATACTATACTTAAACTCATTTCACATGTGATGGAAAGAAAGGACGAGGGTTACTCTGTATGAGTGTGATATAAACTGTAGATCAAATTGTTGTACATCTGTGTGATTCTCAGAGAATGGCAAAATGTGCCATCAGTTAATAATAATAATGATAATAATATCCACTTCAAAGATCAACAGAATTAAGCAGATCATTGAGTCCAGCCGTGTTGTACATGATGTCTGATCTTCTCTCTCAGGTGGCTTTCTTGTCATCCAGCAGGGATAAGGACATAAACCCCTTCTATCCTGCCCATGTTTCTACCCATGTCCATACAAGTGTCAAAATCTCACCAGCTCAACTCAATCACATCAGCAACAGAAATGTAAACGGTTCCTCGTTTGAGACACCCTGAACATGTTTCTCACCAACATAATTGTGTTTTCTCTAAAAACGTATATTGTTCTTGATTTTCCGAACAAAAATGCATGGTTGGTACCTCAAAGAGAATTATTTTTTTAGCCTTGCCATGTATGTACTTAACAACAAGATTAACATGTTTTTGCTGCAGTAGCAGTCATATAGGGACAGAAGTGAATGTGTTCTTAGCAAACCTGGGTCAAACATTAATTGCAAGGTCTTTTGGGGGTGAATGAGCGGAGTTTGGAGAATCAGAATCCAACTGTCAGTGACAGAAATGTTTATTAAATATTAGACTTAAAAAACAAATTGTATGGCACTGACTGTACTGTGCTATTTGGCAAATGAGCAATTCGACAGCAAGCTTACCTATGGCAGGAAACTGCTGCTGCACCACTCAACTCATCAATCTAAGTGACAAGCGTTTACTTGTGGCCCCATTCAACTCAGTGACGCCAGAGCAGGTTTCCATCAGCTGTTAAAAATAAAACATCTGCTGTGACATCATTGATTTGAGTGACAATTTAAATGAACAGAAAGCAATGCAGCCGCAGCTTTCCGCCCTGTGGTTTGATGATCATTTGCCCTTTATATGCAGTAAGCTAAAGCAAACCACCAAAACTATGCGTGTATATTTTTGATCCAGGTTCTTTTTCTGATACTGTTCTATATTGATGCTGTTTCTCATCATCCTCAAAAGTCTCTATGTGTCCAGAAACAAGCATAATATTCTCAAAAGCATTCCAGTTTGATACCTTAAACATACCTCTCTCAGTCCAGCTCAGCCGTGACGATGAACCTTAAGAGAAGTGCTAAAATCCCAGACTCTTGTTACTGCTCTGCTCTGATAGGTTTTATGCAGACCTGGGTTCAGTTCTTCCATTCACCATTTGCAGATACTGGAGCCTGAGCTGCAGTGTGTGCAAAACTGCTTGGACTACGACCAAGTGGATGGAGGTCACTGAATCAGAGCCAGTAAGATAATGTTTCAAGTAAGTTGTCAGTCACTGTGACAAAAATGAAATTGACCTTTCAAACATTTTCTTGTGATGGTTGAAATCTTTTGAGCAGGGATACACTGATCCGACTTTTTCAGTCCCGATACCGATACAATACCCGGGCTTTGGGTATCGGCCGATACCAAGTACCGATCCGATACCAGTGTTTAATTAATAAGCTGTATGGCTCACTGTGTTGAAGTGTCTTTTATGTGTAAGGCAACATCAGGCTTGACTTAAACATAGCTTTCCTAACTTTGTAAAACAAAATGTGACAAATAAATACATAGATATAAATTTACTAAATTATTAAAATAATAATTTGTGCACCAGCAACTTGGTAAAAAAATCTTAAAAATTAACAAATTATAATTCTAGTGTAAACATTTTTAATGCAGCAACAAATTGGTCAAAACTATATAATTCCAGTATATAATGTACATAGAATTAAATTGAATAGATCGGCCCCTTTATCACCGATATCCGATTCAGCTATTTTAGTCCGTATCGGCCCGATATCCGATCCGATATCGGTATCGGTGCATCCCTACTTTTGAGTACAAAGTTTGTAAAGTTGTCTCTCACCCAATATAGCCATTTTCAAAAGAAAATCCTTCACAAGTTTTTTTTTTTTTATATGTATATTTCTAAGTGGGTGCAAGGCAACAATTGCTTTGCATCCACTTAGCAGCGGTTCACCCTTTCACTGTGGAAAGTATTCAAAACCATTCTGTGAAAAAGCCTCTATTGTCGCTGCAGACAGACCATGGCCATTTGGTAATCAAGTAGACACTCACATCTGTGATGCCGGAGTTAGATTTAATGATAATGTAGCTGCCAAAATGTCACACATTTAAGTAACACAGTATTTAAAATGAGGGGCTTTCACAAATATTCAGTCAAATCACGCTGTTTTGCTCGCGTTTCAAGTCTTGATGCAGTAGTGGATTATTATGGTATGTGGAGCCGACACAAAGGGTCTGAAATGGGGATTAGCATAAAACCTGCCTCCAGCATAAAGGATGTATGCTCTCCTTATAGGAGCTCTATTAACTCTTTTAACCATTATCATTTAGATACATTCTTCCTTTTGTTCGTCTTTCTGTTGGCTGTAGAACAATCAGATTTTTTGGGGGGAGGAAAATTACTCATGCTCCCATTTTGTAGAGATGATCATTTTGTTTATTTCATTCTCTTTTGTAAGGGTTTTATTAAAACAGTATACCTCATGTTGGTAACTTGTTGATTTGATTCTGATCAGTTTCTTTATACTGCACATTTTGTAACGAGTAGAGCGTATATACGTAAGCATCCTGTTGATTTGTGAGCCAAGAGAGGACAGGACCGACTGTTTCATTTTACCTCAGTGAGAGTTCTACTCATTACGGTGGCCTGCGTGGTCCAGTGTAGTGGTGAAGGGGTAATAAATGAGGGGAGGAAGAGGAGTAGTGGAAGCAACCTAAAATTGACTTTTACATTGTTATTCTGCAATAGTAGTTATTACCGAGCTTTTTACAGAGCTTAAAGCATGGGTTCACTCAAATGGTACTCGTGCTTCAAGTGTAAACCACAGGCTTCACAACAGTCAAAACTATTTGGTAGAACGCCACTTTAACACAACCCAGGCGACTGAAGTGCTAAGCAGGGAGAAGGACTAAAGGGACATCCTCCCCTGGCAGGTCATACCTCTCAGTGCAGACAGCCATTGAAAAGTAATTGTCTCTTCTCTACTCAGGTGCCCCATCTTTGCATAAAATTGTAGAGGATCACGCCAGCATATCCGACTCAGATACATGTCATTTGTTGTCAAACAACGCCTCATTTTGTTCTTCTGGAAAGTAAATCAAGGAATCTTTTATGCATAAATAAGATTTTGTTTTGTACAAATCGCTCAGTGTGTTTCTGTCTCTCTGGCTTTTCTCTGTACATTCTGGTGCTTTGGTGGTGAGCTGCTTTGTCCAGTGATGTCACATTGTTGTGCATTTTTTTGTACGTCTTCTTCTCTAGTTTTGTGTGCACCAGCTCAGTCGTGCTTCTCAGAATGTGAAAGCACAGACTCCGACTCTGTGGTCATGTGCCACCAGCGACGTTCTGCAGCTACTCAGACACCTTTGTAATCATTGCGTGCTGAACAAGACCTCATCCATGTCAAAAAGACGCTACTGTAGGAGCACTTAATAGATTAGCACTTCTTCTTGGGCCATGAGCAACTTTGGATCATCTTTACATTTTCTAGAAGTGCAATTTTCTTAGTCTGTAAAACGACAGATGGATTACTCAGTGTTAGTCATGGCGACCGTAGTCATGATTTGTGATAGAAGCATTGCTTGTTCAGTGGGATCATCACAGGATAGGTAGTACTTGTGGTTTGTAGAAATATTTCCACTGTGTTACCATATGTGAAAATGTCAAAACTCACACAGCAACTCTCAAGATGTCTGTGGAAAACTACTCTTCTGTAAATAAACATCAAAAAAAGAAGAAACCGGGGCTCGGTGTGATTTTTTATTTTTTGTTATGGTTCCAGTGACATCTGTTGCCAGCACAGAGTTTTCCGTCCGTCCGTATGTACAGTACGTCCGTCCGTCCGTACCATTATTGTGAACGCGATATCTCAGGAACGCTTGGAGGAAATTTCTTCAAATTTGGCACAAACGTCCACTTGGACTCAAGGATGAACTGATTAGATCTTGGTGGTCAAAGATCAAGGTCACTGTGACCTTACGTCCATCCCGTTCTCGTGAAAGCGATATCTCAGGAACGCTTGGAGGGAATCGATTACATCTGGTACAAACATCCGTTAATATTGACTTTGGGACAATGACATGGCTGGATAGCTAACTAGTCTTGTTGTTAAACATACTATCAAATTATATTTACTGTTTGTCAATCGTACACAATGTTATTGACGTTGAATTAGCTTTCTGGCTCATAACTGAGCTGAGCAGACTAGAAACATCTCCCGGTGCCAAGTCATAGCTAAGGTTTGTCCTATTTACTGGAGTAGTGAACAACGTTTCCATTGCATGAGAACTTATGGGATGGCAAACCCCCAGGTGTTACCAGGGAAACAGAGTTATGGCTTGTGAAAAACGTTCTGCTCGTGGAGTTTTTCAAAATTTTAGATTTGGGTTGCAAAACACATAACAATATAAATTAATGTTGTTTTTTTTTTAATTCTTTGACCATGATATAAGTGGAATAATGACCTTTGAGGTGTCCATAAACAGGAATCCATTCATTCCTGATGGATCTTGTCGGGCATTATCCCTACGTGTCGTGCAGGTTTGCGTTTATAGATTGAAATTAATCTCACCTTCTTAACGGTGAGAAGAAACCTGCAGATGATTTAATGTAAAAACGTGAGCCGCAGAGTGCAAAACTGTGCCGCCCTCTGAAGTAAAGTCATTATGGTAAGGATGACGTCTGAGTGAAGCAAAAGGAGTTACCATAGTTTTGCACTCGGCGGATACTCCAGTCTTGGAAAGGAAGGAGTGAGCGTAGGTGTAGTTGGTTGCAATCTGCAACCACAACACTAGATGTCACCAAATCCGACACTCTGTACCTTTTAAAGAAATACTTTGGCCCGTAAAACCACAATTTTTTTTTTTTTTACACTTATCATTAAATGCTATGAGTTGTGGAGCTTTATAGAAGCGAGAAATAGGCATTACAATAACAGAATATTAATTCATATTTGATCAGCACTCACTATTTTGACCGTTTGATTGGAGTTTGTGAGTGATTGACAGCTGCCTCCATTGAATGAACAGCCAATAGGAGCGCTCTCTCTCTCTCTCTGAAATTACCTTTGATTGGCCAAAGTCTCCTGTCACGGGCTAGATTTTTTAAAGCCTATAAACAGAGCCATGAGCAGGTGCAGAAGTCTAGTTATCTCTCAATTACAACATGCTGAAAGGTTATTTTGGAATTTTTGCCAAAAACATTCTGCCTCCCATCGCTTTAAAAGAATCAATAATATAGTACACAATTTCAAGTGCATACTGTGAATGGGAATACAGGAAGTTACAGTCGCACAAAAGATGATGTCTCTAGGACCAAAGCTACAGTTCAATAAATCCTGCATAGTAAAAGCCGGCCTCCGAGCTTCCCTTTGAGCGCACACATCAGCCAGGGTTACATGTCCTCAGTTGCTTTGTGCCCCACCCTTTTCAATCCAGCAGAGCTTCTGGGTAATGATCAGTCATACTTAAAGATGTCATTCTATTATAAACCACCGGGAGGCAGTGTGATCCTTCCCAATGATGCTTGAAAAGAAGCCCAGTAACCTGGTGCCACTCCCATTAGGAGAGATTACTGCCTGAGTGTTGGACCTCATGTGCAGCGCTGGCTTCATACATGCCTTGGCTGCAGGATTGTGTAAATGTATAGAATACTGTATAATCCTAACGTCCTCATTGCTATTCATTACCTCAAGCAGAAAATAATTTCTCCATCACAGCGATTCCCCCCTTAAAAAACTCCACCGAAATGTCATCAAATACAAAAGGTGTGAGAAATGTGTGTGCATGTGTCTGTATGTTTGCAGTTGTGTCTGTCTGTGCTTCACTCTGTGTGGATGCATGTGTGTGCGTGGTGGGGTGGGTGAATCTGAGTTTGTTTTTGTGTGCACAGGGGAGGCAGACTGACTGAAAAAAAACAACAGGAGAGGGAGGTGACGGAGATAAAGGGGTGAGATGAGGGCACAGAGTTAAGACAGGAGCAGTGAGGTGACATCACGTGGCAGAATCCCCAGAAGAGTTAGATAAAAGCTCTCGCTGAGCGACAGAGGGGTCGGGCTCGCTATCTTCAGCCACTCATCACCATTAATCAGAGAGCGAGGCTCCTCTGCAGAGGTCTGAGAGAAGACACATATGCACAAACCTACACATGAACACACAATATCACACACAAGCATAGACAAATATAAACACGCATGCATTCATGCATTCTCATGCTGCACTCGCCATTGCACTTGCATGTCTGAATGTGTATTGTTAGTGTGTACGTTGCATCCTCCAGCAGTGGAGTGGTCCCTGGGCCTCATGTTTCATCAGAGAGGCAGGAAAGTAGAGCGCAGCGAGTCAGTTGAGGGCTGGACTCATGAGGTACAGTATAGCTCACTGCCTGTGGGGAAATAACTGTGCGAAGCTCTTGAATCAGCCCATTCATTTGGCCTCTTCCTGCTTCTGCTGTACTACTGTACTGTCGTAGTGTACTACGACAGTCTCCAGTCTCCACCTTCTGCGTCAGCTCTGCTCGTTTCGCTGCTGAACTCTGTGTGCTCTCTGACAGTTCAAAGCGTGCAGTAGAAGAACCCCTGGGTTGGCGAGTATTTGAAAATATATTTTTTTGTGCTTGTGGGAAACTGGTCGGTCTACTATCCAGTTAGGAACGGTACATAAAAGAAAGATCAGGTTCAAAACTCCCCGAGCAGAAATGCCAACACAAAAGTTTCTATTGGTATAAATGGATGTTTACTTATTTATAACATGACATTTCAACCACGTGTGTTGTATTTTTATTTGTCAATTGATTCAAATATTTAAGCGCAATTAATCCATGGTTAATTGCGAATTAATCACACATTTTTATCTCTTCAAAATGTATCTTAAAGGGAGATTTGTCAAGTATTTAATACTCTTATCAACATGAGACAAAAAATATGCACAAATCATAACATGGCAAACTCAAGTCCAACAGGCAACAACAGCTGTCAGTGTGCTGACTTGGCTGACTTGCCCCAAACTGCATGTGATTATCATAAAGTGGGCATGTCTGTAAAGGGGAGACTCCTGGGTACCATATAACCCATTTCTATTCACATATCTTGAGGTCAGAGGTCAAGGGATGCCTTTGAAAATGGCCATGCCAGTTTTTCCTTGCCAAAATTTAGAGTAAGTTTGGAGCGTTATTTAACCTCCATCGCGACAAGCTAGTATGACATGGTACCAATGGATTAGGTTTTCTAGTTTCATATGTGCCATATGTATAGTATCTTCACTCTAGCTTTAAAACTTAACCCCGCCTCAACCTCTGAAAGATCAATAATGCGTTAAAGAAATTAGTAGCGTTAAAACGAATTTGCAATAAAACATTATTATCGCCCTAATTCTTATGCAGTATTTTTTTAACAAGACCATCCGGTTTGTACGTCTTAAAACATCCTACGGACATTTCTACGACTGCCCTGCATGGTAAAATCCATCTTGTCCTATTTAGGTTAAAGCAGAGTTTTACTGTATGTACATTAGGTTTGACATGTCACAGTATATTTATCTTTGCGTATATTGGCTCGTTCAATTTCAACCTCTTACACTAAAAGCATTACATTGACCACATTTCCTTTCCTTCGACTATTCCTGTTTTACATCCCCATATAAAAGCTGCCGGTGTTGTAGTTTGTCTAGGTGCATGACATGTGGTGATGACATCATGGTTACAGGTCTGGCGCATGACCTTAGCTGAATGTCATTTCCATCTCTGCTGTCTTTCCCACTGTTTGCCTTTAAATAGAACAGAAACACTTTGAAATAAATGCTTAAGAGTGTGCCCTTTGTAAAATACGCTCCAGGATATATATCCTGCTGTGATTGCACTTGATATTTAAGATATTTTCTTCTCTTTGTGTGAAAACTTAAATAATATTCTGAAAGATTTCACAGCAGCACACATGCAGTTGTCTACATGCAGGTTCCTGTTTCTGTCAGTATCTACATTTGTGTCCGCTCTCTTTGCCTTCCTTTCATTTGGCTATTCTCTGAAATTACTATAAGAAGTCAGATAAGACATTTTCTCAATGTCAGCCCTACTGGCGGGTTATAACCTGCCAATCAAATATTCCCCAAACTAAACAGAGACAGCCTGAGGGGAAAGAAGAATGAAGGAGGATGAGGTGGAAGATAAATGAAGGAAGTCAGGGAGCGAGGGGGGGATTTGAGAGAAGGATGAATGTGGGGAAAGTCATCTGCTTTATTTGGACTACATATCTCTGGAATTATATTAAATCCTGTGTGCTTTACAATAAGCTTTAATATACCTTATAAAGTAGCTGGAAAAGGTGAGCCGACGGGGGCATGGCCGGCAGAGAAACCAGGGAGCTGTCAGTAATGGCTGTGGACTGTTTGCCCCAGCTTCTTCTCTCCCTTGGGTTCTGTGTGCCACTCTCCATTCACTGTTGGCTGGCCACAATAGGACCCTAGAGGGGGAGCAGCTTTAAAACTCACTGTATACCAATTTTATATACCACAACCATGGGCCAAGTGTGACACTGTTATTTGAAGTGAAGTAATGGTGCATACTTGACTTCCTTGTCCATACAAGTGAGAGGATTGGGTGAAGGACACAGGAGTTTTATTATGACTCAAGTGCCAATGTAGGATTTTTAATATTAATATGGTGTTTTTTGTATTTTTTGCTATTTCATTTTTACTTCTACCAGTCTTATTCTTCATTTTCCCTCTCCTACTTGCAGCCCAAACCACACAGGCTGATAAGGGAATGCCTTGAATCTGACTGACAGCATGCCTGTCTCCCTGGCTTTACATTGGGCCAACAGCGAGGTTGATCCAACTATCGTTGTGAGCCAACCATGGCAATGAAAACCTTCAGCTTTGGGCGACGCATGTGGATTAAAGCCAGCCGGTGGGGGCTTGCTCTGAGTAAAGTGCTGGCTCCTGGCCATCAGTCATCCGACAAGGCTTTTACTTGCCCTTACATTATATTCAACTCTGACCTGATGTCAAAGCTGCAGGAGCTCAAATCTCTGCATACATTACACCAGGCCTGGCAGAGTCCTATAAACATGCAGGTTCTCTAAACTCGAGGGATATAACTCTACCAGTATATGCCTGTTAGCAGTACAAAGTTATGCATTTCTACTGTTTTGCAGGCTGTCAACAGCCGTGACAGCCAAGATTATGATGCATTAAAGCAGAATAAATAGGACAGAAGACTACAGAAATAACTTGGATTGTTTCATTGCCAATGAGAAATGGCAACAATGACAAAAAGTTATAAAGCAATTCCTTAGAGAAAGAACAGCATTTATGGGCATGTGTTGCATCCAGTGGTAATAACCTCAATGCTAAACTCACATTACATTTTGAGTGCACAAATTGAGCTTGTCATCCAATATCCATTATGATTTTCTTTCTTGAGGAGAATCCTTAAAATACCATTTTTAACACATCTATGTATACACAGTTTGGAGAAGCATTCGCTTCTCTCTTGACAGCACAGCATTAACACATTATCCATTCAGCATGTGTTGAAAATTACAAAATAATGACTGTAGTTCTGCATTTCTAAACAGAGATGTGGTGAGAATGACTCATTCCTTGTAGAGCTTTGTGTAGTGCAAAGCTTGCTATACTGACTGTGGCAGTGTTTGGTAGTGCAGCCTTGCTAGCTCGGCCTGATGCAGGAGACTTATTTCCACATCAGTGAATGGTACAGGCTGAATCTCAGTGGGCTGGGTGACCCACTTTTCAGCTCTCCAAGTGTATGTAAGCGTTGTGCGCTGCACATCACACAGCACTCGGCCGTTATCTACATTCACTCGCATGTTTCTGCCAGCTTCTCGTGGCAAAAGGCAGGGATGACAGCAAGGCGTGCCAGCTATTAACGTCATATCCTAAAGAGCATCACGAGCACTGATAAAAATAATGTGTTGTAGCTTTATATAACATAGGCTTTAGTCTGACCAGCACAGCCATGATGAAGATGCTTTATTACTATTGTAGACTTGGCTGAAATTGAAGTTAGCTCAAGAGTTGGCTCATGTTATTCTGCGATAGTTGGGCCGCCAATATCATCTACTGTATCTCTAGTTGCTAATACATATCCCAGAGTATGCTAACTGTCCCTACGAAAGAAAGTGCTTTACAAAGTAGTAGGAAAAATAAAGAGCAGTTTGGGGTAACGGTCAGCAGTCAGAATATGAACAGGTTGGTAACTGGTAAAAAACACAAACAAAAACTGGAAACTGGAAGGCGACAGCAGCAATACAACATACTGACTTAATGGCAATAGCATGCTGCCCTGTATTTGAATAGTGACACTGATTAGGCTACTGATGACGAGCTGCAGCTGGGCAGATCCGGGTTTCCCAATACCAGAAGTGACACACAAGCTCGTTCTCCCCTCTATTCCACAGAATAAAACCAGAGGTAGCCCAGTATCTGGTGAGGATGTGTCCCTTAAACCAGGGAGGAGGTGCCAGAAAAGACCAGCAGCAGGTCTCCAGCATGCAGAGCACTAAGGCCAGCAAAGGCAAAATCAAAACGTGAAGCAGGCAGTGTACCGAGGTCAGGAAGCACCAAAGAACCAACGGAACCAGGACCAGAGAGAACCAAGGCCAAACCTACAACACCAGAGGTAGAGGAGCTGGAGAAGAAGTGGATTCAGCCAAACTGAACATCTGAGAGGACTAGAGGAGAGAGGTTTCTTAGTAAAGGAACAACTGATGATGTTAAGAAGACACCAGGAACACACTGGCACACACTGACACCAATTCCCAAAAAGTCTACACCTACAGATCAAGCTTCAACATCCAGTGTCGCCAGCAAACCCTCCAAACTTCAGAGTATCCCAGTACCGGAAGTGACACACAAGCTTGTTTTCCCACCTATTCCACAGAAGAAAAGCAAAGGTAGGTATTCATAACTATGTTTTCATTAGTGTATAATCACCTGAAACCAAGAATTGTTGTGGTTCCGTTAGCTTAGAATGAGCCCTTCATACCTACATAGGGAGCGGGTCCTGTTCACGGAGTCCGCAATGTTGCTCCACCATGTTTCTACAGTAACCCAGAATGGGACAAACCAAACACTGGCTCTAGAGAGAGCCTTTTGCGTTTTTACGCTACCTGAAGGCCACCATAGTTCTCCGACACGCTTGCGAAACTGCCGTAGCGGCCGCAGAGTGTAAAACCGCGGTACCACTAGCTGCTGTCTTACTTCCATTGCTCTTAAAGAAGTGTTATTTTGGTAAAAAGTCTAGTAGGATGACCTCTGACCGAGGCAAACAGCGTTACCACGGTTTTGCACTCGGTAGTTCATATTATCGCTGTCTTGGAAAGGGAGGAGTGAACGGAGGCGTGATTGCAAACTGTAACCACATCACAAGATTCTGCCAAATCATACACATTGTACCTTTAACTAATGTTTGTCATGCAGCCTAATGGTTGTCTGTCTCTGTGTGTCAGCCCTGTGATAGTTTGGCGATCTGTCCAGGGTTTACGCCGCCTTCGCCCAGCTGGGATCGGCTCCAGCCCCCCCCCCCACGACCCTGAATAGGATAAGCGGTTAAAGATAATGGATGGATGAATTGTTGTCATGCAGTCCACAAGGTACCCATTAATATAATCATTTTTCTGTATTACACGTTTTCTGAAAATATATGTTTAAATATGCAAATGAGGCAATATATCATCAGAATCAAAATCGCTTTATTCGCCAAATGTACAATGTATGTATGTAATTATAGACACTTAAGAGTGATAAAATGCTACATTATGCTAAATATACTGTTTAAGTGCTGGCAAATATTATACATATTGTACTGTCCATAGGGAGTCATTTTATCAAATATATGCTAATTTGCATACATTTCCAGAACAGAAATCTGAACATTGGATGAAGCCATGTTCAAAATGATTGTTTTATTTTGTTGACATATTACAGTCAAAGGTTTTTACAGAGGGAATTTTGATTTTGCATATCTCTCTTTATTACTGCATAAATCAGAAATGTCAACAGACATAAAAAGATATTTTTTGTGATGTTTTTAGGGATAAAATGTTGTATAAATCAGGCTATGAATGATATATGGACAAACCCCTCTGTAAAAACCTTTACAGATATCTTGACGATATCTGAATGAAAAAGGCGATCCCGCGGGTCTCTTCCAAATTTTATTCACATTATTTTTATACTAAGAAAGAAATAAAGAAAGGAAATAAGATTATGGTTTTTAACTGCAAATGTCTATCAAGACAATTATTCCAAATTCTCCAGCTAATCAAATCTCGAACAGGCAACTAAGTCTAATAAACAAACAAGTGAGAGAAGAAGAGTCACTGCACTCTGTATCATGGCTGACTCGAGGTTTATTTTGTAGTTTTGAGGTTTGTCACACTGAGATCTCTCCCTGCAAGTTACACACCCATGTCCACCCATACATATTTTCCTTTATATTGCCTGAGTGGGCATGCACAATGTTTGATTGACAGCTCCCTCACATTTACCTTGTTATCATTCTTTTCGGCCCATAGGTTTTTGTGATACCACATAATTCCCAGCATAGCTCCACCAAGCTTCAACCTGACTAGAGCTGTAATCAGTGTAATTGTAAACCCCTGTGTTTGTGCAGCGCTCTTACATAATTAGATGGGCATGTCTTCATTGGCTAATCTGTGTGCAACATTCACTTGACAACTTTTGACAGGTAATACTAATCAGCCACTAGATGTCAGTGACAATCTAGTGAAAGTCCTAAAATGCAATCAGCACATTCGCTCAATTTTTTGAATTTTTTTTTAAATGTATTTTTTATACATTTACACAATAATATACAGCTGCCATCTTGAAATGAAAAGTCAAGCTGAACACCTAAATGGAAACTCTTGAAATACAGTAAAAAAGCATTGTTGCTGCCATTGAAACACATGCATGTGATGTACTACCAGTCTGTGACTTTTAACAAATTTTATGAATCACGAAAAAAAATGGGTCAGGGAAGGACCTGCTAAATGTAAATAATATATATATATTTTTTTAATGCAACGCTTTGTTTTTGGACTCCATACTTTCAAAACACATTAGAGAAGCACACCCAAAAATATCTTGTGTCATCATAACAGTGCCTCCTTGCCTACAGCCACGATACCAATAACTGTGAATAAGTGGGCCAAATAAGACCGAAAGATTACACCTATGTATTTTATGATAAGTACCGTCCATCTACAGCAGACAGCTGCACAACCTGCTGTCTCAGAGGTGTGCATTGTATGTGTCATTTAAATTAACAAATAAATAGTGAATTGTTATTTATTATTAAAATAATAAATCATACACCAACAACTTGGCAAAAAAATCTTCAAAATGAACAGGAATTACAATTCAGGTGTAAACCGGTTTAATGCAGCAACATATTCCACTTTATAATGTATATAGTATATAAACATAGAATTGAATTTAATAGATCGGCCCTAATGTCATCGATATCCGATCCAGCTATTTGAGTCAGTATCGGCCTGATATCGGTATCAGACGGTGCATCCCTAGTTCCGAGATTGCCTTTCAGCCAATGTGTTCCACCTCTTCTGCTTTCCACACGGCCTTTTTACTTGCATGCAACTAAAGCCTGCTCAAGCGTGATTGGTCAATACTACTCAGACTACAAATGGACTACAAACGGAAAGCAGAGCGCTTCCGATACTATATCGAAATCTTGTCCTGTTGCCTACAGATTCTGCATTCATATGCAGATATCTGTTTATAAAGATTACCTTTTAGGAGGTGCTGCCTCCGTGACACAGTAGGAAGTACAGTGGTACATCAGTGACAAGGACAAGGGCCCTCACTGGCTTCCCACCAGCAAACACAGCCTGTTGTGTTCTTTAAAACACATAACCCTAAGTCTCTGCAGAGATGGACATAAACGTATGTAGAGCCATCTTTATACATCCATAGTTAGCTGGCTGGATGCCCTGTCTCAAGCAGACTGTACAATTACACAGTAAACTTTACATTTACATTCGAGTCTGTTCAAGCTGCACTGAATCAGCACACCCCCAAGGGTTTCACACAAAGCTGTCAAGAAAATTGCTCAAGGGCTGAGCAATTTATGCATGGCTTGTTTATTGCTGGGCTTATGCCCGTGAGGTACTTCGAGAGCCACGTGCCTGTAAAATGTGTTATGGAATTGCAGTGTTATCTGCCCCATTATTATTATTACCATATCATTCACACATGGGGCTTAAGTGTGGGGATAGTGGTAGGAATAATGGAGGAATGGTGAGTCTCATTACTTGGCAACCTCTGTGTATCATTGCATCAGTCATTAGAGGTAATGGCAGACATGACTGGTATAAAAAAAAAAAAAATCATGGCTTGCCTATTTTGATGTATGAAATGCAAAGCGTTGCTGTGAAAACAGCTCCTTAGTGTGATCTGCAGTGTGCATATCTAATCTGGTTTACACTGCTAATGCAAAAAGGCTGTCAGGGAGGAGGAGGATGTATCCTCGCTTACTAAAGGCTTATCACTCATCGACAGGGTCCATGTGTTGCGCCCACCTTGTAATGTTTACACCAGAGGCTCTCAACATGGAAGTCATGAGATGATTTACATCCCTCACTCTTTCGTTCTTCCCTAAGCTTCACAAGTATTTCACTTCTGAAAGTGGACAGACCTCTGCTTGATAGACAGACAGAGAGATAGTAGTGAGCACTATTATACTGTACTGTTTGGTTCTGACAAAAATGTATGAATAAATTAATAAAATACATGCATGGAAATTACTTCTAAATATGGAAAATCATAATACCCATTCAAGTGGAGTCATGTGTAATTCCAGCCGGTTAGACTGTTGTTAGGCTATTAAATAGATGTTATCAGTCGCTATAACCCAAACCATAGATGTGGGTCAATAGGGGCCTATTACACCCACTAGTAGGTTTTATCATCTATTTACATGGTAGATCACCGAAAGAAGGTATTAAAGAACACGACAGCAACTTCTAGCGACCATTATGACACGGATAATTACAGGCGCTGTAGTATAGACAGTGTGAAACTCCATAAGGGGCGGAGGTCAAGGACGATGGATGGGACACAAAACATAGGGCTTACACCCAGGGGACTTTAGTTCACATCCCGTGTGAAAAAACAACAATTTGTAGCTGTGTTTGTAGTTATTTTAACCCAAGACAGTGTTTTTCCCTAAACTTATATGGATTTTTTTTTTTAGTTTTGTAGCCTAAACCTAAAAAAGTTGTAGTTTTGTTCCCTAAACCTAAAGAAGTTGTAGTTTTGTTGCCTAAACTTAAAGAAGCCTTTTGGTTTATGTTCAATTCAGTATTACAACGTGTTAGAACGTGTTGCTTTTCAGTTTCACTTTCACTTTTACAACGTAGTAGGCGTAGTAGGCCCCTCCTGACTCACATCTATTTAATGGCCTGATAATAATCGAATCGGGTGCAAATTCAGAGCTCTGAGAATAATAAGATGCGTTGCACCTTGCCTGACAAGAACAGCTGCTACATTGTGTGGAAAGATACAGGAAACAAGAGGCAGAGGTTAATTACATATTTGAGATGCATTGCCATGTACTGCATCATTCTGCATCTCTCTGATGGATTTTAGATTTAAGAGATGTTAGGAAAGCTTCTGAAGAGTCTGTATATGAAAGTCTTCGGAAGCCACTTCAATTTCATTGTTTCACTTCTAATTCAGAAGGAGACAAACAGGCTGTTTGCTATTGGGTCGAACCTTAGGGCATTTGCAAAGCAAAACAATTAAAACAAAAGATTAAACACAGAGGCTGGGTGATTTAAATCATGGTTCTGGGCAGTGGTTTTCTATTCACCAGCTTTCATCTGCTGGCAATCTCACTGAGGCTCGATGCAGGAATGGCCTGGGCTTGACCCTCATTTTCTGTTGGTATTGTAAAGCTAAGGTTTGGCTCCCACCCAGCACCCTGGAGAAATACCCTGCACCTTGTTATCAGCTAATCTTCCAGGGAAGCAGCGTCAGACATCCTCTAAATATCTATTCCTGGTTAGTATATAGAAAGACACAGAAAATTGGAATGCACTGCATCAGGAATATTCAGATCATAGGTGTTTCTACTGCAGGCAAAAACATACTGCTTCCTTTTTTTTTATTTCAGTATAAATGGTGGTGCATTAAATATCTTGTTTGAAGCCATTAATTCTGGTTGATCTAGTGGATAAATGGCTAAATGGATAAATTCTGAGTGTCTACTTTAAGTTATCGTAAGAGAAGATTGAAAGTTTGGTTGAAGGTTCAAATATACAGTCTATAGCGCAAAATATGCCCCCTGGTATGTTAATGGCTGTTTGGAACCCTGTTGTATGTACATAAATCACTGCCTATGCTGGTTTTCACGGCAGATGTATTGGTTTCACCCCTGAAATACTCACCAAACAAGAGCAGGCATATCTCGAAAGGCTGCTGCAAAAAGCATTGCACACCATTGAGAGGAAACATCATTCAACCACAAACTGTTGCAAACGTTGAAAGCACCATGAGTAATGTGTCAGCGGTATAGGCAAGTGCTGCAAGCTGTCAATCATAGAATCGTTTATTAAATTGACTTTCAAATAACATAATGGCTGAACCTTTTCACTGCCCTGTGCGGCAATTCCAGCTCCTGGAAACAAAGTCGTATAAAGCATTTGCAAACACTATTTGACTTGGGTCAGCACAATAAGGACACAATGATATATAGAAAGGCTCTAATCAGTTTACAACCGTACCATCTCAACCTGATTTTTCAGGTGGGGACATTAACAGAGTATCATTGTCCTGGAGAGAAGGTTCTGAGACACTCCCAGCCAAACAGATGACTTGTGCCACGAGGCCACGAGGACACTAGCTCAGCCCGACCGTGCTCAGGTGATTTATGATTTCAGCGCTCTGTCTGAGCTGAGATGATTATGCAGGCAGCTCCCTGGGCCCTAAGCAGCACCATAAAGGTTATTAGAGGTGCTCCACCACTCCACACCCAGCCATATGGAGAGACCGTGGACAGATGAGTTTTTAACTGCCGCATCGTGGATCCAAGCCCTCAAAGGGGTTTGGGATCACTTCTATGCAGACGGTCAGCAGAATTCAATACCGCACAAACACTTTCACTTTCTCTTATACGAGTTTCTAATCTCAGGCTGAGCTTGGGCTTTTCACAGCAGAGCCGCTATATCTATGTGGTTCCCACCAAAAACCTGACTAGCTCTCGTGTGCAAGCGCCTCTGGGGAGAGAGGGAAATCGATACGGGATTGACTCTCCCTCTTTCGCGCTGATCCTCTCAGGCTGTGTCATGTAAAGTAATTTTCTTTGCCATGAGTGTGTTTATTGGGACTGCAGCTTATTGCTAGTCAGCCTTGCAAAAATATCCCCCGTCTTAGGAGAGATCACCAAAAGTACTCTCAATGTCTTGTTAAAGGAATCTTCATTTGGAAGACAAATGACCAGACTCTTAAAAGGCAATGAATCTCTATCAGAACCACCTCTGTGCCCTGTCCTGAACTATTCGGTGAACCTAGCAAGCAATCACATCGGATCACAGATTGGTCCCACTTGGAACACTCTAGACTCGGTACTATGACTATTTTAATGAGTATTCATGGTATACTATAAAATGACTTTTTAAATGAAATGTTTGACATACTATACTAATACTTTTTATGCCTTTTTTTGACACACAAATTATATTTTTTTTTAAAGTTGTTTTGTCATAGTAGTAGTATTTAGTAGTAGTAGTATTTTATTCAGTCATCACACATAATACAATAAGTATAAACAATACCAACAGTATTAACAAAGTCAACAGTCTTTGTATTAAGTAGTGACTGGACAGGCAAAGGCAGAAGCAAAATGCTTATACTGTATATGCCCAACCCATATTCTTATCAAATTAAGCTACCCCCCAGAAATAAAAAATCATTCACACTTGTAACCCTCAAAAATATCTTTAAAAATCATTCTTTTGAAAAACCAAAAGCGAATTACACATTCTTAAATTTATATTAGCATTGTTCCATAATTTGACCCCAACAATAGAAATACATCTCCTTGTTATACCTGTTTTAGCTTTTTGTACAGTAAACAAATACCTCTAAGATCATATTCGCTTTCCCGTAGTGAAAAAAACTTTTGTACACCGTCTGGGAGTGACTTTGATTTGGCTCTGAACATTATTTGCGTTATTTTATAATATACCAAATCATTAAATGTCATAGCATGTGAACTTATAAACAGAGGATAAGTGTGATAACCAGCCTTATTAATAATACGTATGGCTCGTTTTTGTAGTAAAACGATTGAATTTAGAGTCGTTTTAAAGGTCGAACCCCACGTACTATAATATGACATTTTTTATGGTATTTTTGTCTGGACCGCAAATGGCCAGCCCTGCAAAGCTGTCAAAAAATTTCATGAAAAAGTCATAGTAAAGCATGTCGAAAAATTTCATGAAAAAAAGTCATAGTATAGTATAAAAAAAAAATTGTGAAAAAGTCAGTTTTGTATGTCAGAAAAAGTCAAAGTATAGTATGTCAAAAAAAGCCATTAAAAAAATCATAGTATAATATTATAAAAAAAGTCATAGTATAGTATGTAAAAATAATCATGAAAAGGTCATAGTAAAATATGTTTAAAAAAAAATAGTATAGTCTGTTGAAAAAAGTAATAGTATAGTATGTCGATAAAGCTAAAAAAATTCATAGTATAACATGTCGAAAAAAGTCATTAAAAAGTCTTAGTAAAGTATGTTGAAAAAGGAAAAAAAAATCATAGTATAGTATGTCAAAAAAGTCATATAGTATGTCGAAAAAGGTCATAGTATAGTATTTCGAAAAGTCATAAAAAGGTTCATAGTATAGTATGTCGAAAAACATCATAAAAAAGTCATCGAATGTCGAAAAAAGTCATAGTATAGTATGTCACAAAAAGTCATAAATAAGTCCTAGTATAGTATGTCGAAAAAGTAATTGTATAGTATGTCCAATAATGTCAAAAAGACATAGTATAGTATGTCGAAAAAAGTCATAAATAGGTCATAGTATAGTTATGTTGAAAAAAGTCATAGTATACTATTCTATGATATTCTTAAGGTCTACTATACTATCACTTATTTTTGACTTTTTATGGCATACTATACTATGAGTTTTTCTTTATTACATACTATGCTATCACTTTTTATGACTTCGTAAAATATTATACATTAATCTTTTTTTACATATTATACTGAGTTTTTTCTTATGACATACTATACCATGACATTTTCTGACTTTTTTTTGTGACAAATTATACCATGTTTTTTTTCATGACTTTTTATGACATACTATGCAATGATGTTTGATTAAATCCTCTACAATGACTTTTATACCATAACTTATTTATACTATAACTTTTTTAGCATACTATGAGTTTTTCTTATAACATACTTTTCAATGACTTTTTATGACATACTATACTATGACTGATGAAGGCTTTAAACTTACATTTGTGTGTATGGAGCTTGAATGTAGGATTTGCTGCCCTTAGTGAGTTTTCTCCATCAGTCCAAAGCCATGATACTTTAAAGCACCCATAAGGTGGAGTGTCATTGTATTTGTGTTTTATGTTTCACATATGTCCTGTTTGGTGTCTTGTCCAGGATCTTGGCTGCATTCCTTCCACCCAGTGCTTCAAATAATCTCCTGCCCTTGTTATCCTGTATAGAAATATGTGAGTATGGAGAAAAAAAAAAGAATAAATGACTACGGACATATTCTTGTTGGTTTAGTATACTTTTAATCATCAGATCAATTTATTACCAATAAACATGGTGGATAATCAATAGCTAGACAGTCAGTGAGATTCATTTTGACAGCTGCTCCTCTGAAAGCGCATCAATAGAAGTGTGAGATATTACAGCTGTCCTCTCTTGGGCTAACCTTTTCAACTCATCATGGCCCTATTCCAAAGCATTTCATTATCATGCAGTAGATGCAGCCCCGGCTGAATACAACCAATATCTCTAACGACATTCTAATGTGCCATCACCTCACCAGCGGAAACAAACAAGCCATCAGCAATGCTGCCATTAACAATTCACCATAACATCACATTACCTGCCTGGGTTCATTTTCATTGTGGACAAAGGAGCATGTCTTTACCCCCTTTATGGCTTTAGCTGGGTAACACTTTACAATATGGTATAAAAAATCATGATTGGTTACTAAAAAATGAGGAACGATCTGATGATTGATGAGTCTTTAATAAGTAGTTCCTGAATAACTGATTCCGGGACTATATAGTAGATAAGGCAAAAGTGAGCATGTCTCAAATACCCCCGCTCACTGTTTGACCCCTACTAAAGTAGGGTGAAAGGTTTTGCCCTTTTGGAAAAATTTGAAGAATTTGGGGCATCCTGGACTTCTAACCCCCAAAAGGCACAACTACACCACACTGTCAACCATCATACCAAATGTGAAGTTCCTAGGTTAAATAGTTTTCAAGTTCTGCTCTGGAAACGAAAGTGTGACACGCAAACGGATGGAAGGACGGACATGCGGAGCGCTATATAATTTACATGTTAAGGCATCAAAACCACTATAGTTACCCTTGGCGGCACTTTAGGATTAGGCACTTAGTTACATGGTTGGGCTTAAAACTACTACGTTTGTAAAGTGAAAATGACACTGAACGTTGTGAACACGGGACACAAACAGTGGTCTCCTGGATGAAACGTCACCACACTACTGGCGCACATTCTCGGAGGGTTTACTGTTGCCACGGATGGGTTTACATAATGGTGCTAAAGGGTGCCTTGTGCGGCGGTAATGAACGCCTTGGCATTTGATGCCCTGGGAATGAAAACGGACTGGGCACGCTCCCATGCACGTACAAGCATTAACATTCATTCAATCTCTGCTCAGGTAGGCATTACTCCTCTATATCTTTGCATAAAAATGCAATATTAATGCTCTGAATATTGAATTTAGTTAAAGATTTGACAATGGAAAGGCAATAACTCCAAACACATCTTTCACAAATACAATACAACAAGAAAATTCTCTTAAAAGATGTATGTGGTGTGCATTTAGTGTCTATGGGCACAACAATACAGTCCAACCACACTGGGAGAGATGGACAGAAAAAAGGCACAGACTTTAGCAAACACTTTACTGTTCCCCAGTACCGGCAGAAATAATGGTTCATTCTAGCAAAGCACCACATTTCTGGTCACTTTAGTTCCTGGACTGTTGAACAGATGCTGACAGTGTCATGCTACGTTATACTGTATATATCCAGTATGAGTTTTTCGGGAAATACTTATTAATGATTCCTTAATTCTCAGATTGTTCCTGATTCGTTCCTCACTAGTTCCTTACTAACTACTCACAATTGTGTGCACCACATTTTAGGGTTTTTCTTTTCGCAGTAATCACCACTGGCAAGTCCTGTAAGGACTGGACCTGGGTAAATGTCCCTGGTTGCCTTTTAATTGGGCCAGATATAGTTCAGGTTTATAATAGCAACAAGGATCCTTACTGATACCAGCAACATTAGAGGCTCTTTAACAAGTCCACATGTATGGCAATTATTTCCTCCAATTAAGAATGCATTGCACCATTGTTACAGTCACATTTGACTGGTCTGCGTCACGCCATTGGTGCCATTAACCATTAACAAGTTCTTGTATATTCAAATCAAACACAAACCTGTTTTAGGATATATTCCTTCAAAGCACAGCCAGTGTGCTCAAATTAAACATATGCAAATCTGACCCTTTTTTTTGGCAACACAAATGTGCAGATGATGAGTCACCACCGTTTAAGCAGCAAAAGCAGTTCCTCTTTTTTTAACACCAGAGCACAGGCAACATTTTGGGACTGTCACTACCTATTATGAAATTAAAATAGCATTTTTATACACCATAAAAACTTTTAAACAATCCTGATAGATTCTCAGTCATGGCTTAGTAGTTACACTCAACAAAAATGTTATAATAAAAATTATATAATAAAGGGAAAATAGTCAACCCAAGTACTTAGCTTGTGGATTAACAACCAATTATTTGCCTGGATATTACAGCTCAGATAGTCCTTAATTGCCTTGCTCCAATAGACTGCTGTTTTTTCTGCAAGACTACGGGGACATTTTTTGCTTTTGTTCAGTAAGTTAGAGTTATACAGATGGAAATGTGGACTTGGGTTTTGAAAGGCCACCCCAACCTTACAACTTATAAGTCATAACAGCCAGGTCACTCCCCATTTTCCATTTATCTTCCATCAGTGAAAACTCATCTCTGATCCTGGATATGTCTTGGTCTCCCCACGGGATGCCATCACATCACATTGTTTTTCTTGATCTTTTATTTGTCCAATTTGATGCAGCAGAGCGGAAGAAAACAACCTCATATTCATTTGCATACAATTTCCCTGCCTCCCCCTTGGAGATATTACTCACTACACAGTAGGCTATATGCAATAAAAAGGTAAGATCATGGCGCTTGTCATCTGTATTCACAAGAGTTAGTCAGCCAGAGAGTGACTTTGGCGTCGTCTTACCACATCTCAGACTGTTTCTGGCTTTCGGAGGCTCTGAGGGCATTAAGGGATCCTGTCAGATGTGAAAACGAAGATGAGTGTGTAAACTGCTGGTGATGATGCATCATCTGAGTTGGGGCCTGACTTAATATGGCCTGTATACCTGTGCATTCTCCTCTCCTTATAAAGATTAATGACCCTGACGTCCATTTAACCCTATGGATGAGCCTGAACTACAGCGTGCCACAAATCATCAAGTCTTTCAGTGCACTTAAAGGCAACAAATCCTCATTCTTTAGACGGGGCAATGTGGATCAACTCAATGGGTTGTGACCCCTAAATCATAGGGCTGCCTGTCTGGCTAGGACACCTTCATATTGGTGTATACACAGAATGGTTGTCTAATACAGGGAAGGACATGTTTCTTCTTTCCTTCCCACCCAGCTATGTGGAGCGACATTTAACAAATGTTTCTTATATCAGAAAAACAGACATTTATTTCTAAATTCCTTGTCTTGCCTTACCTACTGTAAAATATGACTACTTACAATCACAGATGTATGCATTTCTTGCAAACTTTTTATCGATTCAGTATTTTAGGAAACCAAGACTTGTGTGATGAAGGATGTTCAGTAGCCTTGCTGTCACTGAGCAGCTGTCAATCACTCAAACTCCAATCAAACGTTCAAACTAGGCAGCGCTGATCAAATATGAATCAATATTTTGTTACTGTAATGCCTATTTCACTTCAAATGTTTTCAGAAACATCTTGTAGCGTACTGTTTAGCTATAAAATGAGAAAGTTTGTGACCCGGCAGCCATGTAGAGATCAGTTGAGGAAATACCAAACACCGCCCACCAGCCGGAGCAAATTTTCTCATTTTACAGCTAAACAGTACACTACAAGATGTTTCTGAAAACATTTGAAGCGAGAAATAGGCATTACAGTAACAGAATATTAATTCATATTTGATCAGCGCTGCCTAGTTTGACCGTTTGATCAGAGTTTGCGAGTGATTAACAGCTGCCTCTATTGAATGAACAGCCGATAGGAAAACTCTCTCTCTGAAATTACCTGTGATTGGTCAAAGTCTCCCATCACAGGCTAGATTTATAAACAGCCTGAAAACAGAGCCATGAGGAGGTGCAGACGTCTAGTTTTCTCTCACAACACTTTAATTACAACATGCTGAAAGGTTATTATGGAATTTTTGCCCAATGACGCCAAAAATATTCTGCCTACTGCAGGTTGAAATAGCCTAGAGGAAGCAACAAATGCATACTCCGACAGATTGGTGGGACTGTGAGACCCACATACTCCACTTAAAGGAAGAATTGAAACTTGAAAACTTGGAAGGAAGACCGCGCCAGTGAACCATCCGAATACTAAGAATACAAGAAAAATTCAAAGCAGGCTCTCGCCCGGCCCACTCAGTGGCCAAACTTCTTCAAGAAACCCTCAGGTCTGTACACATTAACACCACCTATATCCTGGCTTAAGTGAAGCAGTAGGTTTAAGATAACCCCAAATTGTATTGATTCCCCTAGGGGGATGAGGTCATTACTGCATCGAAAGTCAAATTATTCACCAGGGGAAATGAAATGGAATTAAAGGACTGACTCAGGCATATGGAATATACAATTGAGCAAAACAAAAAGTTTGGGGGAAGCAAGGATTAATGTTTATGTCTTCCTCTCAAGAATAATCCTATACAAGGGCGATACAAACATTATTAACAGTGAAAGGTAATACTGTTTGGCTATAGGCCTAGAGAGGATTACTGGAGGGAAAATTCAGATAGTGTAAATAGGTTATTTGCTACCCAGGCACTAAGGCACAGGAGAGGCACTTCTCATTGATAAAATGCTATGCTCTCATATTAGGAATGACATTATTTCCAGTTCAAGAGTTAGCCTCAGGCTCCCTAGGGCTGTGGTGACAGGGTACAACCTATTGCATCAGACACTCTTGGAAATTATATGAATTTCTGAGCACAGCCAGCAGTAAAAGTCAAATCATTCTGACAACTATGGTGTACAGTAAATTGTACAGTTGGTGTGGCAAATCTGCCTGTAAGTAGTAAAAACATTCATTGCACTGCATCTGATATAATTAACCTGGGAAAGAGGAAATTGTTCCTTACCCAAATGGACCAGAGGGAATTGATTAGTTTGAATTTATACAGCCTGAAGATAATCTGCTGCGCAGTCGGTTAGGTGTGCAGCCGAAGTCTCCATGGTGACATACCTGACGTAAAAAAAGAACAACCACCAAGAAAGGGCCAGCCAGAGTTCATTCAGATTTAAGTTTGCTTAATAATCTTGCTTCCTGAGGCAGTCGAGTTAACTCAGCCACAGAAGTGAACAAAAGGAGAGATACAAGAGAAGAATCACATCACTGTAAACCTGGACACAAAGAGTAAGCCCTGAACTGTACGGTTTAATTCATATCTATATGATATATAGATACATATATTTTCATGCACAATATTATCTATCTTGCTGGTAAAAAAATATATATTTTCCCTTACTATGATTTTTCTGCAGTGATGAATTATACATAATAGAAAAAAATAGAATAATCATTCTACTGTGTGCCTTTAAGACAAGCCTACAGTAATTTATGGTCACATATATTAATGTACAGACACTATGTGACCATTAAACATCAAGACTAGAGCAACTACAGCCATGCTAGCAGCTCTGTGAGACCATATGTAGGCATGGTGGTGCTATGAGCTGAATGCTAAAGTCAGCAGGCTAAGATGCTCATAATATACTGATGTTTAGCAGGTTTAATGTTCACCACCCAATTGTTCACCGTCTTCGTTTAGGGTGTTAAGTTTAAGTTTAAAGGGTGAACCCAAACGCAGAGAGACCAGGCAGGGTCAAAAAACAAAGCTGACAGGAAACCAAAAACAGGGAATGCAGGCTAAGGAAATATAAAGTACAAAGGAAAAACACCAAAAACTAAACTGGGTACAACCCATAAGACACGGAGAAAACAGGCAGGATGAACACTGGTAACAAGGCAGATGACCTGACACTGAAAGAGTGAAACACACAAGGAGAGCAGGGTGATTGAACACAGGTGAAACAAATCAGGGCGGGGCAGATAATCGCAAAGGCAGGAAGTAAAACCATGTGAGGACTTAAAAAATAAAACAGGAAACAACCTACGACAAAAACCCAGGACCATGAGCGGCTGTGGCTCAGAGGATAGAGCAGGTTGTGCACCAATCGGAAGGTCGGTGGTTTGATCCCCGGCTGCTCCAGGTCACATGTCGCTGTGTCCTTGAGCAAGACACTTAACCCCAAATTGCTCCCGAAGGCATAGCCATCGGTGTGTGTGAATGAGTATTTAGATTAGATCCTGATGGGCAAAGTTGGCACCTTAGCAGCCTCTGCCATCAGTGTATGAATGGGTGAATACTGACATGTAGTGTAAAGCGCTTTGAGTGGTCGGAAGACTAGAAAAGCGCTATATAAATCCATTATCATGCATCAGCATTAGCTAACATTTGCAAAATAAGCACTAAAGCTGAGGCTGATGGGAATGTCATTAGTTTTACAAATTATGTGGTCATCAACCAAAGGATAAGGCAAATAGAAATGTTGATGTGGTGATAGTGACAGCACTATTAAAGGTGCTAAATACGGCATTGGGAGCATTTCTGTCGAGCCATGACTCGCAGCCAAGCCCCTAGGAAGAGCGCCAGGCTTTGAAGCAAATTTTCGTAATGGCCAAATTGTGGAATTACAACTTCCTCTGTCCGCCACGTGATGCCATCAGGCCTAAGAAGACATCTGTAAATCAGCGGTTAATGTTAATCAACTTACCAGTATGAACACTTAAATATCCTTTATTTAAATCATTAGGTCCTAAAAGCTGTAAAATTCACTAACAGCCGATTCCAGAGTTATTTTCCTTCCTCCGTTCATGTGAATGAGACCCAGACCGCGGCTGGAGCGAGGGCTGGGAGGTGTGAATGTCTCAGGATTCATGAAATAGTTGCAGAGACATTTCACTTATAAAGTAATATAACAAATGTCAACCTCATGAAGTCGCTAGAGGAAAAGTCTGCACAAAATTTTGACCAAAAGTTTTTGTGAATTCAAATTTCCTGTCAATTTTGACTGTAAAGGTTAGAATGAACGGCTGGGGACGCGGTAGTGCCACATGTCCGTTTAGAGAGCCAAAGACAGACACTTAAGCTGTTGGGTAGAAAGCAATGAAACCCCTCTCTCTGACCATCTGCCACGGGGCTTTCCTCTCTACTCTGCAGTCTGGACAGAAACAGGGGTAGACTGTGGTGACCTATAATGTTGAAACTGAGACACAGCCGCCTTCCAACTGGGCAGCACATCCCCGCCTGGTTATTGATGGTCGGAGAGGGAGATGTAGCCACAAGGAAGTTGTACATCTTAAACTGTCACAGCTGATATTTGCAGTCTGACAACCTGCCCGAATCCCAAATGTCATCCAGCACAAGCACACTCCTACACACACACACACACACACACACACACTCATGCATATACAAATATACACTTAACCCTGTACACAAATATGCAATAAAAAAAGAAGAAGAGCCATCACACCATATGTCATTACAAATGGGCGACTTGCATACAGTGTGAGAATAAAGTGTGAAAGGTGGCGCTATTGCAGTGATTATGATTAATAGCAAAGCTGTCACCGTGCAACAACCATGACTGAGTGCCTGCATATAAGATTATGTTCCACTCTATGAAGCTTTGTCACACTGCTGGTGGATTTGCAAGGTAGCACATGCACACAAGCATCCCCACATGTCATTTACATTTAACATGTTTGACAGCCCTCATGCGACACAGAATTTTATGTGGCATTACAAACATTATAGGCGGGTCGTCCATGACGTTTCTTGACAGAAATTACCAGAGGGGATCTAAATGCTTGGTGGATAGAAACAACTGGTTATTTGTCATATGAAATTGTCAGGAAAATAGCCCATAAACCCACTTGTAAAGACATTACCTCTTGTCTTAAAAAAACAAACCACTGTCTTGATTTTATTTTTTCCTTTCAGATTTCCCTCATACATAAATCCAGTCAACTAGAGACGTATTTAACAGCTTATTCCTGACTTAAAGCCACATAAGCTGCAGTGCAGGCAGGAGACAAAGCCAGCATTTACCTCTCAGCCAGGCTATAGGTTGGTCAGGGGGCCCCGGATTCAGACTGAGCAGAGAGCGATCCAACTGAGGCCCAAAACTGTAATTACACATGAACAGATGGCCTTGCTGGAGGACTCTCCTCCCTCGATCCCTCCTTTCTCTCAGACCTGCTACCTGCAGCGCACCGAGCTCTCTCTCTCCGCCCTCACAGCGTTGTTGCACATCGATTATTGTCCACAGTAAACGGAGGGCTGGCAGGTTGGTTCTACGGTTAGATAGATAGATAGATAGATAGATAGATGCTGCATTAACTGACTGCAGCAGTAAGAAAAAAACAAACTGTACAGTGTAGTAGCCATAATTTACTGAGAGTCTTTCCGCGGACCCCCATGAGATAAAGATGGAGTGGGATAGATGTGTTGCCGAGCTAGCCATGTCCTTTGTTCTCCCTTTGAAATCATGGGGGTGATTTACGAGTGAGGAATACAAATAATGCCTCTGTTGTGCTTCGCTGTGTACCAGTGGCCCAGTGCAGACAGAAGCAGAAACATATTCCAGTCCAGCTCTGGTTATTCGTCAGGCAAAGGACAATGTGTAGAAAGGAGACAAAAACAGAAACTCTTAAAGAATTTATATACCTGTTAACTGAAGCTTCATGCAAAATTAATTTTGTCATCACAAATGATTCAGGGGCGCCAGAGCTCTGGAGAAAACAAGAGAATGTAGATATTTACTGTTTCAGGGGCCCAAATGAGCTGTTTTCAAGGGGCCCCAGAATAAGGCAGCGCCGGGCTTTAAAATGTAATGATTTGTCACATCAAAGTGATATACTTGCCATTGAGCGATTTTGGTGGCCGGATTCTATTTGCAGGCACTTCTTTTTAATCAAAAGCGGCAAAATGAAACTGTGCTCAGTCAACTGAAAACTACACCCCGATGACTGTATCATAGACGGATATAAATTACGTCTCCCCCTCCCCTTGTTGTCATGTGTGTTTGCTATAAAACTGTCAACCAGCAGAAGCAATTACAGCATTGTTTGCGCCAACTACACGCTAACGGTTCGCTGCTCAGTGTCATGGTTCACTTCAACATCTCATCTATCCGGGTCAAAAAACGGCAGCTCCTCGCCATGTCTAATCACCATGAGATCCCACCTCGTGCATTACTCAGTGATCAACAAGTATACCATCTCTGTGCTTTAATGGCTGACTCTTACCTCCTCATTGTGGCTGTAGACCTGCTTTTTTCCCCTCTGTTTTAATGGCAGGAGGAGGAGCAGGCTCCCTGTACCCACCGAGAGACAGAGCTGTAATTACACTCAGCCAGATTGGTTAGGGAGAGAGTTCAGGGCAAGTGTACACCCATAGGACGCATTCAAAACACATAATCAAGCACATACTATATATATAGCTCATGGGGACACAGCAGTACATCCACATAAAGGTCGCACAATGTTATCTTTTTCACAGCACACACTGTATTTAAGGTACACATAAACGTACACACTCACACCTCTCTAGACACACGGGATGATTTATTAAAGCAGCGAGAGGAGAAAAGGAGCAGCACCAGAGTCTAGTGATGGAGAAGGAGGGGGTAAAGCCGTGGGGAGATGAAGTGGGGCGGAAACCTGGACAACTTGTCAGGGTGAAACTGGACAGAGAGTGTGAGTGGATCCTGCTGGGAAACTTCAAGAAGGAAAAGTAAGACAGCAAAGTGCAATGATTAGGTTTAAAGGTAATTACTGTAATTATAATCCGCAGGGATCTCAGGTTTAGTCCAGGGAAATACATCTGGAGAATATAACGCAGTATGACACAGTGACAAATTATACCATTCGTTGGGTAATGAATCCCAGGAAGTGTCTTGCAGGGACTGAAATGATACATCACAGACTTTTCTCACAGCAGCCGTTTTCACTTGCTAAACCAACGTATCCTCATACAAGTTCTTTCTCATTTTTCATGCATTTTCCTACGAATGTCGAGTAACACGTGTCAATTTTCCGCTCATTACATTCTTACAGTCTTTTCAAAATAAACTTCCGTCTTCACAAGAAACAACTTGGTTAGATTTAGGCAACAAAACTGCTTGGTTAGGTTTTGGAAAAGATCGTGGAAGTGGCGTTACTTAAGTATGGAAGTTACGTGACAAATACGTCAACGTTTGGTTTAAAGTACGGAAGTGGGATAACTTAAGTGAAGACGTTGCATGACTCACACGGGCTACGAAAAACGGTTTCCTGGGCGAAAGTCCTGTGTTTTTTGACCTCCTCCCTATGTGGATTACATACGATTACAGCCTTTTTCACAGAAGACATTTTGACATGTCACTGTATTAAAACCACAGGTGTAAAAAAAAGAAAGAAAACAAATGATGGCTGAATTCCTTTTGGCTGCTTTGATTTCAGGTTCCTAGTATTGTGCATGCTGGCTCACTGTCACTCTCACTGGAACACTTGAATAGAACAGAGCCATTGTTAGTGTTATCAATAACACCTGTGCTTCTCCTACTATGTCAAGTCAAAATGTTTGCTGTGAAAAAGGCAGAGGTGCGTCCCAAGTCTCTTAAATTGCATCAACGTTTCCCTCACTTGCCTCTTTTCGCTGGGCCTAAGAGCTGATGATGAAAATACAGTCAAGTCTTGTTTATCGTGAAAGTCATTAAAATGTATTGAAATTCAAATCCACAGGATAATCACAATAACATGCATATGCATGCCATCAGTAACAATATACTAAATGTAAATTTAGTTTGCATTCATAGATAAATATTTGAATAGGTTTCTGAAGGAATAAAATGCAGTAGAATAGGTATTACGGCATATTGTTTAATATTGCTCCATATTTTCTATTTTAATATCTATTTTAATATAGTATTTTAATATAGTATTGCATATTTTAATATAGTATTGCATTGTATTGTAATTGCATTTGATGAAACTATTTATACTACTGGATCAGGTTGCATTCTCTTGCACCTTGCATCATCCATCCATCCATCCATCTTCAACCGCTTATCTGGGGTTGGGTCGCGGACCTTGCATCATATTATACAGTAATTTTAATCAAGTTTATATATTTTCCGTAAACGCTTATCCCATTCGGGGTCGTGGGTGGACTGGTCTGGAGCCGATCCTAGCTGACATTGGGTGTTGGCGGGGTACACCCTGGATAGGTTGCCAGACTATGACAGGGCTGACACATAGAGACAGACAACCGTCACATTCACACCTGCGGGCAAATTAGAGTCAACAATTAACCTGCATGTAAAAAAAACAAAACAGAAAATCCCACGAACCCTTATTATCTCCAATACAATTTCATTCAAAACTGTGACTGTTCTGAAAATGTGCTTGCAGGTATATAAATGGACACATTATTTCTGTGAGGCGACAGTGCTAACCACTGCACCAACGTGCAGCCCGAAGTTTATACCTTACATTTGAAATTTATAGAAATCCACCAGTTTGGATCTTGGGCCTGGCTTGAAAACATCCTGCTTTGAATGACTTATCCCTCCCTGGAGGTGAGCTTCATCAATCTTCCCTTGACGAATAAACACTCCTCTGCTTTGAAGGACACAGAAAAGCCCAGGTTGGATGTTTCATGTCTGTCGGGGTGTTACTCACACATAACAGCTGGCTGCATTACATTATCACACAGATGGACATGTTCCTTTGGCCCATAACTTCTGGATAATGTATCCTCCTCTTGTTGAGCTTCACCGCTGTTTTATCCTCCTGTCATATGCTCAATTAGTTACCCCTGGATTTCATTTATTAATCTTATCCAAAGTTTCATCAGTAAGAGAAATCAGCTGCCTGCTTGCCAGCTGCTTGTGCACACATATACGCACGGATCGGACAATGAGGTTAACAACGTTGGCCGTCATCTTACCATAAATTATGTCAACCAGCTCATCCTCAGAGATCATAATTTGCCCACAATCAGTTTGTCCTTTGAAATGTGCTGCAAGTTGATGACTAAAAATTCCTGGAGGAGTTGACAATATGCAAATGAGAGGTCAAGGTTGTGGAAGTCAGAGTTGATGTAATTTTGCATCTTGGCAGCTCTACGGACAGGATGAGTCAGGTTAGTGTTTTACTCGATTTTCCCTCCCTTATGGGGGTACATGAGTGACAGTGTTTCCTTTCCCTCTGCTCCAATTTGCTCTTTTTTGTATGTTTTAACTTCCTTCCTCCACAATCTCCGATCAGGAAAAGAAAAGAACGGAAAATTTAAAAATTACACACGCATTTTCAGGTAGGGTAGGGAGGACTGGGGCATTCTGGGAACAATGATGCAATTTCCTGTAATGTAATTCAATCAAAATGCAGACACATTCAACAGGACTAAATGTTGCTTTGACTCAGTAATGTCACACTATTAGCACTAACTAGCATTTATTTAAAGGCATCTAATAGAGTGCTGCAGGGATGACGTATTTTTGTAGGCCAACCAGGAAGTTAGCATCGCCCTGTGTTTCCTCGACGAAAAGCCAATGGGATTTTTTGTTGAGGAAAATAAACTCTGTGGCAAACACACGTTTATGATACTTATACGTTTTGTTCAGCAAGATAATTGTCACAAATGAACACCACTTCTATGATTTTTGAAGCGTAAATGCAATCGCCAGAAGTAAAAAGCTAAACGTTAGGCTATAAACAAACTAAACCACGGTCGCATGAGTGTGAGTATAAACAACGAGGCTATAAAGGCGGACGAGTCAGCGCGATGACGTTTAGTCACTTGTTAGCAACCGCCTTTTTAAAGACACGTAAAAGCTTCAAAATTCACCAGTGGGGTATTTGTTAATGTATCTTATATCGTAGAACAACACGTTAAAATCTCTTAGTCTTGTGTTAACCAAATACCTTATTTCAGGCATCTAACCAAAAACCCATTGACTTCCAGACGAGGGAACTGGAAGTGCTAAAATGCTAACTCATTTCTGGGTTTTAGGACTCATTGCTGTAGCTCTCCATATCCATCTATTATACTGTAGCTGTTGTATTGCCTATTGTAATATTTAATGACCTATACAATCTGTATCTATGTTCATGTTGATTGCCCTGTAATGCCATTGATTTGAATCATCTGTCCTATAAACTACATTCGTCATTCAGATGAAGTGTTTTTATGTTTTAATCATTAATCATATCGCCACATGCAGTTACTGTAACAATAACCAAATTCAAAATTGTGTGTATTTTGTAGGCATGCAAAATTTGAATGTTTCATCGGTTGTACAAAAACAAATTTTTGCTAATGCAAAATAGTTGAGGAGCATAATTTCGAAGAGTTATGATTGTCGTTGGAAGTTCTCCTTAAAAGTTGGACCAGAAAATGGTAAAATATTATGCCATTATCTCTCTTTCTCATTAACCAGGTGGAGACGTATGCTCAGAAGTGGGGAAAATACCTTAGCTTTGTGAATGGTCGATAATAAAGGCCATAAGCTTTACCCCTCTCAGATGTTGGACCATCTGTGATTACCTGACTGATGTATTTGGATGTATGACTACAGCCAGTCTGACCTTATATATGGTTTTACTTCATTATTCATCTATTATTATTTTGATTATTATCTATTAATTTTTTCATTTTAACTTGTGATTATATAATTCATGACATTCTCATTTCTTGTCTACTTGTATTGTTTCTATTCATGTTGTACCACTACTGAAAATGACAATAAACAGTTGGTCACCAAAAGTAATATGCCACGAATAGTTAGACATGTTAGGACATACACTTATTTGCTTTGTTGTTGAGAGTTAGGTGAGAAGATTGATACCACAAAAGCGTATAAAATGTTGCACTACTTGAGCTTCTGATTTCATCATTGGTGTTTTTAAGGTGTTTTTTCCTCTTGTGAGGGTGTATTTATGTTGTGTGGCCAATGAAACGGAAAATAAATACACATTTTTCACGGGAGACATGTTGACTTTTCATATCAGGAGAAGCACAAATAAAACAAATTTCATTGACAATGAATAACAGTTCCATCAAGTGTCAGTAAAAAAAAGTCTTTTAGACATACAGTGACTTATCTGCACACTTAACTTGTTAATTAAAGGATGTTAAAAATATGATCTACAGTGCACAGTGTTAAAACAATCTGTATAGATGTTCATAATTATACGGCACACTAAAAAACATACACACCACATATGTGTCTCAATTAATCCGTGATGAAATCCCTGTGGAGAAACATGAGCAGTTGGCATCGTGTCCGTGTGAAAGACTTTCATTGATCTGCCTGTGCATTATAACTCCGACTATAAATATACCCCACATCCCATCCATTTCTCTGAAGTCATTTCCCATCCGTACCTCTTTTCTATAGTTTATCCATCTTCTCCATTCTTCTCTCACACCCACATGTTTATCCGTCCATCTCCTGGTATCTCTCGTTTTCTTTCTTTCCCCAATCTTCTTCAGTTTGCAGCTGTAAAGAAAAGACAAAAGGGTGACAATGACGAATGGACTTACCTTGTCTGGCCCTCTTCTGTGCTGGTTCCAGGTGATTAGATTCACTGTGTGGGCTTCTGGGCTGTTCCTTTAATCAGCTTTCGATGAACGGCTGTTTTTCTTTGAAGAACAGGTTATTTCTAATGTGGTTAGTGGTTCTTTAAAACTAATTGTGTATCATTCTGAATTGTGACATGGACCTTTGTCTACATTTATACAGTTTGCATCTCCCTAAAGTATAACCTGTGTCAGGTACCACCATACTGTCTAGCATTCCACTCATTTCATTGGGCTTTACAGTGCTGAGTTTCAGGCTACATTCTCACATTAAACCAGAAACGATCAGTTCTTGTGTGTCTCTTAAGTAACACAGATGGCCCAAATAAAAAGACATGAATGTGGCATTCAAATTTTGGCAGGTGACATGTTTTTCAGGGATTATTTCCTGCCACAGAAATGCATTTCTTCCTGTGGGCGTTGAATGACTGACAGTAAGTAGAGCATAACTGATCTCAAAACACTCATTTCAGGCACCATGAAATCATAAAGAGTTATTTGACAAAGTAAAGCCTTTAGGATTACAGTATCTTGTGAAATAATCTGTAGGTGTTTTTCATAGAGTGAGCATCAAAAGGCAAAACTGTCTCAGATAGCATGTGCAGACACCACTAGGAAGGGGTGGGGAGGAAATCACTCAAAAAAGTCCGTCTCTCACCCTGCAACTCTAAACTATTAAAAAATGTGTACCTTTTCAGTCAATCTCATAGTAAAAAACACCTCATAATTCATACATTTTAGGGAAATTCTTTACATTTTAAAATGCCATAATGTGCTTTGGTTTGAGTTTATAATAATAATAATAATAATAATCTCTGGGGTTGAGTGTGTACAATTAGCCTGTGTGAATATTTAATGTTGCAAAATGAGTTTTATGATGTACTGGGGGAGGTTTGTAACAGTTAAAGGGGAACTTCAGCAAATATACACATCAAAGTCTGTCAGGCCTTGGGGAGAACAAGTGGATTTGTGAAAAAAAAATGTATAAAGCCTTTTGTGGCTCCAGAAGGAGCTGAGCAAAGTGTGATATATTGCCTCAAGTCATGTCATATGAGGCAGCGTTGGTTGGGGTTGAATACTACAAGTCTGAAAATGAAATAAACAAAAAAAAATCATAGTTGCATAGTTAGAAAGAAGTGAGCTTACCAGACCCCTGCAGCCTGCTCCACACATGGATGTTTAAAGAGAACTGGATACAGCGTTGGGAGGCGGGCTCCCGTTCATTCCTATGAGAGTTGCTCAGACTGCCGAGTGATAAAGTACCCGGATCATCCGGCGATCCTTCCTCATCCATTGGGCCCATAGAGCAAGCGCAGTAGCGTTTCCTTTAACTCCGCCTCCCAGCTTCCTGCTCCAGCCTCGGACTGGGGCTCATTCACATGAACGGAGGAAGGGAAATAACTCTGGATTCAGCTATTAGTGTATTTTACCATTTTAAGGACTGGATGATTTAAATAAGGGCTATTCAAGTGTTCGCACTGGGAAGTTGATTTACCTCAAAAATATTATCTGCTGAGTTACAGACGTCTCTTTCCCAATGTAAGTCTATGGGAAAAAGTATTTTTGGGCCAAATGGCATCACGCTTTGGACACGGAGGTTGTAGTAGTGCCATGCTAAATCGGTAATCTTTTCAGAGGTTATATCATGTTTACAGCGATTGTAATGGTCTTCATCCTAAAATACCCACCATGGGAGCAAACAGATCTGCAAACCTGTAACATTCATTTTCACATTGAACGCAGCATCGACTGGTTTGTGATTTGCTCAGACAGCCAAATTGAATGCAACTGACCACATGTGTCATTACGTATGATGTATATACTATGTGTTAAAGGGATGTCTGCTGGACAATTGTTTCAAAATGACCCAGATGTTTTACCACATTTGCACATACTTTATGCACATTGAAGAAAAGTAGACTTTTGTACAATATCTCACTAAATATATTTACATGACATACAATTCGCCATCAGTGCAATACATAGGAATGTTGCATATTTACCAAATGTTAGACTCTTTCCTTTATGAAGAAAAATAATTCCAATGACAGAAGCTGATATAACTAATGTGTAAAGTAACATGTGCAACTTTCATATTGGTTAACAGCTTCACAGGAAATAAAAAAAATAAAATCTTAGTAGTACCACCCTATCAATAATCAAATATTAAGCATTGAAAAAGTAATAGATCACATGTACATATTTATCTTCATACATGTAATGGATTGCTTTTGTACAAATATTTTATATAACTTTGGCAGTTTATCAGGAACAAAGTTATCGGAAAAATATGAAACAATAATATCAAACTGTCAGCAATGTCATGTAAGCTTGCCTTCCAAAGCTCATGTTCACAGTGGTCATTCAGAAAGGCTGGAAGCTGATGGCCGAAAACAAAGAACAAAAAAGCCAAAGAAAAAGAAAACATTTCCATCCTTTCTGCTAAGACTGTTAGCACTGGAGGCTGTCGTCATTGTTGTCATGGTTATAAAATTACAAACACCTATGAAGGTTTACATAGCAGTCATCGCCATTTAAAAAAACATGGTCTATTTTCAGGTCGACTTAAAATACAAACAGTTTGAAGGCAAGGGGACAGGACCCTGCTCGGTGGTCACTGTGGAATCATGGGAGAGACATGACCGAGAAGAGGACATGCACAACAGTGCTGTGTGGAAGAACGTGAAGCCAAAAAACGAGGGTGCAAAATGAAAGACTTTGCAACAATCAAAACGCCACACGGTCAGAAAATGACTTACACCGGACAAAATAATCGAGCAAATTTCAAACATACTAAGTTCACCATAATTCATATACGTTGGTTTTGTTCTTTTTTTCACTGGTTTGGCACTTTATTGGAACAAATCTCTGTTCAAAAAGACTAAATGTTGTACAAAAGGTATTTCATGTCTCGTTAACATAACTCGTAGAATATAGTACTTAATAGTAAGCATACGGTAAGTAAACACTTGTACATACTGTAGTTTTAAAATGAACATTCCAACAGATGTTTTACGCACATGCACAAAAACAAACAAACAAACACAACTCTCTCTCTCTCTCTCTCTCACCGTCTTGCTGTCTCGCCACATTTGGGCCTCCTGCGCTTCTCTTTGGACAAACTCATTCTCCAGCTTCTATCCAGAAAGAACATCTGCTGCTACTGCTCTTTCTCCTTCTCAATTTTTCTCTTCATCTTCCACTTAAGACAACACAACTCTTTTTAATACTGCATTTTTGTTGCACATTATGACACTTCCTCCGTCGAGCGTGTGTCCGTCTTGAGACGCACAAACTCTTTGGCCACCTCGTCGTTGGTCCTTTGAGAGAGTATCCTCATGATGGTGAGGCCAGTTTCGTCCATGGAGACGCTCTTCATCAGGGGGTAGCAGGCCGAGCAGCTGCCCTTGTCCGCCAGCTCTCTGAGCTGGATGACCGTCATGCCGATGATGCGGTCCTCGCGGGCAAAGCAGTAGTCCTTTACCGAGACGTGCAGCTCGTAGGCCTCCGGACCATGTTCATTACTTAGAACACTGGGAGAAATGACACGTAGAGATCAGAAAGGTGGAACTCAAGAGTTGTTCACATGAAGCAAAACCAGTAATGTTTTACTAGACTGTTAGTACTAAAAGGAAAGTATTTAACCTCCTTGGATAATAGAAATGTAGGGTTGACCATATCATGATAGTACTGTCAAGTAAATGTATACTAACTTGACTTTGATGTTCTTTTTTATTATTGTTCAAACTTAATGAAAAGCTCAAAGTGTCATTCTGAACAATTGTACACAAGTGCACACCAATTGCTTTTTGGACACTGACATTCGGCTTTGTTCGCAGTGAATATAACGTGTCAGTATAAGAGACTGGGTGGCTGGGTGATAATTCCCCAGCGAAAAGCCACCTTATTATATGAGTGGCTGTGATGAGACAATTAAGTCATGTTTTGCAAGTGAAATTAATGTTTCTATTCAAACGAGCCATTATTCAGAGCCAGCTTTTTGTTACCAGCCGCGACGGCGACGCTTGAATTGTTTTCATCTTGTCATCTTGAGTCTGTGAGTGTGTCATCATGGCAAAATGTGTGGTCCTGGAGACACCTACTGTAGCGGTAACCACCACAGAGGCGGTTTTGAGTACTTTGCCAGGTGTTTATATGTCTGTGGATAGATTTTGTCACTGTGATAGCATCACAAATGTGCAAGATGCGGTCACAAAACTTTACAAGTGTGTAATTGAGATAAAAATAAACGCTGAGTTCGAAGATGGGTGTGGTCCGAGCAAGGGCGCCGTAAGGTGGGGGTAGGAAGTGGGGAATGTGCCACCCCACTTTACGCCCTTGGCCTGATTTGGCATCTACTTTAAGGTTATTATCTTATTATCCCCAGCAACTTTAACAGCTTCTTAAAAATCAATTGACAATGGGAGGAGTAAATCTTTATATAGACAGCACTGAGTCTGCACTGATCACACTGGTGTTATTACAACTCCGTCTAAGATCACTTTAGCTGTGTGACTTTAGTTGGCTTGGCTCAGAATGACGGTGTCAAAGAGGACAAGCCTATATGGTAGATTGCTAAAGCAGTCACTTGACTTCCTTCAACAGTTTCAAAGCAATGAGCAGAAGTGCTGGGGAAAAAATTACATTCCATTCACAGCTTAGAACAATTGGAAAGACTTTGGCAGTAAGGTATTATGGGTATTATGTGGTTGCTCGATGCTCTTTTGTAGTGTGCAGCATACTGAATACTAGTTTGAAGATACTGCAGCATATAGTTAAGGTACAGAATGTTGACTATTTTTAGGTTGTATGTAGGCAGGAAAAAAGCTGCATAACAATAATAATAATAATAATAATAATAATAATATATATGCTTTTAAAAACACCCTCAGCTTTGCCCCCTCTTCTCTCCACCTCTGTAACTCACACAAAGGAAGCGCGATTACTCACTATTGGAATGTTTCATTGTACTTTGGTGACCAATTGTTATTCTTGGTCTTGGTGCTGAATTTGCGCTTCTTGTCAGCCAGGTGTGGTCCCACGGCGTTGACCTCTACAAACGGCCGGAACATGGCGTTGGTTTGCCAGATGAGGTTGTTCACTGCGACCACTGAGAAATACAGAGAAAATAACAGTAATCAGTGACATCATAGATCCAGAAAATCCATATCAAACACTAATGATGTTTAAATGTCTTCTGGTCCCATTCTCTATTTTTTTAAGTGTATTTATCTTTTTATTCTCCAACAGATAACTGACTAAATGTAGAAAATGTCATATTATGCTGAGATACTGTCAGAGCAAGTACAATAGAATGATAGCAGAGACATTTCCTTTTATCTGCAACATTAATGGTAAACATCTTTGGATGTCATATATGAGTGAAACTACAAGAGTGTATTTTTTTGGTTGTTGCCAAAGGTAATTCTGGGAAATGTAGAAAATAAATACATAAAAGGCTAAACTGCATCTCTTCATCCTGTAATAATAGAAACATCCCTATATGATTGCCATAGTAACCTAACTGGCAACCACGTCGTCATGTGACTGCTGTCGGCTGATTATAGCTGATTGCAAGCTGTAGTGCATTTGGTGCTACTTCAGGAGGTGGAACAGAAATCATTGCAGCTGTAGAAGGATGAGTCCGATTTTTGTTGCTGACAATTAGTAAACAAAAATCAACAAGTGTGTCATTATAGAAATGGACTTCAAATAACAGTGGTGCCTGTTTTAACAAGGCACAAGAATCTGTACATTTTTCTTCAACATTCAAAAAGAGTAAATGTAATTATTTGATCTTTGATTAAAATGAAGTATCATACATATACTCTCAGTTAGTGAAGAGTCTGACACAAGACAAAAGTCAACAATCATACTAGCGGCTAACATGCCAGGCTGGTCTCATATACTGTTCGTAGCTAAACCTATGAAAAGTAATGCACTGTAATCCATGTATGTCCCACAAAATCAATTTGTGTGTAATTCACGTAATCATGAACCAGGAAGTATAAAGAGCGGCAAACGCCACGTAGGGAGGAGGTTGAGGTGGATGAGTGGGTCTAAAATTACTGGACTTTCACCCAGGAGACCGGTGTTCATACCCTGAGTGAAACCAGAAGACAATGTTGAGTTATTTGTCACGTAACTTACGCCACTTCAGGAGTTATTTTAAGCGAAAACATGATCTTTTTCTAAACCTAACAAAGTAGTTTCATTGCCTAAACCTGACCAAGTCGATCTTTTCCTAAACCTAACCTAACTAAGTTGTTTCCTTTGAAGATGGAAGTTTATTTTGAAAAGACTGTATGCATGTAACAAACTTAAATTGACACGTGTTGCTGGACCTTCGTAGGAAAACAAACGAAAAATGAGGAATCACTTTTTCATAAGATACCATACGAACCGTTGTTTGAGAATACGTTGAACATGCACACAATGATGATGCTAACATGCTGAAGTTAAGCACGTATAATGTTTACCATGTTTACCATCTTAGTTTAGCGTGTTAGCATGTTAATAATATCCACAAAATACAGAAGAGGCTGATATAATGTCATTACTTTTGCAGGTTTTTCGTCATAAAACAAAGTATTGGACAAAATTACATTTTTATCTGGTGATGGTACTAGATGAAAAGTTAAAGGATCACCAAAGTCATTAGGATTCATCCTCTCAATGTCTGTAGAAAATGTAGAAAATTGAGCCAATCCATCAAGTAGATGAAATCTTAACCCACCCACTATGTGACAGTACATCCATTAGTTGACAAGACATTTGACCAAAAGCCAAAAATGTCAACCTGTTGGTGGTACTAGAGGAAACACTAGAAAACACATTTTAGATCTATAAATCATAAGTGACTTTTTTATAGCATCTGCAAGAATAGAAAAATCTAAAACCCCAGCTGTGATTATGGTTTTGGTTTTCCGTATAATGACTTTAATTATGTCATCAGCAATCATGTTAATTTCCTCATTTTCTGTCTCCAAAGCGAGCTCCAATGCTATAATACAATGCTGCTGATCATGACCCAGCAGCACTATCGCATAAATGAGATTACCACCATGAGCTCTCAATGGTGAGTCTTTGTTTTTCAGGTGTGAATATATTTAACCAGATATGACAAAAAGCAGGTCTGAGCAGTGGAAAAGCTCACCCTTCACGCTGACTTTGTGCTCTCCAGTGCCAGGGTGAGAGATGAGATTCACTTGCATCGACACCTCCCCCACGGATCCGTTGGATGACTGACCTGGACACACACCAAAACAACAACAGGGGAATTGGAAAAAAGGCATAATGCGAATCGGAGAGGATGGAGAAGTGGCATAAGAGAGGGAGAGAGAGAGAGAGAGAGCGAGAGAGAGATGAAAGGATCCAAAAACTGTGGGTGCAGCTTTTTTTTTGCGGATGAGGTATCCAGAAATTGATCCAAAAGGTGGTGTATAAACACCTCTCTGTATGTCAAAGCTAAAATACTAAAACCAAGAAAAACAGTAGGGGAGTAGACTGGATTTCACCCCTATGGCAGCCTAGTAGCGAGCACAGTCAGGGTTTCCTTTAGCTTGAGGCTGAACAAGAACCACAACAAGAAGGAAAAAAGAAAAAAGAAACATGAAATAACCGGCCTGGTTTGAAGGCCATGGAGGAGGCAGATGGTGCGAAGGGATGCACTAAAAAAAATAATGTTCTGCAGAATGAAATAGTCAAACTGTTCAAACCAAAACATTGGGTTTGACGGCACGCAGACAAGTCGAGTGGAAGTGAAAGAACGTGTCAGAAAGGAGGTAGAGAGGGGTGAAATGCAGGAAATACCCTTTTAGGCATCACGCCCTGCACGGTTACATCAGCATTACAGTTTCAATCACATGGGGACATGTCGCTGCCAGTAAACAATTAGAACTCATTGCTGACCATGTGTCTCACTTTGCCCGGTGCAGGGAGTCCTGCTGCCTCGTGTTTCATCCAGCCCAGGACAAACAGATGTTGAACACTGGAAGGCAAGTGCCGATGAGGTTGATGAAGAGGCATGCTGATCCAATAGCTAATCAATACGTGCCAAACATGCAGTGCCCATTACAGCTGGTAATGAAGGAACAAGCCTCCTGATTTATTGTAATGATGCCCGCTGCACAATTACGCCCAGGACTTGTGGGAAATTAACTGAGCCATGCCAGAGCACATTTGCTTCAGCTACGGGCTGAAATAATGTAATAAATAAATAGATTCTGTCCGTTTTCTGACTGGAGTTAGAGAGACGAGACACTGTCAGTAGGTGCCCTTATGAAATAAAAAACAGTCACGTACAAAGCTGACATTGGAATGGGCAGTATGAGGGAGAAGGGAGATCAGCGTGTGAATAATAAGGGAGATAAAAGAAAGCAAACATACATAAAACAAAGGTGGCAGCGAGGAGGGTGAGCAGATTAAGTGAGGAAAATGCTAACAAAAGGAGTAAACAGATAAGAGGAAGTGAGTTTGCAGACATTAACTGTTGCTGAGTTGCTGTTTAATTCATTGAATTTTTCCCCTCTGCTGTTTCGAACAACCAAGATGTTACCCTTAAACCTGCAGTAGGCAGAACGTTTTTGGCATCATTGGGCAAAAAATCCATAATAACCTTTCAGCATATTGTAATTTAAGTGTTCTAAGAGACAACTAGACTTCTGCACCTCCTCATCGCTCTGTTTTCAGGCTTTAGAAAATCTAGCCCGTGATGGGAGGCTTTGGCCAATCACAGGTCATTTCAGAAGGAGAGCGTTCCTATTGGCTGTGCTCCGGCTGGTGGGCGGTGCTTGGTGTTTCCTCAACTGATCTCAACATGGCTTGGTTTTATTAAAATAACTTTTTTCTAATCATATTTGCTCCAATTCTACCCACTGCAGCTTTTAGTGACAAACCAACAGAAGATTCCTTTATAAGCAGAAAGCTGTAAAATATCTGCATGAAATTACTTTGTGAAGAAAGATTTGTATGATTGTAGCTTAAAGCAGCTATATTATATATTTTTTTAACCTATATTCATCCAGGATAAAACTTGGAGCCCGCTCCCTAGCAAACAGAACGACACTTGCATGCTTCCAAGCGCACACTTAGCAGGAATAGACTTGTGCATGACATGGTCTAAATGTGTCAGAGCACAGGGGTCGTGATTAATGAAACAGTGTCCACTGTGCTTCATCACGCATCAGCACATCCCCACACTGTTTACTGACCTAATACGCGTCACCTACCACCTCACTAACTCCACTTACAGGCATCACATTAGACCACCTCAGATAAAGAGCGACAACATGGTGTCAACTCAGAGGGAAGGAAGAGGAGAAACACATCTAGCAGTCTCAAAATAGCACTGAAACACTGTGCGTCTATGCCCATCTGCCAGTCAGTGAGAGCGAGAGCGCTGGTTGCGCCTGCTGGCTGCCTGACTAGCTTTTTCCTATTGCCATTCTGCTTCCTGCTGCCTGCCTAGGCAGCGTTCTGCAACGCTGAACACACATAGGCAACCAGGAGCTTAAAGCTTCAACGCCCCACTGGGCTGAATTCCCTCTCGAATCTCTCCGGACACCTGAAGGTATTTCCGTCTTGTTATAGAGAGAGACGGGAAAGAAAGTTCCATATAGAGACAGATGAATGAAACAACAACAACAACACATGAAAGTGGGTCGGTGATGACGGAGAGAATGATTACAAGAGGGAGTTTATACATTTACACTACACATTAGGGGTGGGAAAAAAAATTGATTCATCTATGTATCGCGATTTTCTTTTTGGTTGGATTTTGAAATTTATTTTTTAATGCCAGAATCGATATATTTGCTTCATTTGAGTCTATGCGGAGGTAGAAAGGAAATTACCGTTTTTATTGTTGTAATCTGAGCGATGTGACATCATATCCGTTCCGTATCCGTCAACCTGAACAAACGTGCAGCAAGCCGAAACGGGAAAGTACAAAACAGCGGAGGGTCCGCGTGGATACGACTTGAACCCTCATATTTTAAATCCAAAGTGGTAAACACTACTCATACAGTAAAGTATGGAAACACTTTGGGTTTCACACATTGCCAGGAAAAGCAGAGCTAGACATCATGGTTAAAGCTGCATGCTAACTCTGGCATGGACAGGAAACATTATCGTATTTCGGTAACGCGCGGTCAAGCCAGCCGTCACTCTCATCTCCGTGGTCAAATCAGCCGACGCTACAACTGTAGAGCACCCATATACTGACATTTATGTTAAATGCATTCAAACGCCCCCGACGGAGCTTACCATGGATGTATAAAGAGAACGGAGCTGACGGGGAGAGCTAGCGCGAACTTGGCAAAGTCCGCTTTCCAAAATAGGTTGTTAACAAAGGGAACTGTATATACAAAATACATATATTTAGGGAAAAGGGAATTAGAAATAGGGAAATGTCTATTCTGTGATTTTTCTGTTGCTGGAAATACATTTTTTATAAATAATGCCTGACAATGACTGATATATTTGACTTCAGGACATCTCTGACTACATACTTTCTGAAAATCAAACATTTTTACTTAACAATTTAGATATTTTTTTTTAAAGTAAAAGTCCATAGAAGTGTATGATTTAACTTTTTCCCATGGTCTAGTGTTAAAAAAGTTAAAAAAAAAAATCGCAATACGTCGTAATATCGAATTGCATTACTTGTAGAATCACAATATTTAAAAATCACAATACATATCGAATCGGCACCCATAGGTGAATCGTCCCAGCCCTCCTACATATGTATCTTATAAATTTATCATGACAGTGTTTTTATGTGTTTCTAATAAGAGAGAGAGAGCAATAGAGCATGGGAGCATCCAAGTCCCTCAGGGTATGGGCTGAAGAGGCCACAGAAAATGTACTTATTTATTTATTTACAGTGGAAGAGATAAATGACTGTATCCCCTATACAGTAAATGCAATCACTGCAATGTCCACTTCACATATAAGCCTAAAGAAAATAAAGTGACGCAGACGGACCTCAGAACACTGTAACGTAAAGGAAGCTGATGGGAAAACAGAAACTATGTGGAGGTTAAAATGAGCCAGGACTGGAGTCACATTATTTTCAATCAATTCTAAATACCAACAGAAGCAGCTAGTGATTTAGTGATAATCAGACTTTTCCTTCTAATTTATCACTTAAAGAGTTTACTTTTATAGAGGCTGCAAAAACAGCAGAGTTTATCAAGTTCAATTAGAATATGCTTACTAACTAGTGTCTGAAGAAAGTGCTAAATGCTGTGGTACAATAGCGTCCACAATATGTGCTTTTTTCGCACCTTTCTAGCCACGTTCACTATCCAAGCATCCTTTTAGCATCGCTTGGTCTTGCTTGCATTTCTTACCTCTATAGCAGCTTTCTTTTAGTCTGAACCAACCCACGTGAGACCCTTTCTATGGTCACAGAACACAGCTCTTAATCATTACTTGAAAGCTGAGGTAATTCCACTCCCTGAACTGAAACCTAATTGAGCCTGACCTTGGCTACAGTAGCTCATTACCTTGAGAGGTTTGGGTGCATATATATTTCTTGATCAAGGCATCTGTAGGTTGAGTGTAAAGGCTGAGAGCATATTTGAGGGACTTCATATCGGAGCTCTTTTCGAGGAAGGTTTTCTTCAGCCCATTTCCTCCAGCATGGAAGTATTGCTGAAAGAAAAAAAGAAAACAGGAAAGAGCAGCTCAGATTTGATTTAATAATTTCCCAAGGTGAACAGAAACTTTGGAATAACTTTGAACATGATGAGTTTTGAGTGTATACACGACAGCAGGTTACAACCGGCTGAGAGAATAGCCTATAGGATTACGTTGACAGTATGCAGTTTACAAGGGACCAGACAAGAGACAGCAGTAATAGCCACTTTTGTTGCTAATTACCATGCATTGGAAACTAAAACCCATGCTTGGGTGGTTAATCCACATTTGCGCTGATAAGCCTGATCGCCAAGGACAGACAAGGCTGTGCTTTCTTTTCAAATGCTGTCACCACTCCCACGTGTGGAAGGTGGGAGGCTGGCCACGGACAGATCTTATTAAGAACGGAGGTGTTGCTGAAAAGAAGTGAAGATGAAGTACTTGGAGACACATTTCTCTCTCTACACTGTAACACATAATCATTATAGGGACAAAGGAGTATTTGTTGGGGTGTTAGTGTAGGCTCTGTTGTCGTGATTTACGTTAAAAAGTTGATACACACCAATCTCACACTTGTAGAAGTACTGGACAAGAAAACACAGTAGATAGAGGTATACACATTGTATACAGCTGCCAGGTGACATTTGAGCCACATCATCTTCATCACACAGAATGAGTCTCCCAATAGGGGCTGGGTGGTGATTATTTTTTGACTGGTGTCAGGGCCGTACTTGGGACTGACTTAGCATAGTAAGAGTCACTGTTTTACTGCCTTACTAATGACTCAGGAGTCCCAAAATTTGACTGGCGTGTGCCTCTCGTGAAAGATGCATAATCTGGCAAGCAGGGGGTGAGTCGTGGGTGGAGTTCATAAAGAGAAAGAGAATAAAATCACACACTAAATGGAAAATTGCATGCAATTAATCTAAAACGTAGCCTAGAGCAAATGCTAAATATATCCTATTAATAAAAGTTCATGCTAAATTGCATCCGCCTACCCCTGGGTCTATCAAATGAAATCAACAACATGTATTTCCATTTAATTTCAGCGATATTTACTGTTCCAAATTTTCAGACGCACTGAGCCTGTATGGAAAACAAATAGCTATCTTAACCCTAAATAAAATTGGTCCTGGCACAATGAACTTAAAGCAGCAGTGGGCAGAATTGGAGCAAATATGATTATAAAACGTAATTTAAAAAGAATGGTCACTATATCCTCCGGTGCTCCTAATGGCATCTGCAAGATTTCACAGATCGGAGGAAAACAACCTCTCGGAGCCGAGCTGGAGCCTGCCGTCTCTGAGCAGCTGTCAATCAACAATTTTCAACCTGTCGCTCTCTCTCCGGACTGTCCCCACCTGCTTCAAATCCACCACCATCATCCCCATTCCCAAACAACAAAGTGTTTTGAGAAGCTGGTTAAATCCCTCATCTGCCCCATTCTTCCCCCCACACTCGACCCCCTACAATTTGCATACCGCCCAAACAGAGGCACAGAGGACGCCATCGCCCACGTCCTATACACCCTCTCTCCCACCTGGAAGGAAGGGACACCTATGTGAGGATGCTGTTCGTGGATTACAGCTCAGCGTTCAACACCATAGTGCCCTCCAGGCTCGTCACTAAGCTTGAACACACCACTGTGTGACTGGATCCTGGACTTCCTGACGGAACGCCCCCCAGGCGGCGAGAATAGACAACCTCAATTCCACTTCACTGACTCTAAGCACAGGAGCGCCACAGGGCTGTGTACTCCCTCTACACCCACGACTGTGTGTCAACAAGAGCTTCAAACACCATCATGAAGTTTGCGGATGACACAGCAGTTGTGGGGTTGATCTCCCATGGCGACAAGACGGCTTACAGGGCGGAGGTGACCACACTGGAAAAGTGGTGTCAGAACAACCACCTCTCCCTGAACATCTCAAAGACCAAGGAGGTCATCGTGGATTACAGGAGTGGGGGGTTGCACTCACCACCCAGTCACCATCAACGGCACAGCGGTGGAGAGGGTGGACACCTTTAAATACCTGGGTGTCAACATCCATAAGGACTTGACATGGGCCACCCACACCACCGCTGTAGTCAGGAAGACCCAGCAGAGACTGTACGCTCTGAGGCGACTCAAGACTTTCAGACTGAAACCACAAATCCTCAGGGGCTTCTACCGGGGCACCATAGAGAGCCTCCTGACAGGCTGCTTCACCACCTGGTACGGCAGCTGCACCAACGTGGACCGTAAGGCGCTGGAAAGGGTGGTGCGCTCGGCCCAACACATCACCGGGTGCGAGCTGCCCCTGAGGGTCATTGAGGACACGACACACCCCCACAACAGCCTGTTCTCCCTCCTGCCCTCTGGTAGAAGATACAGGACCCCCGGGACTTTCACCAGCAGACTGAGGAACAGTCTTTTCCCCCAGGCCATCAGACTTTTAAATCGATAACTCATTTGACACATTCTTACACAAAAATATATCTTATACTGTATATACTGTATATATTCTAAATACATATGTTCTTAATATGCCCTTGTATAAAGTATTTCCTTTTATAATTGTAATGTAAATGTAATTATAATGTAAATGTAATATAATTTATTATTTTAATGGAGCTTCCCAGCAAAAAGTATGTCACACGTTTGTACCTGTACAACCGGCGTGACAATAAACATCTTGAATCTTGAATCACTCGCAAACTCCGAACAAACGGTCAAACTAGGCAGCGCTGATCAAATAGGAATCAATATTCTGTTACTGTAATGCCTATTTCTCACCTTAAATGTTTTCAGAAACGTCTCGTAGTGTACTGTTTAGCTGTAAAATGAGAAAGTTCGTGACCCGGCAGCCATGTTGAGAACAACTGAGGAAATACCAAGCACCGCCCACCAGCCGGAGCATAGCCAATAGGAACGCTCAATAGTAACGCTCTCTCTGAAATGACCTGTGATTGGCCAAAGTAGATTTTTAAAGCCTGAAAACAGAGCCATGAGGAGGTGCAAAAGTCTAGATATCTCTCAGAACACTTGAATTACAATATGCTGAAAAGTTATTATGGAACGTTTGCGCAATGATGCCAAAAATATACTAAAAGAAAACGAGACATAATCTTCTGAATAAAATAAATAAAAGTGCCGCTTTTAGAAAAAAAAGTGCAAACATAGCATTGAGCAGACATTTTTTTATTTATTTATTTATTACATTTCTTTCTACTTCATTTCCTAGTGAGAGAAATACGCCTCTGTGCTGCTCCAGTTGCTTCATGCTGTCATCTCTCTTACACTGTTGTTCGCTCTGGCAAACTGTCTACACACAATAAACAATCGATTTGATTGGACTCAATTGAGTGAAGATATTGCTGTAATAACTGGATTAGCTGCGCCTGTGGTTAATAACAGCGGCTGTAGGAAAGAAAAAAAGAACAACGCTACGTGAAGATTATTATTTATTCTCATTATTTATCAGAAATTGGTCATGGGTCGTGACAGAACTTACACTCAGTGCTGGTCCAGGCAGCAGTCTGGTATTTGGGGATGCCTCGTCAAGCAGAAACTACATTCTGAGAGCCTAAAAGAAGTCCTGCTTTTTATGAGTTCAATATCTATGTATTCAATAGTTTTGTCTCATATTCTTGTTTGTGAATCTTAAGGTATCGTTAAACATTCATGTTGTGGTTATGCATATGTTTATTCAAGTAAGAAAAGCCCTCGTCATGGCTTCAAAACCAATACACTGAAGTATATTGGTTGAGGAATGCTGCATTTGCTCTGGCAAAAAAGAGCAGTCAACTTCTTTCCCCTTTACCTTTCTTTCCATTCTTCCTTATATCTTTCATTATTATTTAATTTCTTTCTTTGTTCCCCTGTGTCCTTTTCGCCTCCCTGTTTCTTTCACTGTTTCCTATTTTCTTTTTTTCTTCTCCTCGAGGCTTATCAGCGGTTGGCATCTTGTGGTGAACCTCGTGAGGTTACACTTCTCTCTTGAGTCTACGATAAATCTACACAAACAAGTACTCCCATATATTTTCCATATACAGTATTTACTGTAATACCTATATCTGATTACAGGAAAAACAACGTATTTAAGTCTTTTAAATACATTCATGAAGGAAAAAAAGTGGCATCTATATTCTGATGTGAAGTCCATCCACACAAAAATATATCTAGTACAACAAAGCTGGATTTGGAGAGAAAGAAACAGCTGCCTTTCTTCTACAATCGCTCACAGGTCAGCGTCCAAAGAAAAGAACAAATAGTGCATTATTGGGAATCAGTTAAATGGACTGCATGCCATCTGCCACTAGTCCTCTAAGGGCCGGTGCATTTACTGATTATCCTACCCATTAGCTCTCACAGGTTCAGAGTTAAGTCTGGATAAATTTCCAGTGTCAGTGGGATAATCATTATATGCATACTTTGTTTTAACCCCTGCATTTATATATCCTCCTTAATACAATATGTACCTTTAGGATAACATTTGGATGTACTAGTGTAATACTAGTAGTCAATTATATATTTGTATTAGTCAATATGTACAGTACATTTGGCTCCTTTTAAATGCATCTCTCCCATTGTTCATCTTTTGTAGATTACAGGTTTAAAGCCGCTGTTCCTGCAATATGAAAAATGAGATACAAGTAACACTCTGAATAACGTTTCTTGGCCTGATCGGCCAATTCTCCTAAGGCATTACTGATCGGTGTTAATTGACTGTTCTCATTGGAATACTGATGAACAGAATTCCAGCGACATGATTGATCTAAACCTGCAGGTGGTTTCCTTGGAGACAGCAAAATCGATTAGTTTTCTCTGCACTTTATGATGCAGTGTTCTCCCAGTGGCACCTCACCATAACTCTCTTTCTTGTCCCTGTAGAACTGAGGCTCGGGTCTTGAAATTGTCTCATATCCCTTTACAACAAAAGGGAGTATGGCGGTAAATTAACAGCGCTGCATTTCACACTTTCTTTTGCTGAGAGGCTTTGGGCATCTTTTCATATTCCTGGATATTAATTACGTCTGCTCAGACGTGTCTAGACTAGTATTGTCATGTGTTTTTATAACTATATTGGTATTTTTTTTGTCAAGCAATCACTTTGATTCGGGTGCATCATCTCCTTGCAGCTACGAGAATCATCAAGGAGATAGAAGTACTATCAAAAAGGGGAGATTTCGAACAATTCATGCCAGCAGGTCTCGTTTGCAATTTGCGAGGCGACAGTTAAGGATAATATTTCTCTCCTTTTCAGTAGGATGACATTAAAATAAAATATTCACACACACTCACACACACTTACAGACACACAAGTAGTTTTTTCCAGCCCACGATGTCTCAAGGACATGAAATGAAACACAGCCTGCCAGTTTTCAGTGTCTTTGATTTACAAAATTCTCATTAAAGGCCATTTGCATATCTATGCTTTGCCTTATGTGGCTCTCCTGTCTTTTCTAAAGGTCAAGGTTAGCCATCCATGTGTCTCTTGCTGCACAGCCAACCGTGTAATCCACATAAAACTCACCTTGATGGTGGGAAGCACGAGGTCCATGGCTGCACACTGTCGTGGAGTCAGACTTCTGGCTTCTTCTCGAGTGACATGCTCCTGGAAGGATATCAGATCAAGTCAAACACTCGACAGTTGGCAAAACAGGAACACAAGTTGCATTCAAATGCTTTACATTTCAAGCTGTTTCCCCAGTTATTGTGTAAATGTTTAATGACCTTAGGTGAACCATGGTACCCGAGATCGAACATCTACTGTTTACAAAACAGCACCATTTGTAGTCAATTAAACTGCAGAGTACCTGATAAATGTGAGCCTTGCTGTCTCATAAGAGTTCTAAACATGTCTCTTAATGATGAAAAATGTGTTTTTGTCAATTCTAATTGAAGTTTTCCTGATTTGTGAATTGATTACAGCAAATAACTTCTGGCACTGCCTTATTTCCCTGGTGTTTCCCACAAAATGACATTCATGTTTTATGAAAAAGGGCTTTAAAGAAACAAAATCACCGATGCAAACACTGCTACAGACGTTGGTGCCAATCTACATAGTTTTGTGCGTCTGGCTTCTTGTTTGCACAAAAGCGCACAAGTTTGGATATCAGTTGATGAGATTTAATCAACATATTTACACTAGAAGAGTTGTGTACAATGTGCAGCTCTGTGAAAATGCACATACCATCCCCTCAAATTAAAGGCTGCCGATGAAACAAACATACATGTCTTTTTTTAATCAGAATATGGTATAGATTTAATCTATCACACGTTTGTTTTAAACCGACTTTAAAGAGCTGGTGTGAGACAGAAAATGCTCTAATCAACATCTGTGCTAAGATGTTGTCTGTTTCCGATGCCAAGATTGCGCTGGGACCACTTGATTTGTATTGACTCAGTTCCAGTAATCTCCCCATCCTGTGAAAACAACGTAAAGGCGGCCCCAAAATAACTGAAGGCTGCAGGCAGGATGAAAAACTTCTCTCTAATGAAAACCCCATGATGCAGATGTATGGAAACCCTGTTTGTTATTTGATGTCCAGAACTGTATATTCTTTAAAAAGAAATGGTTACCTTGCTACCACATTTGGGAGGGGAAGCAGATAAAACACTATAAATCCTCAGATGTAACATATGCTTAGGCAGATAAGCGCAGGCCAGGTATGACCGTGGGATTTGTGAAGCTCAAAGGACATGATTTTCAAAATAGTCCTGCACACGGCATTATTTGTTTCAGACAAAGAAAATATCAGCCCGATTAACTCTGGTGCAAATCCAATCCATTACATGGGTCAAAGGTCAGAGCACTTAAATAGTCATTTGAAAGATATTAATTTTGCATGTTAACCCCTGTAGTAAATGAGGTTACACACATGCATTAGTAATATAATTAATTGAATAAGGATGTAGCAAGAAACGCATTACTGTATATATACATACAGGACTACATAAAAAAATTCAGTAAGGTGAGGTGAAGCTTTTAAGTCATAATCATAAATGTCATGACGATGAAAAAAACACTTTAATGCTTTGGGAGTGAGTGAGAAACACACCCATCTGTATACTGACGTACTGTACCCACAAGTTCCCACAAAGGACATCTGGCAGAGTCCCACATAAAATATCAGTATGAACACACCAACAAGTAAACACAGACACACACACACATGTATAAATGCAGATAAACACACATTCAGTTTGCGTCCCCCGTATGACTCAGAGCTAAAATACCTCTCTGAGGTACTGTCATACTGCCGTTGTTAGTAAAACCACACTGAAACCACTGATCCATTCCAGTGCCTCACTACACACAGCTCGAGGGATTACACATCCTCCGGTCACATCAGCAATTAGATACCAGCCTGGCCAGTGTTGCACTGACTGAGTTACATTGTACAATGCAAAAGCCTGCAGTCGCTTACATACAGTAGCTATGCTTCCAAATGAAATAATCATTGTGCACAATTAGATGCAGGTGCTAAGAGATGCTTTTACTAGTATATTTCCATCCAAACAATTTTAGGATGAGAAGGATATCTATTTTATATTCTTGGTATCTTGGCATGATGCATTTTGACATTTACTTGAGTTTCTTGTAGTGCACTGAGTCTGTGTATATCTGTATTACCTATAATGCCGCTCATATATTGTTTACAATATAATACATCATGTTCAGCATTATTAGAGATCTCGTGTTTTACTGAGAAGACAACAAGCCGGTTAAGCTTAGCTAAAGCTTAGCTACAAACCAATAATTACCTTCAGTTTGGACAGCTGTCCCAAGTCCTTGGCAGCATTGAAGATCATCTGAGCTCCTTGCTGTTGGACAGACAAACATGTATACATTACACAAAAGGAAAATAAATTTGGAAACACTCAATAGATGACAATGATTATAGAAACAAACTAAGCAACAGAAGATGAAGTGGTAAAACCTTACACATGAACTAATTACTATAATTGTGTTTTAAAGGTGCAATGTGTTTTAGTAGAGCATGCGGCAGCTCCGGGAGACGTTCCCCCAGTTAACTCCAGTTCAGCCAGTGCAAACCTCAGCACCAGGGGTCTGATCCGAGGGGATCGCCCCGACTCCCCATCAGCAAACTTTCTGTTGCTGCCGATACACAGGTTAGACCCAGCGCTATGACTCCTGGCGCTGGTGTTTGAGCTGATTGTGGCTGCTTCCTGGGGGTCCGTCTCCCTGAGCTGCCAAGTGCCGACCACTTTCTTATCAGCGGGGTGGTCTCCTGGCCGCGGGGAGGACGGAACAAAGGTAGGGGTTGTTTTCTTCGTTTCTACCACTTTGGATTTTATGTAATAAACAAGCTAGCAAAGTGTACATGGACCCAGCATTTACTCTTTTTTGACGGCCAATATGGCTGTTAATATTCAAGAATTACAGCCATATAGAACAACTACCGGATATATGTTTTAAATAGCCATATAATAGCCTACGTATGCCAGCTAACGTAAACCCTGCACGGTCTGTATAGCCTCCAGTTAGTGGCACAAACACAGAGATGGCTAATGTTAACTGTAGGCCGACGCCACACATGAAGATTATAAGATAGCAGCAGTGTCACTTTGACCGTCTCTCAGAGTTTCAGCAGTGTGGTTGAGTTTTGCGTATCATTGCCCTGCTGTTAGTTAGTAAATTTAGATTGTATTGACCCCGTAGTATAGGTGAAATGCTGCCCCTTATTTCTTTGGAGTAGGTGATTTGGCATTACACATTGCACCTTTAAAGCTACACTATTTATTTTGGAAAATCCAAGTGACAGAGAGACGAAAATGAAAACTGCTTGACATGATGGCATTGAACTGCACTTTCGTGTTTCCATCGACAACAACAACAAAACAGTAAATTCTCTGAGATGAAAAATGTCAACTGGGCTCTAACAGAAGGATTAACAACTCAGTCTGTGTGTGTTAAGATTTAGAGATGCCATGTTTCATTTCCTGTACAGTAATGTGTATGTTATGAGGGAGCATGAAAGAGCTGAACAGATGGATGAAATGAGAGAGAGACAGGTGGAGAAGAGGAGTGAAGGTGGAGGGCAGGCCGAGAGATGAACAGAGTAACAGAAAAGGGAAAAAGACATAATTGATCAAACTCACACTCTGGTCACTCAGTGGAGGCAGAACAATTGTTCTCTCGATGGTGTTCAGGACGATTTTCCATAGCTCTTTGAGGACTCGTTTCAGCACAGTCTTCTCACAAATCTTGGCAAATAACATCAAACTGCAAAGCGGCAAAAGAAGGGCATTTGTCAGGTCAACTCTCGAGGCACGTGTCTCAAAATGAGCCAACACTGCTGACGACGCCAACAAGTGATGACGCCATCATAAATAATAGGATTTAATGAAGAAAAACACCTGTGATTCATAGAATAAATGCAGTAGCTCTATACTTTAATCTCACCCTATTGTGCAAGCCGGGTCTCAAAGAGAGGAGGAAGGATTTAGTATTTCCATATCATTAAGAGGATTCCCTGTAATACCCCATTGGCCTCAATGTTGCTTTGACAAATGGTTGAGAGCGATTCCCAGATCTCAGCTGAAGCATATCATCGCTGTGGTTCTTTCAAGAATGCCACGGAAGTAAACACAGTCCCTGGGTTCAATTAATCACAGATAATGCTGGTCTCGCTTGTCTTCAGGAAACAAATGTAAAATGGTGGTAATTATTATACTGCTGTATTCATGAATGGAAATGTGATGGGTGATGTTAGGTAATCTGACCCGCCAGATGGTTTTCCACACAGAACCATCCAAGAAGCCGTCATTCTAAATTGTTTGCAAAAAAATACTTGAACCATCTGTCAATCAAACTCTTGCTCGAGCCAGTCGGGAGAAAAGCGAAAATATCTTTTCCATTGAGAAAAGCCTTCAGTGCCGTTTTCTGCTCTTCTTTCTTTTTTTGAAGCTGTTGTTGTTTTGAACAAACAATCACCTGCCTACCATCTCTGTGCAATTTATAAGTACCTGTTGCTTCAACTACAACAATAATAGTCTTAAAACTAGATTTTGATACAAGCCCTCTATAAGATGGGACCATCATAAAGTAGTGGTGCTGGACTCGCCATAGTTGATATTGTACTTAAGTGGTCCCTAACACAATGAATCAAGTAACTAACATTAATTGGCATGCAGTAAACCTGGGTCTTTTGGAGGCCCTGTGTCCTGGGACCTTGGGGAAGTTCCCCACTTTCCTTACTTTCGAGAGAACTGGGCATACACATGAGAGGGTAGAAGTAGGCTGAAATTTGTGTCTTTATTGTAGTTTCTGATACAACCACATCATTCCAAAATTAACAGTGAAGAATCAAAGTATTCAGAAACTCTAAAAGGTACTGTGATGTGATTGAACTCTGACACCAGCCAGTTTGAATATGGGTGGGATCGGCCTGTCATTTAGGAAATTGTTTTTATCATCGGTGATATACTGTAACTGAAATAATATAAGTAGCAAGTAGCTCCCCCCGTCAGCTCCGTTCTCTTTATACATCCATGGTCAGCTCCATCGGGGCCGTTTGAATGTATTTAACATAAATGTCAGTATATGGGTGCTTTACAGTCGTAGCGTCGGCCGGTTTGACCACGGAGATTAGAGTGACGGCCGGCTTAACCGCACGTTACCGCACAACGTTGCCTGTCCATGACAGAGTTAGCATGCAGCTCTAGTCATGATGTCTTGCTCTGCTTTTCCTGGCAATGTGTGAAACCCAAAGTGTTTCCATACTTCACTGTAGTGTTTACCACTTTGGATTTAAAATGTGAGGGTGCAGGTCGTATCCACGTCGACCCTCCACCGCTTTCTACTTTCTTATTTTGGTTCACTTCGGCCAGCTGCAGGTTGCTTTGGTTGACGAATACGGAATAGATATGACGTCACGTTACTCAGCCTACAACAATAAAAGCGGTAAGTTCCCTTTCTTTCTTCACCATCTCCTTTTCTTCACAACATGCACAACATGCAAACTCCATCAGGTGAAACTTGATGGCAATGGATGGCTGAGCCTATTCACTCCTGAATTAATGACTTTTAATTGGTTTGCAAAAGAGATTGCCACTTACTGAAGACCAAAGTACAAAACTGCCTCACATCTTAGAAGTTAAACTCAGACGTTGCATTCAGCATATACCTACTTTTTATCCAGGAGGTCCATAAGAGGCCGGAGGACAGACTCTGCATCCATGGCAGCGTTGCTCCCTTTGGCCGGGCCTTTCATCTGAACCAGCTCCTGGTTCATCTGCTTCACACAGTCCTCGATCACACCTTTGAAACTGTGTGATGGAAAACAACAGTCATTTAAATCCTTTGCTACTGGGTTCATATTTTACACTGCAACATTAGACGCTAGCTCGCTGCTGCTGGTCCTATCAGATTATTGAAAATGTGTTAAGAGCAGGGGTGTCTTGTTCAAGATGAAATGTTTAGCGACTTGCTGTGCTCACTGAGCGTGGTGCTCAGCAGGAGTTTGAGTCAATTATGTTTTGAATACATCTCAATAACTAAGCAGTCTTGTAGTACACTTTCTTTGAAAGAACAAGACATGAATGGATACACTAAACTTAATGAAAATGATCCCCCTCCTCCTCCCCGCCCACAGACACACACACACTCATTGAGTCACGCTAATGCTCACCTGGAGCCAAACACTCCACTGAGCTCATCCAGCACCGTGTTGAGTTTATTCTGCAGCTCCTTTAGCAGATCACTGGCCTCTGCATCCAGCTGTCAGTGAAAACAGACAGTTACTACATCATTACACTCCATACACTAGCCCACACTGACTACAGCTCCGAATCTCTGCCTCTACTGGGGTGGAGGTGTTAGGGGGGAGACGACAGGCACAGAGGAGAGGTAACCTGCCTCGCTGGTGGCCTCCCACTCATTTTGCCTGCCATCTGTGCAGCGCGACGTTCTGAATACAAATGGACGGCTCACCTCCGAGCGCTGCAATGATGATTGCTTACCGAGTCATGAGACATGGTGTCAGCAAAGAAGCAGCCAGCTCGTGGTCTCTCAAAAGGGAATATTTTTATGCATTACTTCATAAGTTACAGTAGAGAGAGTACGCTCTCAGGCAACCCCGACATTGTAATATCTTTGGGGAATAAAGCTTACTCTCATATATAAATAAATCCTTGTATCTACAGATGTTTTGATACTGAAATCGTCTGCCTGACTTTTTATGTTCGGAAAAAATATTTTTTTGCCGCATGTGTTTGTTTCACTATGAAATCCATTTGAGTGTGCAATTTTCTAATATTTTGTTTATCATTTAGGATATGTTGGTGTATCTAGATTCATATCTGTAGCTATGCTTTGCTACTAGCCTCTTAAATCAGTGTACTATGTGCGAGAAAAATCTGTCATGACCTTGCAAAGAACAAATCTTAAATACCAGCTCATATAAACACAAAATTAGCAAAATTGATCCACAGCATTTATGTGCCCATGCATGGCATATGTATGTTGGGTTTCTGCAGCGCCATATTTATGAATGTGCATGTGATGGATGTGCAGATGTTCTTCTGTGGTTTTGGGCATATTCTGAGAAAAAATGCATGAGTGGATATGTGCTGTGCTGTGTGTGAGTGTATGTGTGCATCAGTGAGTAACTGCACGTATGAGTGCATCTGTATCACTGTTCGTCTCAGTGCTTATGAATTACGTTCGCCATGTACAAATGTCCAAACATTGATGTTTTGGATGGGGGTGGAGAGCAAACGTCGTTGAGGCTCAGTGCCTGAGATGGATGTGTGAGGCCAGGCACCGCACCACATGCATGACAGATCGTCATATTAGAACCTTTAAAGCCACGGAGCCGTACATCTCGCACGTTATAAAGGCAGATGGCTCAGCTGGGAAGCGAATGTGTAAACTAAACCTTTTATAGACATTGTTATTCTGCAGACACGCCTCGATCTGCAGCACAAACGGGACAGATTTATATGTCTGTGTTCACGTGTGCACACTTTCGTACTGCTGTCACCTCAATGGAAATGATCGCAGCGTGCAAGATTTTCCTGTCACAGAGAAAATTGACCACAGTAGTCCGAGTTGTTATTTTACTCTTTGAGTAAACGGATAACATCTTTTCCATCTTTTCAAATGATAGCAGAAAAATACTGTAGGCCTTGGTCTTATATCAGTCCATCTTGGCCTGGGGAAGGTTTGAGACTGGGCTCTAATCTGCAGCCTGGCAGTCTCTGAAATTGAGATTCTCCGTTTTTTTGCCATGAACACTGTGTCTTAATGGGAAAGCTGCTACAGGAAATTCACCCCGCTGTTAGATAAACCAAAGCACCTGTCACCTCCTGAGAGGAGAAAAATCCTTTCTGACTGTGTGGTTTCTGATACTCCGGTCAAATATCTACCTAAAGACTGCAATCCTGTCTGAAAGGCCTCCATTTCACTTGCTAAATGAGGCAGTTTTGTACTGAGGTTAATGAAGGTTCTTGGATTAACTTAAAAATGGGATATAATGTTGAGAATAAAATGTATGAATGTTATCTATATTCATGTATATTGGGTGCTATGAATAATAGATCCGGTGTCTAATGTCTTTCACTCTCCATTTGCATTGTCAGAAACCAATTCAACCTCCACTGTTATGCCCTCAACTGTTGTTGACAACTATAGAATTATGGTTTTAATCATATCTAACAACCAAAATCTTTTCAGATGGAGGTCCCTGAAGCAAATGTGTAACCTAATGTGTATCAATGTAGGGGTCCTTGACACGAAAAAGGTTGAGACCACTGGTATAGAGCACCTGGCTCCACTAGTTTCACTCAACGCTGACTGACGTCCAGAGTCCTCCAGAGTGCACACACTCTCCCCTGGCTGACAGCCTATCAACAGCGGCCCAGCTTTGCTTCCCTTCGCCTGTTTCAACAAAACAATATCTACTCGCTGCCAGGGCTGTTATTCCGAAACACAGTTTGTCCTCAGCAGTGCCAAGTAAATAAAGCTTTAATAAGCCACCATCTCTAAAGTGAGAAAAGCATTTAGGCAAACGGGCCGACGCCCAAAATAAAGCCTGATACCAATCTAGGGAGATCAGTCCATGATGATTCCATAAATGTGGGCACTGTAAGAGATTATTGCTAATCTCTGTTATTGGTAATGCTATGATAACAGCTCTTGGTAATTACATTGGCTCTCTGGGAGTTAATTGCTGATAGGGAACTATTGTGTGTAATGAATAGGCTACTGTGCAGAGAGGAAACTAATGGAAAACTTTCACCTGAAATACACCTCAGCTGTATAATTAGGAAGAGAAATCGGTAACACTTCATTTTACAGGTTCACAAAAATGTCATGGTAATTAGGTGATAATTAGCAAATAACAAACTTGAAATTTCTTTGAAATTACTTACAAATTTTTCCAATATTTACCTCAAAATTTATCGAAAATTACGTTATTATAAACATTTTTTAATAATTATACGCTAAAATAGCATATAATCGTTAAAATAGGGCCTTTAGGGTTGAGAAGCGGCTGTGCGCTGCTCTTCATCACACTTCTGATCAGCACAAATCTCACCATTGTGTGACTTATTGTCTACACAAATGTAACCTGGTAGCTAATGTCATGATTCAGGGAGCTTTTTAAGAAATTTTGAATAAGTTATCTACTAATTATTATCTATTCATCAGCAGACATGGAAATAAAGCATATCAATTAACTTTTTATTCTTTTCCTGGGAATGTATGAAATAAATTACCAGCTATTGGGGAATTAGCGGAATATAATTCTTGTTATTTTGAGATAAATATTGGGGTAATTAGGCATTAATTCCAAAGAAATTTCAAATTGGCTACTTGCTAATTATTACCTAATTACCATGAAATGAAGCGTTAGCTGGAAATGTTCTTTAAGATATACCGGATTGTCCGTTAACAATGAATATCCATCATTTTACTTTTCGAAGGGATGCTAAGACATCTGGTGTCATTATTCTTCAGACAATAACGGGCTGGGAGTGATCCAGGTCTAGAACTGCTAAATGTGGTGAGGTAGCGGCACATCAGCCGAGGGCACAGCTGGAGAGATTTGTAAGTGTTTGAGAAGCTCATTAAACACGGTCTGAAAAATCCTGTCAGAAGCATTTTGTGGCTGCAGCCTGGGGAATGGATAGAGATGATCAAAACCACAGCCAGCAACTTGGCGAGCCTCCGACGCCACTTTTTTTGCGTCGTGGAAAAAAAAAAAGGGGCAACAACAGACTAAAATAAATATCGCACTTCTAAATTAGCCATGGACAGAGAAGTGGCAGACGAGGGGGTAAAAAAAAGCAAGCTAAAAATAAAGATGGGATCGGGTGGGTTGAGCCACTATCCCCAAGAGCGCTGGGGATGGTGAGCTTGAGCAGCCTGTCCAGAGGGGTGATGGGTAATTCAGATTCCGTATGCTCTGTGGCACATGCTGCTGGGGGGGTTTTGGGGGAGTGGGGGGTGAGAAGCGTAGGAGCGTGAGGGGTGGCGGGGAGGCACAGGGGGGGAGGGGGCGTGCTTTTTTTCGTATCATTCGTTAAATGGTGGGAAGGGGTGTTGACGAGTCCTATTGCACACACCTTACAGAAGGACACAACCCCCTCCTCCTGGAGACAGAGAGAGAGAGCACAGAAAGGAAACGGGGGGGAAACAGAAGACACAACGACGGGAGACAAAACGCAAGGCAAGACAGGCGTTAGATACTGGAGGAGAGAAACATGCGTGTAAGTCATAAGAAGCCGTGGCTGCTTCTTCTCAGGGAAAATACTCAACGGTGTTCCGACAAACACATTTACAGGGTTTTAACTCAATATTTACAAAAAAAGGCCACACATGTTATACACAAGGGGGGGTTAGCGGTAGGGAAATAGTGATGGGGAACAAAGGAAGTAATTGAGGAAAAGTAGTAGAGGTAGAAAGGTGATAGTAGCAAACTGAACCACATGTCAGATTAGTCTATTGGATGGTTAAGTACAGAACTGAGGGGAAGGATTACAGCACATCACTGTTGGGGTCAACTCACTTTCACTTCGTATAAATGTCATCTGAAATGACCATTTACATGATCATGACACTGCATTTATTTCACAGCGGAGAGCAGATCTGAGGATGGAGGTTTAAGCCTTCGTATTAACTGGCATCAACCTTGCTGAAGTGTCCTTTACCAAGACATTGAATCCTCCGAAGCTCCGGGGATGCTGTTCTTTAGCCAACCTTGTGGTTTGACCTTCCAGTGGAAGAACGCAGATCACTGCGGTACTACATTGTAATAATTCATAAATTATATGCCTTTAAAAAAGAAAATCTTTTAATTTAGGATGGAAAATCTCAATTTATTTGAAAGTGAATTGCCCCAAAACGTGACACAGACACAGCAGAGATACACTTAGGTAGCCACAGACAGACCTGTTTGCCGCCCATGGACTCAAACATCTTCTCCAGTTGGACACGGAGCTGCTGGATGTTGTTGAGGATGATGCAGGGCTGTAAAGGTACAAGAATTAATAAAGCTAGATTGTTTTGTATATTACAGTGTACAATACAAGGTGTCAGAAGAACATCAACTATATATTTAATGGTGTTGACATCCTATAAAAACATACATTCATTGTGCTGTAAAAGGTTGTAAGCTCGAGACGAGCCCATATAATTGCAAGACATAAAAAAAAGTAAAATCCATCAGTTTTGATTTCCTGACACTTCATCTATACAAAGATGCTAGGTTTTCGGCGTGCCATCGAAAGTCAGCGGGGAAATGCAATACATAATACAACAGGGAGAGGACTGTCTGCAGTGAGTATGTCACACATTATCGATTCTCAGTTGCACAGCATGTTTAACAGATGACAGACATTAATCACACTGCTTTTTATGATGGAGGCTCAGAGTAATTCTTCAGAGTTTTCAGTCAGTCACAGATTATGTACATTATCTGCCCCAAAAACATACAAACAACACCCAAAAACTATGATAGTTGTATTTGATGGTACTAAAATGATAATTCTGCGCGCCGCAGGAGAAGGATGATTGGTGTCTTTCAATCCACAAAGCGGCCAATAGCGTCTCTGTGGCAGCACATAATGGCTCGCTCTCTACTAGATTTATGTGCATATTTGTATGGGAGAATAAAGATATTCTAATCTGAATAAAAGCAATCCCTCAGCTACATATTTCTAGCTTGAGAGAAAAATATAGAATAGAGGGTTCTGTCCACTAACACTCACACTGGATATATTATAATCTATCAGTTAAATGCCAGGGGCTGCTGTGACATCACTCAGGACTACAAAGAGAGAAAAAAAGACAGCTATTTCACAGTGGTGTATTTATTGATTTACAGTTTTCGGTTGGGTAGCGCTGTTTGAATGGTGTGATAGATAACAAGTTTGTCTGCAAAATATGATCAATATCAAGATATGTATTCATATCAGCAAAATGTTTGCCAAAGCAGATCTAATGTAGATACGTTTTTCCAAACCTGGGAATGCCCGAAGGGGTCTCAAGATAAATCTGAGGCTTCACAAGATGATTATGGAAATTTACAAAAAACGTTTTATTGTGACTTTTGGGGAAGCACGAGAGTCGCCTCACAGCAAGAAAGTCCTACAGGTTAGGATAACCAGCGACTCAAAATTGCCTGTAGCTGTGAATGTTAGCGTGAATGACTCTCGCTCAGTGGTGGAAGAAGTATTCAGATCATTTACTCACGTAAAAGTACCAATACAGAAAGGTAAAAATAGTCCATTACAAGTAAAAGTCCTGCATGAAAAACCCTAATTCAGCAAAAGTACATAAGTATTAGCAGCACAATGTAGTTAAAGTATTAAAGAAAAAGCATTGGTTTGGTCCCTTTGACTGATATATTATTATATATGACGTCATTAGATTATTAATACTGAAGCATGACCGTGTAAGCAGCATGCTACTTATTTAGCTGCTGGAGGTGGAGCTAGTTTGAACTTCATTATATATAGTTTTATATACAGGAACACCAGATATATCTGAGGAGTCGTGAGACAATTAATGGAAGAAGAAAGATGGAAAAGTTCTGATACACAAATCTGTTTTAAGTTTTAGGACTTTTTCTCCAATCTTTGATTGTTGGTGAGATATTGGATCATTTATTAACATGAAACCTTGTGAGAAGTTGAGAGGAAAAATCAATATTTGGTGGAGCTGTTAACACCTCATAGCCATCTGAAATATAACCCAGTCTGCACACTGCTTTTTGTACGATGTCAGAAGCCAAAAAGGTTGGAAACCACAGGTTTAGTCATGAACAATGTGTTGTTATATTATCCATTGTGTAAAATCTTCATCTTAAAAGTAACAGGAAACTTAAGCTTTCAAATAAATGTAGTGGAGTAGAAAGTACAATATTTCCCTTTGAGATGTTTTGGAGTAGAAGTATAAAGCAGCATAATATGGAAGTAAATTAAAGTACAAAGTAACCCAAGTACCTAAAAATTGTATATAAGTATAGTACTTCAGTACATGTACTAAGTTACTTTCCACCACTGCTCTCGCCCGATGTCTAATTTGTGGGTTTGTTAAGTAAAAGACTGTATGCTTTTACCCCTTAAGGCTTTTGAAAATCCTTAAAGCAAACTAAAACAAGAGCAAAAATTTAACAACTCATTTGTTTTAAGGGGTCACACGCCACATAAATTGGGAATCACTGTACTAGATCCTCTCTTTTAATGTATGGTTCAGTTTGTTGGCAGCAAAGACAGACACAGAGCCATTCTTGGTAAAGATGGCTCTGATGTGAGTCATGTACTATATACGTGACAGTCTGATAAATTAGAGATTAGGTTTAATTTGATGTAATCCTGCTGCTGTACAACTCCATCTGCCTCTTATTTCCTTCTTTCCATCATCTGTCTGTTCAGCCCTGTCTCAACGAGGGACATTTCATGTTTTCTCTGGGACGATTGTAACGAGCCTGTCAACACTGTGAAGAAACATCTGCCTGCTCCGCTAGCACCCTGTGTGTTATATCTCACTTCAACTTCAAAGACCAGAGAGGATAATTAGGCCACTCAGAAGGCTCTGCATTTAGTCATCCATCACATTAAACAATGGACAGAGAGCCCGGAAAATACCAAAGACTTTTCCCCAACTATTAGCTGTGAAATGAATAATTGCATCTTGGTTAATAGAGACACTTTGTTAAGTGCATTACAAAAGGCAGGGCAGGGCTTAGCGTAGAACAGACTGGCCTGCTAACTCTCTCCCCACAAACCGTTGTTAGAGACAGTCCTCATGGAAACACAATCATCTGAATAACCATATTTGCATTTCGACCACTCAATGCAACCTTGGCTATTAACATTTACAGATTTTGAATGTGCACTTACCACGTTCTCCTTGCTCAAATACAAAGGAAAGTCCTTCGATATGATTGCAGCATATTGCAGAAGAACTTTGTTGATAGTCTGTAGGGACGGAGAGAGACAATTTTATAATTACAGTTTGTTTGCTTGCTGTTTTATTATTGAATTTCTGGAGCTCACTAAAGAAATGTAATAATATCAAACTAAATACACAGTGTCTTCTTAGCTCAATAGCAAACTCTTTAACTGAGTTATTACTCCCCACAGTATTCTGGATTTACTGGGGGGGGGCTTTCCAAAAAGCCTGACCTTCGCAAAACGGCACATGAAGTGAGCCAGAGCCTGCGGGTTTGGACACTCCAGCTTCTTGATGATCTCAAAACTCTGGTTTAGTTGAGTGAACACATCCACCACCGAACAGGAGAAGAGGGCGTGCTCCGAGGTTTGCTGGAACTGTAGCAGGATAGAGAGGGGGAGAGAAGGGCATGAGGGTGGAGAGAGAGAGATGGAAGAAGGAAAAGATAGAAAGAAACACATGTAAGATCTCAGAATAGTAAGACATTATTTAGGCACAGTGAAGAGAACGTTCCATTAATGTACCAATTATTTTTTAACTACATCACTCACAGAGCAATCTAGACCACTTACTGCCAATTACTAACTAGCAGGTGTACTGTTAACCCCCTTTATGTGTGAATGCTCAGTAACAGCTGAGGTGCACTAATGACATTTAACACTTAAACTCTCCGAAACTCTAGAGAGTTATGTCTTAAACGCTTATGAATTTCCGCATTTATTCATGATTGAGATAAAAGTCATATTCAATCACATGTTTTATGTGTTAAAGTAAAGATGAATCATGGTTTTAACTTCTGATTTTGTTCGGTGGACATCCTGGGTTACACAAATCACACCCGTAAATCACAAATGTATATTGCTATGCGATGCTTATATGTGTTTAGCTAGAAGATGCATCAATATATTGCTATAATTACTAGGGGTGGGAAAAGAAATCAATTACGTATCGCAATTTTACGATTTTGAAATTGTTTTTTTAATGCCACAATCTATATATTTGCTTTATTTGAGTTTATGCGGAGGTAGAAGGAAGTTACTGCTTTTATTTTTGTAGTCTGAGTAACGTTATGTTATATCCGTTCCGTATCTGTCAACCAAAACAAACCACAGCTGGCCGCAACGAGGAAGTACAAAACAGCAGAAGGTCGGCGTTGATACGGCCTGCACCATCACATATTAAATTGAAAGTGATAAACACTAAACATACAGTAAAGTATGGAAACACTTTATTGACAGGAAAAGAAGAGCTAGACATCATGGCTAAAGCTGCATGCTATCTCTGTCATGGACCGGAAACGTTATCTTATTGCGGTAACGTGCGGCCAAGCCAACCGCACTCATATCTCCGTGATCAAATCGGCCGATGCTACAACTGTAGAGCACCCATATACTGACATTTATGTTAAATACAGTCAAACGGAGCTGACCATGGATGTATAAAGAGAACAGAGCTAACGGTAGCGACGGACTTGATGAAGTTAGCAGAAGCATACACATGTGACTACGTCCGGTTTTCAAAATAAGGTGTTAACAAAGGGAACTTTATATACAAAATACATATATGGAAATAAGACTGATTGGATTATATTCACAAGAAGTATAAAACATTACATGTCCCTTATAAATTAAAAAGAAAATACCACTAATTTGTGAGGGAAATGTCTTCATTCTTTAATTTTTTGCTAGAAAAACAACTTAATAATGCCTGACAATGACTGATATATTTGATTTCAGGACATCTCTGACTACATACATGCTGAAAATCAAACATTTTAATGTATTAATTTAGATATTTTTCAAAGTAAAAGTCCTCAGAGGTGTATGATTAAATTATTTCCCATGGTATAGTGTTGAAAAAGTTAACGAATCGCAATAAATCATAATATCGAATTGCAATACTTAAAAATCACAACACATATCGAATCGGCACCCCAAGTATCGTTATAGCATCGAATCGGGAGATAGGTGTATATCTAATAATTTCTGTGCAAAACTTGTTTTCTGAAGCTTATGAACATTTCCTCTCATCGTATGCCTTTTACTGCTCTAAAAATCATGTTTTGCTTCCTGTTTTTATGAATATTTAATTGAAATTTCATTCATATTCCTGTCTTGTGATGTCTCACTGTCAGGAGGAGTGTTTTTGACTGTGTGAAATTTCCTTTATCCCCCGACAACCCTCCTTCACAAGAGGTAAATTTAGTCTAAGCAGGCTGTCCTTGTGAAGAAGAGAGCAGTCTTAAGTGGCTTGGTTGATTTAATATAAAGTTACATATTAAGAAATAATTCAATGCTTTACTCACTCCATCTTTCTTGTCCCTTTCCAGCGCTCCATTGACGAAATCCATGGCAACATCCTCGTTCTCATCAAGCCACTGAATGACGAACGGCTCAAACCACCTAAAAAAGAAACACTTTGTATAATTGAAGGGTCAAATCATCAACGTTTTTTTTTAGCATTTGGTTCATCTCATCTTTCAGGATCACCAGACGAGTTTGGGTTTAGTGCATTAGAAGAATTCAGAGGCTTTTTAGTTATTTTAAATTATAGGCAACCACTGTATTTAAGGGAGATCAATACAAATTGATTGTGTTGCACTCAAATGGGTATCCTGAAAAGACCTAGCAGATTTCAGTGTGGTTTTGGCCAAGGCTGCAATCCATGAAGGCATTGATATCAGGTTTCAGTTTGTGGACAGATTAGACTGCGAGGCTCAGACAGAGGACAGCAGAGGACAGGACAAGCCGGGGCAGATGAATCGGGTAAGGAAGTACATTTGTTAGTGGAATAATAATGCCGTTCTGTCTGTTTCACTTTGCCATTTCCTTGTGTAATATGGTGCCTGAGCTTGTCCTCAGAGCAACGGATGTCCCCCCCAAAACGTCTTTGTACTCTGGCTAAGGACATCTGCTACAGGAGGGAGAGCCAATAAATAAGGTGGGCGTGGCGACAGAGAAAGAGAGGAGAGAGACGGGCAGACGAAAGAGAAAGACTGAGTGTGTGGAAGTGTGTGTGTCTCTGGAAGAATCCGTCCAGCTGGAGACGGTGTTTGAGTGACAGTGTTGTGGAGGGGGAGGGGGAGTCATTACTCTGATGGAGTGGCGGGATGGGAGAGGGCATTGCGTTCCTTGCTTGCGTTACACGTGTTTACATTGCAGCTATCCCCGCTGCTTTGCTGCACATGATTATGCATGCACAGTAGAAACCAGGGCTATGGGAAAAGAAGAACAAAAACATGCTTCTAGGCTATGAATTTGTCTCTTCATCCAAAACCTTTTATGACCAGCATGTTTAAAGGTTTGTTAGAATAAACTGACAGCACAGATTACATGACGATTTTACAGATTCAGTCTTAACCAGATACTGATCTAATCTACCATGATTGACAGTCTTATATGTATCACATCGTTGACCATTACATAATAATCCTCCTTATGGTTTCTGTGGTACTGGAATATGATTAAAATTGTTTTCAAAATGACTTTATAATTAATTATGAAGTTATTAAAATACAGTTTTGGTCAGGACAAATTATTCCTCAGGCTACAAAACTTTGCTTTGAGCATAAATAAACACTGAAATGTGTAATGTTGACTATTGGTTGAAGCAAACAAAATCATCTGTACTTATCTTAATTTGATCAAAAGAGAATACAATTTCATCGTGAAGGCAATGAACAATTTGATATTTACATTTCTCTCAACTCTGAGTCAGTCAATCTTTTCCTTAGTTTCCTGTAGCCCTGTTTGTTTTAACTTTGATGTTACAAGCAACCCGTTCATTTTCTTTTACACATACAGTAATCACATTTTAATTTCACTTAAAAGAGTATCTGCATACTTGTGCATTGTCTGCACAGTAATGTGCATGCATGTTTGTATGTTTCTCTGCATGTACAGTACACGTGTGTGAAAATGAGAGGACACTTACAGAGAATACTCAGGAGGAACGTCCTTGAAGGCCGGCAGGTCACGAACATACTCATTGTGGAACCATTTGACTTTGAAGTGAAGATTCATGTATTCAGTACTTTTGCATAGGCGGTGCTTGTCATGCTCTGTAAAGCAGATAAAAAAAACAACGAGAAGCACATTTTAGCATATAGGCGTATATACGCAGAAGTCACAATTCTTGACAGATAAACCTTGTTTTGCAATAATTATGGAGTCTCGCACATAGGACAACCTGTGGACTGATTAGAGAGCATGTTAAATTGTAGGGCAGCACAGCAACGTCAGATTGTCAGTTTATAATATAGAAAATGTGTTGCATGTGCTCTGGACAAAAACAAACAGCACCTCAATTTTACTTTAAACTGCTTTCTCCGCCAAAAAACTCACAAGCACAAATATAGTTCACACACACACGCTAACAGAAATATGCAAATATCTTAATAAGCATAAAAAAGACCTGGAGAGCAATGGTTGCTTTTAATCTGACACCTTAACAGACTCAATTATGTACAGCTTTGAGCTATCAAAGAATAAGGAAATAAAACCGAGCCTGTGAATGTGTCCAGCTCCCTTCAAAAGAAAGAAAGCCCTCGCATGACTGCAAACCAACCGAAGCTAAAATGGATTAGACTTTCACGTCAGCAGACAAGGCTGCTGAGTCATTTAGTCTGGCTCACTGTAGACATTTCAGAACAATTAAACATTTCCATGGGATCACCTGGAGGAGAGATGGATGGGGATGGCGCTAGAGAGGGAGTGAGGAAGCAAGAGATGTTTGAAAAGAAAGGAAACCAATCAAGTTGGATGAGATAGGAAAAAAAAAACATGAGAGAAAGACCAATAAGAAGAAAACTATTCTACAGCTGCTGAGGTTGGTAAACTAACTCTTCTTTCCTGCAGATGAGACAACGGCACGAAGAAGAAGGAGAAGAAACAGAGGAGATGAGGAAATATCTAGGCAGCATAGAACATCATGGGAGCAACCTTTGTTTCATGAAAATAAACACAAACACACAACATTACATACAAAAGAGATTCAAAATACTGCATATACTGTATATATACTGTATATTGGGGCTGTCAAAATTAACGTGATAACGCATTGATGCAAATTTGTTTTAACGCCAATAATTTCTTTAGAGCAGTAACACCATTTGTGATGTTTAGGTTGCAGTGGGCTCAGAAGATACTGGTGTCATATGAAACTAGAAAACCTATGAAATCCATTGGTACCAACCATGTCATACTAGCTTGTTATGAAGGAGGTTAAATAACGCTCCAAACTTATGCTAAATTTGGGCGAGGAAAAACTGGCATGTCCATTTTCAAAGGCTTCCCTTGACCTCTGACCTCACAATATGTAAATGAAAATCAGTTCTATGGGTACCCACGAGTCTCCCCTTTACAGACATTCCCACTTTATGATAATCACATGCAGTTTGGGGCAAGTCATAGTCAAGTCAGCACACTGACACACTGACAGCTGTTGTTGCCTGTTGGGCTTCAGTTTGCCATATGATGATTTGAACATAATTTCTTTGCTAAATGCAGTACCTGTGAGGGTTTCTGGACAACATTTGTCATTGTTTAGGGTTGTTAATTGTTTTCCAATTACTAATATATACATACATTTCATAAAGTAAGCATATTTGCCCCCTCATATGTTGATAAGGGTATTAAATACTTGATAAATCTCCCTTTTTGGTAAATTTTGAACAGATAAAAAATGTGCGATTAATTGGCGATTAACTATCGACAATCATGAGATTAAAAGTGATTTCAATACTTCAGTCTGGACCAACCATAAAAATAGCATTGGTGGTTTGTTCACACACTTACAACGACCTTTGTTTACTGCCAAGGGAACTCTTGAGGCCAGGCAAATAAAAACTGTTGTCTGTCATGCGCAGTGGTGGAAGTCAGCGGGCTGAGCATCCCATCTACTACCACCAGTAAAAATTGAGTTCACTGAACCATGACCACGGTCTTCCCCTGACCTTCACCAAAAAGCGTTTATTACATAAACCTAACCCAACCGTAACCATAGAGGTGGCAGTTTGAAAAACACTCAGATCTCTTGTGTCGCATTCAGCATTGTCAGTCCACATTTGTTTACATTCCAGTGTTGTGTGAACAGAAAGGCATCCTCAACTACACTGAACAATCACCTAGTAAATGCTGTATGTGTATTGCATGACAAAACTCCCAAACTCGGTTCTTACCTGAGGCTAGTCACCATGCTCTCCCTCTCTCTGTGTCACGCCACCCCTTCCTATGTGTATATTTCACCCTGTCTTTCTCTATTAGCTGCTCTCTGTTTCACTTTTTTTGTCCAAGCTTTTCTTCTTCATTTTGTGTACTTTTTATTCAGTATGCAAATAGCCATACAATCCCTTTCTCTGTGGGTAAATTGCAGAAATCTATTTTTTGGTTTAGCAGCAGTTTTCCACAGATAAAATGTGCGAAGAGTTAAAGCTACATCTGATCATAAACGGGTATTTGACACACCATTGGATTTGCCAGGTGTGAACTAAAATCCATCTCAGGTGTACCGAGACTACATTTAGCTTTAACTGGAAACAAAAGAAGCAGTGAATTTAAAGAACAGTGATAGATTTATTTTTAATTTTACGGCGGGTGTTTCTAAAAGGTAAAGCAGAAATAAATACAGACATATTCAGACACTGTCTTCCAGATACAAGATACAAACATTCACGCAGCATCAAAGACATTTAAATCCACGCATTGCACCTTGGCTGTCGTGTCTTAATCCTGATAAGAACCTTTGTGCTTAACTCTGATGAATAGTGCACAGCTTGCCAGCCCACACTCCTTTCTAAGCTCGGAGGAAAATATTTACATAAGTGTAATTAACATATTTACCTGTGGATTCAAATGCACAATGCAGTATTTGACTGGAATGGAGAAGATAATGAGGGCTACACTCAAGTCAGTCTGTTATATTAGTTACTGCTGCTCAATTCAAACCTGCTTTTGAAACTGAGGTTAGACTGTACGTCATTAAAATCACAAGGCTAAGCTGTCATATACAGCATGTGTGTGAATGTGTGTGCACAACAAATAGGATCAACTTAAAGGGGATATATCATGCTCATTTTCAGGTCCGTACTTATATTTTGGGTTTTTACTATAACATGTCAACATGCTTTAATGTTCAAAAAACACATTATTTTTGTCATACTGTCTGTCTGAATATACCCGTATTCACCTGCTGTCTGAAACGCTCTGTTTTAGCACCTTTTTTAAGACCCCCTCCAGAAACAGCCCAGTCTGCTCTGAGTGAGTGAGTAATAACGCTATGCTGAATAGTTGCTGTGTAGTTGGTTGTACCTACAATAAATCCCAAAACGCTGATCTCCAATTTTTTCCCCTGCCGTGTCCTAATAAAGATATAATTGAGGGGCTTTATGGCTCCAAGCTATAGACCAGACCAGCATCGCGTCATCGCCGAGGCTGAGCTCCCTTTTGGGGGAAATAAACTCGCTGTCACAGGAGTAAAAATTATGAAAAGCTGTTGTCTAGCGGGTTAACCGAGGCTTTCACACTGAGATTTGAGGCACACATGATATGTTAATATTCACTGTCAGTGTGGTAAATCGCTAAATGATGCTGGTAACAGTGACTAGCATGGCTAGCTAACGTTAGGTTGAGTGTGAGGCTGCTGCAGTAATACAGTCATACATTAACGTTATAGCAGCATCAGACTGTCGTCTCCTACTAAATCTTAGCCCATAGATCAAACAGTTGACTATTAACACGTTGGATTTGTACAGACAACACTTGGCCGAACGTGATTCAATCAAATATATATAGATGTCTAGATAAGCAATATCCGGCCACTGTGGTGGACGGGAGAAGACTGAAGGGACATTGCGGCGATGAACCTTAATTTATTAACGAATCGCGAACGCTCAGTTTCAGGCAAGATCGCAAAATAATTGTTAGATATGTGTATAAAACAAATGTTTGTATAACAAGAGATGAATGCATACAAACTTGTCAAAATTATAATCCAAACATACGTCAAAATGCATTGAAGTCTATGGGATCTTTGGGGGGGCGCGGTGTTGATCTTTTGCAGAGTCTCCGTATGTGCTGGTCTGATGTGATATGTGACATAGGAAGGGGATCCAAATCTGAATGGCTTGTTTGTTTTCTGGTTTAGGCAGCCCACAAAAAACTGTCTGGGTTGTCGTATTTCACAGAACAAGCACTGAAAAAGTGAGTTTCTCATGATATGTCTCCTTTAAAATTTGTGTTATTGTAAAAACAATGTAGTTGTGAATAGAAAAACGAGTGTCCCCAGGATTAAGCATTACTCATTCGAGGCAGTGCACTAGTTTGACAGTGTTTGTATCTCCTGAGAAAATGTGTCTGATGCATAGACCTGTGTTACTTTCAGTATAGCAGAGACAGTGGGTGTGAAGACAAATACTGAATAAGAAAAGGTGGATAGTTGCCATAGCCACCATGGCTTTACACGTAGGTAACAGAGTGTCAGAAATTGGATTAGCAGAAAATCACAGTATGAGCAGGTGGTCTGAGATAAATGCATCGCAAAAACAGCACAGAGTAACATCTTTATATATCCCATGATATGAGAAAACACTGTGTTTTTTTTTAGTTGAGCAGCAAGCCACTTTCTCCACTCCCACAGTAAAAGCCCGAGGTGGAGTTTGTTCAACTTGCACATAGATTTTAACATCTAATTATATTTTAACAAATCCCAGGAGCCACACTAGGAGACTGTTTAAAGTCTTGCAATGTCCTGCCGATAGCTGATGTGAAAAGCCACAATGCTACCAGCACCTGAGGGTCATTTTCTTTTGGAGCCAAACACTGGGAAACGGCAGGGATCACTGCTTTCATCAACACTATAACCTTCAAGACCGAAGTGGTTTTGATGGCTGGAATTGCCGAGGGATTTAAGGTTTCACCTGGATTCACCTAGTCAGTCTGTGTCATTGAAGGAGCAGGTGGCTTAAACATTGTGAATATTGAGTCGAGATTGTTTTACGAGAGATGGCCTGCAGTTATTCTGCCGCAGAGGCTGTGTAATATCTGAGCAGAGGGATCCACCGTGGCAGTGCCACTTTAATAACTGAGCTGGCTCTGCAAGGCGGCTTATACACATTCAGGATGGACACACGCACGCACGCACGCACGCACGCACGCACGCACGCATGCACACACCATCACTGTCACACCATCACTTTCACACACTCACAGTCACCTAAAAGAAGCAGATGGAGGTCAGTTGGGAGACAGAATCGTAGAGGTCAGCAGGTGTTTTGTTTGGTGCTGCCAGACAGGTTCTGCCAGCTTGCTATAAGTGAGCGTTTGCACAGTGTGTGTCTACATTTCATCCACTCAAACACCGTATGCAGTATATACTAGGGTTGGGGCAATACATCTATAGTTGTAGGATCTTTTACTTTGGAAAATATCTAAATTAATACAGTAAAATGTTTGATTTTCAGCATGTACTGTATGTAGTCAGAGATGTCCTGAAGTCAAATATATATTGTCAAGCATTATTTTTTTTTCCAGCAAACCCAAAAATCAAAGAATAAAGACATTTCCACTTCCCATGAGATATGCACATAAGTAAAAAGAACAACACGTTTGGAAAAGGAGATTCATTTTTGTTTCAACACCGTTAAAGAAGTCAGAGCAGTCTCAAGCCTTATTAGATGCACTGCACACTTTCTATGCGTTTGTATGTTACAGTAACACCAACCCATTGCACTGACAGATTTTCAATTTTTACATCAATACTAGAAGTGGGAATACAATTATAATGTTTGTTCTGAACACTGGCTTTAGAGGAAAGCTCACACAAAGCGGATATGTACATCCTTGGGATATCATGCATGTTCCATGAGTAAAGATCTGTTATACAGTATGCTTATGTTTCTTGTCTACAAGTGGGACTTTTTGCCAGGGTCACAAAAGATATCAGGATATATCCTGAGAGGAACTTCATTATTCATACCGAACAGCATGAGGAGTACACACCATTGTCGTAGATCACCATTACTGATGCATTGGCTATTAAATACAAACATATTCTAACACACAATGTTATTTATTCTTCTGCATTTCACTGACTGAATGGAATGACTCATGGTACCGGCCACATTTTCTGCAATAACAATTTCCTTTCAAGCTTCAAAATCGGTGGTTTGAAGGCAGAAGTATCTGCCAGAGGTTAAAAGAGCGTTAAGTTCCTGAAAAGATTTCATCTTTTCAAAACTCTTCACTTTAGGAGTCATAAAGTTCACATCCTCTCTCTAGAAAATGGAAGCACAGAAGGACAGAATGTGCTTCTTTGTACACTGAATGAAAGCAAAAGGACATAATTTTCCTTTCACTGGGCCCAATGTGATTGTTTGAATAGAGAGAATCTGAGGGGAAATGAAGCCGCAGGGGGCAGTGTTTTAAAAATACTGCAATAAAACATAGAGAAGATGCCCGACGTCAGAATGAGTCATCTGTTTTTTTATTAAAATGCTTTTACATTTTTTATATTTAAGAATTCCAACTAAAAATGCTTGATTCTTGGGTTTTCAAACACGGTCAAAGCCTCATCAAAAAAATTTAATCACAGGCTGATGAATGTGATTAATTTATCAGTCAATGATGAATTTCACTTTCATGACAGGAATTATTTTGTAAAGCTGAGGTGTCAGATTCTTTCAGAGGGCCAATCTGTCATTTTGGAAGGTAAGTGAATTCATATTTATTTATGCTGTTTATGCAAATCCACTCTCCTGTGACCTCCTCGCGCTGTCACAGGGATTGACATGTTAAAAATAAATAAATAAAAAAGCATTTCACATGCTGTTCACGTGCAGGCATGTTTGAATGTGTGCTATTCTTGTAGCATCACAAAGACTGGAGCAAGCAACGCTACAAGGTCTTAATTTACTGACCTTGAAATTAGGGCTGGGACGATTCGCTGATTCGATATGTATTGTGTCTTTAAGTATTGAGATTCAATATTTTGATTTATTGCGATTTTTGTTAACTTCTTTAACACTAGACCATGGGAAAAAGTTGAATCATACACTTCTAGGGACTTTGAATTTGGAAAATATCTAAATGAATACAGTAACAATGTTTGATATTCAGCATGTATGTAGTCAGAGATGTCCTGAAGTCAAATACATCAGTCATTGTCAGGCATTATTTATTAATTTTATTCCAGAAACCCAAGAATCAAAGAATAAAGACATTTCCCTCACAAATTAGTGGTATTTTCTTTTTAATTTAGATGGGACATGTAATGTTCTATACTTCTGGTGACTATAATCCAATCAATCTTATTTCCATATATGCATTTTGTATATACAGTTCCCTTTGTTAACCCCTTATTTTGAAAACCGGACATAGTCACACGTGTATATTTCCCCAACTTCGCCAAGTCCGTCGCTAGCTCTCCCATCAGCTCCGTTCTCTTTATACATCCATGGTCAGCTCCAACGGGGCCGTTTGAATGTATTTAACATAAATGTCAGTATATGGGTGCTCTACAGTTGCAGCGTCGGCCTATTTGAACACAGAGAAGAGAGTGACGGTTGGCTTGACCGCACGTTACCGCAATAACATACCATTTCCTGTCCATGACAGAGTTAGCATGCAGCTTTAGCCGTGATGTCTAGCTCTGCTTTTCCTGGCAATGTGTGAAACCCAAAGTGTTTTCATACTTTACTCAATGTGTAGTGTTTACCACTTTGGATTTAAAATGTGATGGTGCAGGTCGTATCCATGTGGACCCTCTGCCGTTTTTTACTTTTTCGTTTCGGCTCGCTTCGACCTGCTGCTGTTTGTTCTGTTGAAGGATACGGACCGGATATGATGTCACGTTGACATTTTTCAACTTGCTGACATATTTTGGCAAAGAAAAAGGTGAGTTTAATATAATTATAGCAGAAATACCGGTGAGGCCGAGTCTGTAATGAGCTAAAGATTTCCATGAAAAATCACTCTCCTCTCTACATCACTGAACTCCCTCACCAGCCGTATCCTCCGCTGCAACAGCTGCGTGCTTCATCGCCTTCCTTCCAACAGGTTCAATTGTTGCACAGTTAACTGCGATAGGGTGTGATACAGCAGAATTATGACTGCGATTGCAAAAATGCAAACTGCAAACTGCATTATAATGGTTAATTTTCTGTTTATGCAATCATGCAAATGGCTTCCATACATTTGCACCTTGCCAATCTCCACTTCCTGCACAACAACAGTATGCCTAGAGAAGCCAGTCTGGTCTCTCTTTTTTCATTTAAGGAGACATTTTCATTATGGACCATTGTGATTGGTACAGCTGTTTAATAGATAATGTGACTGGCTGAGAAGATAATGATTAATCACCACACCCATCCTATTTATGTTCCACTTCACCTGTGCTTTAGCCAATATATATAAACAAGAGTATCAAGCGTGCTTGAATGCGCTCATCTGTAACCATATGATCTAGCATTGCAATCAGGCCGTTAAAATAGGGCTATGTGTGTGTGTTACATTGTGCATGTGTGTGCGCATCTGTGCATGCAGTTGTGTGAGTGTGTGTGCCTTTGTGCCCTGCTGGTTGTAAACAGTGTGGGCGGTCCTGAGGGAGGAGTAGGCTCAAGGTCCCTGGTGAGGATGTCATCTTGTCTGACTCGGCCCACAGGGACAGACAAACTCACAGGAGACTCACTCACTCTCTGCCTCATTGATTTAAATGCCGTGGATATAATGATGAACTGCAGCGGCTCATCGCAGCATTTCCACTCTCTAATTACTATTCAGTGAATATATCTATCTATGTGTGGTTGGGCAGGTTCGCTCGAGACTAAGGAGGACCGGAATGGCAGCCGAGGCCAGTATATTTCTCTCTCTGTGACATAATTCCTTCATCTTTGCCTCTGACCCAGTTCTGTCAAAGAGCCTCCTAAGATGTATCACAGGGGCCGACTGACACAGCTCTACTATAACACCAGAGCCCACAGAGAGACTAACTCCTGTTGATGTGACTCAAACATATAATGCATTCGGACACAGACAAATTTATGACTTACTAATGTAAGAGTCCGCGCTGCCGCAGTACAGTGAATCACTTTTTTAATACAAATTTCCACTGCAAAATGTAACATTTGGGAAATCTCCTGTTTGAAACCTATCAATGTAAAAAGCCATGTGCTGTAGCTATGCTGAAAACCGCAAAAAAAGGCTTTAGAAACTAACAGTTGGAGAACACAATAACAAATTAAAATCACACTGCAGGACAACACACAAGCTTTAACCATGCCCCAGCCTCGTACACAATGTATTTCTGTGGGAACAAAACTCCCCTACCTGAGGTACATCTGAAATTCAATTAAAATATTCGAAGGAGTGAAGCTGTTCCAACAGGCTGAAGATGAGTAAATAGGCTGCTGGAGCATTAGATCTTTAATGATATGCTCCAGAGACCACGGCCATTAAACAACCATACAGTGAATATGCAGCAGCGTGTACTGTAGAACTTCATCACACAAATATTCTGAAGTCCAGAAGTAGCACCGCTTTCTCTCCTCTTGACAAGACATCCTTGTTTGTTGACTAAACACTGTATGATGATGACTGATGAGTGTCTGAAAACCCAATTTACAACTACAGAGCAGAGATAGGACTCTAGTCACACTTAAGCCGCACACACAGTGACTTGAAACTCGTCCTCAAAAGACTTGAGATTTGACTCGGACTCAAGATTTGGGACTCGTGAACAATCTTTATTTTATTGTTTTTGGCGCATTAACATTAATGAAAATGTCGAGCTGAATGTCACGCATAACCTTACTCATATTACTTGATGACCGTAAACTACAGCAACAACACCATGGCGAGTACACCGCCTAATGCCTAGTTCACACTACACAACTTTAGCCCTGATTTTCCGCTCCCAGACAGTTTTTGGAGCTCCCCGACAAAATCCCCAGATCAGAGGCTAATCGGATATATAGCATGCTAAATATCTGGACCTGTCGGGGACTCTGGCCACGAGCTACAGCCAATAAGAGTGCGAGACGCGGGTTTAAGGGGAAACCTGGGGACGGAGGGGTCGCCTGTAATATTACAAACTTACTGTATGTGTTGCAATTGCCAGTCAGTGATGTAGTGTGAAAACCACAACGACTTAAAGACTCCCGATTACAAGACAGCAAGTTGTGTAGTGTGAACAGTACAGAGATCTGATGAGTTTGAAAGTCGTGTAATGTGAACTTAGCTTAACGTGATTAGATTTGCGTTTGCTGAATATTTTGAAAGATGAGTGAGTGATTGTTTGCTTACAGTTATTATTGCCCGCCTAAAAATGTTAGCAATATTTTCCCTGTTATCCTAAGTAACCTTAGTTGAAATCCATCTTTAGTCACCCTCTTTATATTCAGAAAAAAAACAATTAACTTTAACCGAAAGCTTTCATTGTGAGTTTTCACATATTGCATTGCAATAGTCTGTTTAAAGTGATCATACACCAAACAACTAATCAATGCCGAGACTGTATGCTAATAGATAAAGGCCTGAAGACAAGACAATACATGCGTTTGATTCTCTAGATATAGCTATGCAGTGTTCTAAACAGATTGGATGACATGCGGCAGATGATAGAACGCTCATTACAACCATAAGAGATTTGAGACTTGACTCGGGCTTGCAAAACATTACTTGTGAGCATCTCTGCTACAGAGTACAGAGGAGTGAACAGAATGAATGAGAGAGTGATTTCAGCTACAGCCATAGTCATTCATTCTCTCACATCCTCCTCCTCTTCCTCCTCCTTGTCTTGGTTTCTTATTTTATCCTGTCTCTTTTTGTCTTCCCTCCTACCTCTCTCTTTGTCACCCTCCTCCTCTCTCCTCCTCTCTCCTCTCTCACACATTCAGAGATTCACACAGAGATGCTAAAATTAGCAGCATCCACTTCTGCACCAGCACTGGCACCAAAGGCCTCCGAGCAGGAAGCAGAGGATGCATCAAAGACTTCATTAAGTATTGCACATGCACATGTGTGCACACAGACACACATACAAATACAGCCTTCTCTTTTATTCTCATTCATACTTTCATACTTCCGTGCACAACTGAACACTTGCACGGCTGCACTAATGCACAGACAAACACGGCTACGCACACAGAAACGCAGAGCAACAAAGCAGGACACTCTGGCCCGCCTCCTTCAGGGTGTCTCTGTCAGCCACCCAACCAGTTATGTGTGCCTTCTTATGTAAGCAGGCAACTCAGTTACTTCCATTTGTCTGAATGAGAAAGACAAGCAGCAACCTGGACTGGCTCGGTATACCTACTCCTACCACCTCGCTATTGTCATTCACTGTGTAAAAGCACAACCTGTACATGCACGAATTAAGGATTATGTGCATGCCTGCACACTGCAGGATGCATATTTGTATGCAAATATGAGCTTGCATACACATACAGTTTAACTTTTTAAAAATGGACTCATTGTGACCGTGTTTGACAGTATGATGGGGGACAGGAAATGTCACACCAGGGAATTAAAGAAAACCTCCCTGAGCAATTTTCTTACACAATGGATGCAAAACATTGAATCACAGATGACCAAAGCAATCGACTGCGGGTGTTCCACTAACAATTTCTAGCCGTGAACGTGCAGCCGAATGATTGTTTTGTGACTGATCTTTGGAGAAAGCAGTGAACCGTTATTAAAGTAATTAAATCCTGTGTGGTTTCACTGATTTATTTTACGTATAACCAATCGTGTTCTTTTCTGTAGCCACAGAACACATCTTTTCCTCCAAATCTCTAACACGGACACACATGCATTACTCTTCCATTAAAACTCATTGAGCGTTCATTTGGGTAACGTTTGCTTACACTGCTTGTATTACTCTGCGTGTCGATGTTATCAATTCTTGATAGAGAATGAATTAGCTACACTTCTGTCTCCCTGTGAGTAGAGAGACTGTTGCCACCCATTGCAGCAGCAGCATGGGTCAATGTGAAAGTTGGTGAGGCCTAGGGCCCTATATGACACCCGGCGCAAAGCGGCGCAAAGCCGGCGCAAAACCGGCGCAAAGCCGGCGCAAAGCGGCGCAAAGCGGCGCAAAGCGGCGCAGTTGTCATTTTCACGCCCAGCGCCCATGTTGTGTAAGTAGCAAATGTACTTATGCACATCTGTGTACCCATGGTCTTAAATTGAGGTGTGTCACTATCTTGAGGCAGCAGAAAGCGATTGCTCCATTGACAAAAAAACCTGGTCTGGCACAGTATTTTCCTGCTATTTAAAAGGTGCATCATTCAGATAGTAAGATGCGCCTACATAGGCAGGTTCACAGTGTGTGTACACTTTGCTTGTAACACACAGGGACGCGCAGCAGCGCTCCTCCTCCTCAGTTAAATACAGTGTTGGCGCTAGAACAATGTTTTTATTTATGTAAAGGAAAATACAAAATTCAGGCGGCAGGTGACATTTCAAAATATAATGGAATATACTAAAGTAAGGCTCTCAGGCATTCTGTATTGCCCAACCTGCAGCGTGCTCTCAGCGCTCCTCCTGTGAGAACACAGTGCACACACGCCTCTGTGGCGTCTCCTCTCATTATCCCTCTGTGTGTGTGAGTGTAGACGTAGGCTCCTTCAAAGTGAACGGGCCCTCTCCCCCTAAACGGCAGCGTTTTGAGGCTGATGGATCCGCGTGTTAAGCACAGGCTGCGCAACGCAGCTCCGGAGGCTTCCGTTCAGCTGGTCCGAGTCCCACGCGGGTTGCAATCAATCAATACATGTTCATCATATTAGTGCTTACTATCATATATCCAATATCATATACCGCCCCCCCCGTGCTGCCTGCATCGTTTAAATAGGTTATCGGTACATTTGCTCATATGCAGTCAAATAGAGTTGTTGATGAGACAGAGGATTGGGAGACGGCGGAGGCAGAGGGTCAACCGGCCAAGCACCACATGCATCTGCTCGCGCACTTTCACTTTGCACACGAGCAGATCCGTTTGAGAATGGGAGATGACACATCGATTGGTTTAATTCATGTTACGCCCAAAACAAACCTATGATTAATTAAGAGACTAAATACAACCCCTTTGCCCCTTGCACCTCACTTTGCGCCCAGATTATGCACCGCTTAACTAACAAATGTGGAGTTGGACAAACCCTAAATACATTTGCGCCATGCACTTTAGACCATGCGCTATAGATCGTTAAAATAAGGCCCCTTATGTGTTACTGATTTATAAAACTTGTCATACATTCTTTTTTTCTACTATGGTAATTAACCACAAGCAAGCAACATTTTTTTAGCAAGACCATTTAGCCATGAGGTGCAACTGTAAAAATGTTTTGATGTCACATAAACTGACACATGAGCACCACTCATTCATCCTCTTGTTAAACTGATATGTAGCCACGCTCGTTACACAGAAGCAATGTATTATGAGGCACTCAGTCAGATATTGATACATCAAAGCATTTTAAAGATGCACATCATCATCATCATCTTGTGAAACAAAAACTATACTTGCATACCTGTGATATTAAGTGTGAGTAATACACAGGATCATCAAATAAAAGTAAGCTATGCTTACCCAGTTGCAACTGGCACCATCTGTTTTTTTATGTGGTTTTATAATCTATAAAGTAAAACACATTATGTGGTTTACAATGTGCATGGTGTGCACCGCACCGTTACGCGGTTTATGAGCTGTCAAACTCTCCCTCATTTAACTGCTAGCCCGTCTCGCCACCAAACCAAACCTAGAACTCCCACAGCCAGTAGGACCAACAAGAAATGAGCAATAATTCATACAAAGTGCTCCTTTGAGGAACATGACAGTCATGTCGTCCTCCTGGCACGTGTCGCTGTGGGCGGTCAGTGATGTACTACTGACAAGACGAGGCAAGAGGAGGCAAAGCAGGGGAAGAGGGTTCAGGCTCAAGGAGCGAGAAAGAGGGTATATGTGACTGAGTGCATCCATGATTCTTGTCTCCTTTTGTAACACGGACACCCTCAGGCACATCACACACACAAACACACACACACACACAAACACACACACTGCCCAAACCTGCTGTGACAGCAGTCAGTAACACCCTAGGTGGTCACATGCCCAGCTGCCCTGACTCAGATATGCACACTTACACACAGACAGTCACCATTGCTCTGTGTGACTCTCTATCTCTTTATTGATCTATTTAACTGTGTATATTATCCTTCGTAAAAGTGAAAAGACTAGTGATCTTAACATATTGCATCATCATTAAACTGTGCTGAGTAGTTCATCAGTGGTTTCACAACTCCCATAATAAACATGTGCGTAAGCAGTGCTCAATCTTTGCTCCTAAAACTAATAAAAACTATCCCCTAAAGCCGTGGGCACACTGCCCGCATGAGGCTCGCGTGGCGTCTACGTCGCGTGGTGGCTGCGTCATGCAGGAGTCTGGTGTTCACACTAGACGCGAGTTGGCTGCGTGTCAGCTACCTGTCAGCTGTGTTTCTGCTGCTGCTGTCAGCCCTTTCTTTCTGCATAGAGTTTGCCTTTTAATGGCCATTTAACTTCATGATAAATATAATTTATATTTATTTTAGACAGAGAAAGGTTCAGAAACGTGTGGTAATTAGTAAATAATAGTAATAATCCACAATTAAAACTCCGTACTGTTTTCATTTATGATGCTTTCCAAGTCACTGCTTGTTCCACATCACTGTCTGGTACATATTTCAGAATAAAAGCCTTGTGTTAACAAATGAAGGAATTCTGTGCAAAGAAAACCCGCTTTAGGGCTTTTATTTCGAAATGAAAGCAGGAAGTGTTGATTTAAACCCCAAACGTTATCAATTTTTTGAGCTCTCAAAGTGACTGCATGTTCCACAGCACTAACTGCTCATATTTCAGAATAAAAGCCTCGTGTTAACAAATGAAGGGATTCTGTCTATAGAAAAAACGCCTAAGGGCTTTTATTTTGAAATGAAAGCAGGAAGTGTTGATTTAAAAAAGAGAGACGCGCGTCTCATGCGGGCAGGGTGTCCACTCTAACTTGTTAACATGGACGCCGAAATAAAAAACAACACGCCACGCGAGCCTCATGCGAGCCTCATTCGGGCAGTGTGTCCACCACTTAAGGGTTACCTTTATGGCAACTTTTGTTGATTATCTAAAGATATATCACATAATTTGACACACTATTCTGCATTTATTGACTGAATACAATAAGATGTTGCAAATGTGCGATGTTTCTTCTCTTCACACTCTACACTTCAACAAGAATTTTATATCCTGAAAAAAGATATAAGATGAGACATAATACATGCTACTCTCTTCCTTCAAGATATACTCTTTAAAGGTGCTTAATACAAAATTCAGAGCATATCTATTGCCTTCACACGGCTCTCAGCATGGAGACGGCTGAGCCACGAACAGTGCAAACAATAACAACAGTGCTGACAGAGCTGACAGTGTGTACCTGGGGGGGACCGGAGGGTAGGCGCTACTACGCTTCCACGACGACACCGTGGGTCGGGATGGCGTTATCAGCAGTAATTCTTTTTGGAGTGATGATGCATTGTTCACATTCATAATAAAAATGTTGCAGCTAAAGCTCAGCTTTCAGTGTAAACTAACAGATGTTCCAGCTCTGGCTTCGTTTGTGAGGATTAGGGATGCACCGATACCAATACCAGAATGGATATTGGGCCGATACTGACTCAAATAGCTTGATCGGATATCGGTGACAATGGAGTCGATCTATTAAATAAAATGTTATGTTTATATACTATATTCATTATATACTTGAATTTTAATTCCTGTTTAAATTTTGACCAATTTGTTGCTCCATTAAAACGGTTTACACCTGAATCTGAAGATTTTTTGCCAAGTTGCTTTTGTACAATTTATTATTTTATTATTACACAGCTTTGTTGAATACTCAATTCTGATTGGTCAATCACTGCGTTCTACGATCTGTTATTTCTTTATAGCAGAACGTTGCTATGTATAACAGACCGTTGCTATGGGCGCAGTTCTGATGTCAGACTCTGGCGGACCGTTTTTGTGTCAAATTATTGATTTCTTAAGTAAGTAGCCGTGTAATAAGCGTGAAAATGTACAGCTAGCTGGTTTATTTCACAACAATGACTGGCTCGGTGTACATTATCCCTTACATAATAAATAACAATTCACAAAATGTATGTTATGTTATCTATATATTTATTTGTTACATTTTGTTTTACAAAGTTAGAAAAGGGATGTTTAAGTCAAGCCTGATGTTCACATAAAAGAATGATCCCAGTCACTTCCACTGTTAGCTTATTAATTAAACATTGGTATTGGTCGGTATCGGTCGATACCCAAAGCCCAAGTCATCACTATCGGTATCGAGATTGTAAAAAAGTTGGATCGGTGCATCTCTAGTGACGACAGCTAAGGAACCAACAATTTACATAAAACTTTGGATTATTATAATTTCTCAAACCAGATTGTTTTGTCACACAATTCCACACTTAATTTTACAGAATGTCAGTGGGTTGGATTTAGTTCAAAATCTGCTGTTTGTGTTACAAAGCAAAACATCCAGAGGTCACTATCCTTCCAGTACAAACTGAGACACAGTTTCAGAGTATTGCATTTCCAGATGATGCAACAAGCTTGATGGAAGAATCAGTTTGAAAATGTCTTTTGTCTTTAGGGCAAAGGAAGGAGATGAGGTAACAACATCCTATTTATGACAGGAGGTAACGGAGGTCTGAGAACATTTTATTTTAACATTACCACTAATGTGAGATAGAGGCTGTACTGGTAGTCTTAACTGCTGCCTGCTTTGTTTTCGGTAAATACTACACCAAGGTATCACAGTTCATTTTACAAGAAATATGGTGGATGTTAAAAATGATACACGTGGAACTGTGAAAACAGGTTATAAGGATTAGTGATTTTATGTAAATCTCGGTAATCCAAATATCTTCTTGCTGCTGCTCATTACCTCGGCACAGAAATACACATCCATATGTGCCACACACACGCACAACCATGAAGCTGCACACCTCATTAAAATGTGAAGCACGAGCACATATAATCATATAGTCCACACACGTTCTGTATCCAAAAAGAAAAACACGTTTAAAACCACCATATATCATATATGAAATCATATTGCATGTTCAGAATCTATATGGGTCCTTTATTCATGTGTGGGGATATCAAGACACTGCAGTTTGCAGTGGCACCTGGTTACCATAGCAACTCAAGATGGCTTAGCACGGAGAAAGCGGCAGGTATATGCTGTGTAGATGAGGATAAATGAGCAATACGCTGTTTTGGTGCATCTCTGCCTTTCTCTTATACACAGTCTAAAGAGCATTTCAAATCCTTGACCTCAATCAGATCCCTGCTTCTCTTACCGCCTCATCTTCTGTCATCATTAAAGTAGCCAATATCACGCCCTCTGTCATGTGTAATTCAACATCGAGGATGTTTAACTTGGACCGGGCAAGATATGTATGAAAAACACCTGCATCAACCTAAATGTTATAGTAGAGCCACAGTGGATAAGAGCACCACATAATCCATATTACAGTATGAGAGGTGCAACACATTTGTTCTGATTTCCAACATCAAATACAAAACTGTATCCTACTCATCAAGAAACAACCACTCTGCCCAGAGAAAGTCTGAATTTGACATTAATTGATCACAAAAGTGAGAGGAATTTGGTTAACATGAGCATAGTGTGTGTGCTGCGTACTAATGTCATAATGCATGATTTCTGGGTAGTAAAGGTCAAGCTGAGCTGGAGATAGAGGGGGTGGGGATTGAAGTTAAAACCCAAGTTAAAATAGGACACATCTGTCTTCATTGCTTGATCGCTGTGAGTCTCTGCTGTCTTTGGAAAAAAAAAGACTCACTCGTGTTGACAGAATTTGTACTAAACTATTGAAGGCTACAAGAATCCCAATTGTGAAATACATTTTGCAGCATATTTACTGTTTAAATGAGGCACCACATGGCTGCCATGGAATGACGGATTTACACTCTTGAGTAATTAGTGATAGTGGAAGAAATTGATGGATTATTTTGGCTCATGCTAGATTACAGATTGTAAATCACACCCTTCATAGTGCAAAATTTAATTTTTACGCCTGTATCCTGGGCACTACGGGCAATCCTTCTTATATACTAATTGCATTATACAGTTAGAATGTAATATAATAAGTTCAATACTTGCATTTTTAATGTCTGCTGTGTAGCCATAATTATGGTAAGTTTGGGGACCGCATGATTTAGCACTGCTACCTACCTATGACTGCCTACCTACGACTGAAGGTAATGGTTCAAAAGCGTCCCACTAGTCATGGGTTTAAGTTCAGTCTCGATACCGGTAGTGATAACAGTGATATCGGCCGATGCAGAGTATCGATCTGATACCAGTGTTTAATTAATAAATTGTATACCTCACTTTGTGTGGAAGTGACTGGGATTATTCTATGTGTAAGGCAACATTAGGCTGGATGTAAACATTGCTTTCCTAACATCCATCCATCCATTATCTGTAACCGCTTATCCCTTCAGGGTCGTCAATGAACAGGAATTACAAATTTAAGTGTAAACCTTTTTAATGCAGCAACAAATTAGTCAAAACTTAAACAGGGATTAAAATTCCACTCTATAACGTATATGGAATATAAACATAGAATTGAATTGAATAGATTGGCCCCATTCTGACCGGTATCCGATCCAGCTATTTGAGTCAGTATCGGCCCGATATCCGATACGGTATCAGTATCGATGCATCCCTAGTTTAAGTCCGAGACACAATGCTGAATTGTGAAAATAGAACTTAGCCTAAGTGTTGCTGCATTTATTAACAGACAACCTAAACTGCATGTACACACACTGCACTGCTACGTTCACACTTACTTACTAACGTTACTGCTAACTTCATACTCATGTACGCTCTCTCTCCCTCTCTCTCTCTCTCCCTCTCTCTCTCTCGACCACACACTAACTAATGTTACGAGCAGCCTGGCTGGCGGAAACCCGTCTTGTCTCGTCACCCCAAAAAAAAACATGAACTTTAAAGTAGAAACAAACACAACATGTGCTGTGCGCCTCTTCTGTTTCTCTCTCTCGACTGTGCACATCGACACTCGCTAACGTTAAGCGTTAAAAATGTTAAAAATACATAAATCCCAGATAATAAGGCCTGGCGGGGAGTCAAGGTCTGGCTGCTGAGCTTGCAATACACTGGCGGAAACCCTGCCTTAAATGTCCCTTAAATAACTAAAAAGTCTTATATTGCTTGTGAAAACAACTGGACCACATACTGTAGGTACCAAAAGACAGGAACACACACACACACACAGAGACAAAGTAGCACATCAACACACAAACTTGAGCATCTCATCTGCTTTTGATTACTCCATTGATCAATGGTTTATCTTGATTAAAAGAAGTTCCAGTTTCTCTATAATGATCAATAGAGTGAAATCAGCAAAGTGTAATCTAGATAGGCAGTAGAGCTGACCACAGCCAGACACAGCCGATAAACAACACGGTGACACCAGCCAATAAACGGCACTCTGATACAAAGAGGCACAGTAACACTTAACACGTATTCCCGAGTAGCTGTACACAGGAAGGATTAGAATTAACTGCTAATTAGTGAATAGCTAACGAGTAGCCACTCATTCAGAAAGCGACTACGCAGGATGTACCTGTGCAACCTTTTGTTCTTCACCAACACTCAATCCATTTACACCATTTATCTTCAGCTCTCATTCACTCCCTTCCACACATGCATGCCCTGAAGCAGGAGATAATTGTCTGATCAGCAGCGTTACTCACCTTCCATTGCATACTTCATATCCAGGGCAAAGAGGCTCCACGTGATCTCAGCGCTGATCCTGCCCGCATTCAGCTCCTGTGGAAACCTGGTGGAATTGAAACGGATTCCAATCAGATTCATTTCCGTATAATGACACGCTCGACTGGGTGGCCTGATGGCTCGGCCCAGCCTGGATCTCTAACAAACGACTTAACAGATGTGCGAGAAGACACGGTTGGTGGATCACATAATCTAATAATCCCCCGTCATTTTCAAACCTGGTTGAATTGGGGTGGAATGGAAATGAGGAGAAAGTGTAGGAGGAAATGACACAGCAAAGAAGAGAGAGAGAGAGAGAGAGACAGAGAGAGAGAGATAGAGAGAGAGAGAGAGGGGGGGGAGGCAACCTATTTGGAAAGTAATCTGCTATTTTGAATGCCTATAGATTTTCAGTCAAAGCTTGAATGTGAGGTGCCAATGGTTTAATTATCCGTATCACCAGACAGTGATGGGAGGACATTTATAGATGACGGGGCCTTCGCCTGAGAAAGGTCAATTTATTTGGAAATGTTTTACTTTTGCACTAGACCGCCCTGTTTCCAAAAACAAAACACATTTGTCCAACGATTTCTATTGAAACAGTTATCATCTGCTCAGCCGGCAGAAACCAATGCCCAAGCGTGCCCGCACACAACACACTTTCCTTTTCTCTCCCCGACATTCGGCGCATCCTTTTATGGCACCAAGGAACAAACACTGAGACTATTTGTGCGCCCACTGGCAACTGGAGAAAGGAAAAACAAGAATCCGAGAAACAATTGCTCCTGTTTTCATGTCTATCAATCTCAGTATCTTTCCCTCAACCTCGGTTATTGTTCGGTCTCATCATGGCGTGTGCGCTGTGTGGCGAGAGACAGACAATAGAAAATCTTCACGGCAAAAATGAATGCAACATCTGCAGCTACTGTGCATGCTTGTAGATGGTTTACAATCTACTTCTATGTGCTGAAATAAATGATTTTATGTGGTTTACAATCCACATGATGAGTGTTCCTGGAAATAATCTCTAAAGCTTCTTATCCTTTACACTTTTAAAAACAACTGCAGCATCCAATTTTATATTTCAAATCATACATTCTGTAGATCTGTCTATTGGCTCAAAAAATTATAGGCTAGATTCCAAAGTAAATATTCTCCGCACAGAGCAACATTTAAACAGTGTCTCCTCCGGCGCAAGCTCCCATTATTTAACGATAACAAGTCCACTCCTGGGTTTATTGTGCAAAAGCATTGGAGTTGTTGTCACTCTGGAACTTGACCAGGGGAATGTGGAGGAAATGGGCATGAATATTGCAAATCTATCATTAGACAGTGTGGGAAAGAAAGCTCAGGGCATAAACAGAGTCTTAATAAGCATCGTAAATCAGCAAGAGGAAGGAGAAAAGACAAAATGGGGAGTTGAGAGCGTGAGAGGATATGTATGAGCGAGACAGAAAGAGGAAAATATGCTTCATCGTTTTTCTTTCTAAGGTGAGCTCCACTCCATTTTCTTCAGGTTGTGTTTTGATTTTATTAACCAAATCATCGAGAGCACGCAAACACAAATGCCCCCTCAACACCGTCACCACAACCAGCCCTCTATCCCTTCTTTTCTACAAATAAATCTCTCATCTGTTATATAATTTAGCAACACTGCGTTGCCCTTTTATCCATCCATACTATGGCTCACCATAAAAACAAAGCATTCTTCACTGCTGGCTGCCTCGCAGTCTTCTTGCGCAACACTGCACTCATTCATGTCTCCACAGTCAATAAATAAATTTTTTTTTACAGGAGCACGAAGGTTTTTTTGTTTTCCCTCACATTCTCTCTCCCTCTAAGAAAAAAAATATTTATATGAGGTTTAAGAGGGATTTCTCTCCCATGTCTTTTTAATCCTGTGTCGTAAATAATGCAGCCTGAATTGGCCTTAATAAAGCCAAATAAATACAGAAGTAATAAGTAAAGAATTATAAATATTGAAGAAATGAGAAAATATTTAATAAGAATGAGCCTTATTAAAGACCCAAACATTAAAATTTTGTTTACATTATTTCCATTCCATTCCACACTTCCTTCAACCTCCTTTCAAGTCAACCACACCTATGTCCATTGCACATGATTCAACTGTTATGAGGCCATTAAATAGGCGTTATCAGTCGCTATAAGCACCATAGATGTGGATCATTAGGGGCCTACTATGCCTACTACGTTGTAAAAGTGAAAGTTGAACACAACACAGCTACACATTGTTGGTTTCACACGGGATACAAATCCCAGTCCATCGTCCTTTACCTTATATTGATTTTCAAGCTGTCTACACTACAGCACCTGATTTCCGCTTCTACTCATGTCATAACTACTACAGTCGCTAGAGGTCGCTGTCATTTTCTTTCATACCTTCTTTTGGTGATCGACCATGTGAATAGATGATAAAACCTTGAGTGAAACATTGAGTGCAGTAGGCCCATATTGACCCACATCTATGGGGCTTATAACCACCGATAACGCCTATTTCTTTCCCTGGGCCATACGGACACTGAACAAACAATACATCTGTGCAATATGAATACACTGAATGTGAATACCTCTATCTGTGCAATATATCCTTGATGCAATATACACCTCAAGTGCAACTTGTTTACATTTTATTTATTACATCTACACTGCCTATTTTACAAGTGCAATTACCTCTGTTTACATTACATCTATTTTTATATTTGATACTCTAGTGTAACACTTCTGTTTATATTTATTTATTACATCTACTTTACCTTTTTTATATTGCTTTATAACTGTGTGTGTTTTACCTGTTATATATGTTTTATCTGCCTCGTTTAGTGTTGTCAAGTATTTGTTTTAAAACACTGACCAGAAGTGGCAACTGTGAATCTCGTTGTATTTAATACAATGACAATAAAGCTTTCTATTCTATTTAATAGCCTGATAACAATCTAATCGGCATGAATGGTTGGCATAAACCCTACAGCATGAAGCTTTAGAGCAAACACTGAAAACTCAGCCTCTCTCTGTATGTTAAGTGTATTTTCAGTATGGTCATTTATACCTTTGAAATTAAATGGAGGATATATGGTTACATGCAAATGGTATAATGTTAACACAATGCTCATCAATGCATGTGTAATGAGAATGAATGCCCAACTGTTTACCACGAAAGATGGCAATACGACCAATTAAAGGCCACCTAAACCACCTAAATTAAGAATTCCGATATATTATTTAGGAAGGTTCAATCAATATGTGTGAACATGAGAACATGCTCCATTGACAATGAATGGGAGACTAATTTTGTCAACCCATACAATATTTGTTTTCTTTTTTAAATCCAAATAATCTTTATTCTACTGTAGTGTTGTCAGTTGTGAAACAGAACATTTTCTCATATACTCAGAACATTCCCCTGGATGCTCTCAGTGTCATCTATAACATCATTGTCTATGGAGCAGCTCCACACTTTATACCCAACGACATCAGATTTTTTAGCTTTATCACTCTAGTTTTTGGATTTGGGAGAGAGTTGTTCATGTTTACTCATATATTTTGGATTGTCTTAGACCATAGGAATAACATGTATGAATTTTAAAAATGGGCGTAGTTGCCCTTTAAGTACACTTTGAACACGCATTGTATGTATAAAAGCATTCATGGTATAATGAAGAAGTACATACTGGTTAATGACTGGGGCGTAAGCTGTCCGGTCTTCATCGATGACGGACACCATGAGAGTGATGAGTTTTGGCCAGAACTCCAGGTTCTTTATGGACGGACCCTGCTCCTCTCGGGGAATGTCCTGCTTCCGGCTCTGCAGAGAATGAAAACAGGATGGTGAGAGTCTGAAGACAGAGTGTGTTGAAGGTGAAGCAGTAGACATGATGACGAGAAAATTTTATTTTTGGAATTTCACAAAAATAATAAGTTGACTGGGATCACAAAGCCAACCAATGATGGTTGTTGTACGTAACAGACTTTTCAACATGTTATATGTTCAACACGCATAATATTATCTCACCATGACACTCTTTTATGCAATTGATACTATACTTGTAGAAGTTGAACTGAATAAGACGTAATGGTCAGGAAGATAGCATTATGGTAGATTAATAAACTCTAACAACTGAAAAACTTAAAATGAAGCGTGGTAACCAGACTTTAACTGAACCTGAATGTTCCTTAGGATTTTCATGAAATCAAAGCCAGTTTTTTGATAATGTATTTACATTCTGTGATTACCAAATATAGTATTTATTATTGTTAGTAGTGGAGTCTGCCATTCCTACGTTGAATTCAAATTACCGCCGCACACGCAAGCAATACACATGAAAGAAATGCATATATGTAAGCTAGCATTACTGTTTTCAGCATTTTATTTAATCGCTATCAGCCTCGCTGTTAATATTGTTCTGCTAATGTACTGGTATATCAAACTGAACTTTCCTGCTGCAGCTATAAAAGCTGTCTTGTATTGGGAGGCAGTGCACAGGAAACACAGTATACCACAAAACAGGATATAATAATTTCATGTATTGTTTTTGACAGTGGATTAGTTTGAAATATTGCAGGGAGTAACAGAACAAGAGAAAGCAGGCACAGTGAGCTGCTAGATGAAGAGCTGCAGGCTGTACACCTCCAACTACTCAGCAAGGTATCCATCTACTGCTACTGTTCACTGTGCCCTGCTACTCCCGCCATGTGCAGCATAAAATCAGATTGCTCACAGCATGACGGATTATTGACTGAGCTCTTTATTACAACAATGTGAGTTTGTTTTGCTGCATCGGAAACAGATACAACTAACGTGTTTTACCAAATCAACAGGGACTGAAATCTTAAAGATTACAACTTTAAAATTTGTAAAAAGCGTAATCACCCTCCAGTAATGTGTTTATGTAGATGTGCGTCAAAGTGTACTGCAGATAGGGATGCACTGATCTGACGTTTTTAGTCCCGATACAGATAACGATAACTGGGCTTAGGGTATCGGCTGATACCGAGTACCGATCCGATACCAGTGTTTAATCAATAAACTGTATGCCTCACTGTGTGGAAGTGACTGGGATTGTTCTAATACTGTATGTGTAAGGCAACATCAGGCTGGACTTAAACACTGCTTTCCAAACTTTGTAAAACAAAATGCAACAAATGAATTAGGGACGCAACTAAAAATTATTTTCATTGTCGATTGATCTGTTGATTATTTTCTCGATTAATCATAGAGGAGTAAAGAAACCAGAAAATATTCATATTTAAGAAGCTGGATTCAAAGAATGTATACTTTTAAAAAAAAAATACTCAAACCAATTATTCAATTATCATAATAGTTGGTGTTTAATTTGATAGTTGACAACTAAACTTTGAATCAATTAATTGTTGCAGCTCTAAAATAAATACATTGATATAAATTTACTGAATTGTTATTTATTATTAATACCATAAATCGTACACCAGCAACTTGGTAAAAATCTTCAAAATTAACAGGAATTACAATTAAAGTGTAAACATTCTTAATACAGCAACAAATTGGTCAAACCTTAAACAGGAATAAAAAATTCCAATATGTATAAAGTATATAGTATATAAACATAGAACTGACTTTAATATATCGGCCCCATTGTCACCGATATAAAATCCAGCTACTTGAGTCAGTATTGGTATCGGTGCATCCCTAATTGCAGAAATCTCTGTGGCTGTCCCGGGGTGAAAGGTGATTAATATGAAACCACTCACTGACTCTACCATCTGCTCACCCCACACTGAGTGTAACCACACTGATCTCCAGTCAGCAAGTAACTGTCAGTCTTTCACTCTGCCATGAACAGGTTCCACAGAAAAAAAGGCAAGGCCACGCACGCAGAAAACACAGAGCGGAGTGCAAATACTGGAACAAACTCCAGTCAGCATACTGACAGCTCTGTATCAGACACACACATGAAATCATCCAAACACACCCGCGCTTATGCACACTGACAATGACAAATATTATCTATGACTGTGGGCTATGAGGACATAACTTCCCAAGAGGATCCAATACACATTCTCTCATTTGTGTGTGTAACTCTGACTAAAGCAAAATGTATGCTTGATATATCTTGATGAAAAGAAAATTGTGTTAAAATGAAACATGTTCCAATCAGCTATTGAATCATTTAGGCTGAATTATTTAACAACCTTAAGCCTGTTGACTGTGGTTCAGCACGGAGCGGAGATGTTGTAGCGGGAGCTCGGGAAATGGGAATGCAACATGAGTCAATTTATCATTGATGCAATCCTTAAAACCCAATCAGTCCCTACAATATTCAACTTTGATTCCTGTTTTAAAAATATGACGTGTGCAAGGCAGACGTCGCAGCTGGAGGAGCTACAGAATTTAATCTCACAGGAACAAGAAACGCAGATACGGCTTACAGCCGATTCTGTGACAGTCGATCATGTCAACCCAGGGTTCACTACTTTAATCATTTGGGTTTCGGGCTTCAAAAGTTAAGTCTATCACCGTGCGTGCCATGGTCATGAAAACAGATTACTACTCATTTCATCCCAGGAATCAGATTGATCAAAGGCTCATTAATTTCTAATTTGCATATTCACTTATGCTTGCTATGTAGCAAGACATGAAAAATGCACTGGTTTCCAATGTGGAGGCAACAGGGAGCTTTAGATGTTACAGAATCAAAGACAGTGTTGGACTTGCAACTGAAGCTGGATACATGTTAACCTGGGTTCAAATGTACCCAGCAGAGTAGAGTAAATCATCTATGCACTACTAGAACCATAGACTGTATATAAGCAGTGGATGCAGTCACCGTTTCGTCATCCATTGGTTTTTAGACTGACATTTTTAAGCCTCGAGTTCTGCATTTTGGCTGTCGCCATCTTGGTTTTTTGCAACCAGAAGCGACACGAGAGGGTGGAGCTAAGTACAACCGAAAGACGTTTATAAGCGACCAAAATGTTACAATTAACTTTCGTGAACTGAAAACACACTGTGAAAGGGTTCAAGTTGTAAGACGAAAACACGGACAACACCCAGACCGGACAACGCCATGGTAGCGACCTGTCAATCACAAGGTAGCCACGCCCTATAGCATCCCCTGCTTTATGGTCTATTTGACTCTAGATGGGACCATAATTTACTAAATGAACATCATGCTGTATATGAAGAAGACTTGAAACTAGCGATTGAGACCATACACTCATGTTTACAATGTTCACTGAGATAATAAATCAAGTGAGAAGTAGGGTCATTTTCTCATATACTTCTATACAATCTGACTTCTTTTTGTAACCAGAGGAGTCTGCTGGTTGTTAGAAAGAATGCAAAGTTTAAGGCACTTCCGCATTGGCTTCACTTTTCAGACGCGGAGGTTGCCCCCTAACTAGAACAGGTAATGAACAGCTGAGACGTGAAACTAAATTGGTTATTGTGATCATAAATTAAGGCCAGCAGCACCAGATATGGATTTGCTTGCGGATGAGCGATTCATGAGCTTACATCAAAGCCATCAGAAACAGGCCTACGATCCATTTTGGCCCTGAACTCATGGTTAATGACACTGGAATAGTAATGTTTACTTCAAAGAAAAAGGTTTGGCCTGGTGTGAGAGGCCTTGGCCATCAGGGGGAGATATGCAACTACATGCAATAAGGTATATTTCTGTTAAATTGGAGGCGTGATATAATGATATGAATATCTCTGCAGGAGGTGGCTCAGCTATGCAAAACCTGTCTGTGGGTGTATCTTTGTGCGTGTGCGCGTGCATCGCTGTATGCATATATGAAGGACACTGAAGGTTGTGTCATCCCCACTAAATTGGATGCAGTACGCATCCCGCTAAAACGTACTGTAGTGTAGTGTAGCTCATCTGTATTCACCTCAAGTAGGTACAAACACATTGTTAAAGGTGATTAAGTAGCTTGCTGCCTTTTTACAGTCGACAACACACCCATGGGCTTCACTCTACTAGGAGGTGAATACTGTACTGCATTCAGAGAGCGGTGTAGTTTCACTACTTCCAGTGCACGGTGGTGGTGGTGGGGCCACTAGCAGAACTATTCAAAGCAGTGTATCATTCCTCTTGAGGGTTGCTAGTGGTTTACGGTTATTGTTTAGCACTTTCAGTCCCTGTGTGGGAGAAATCAGCATTAGCATATAACTGGCTCCTCATCAATTCTCACAATGTGACACAAATTACAGAGTCTCTGATTGAAGGATGGTCTTAGAGAATGTGATCAGATTCCCAACAGAGAGAGCTGAAGCTGTTGCACTACATTTTAAGGCCCGGAGAAAATAGGTTATGTGTAAATAGTGAAAAAAAAATACACCCAAAGGCTCACATTGTGAAAACAAACAACGTGTTCTTCAAACACAGATAAATCAACCATTTGGGTATTGTTGGCAAATATGTGATGATGTCGGTGAGAGAGATACTTATCAAATCAATTTGAATTGCTAGCTCAGTAACAAGTGGAGTATAGTCTTCTAGCTCCTCTGTGGCTCGTCTCACAAAACAGGCACGGTGGATCCCTGCTTTTGCATGCTTGTCGACCTCCCTCTTCAACACCAGATTGCTTCTATTCATCTGTCTACTTGTGCATTCATAATTGCATAATTCATAAGCATGTGTGCTGCATATACATGTACATTTATCATAGATGCATGTGCACTCTTCAAGGCATTTCTGTACTGTGTACCATCATCGCCGACCCACATTCATTCACAGTCAGACAGAAAATTATGTTAGATTTTGCCCTTTTTTCCATGATTCCTTTTTGCCCTCTTTCCATTTCCCCTTCCCCATCTTGCTTTTCAAAATCCTCCCTTTCCAGCCAGGATTTAAGAAACGGTTAAGCTGAATCCTCCCCCCCCTGCTCTTCCTCCCCCCAGTCATTTTACGCCCAGCCAGAAGCAGAGAGCTTTGTTATGTTATGCAAGATGCGGCTCGTTGTGGCTGGTATATTTCACTGCCTGCCTGGCCACCGTGCCAGCTCTCGTGCCGCCGCACTCAGTCACTGTTAGCAACTAGAGAATTGGGGTCTGAAATTTGTTCTACCCGCCGAGTCAAAGGCTACCGAGTGTATGTGAACATAATAATTTAGAGTCACAGTGAGATTTGCTCTGGGATGAAGCTGATGGCTTTATTCTTCTGCCGTGGAGGAAGCGTTGATGGAGGGGCTGTCAGTTGTGAAACTGTGGTGGACGAAGATGTAATTAGCCAAAGCGTCTATCTCTCCGGTTTGGTAATTGCTTACAACCCCTCCGGCTGTTTAAACAAAGGAAGCTTATTATTCAACTTTTGAGCGGATTGCACTAAAAGACATTATCTTCTGAGGTGTGGAGGCCATTCTCCTTGGGAAGTAAACCGTAAAATAGTAAGGCGGAGCTGCTTGTTGCCTGATTATTTACTCAGGCGAGGCCAAAGCAAGTAAACTAGCTCATGGACGTCTTTGTGTGTTCAGAGAAGCAAACCATGACTGAGGACTGGGTGATGCTGTGTTTCTTTAAAATGTAATTAAGTCAGTCTGTGTGTTCTGAATATGAGAACATGCCTCCAGCTGCTCACATGCTGGTGATACATTATCATATGAGGATGGTAATGTACTTTCATGCCAGTTTATTTATATCGTCCACGTTGAAACTTATTTCTTTGCGCTCATATATTATCCATCTGGACATTTGAGATAGTGATTTGAATAAGGTAAGTGCTGCCTGATGCTTGGCTGCTTTTATTGCTCTTCACCGCAGACTCTTTCTCTCTTAGAAGGTTGAAGTCCTTCATGCAAAGTTGGCAATAGACACGGTGTACATTTTTATTGTCTGGTAAATGTCAGTCATGACATACAGCCTTTTGATTTCCAGCCATGCTGGATTGAATTTATATTTTCCTGGCATTGTCGCATTCAACACAAAACACACTGAGGCTGAAAAGGTGAGGCGTGATGTCGGCTTTATGACAGGCTGAAGGTGAGACGTGATGAAGGCATGAGGTGAATGCCACGCAGCACCTGGCAGAAAAGTTTAAGAAAGAGTGTGTACTCTGGGCTTCTGACAAATGATTTAGGAGGGGCCCTGAAGTAATAACTCTTCTGGATATTATTTATTTTTAAAGGACTACCTGTAATTAAAGGCAGATTTTTCAGGTATGCTCCCACATAAATTTAAGTAAGCTCCATCACCAAGCTTAAACAGCTCACTTTTTGCAGTGATGCAGGTAGTACGTTCATAGAGACTCCATTACCTGTGTCAGTTATCTAGTTAGTGTTGCCTATCTGCCTGGCTAATTGCCAGATGTTGACTCGCTGGTTCGTAGATTAAATGTGATTACATAAATCAGCAGAGCAGCTTTGCTGTCAGCTGCTTTCATTTCAAGTTTAGCAGTGTGTTCATCAAATTATTAGAAATGCAGAAAATATTACCAAATGCACAACAAACAAATGTGCCTGGATTTTATTACTCTGCTTGCCAGTATCCTGTGTGTATTTTCATAATATCTTGTTAAGTGTTTGTTTGCTCTGGATGGTGGTAACTGGGTTATGGCTTTCAAGCCCAAAGAAGCCAGAACAACAACAACCATAATGAAAGAAACAAAAGACACTAAAGCTGAACAGCTGGCAGACAAATCCCCCATAAGAACAAATGCAACATCATTTCTACAATCACAGTTTAAATTAATAATCAACTTTTCAACATTTGCTACAAGATGAAGCTACAAAGGTTGTTTCAGCCACAGACGATGCAAAGTTTTTTAAGGTTAAAAAGTGTCTCAAGACGAGTGATAAGCACTGGGACAGGATTTCTAACAACTAACAAAACACATCCATCTTCAAGACAAGATACCAGATATAAAGGCAAAACCCTCCGAGCTGAGTTTACCTCCCTGTTGTTCTTCTTAAAAATACAATGACTATCTGATTACTGGTGTGTTTAGGAAAGAGGCGGAGGAGGAAGTGATTGGGTCAGGGATTTGACTGACGGATGAGCCAATTATAAGTATAAGTTGCAACTAGGGCTGTCAAAGACGCAAATTAGTTTTATTGCTACTAAATTCTTTTAACACATTAACGCAAACTGTGATTTTTAGGTTGTAGCGGACTCAGTTTTAAAGCTAGAGTGAAATTACTGGCATCATATGAAACTAGACCTAAGGAAAAAAAAAGTGTGATTAATTTGTGATTAATCGCGATTAAATATTTCAATTAATTGACAGCCCTAGTGGCAACACTATCCATACCTTATAACCTGACACCTTACCCTCTTCTTCATCTTTCTGACACAAATGAATGCACTCACAACTATAGTACAGTAACTCTTCTTGCTCAACATGCATTTTAGCTAAATCGTGTTTGTATATGATTTGACTAGTCATGAGACCTAAATACGAGTGAGATCAAGTGTTGAAATGACACAATGTTTAGTGTGTGCGTCACTACATCTGCACGATGTAATGTATGTAATGTAGGAATACAGAGATGTCAAGATTTTGGCGGTTATTCTCTCACCTAGTGCAGCTATATTGGTAGCTGTGCAACAGTAGAGGCCTGACTATGATGAGCTGAAAAGATTGATTAGTAGTGATAGTCAAAAGGATCTGGAAGCTCCTTACCTGGTCAAGGAGTTGGTTGTACAGTTCATGACAGTTATCAAAAATGTATTTGTATGTGGAGTCCAGACACGCCTTCACGCAGTCCTTCACCACCATACTGGCTCTGGGTGGACTCTGGAGCTCTTGTACCTGCACACACACACACACACACACACACACACACACACACACACACACGATTAAAATGTTAGGTGTCTCCTAGGTCTCGTGTCACTTCATTCTACATAAAATCATCCAATAAATACATATGATGTTAGCGACCCTAATCAATGACAGTTACGGTGTCTTAAATGGTCTGCTATATGCAGTACCATCCATCAGTGGAGGTATAACGTAATGATATCATATTACGTGCACATGAAATATTAATCCCACGATACCACTTCCTTGTGGAAAAATGGCAGACTTTTTACATCCATTATGGATCGTAATCACGCCAGAACGGCATTTAGGTGTGTGTGCAGTATATCGTATAGTAGCTCCTGTGTGAGAGCAGCTGTGCGTCTACGCAGTAAAGTTCAGCACGGGCATGGCACAGAGTGAAAGCATTGGTAACCTAAAGTGACAGATTTCATTCCTTTGCTCATAGCTGCCATCTTAGCTTTGCCTCAGTGCACAAGCGCTAAACCCCCACTCCCGCCAAGAGAGAGCTGAATGGAGCCGAGCTCTACATAGAGCGGAAGACGTACTGTTGGGGTAGTGGGAGGAAACAAGACCGAGCTGGAAGCGTTTTAAACATACACACAGGCTTACTGTACTGTAGTATGCAGGTCAACATACGATACACAAACATGACCCCATCAGGTCAAGAAATTGTGCAACGATAAATTATTTGGATTTGAATGGTCAGCGGTGTTGACAGGTTTTCAGAAATTATGGGTTTGAATCGATTTCACCTAAATGAAATGTGCCTAAAATCAATGTTGGTTTATGTTTATGATTAAATGTTGTGAGATTTCACAGCCATGACCGGTGTTGAAGGTGTCTCAGTCAAAGGCAGAGCACTTCTGCGATATAAGGTTAGAAATGTTCAATCATCATTTATTACAATCTTTATGCTTCTTTCAATTTCTCTTAAATGGAGTGCCATGCTCCCCCATAGCACTTCAAATTGTACTCCCCGCCCATACAATCAAACACACACACATACACACAAGCTACCTTCATCCTGAAGAAGGTGATGCTGGTCAGCAGATCAACAGTGGACTTGAGATCTTGGAGACGCTCTGGATTTCCCGCAGGGAAATTATCCTGGAATAAGAAAGAGATAGAGGGGAAAATAACATGAGGAGACATCTTGTTGAAAGCAGCCTTTTAAAGTCACCGACTCTCACCCACCACATCACATCGCTTAACCCGAAACATTGAAATTGATTACAGAACAACGCCCAGCAATCATACCGAAATGACTGTCTGTCTAATCGTTTAGTGGACAAGGGAGGTCTCTGCTGATGAAAACCTCTATTTCGGGGCCATGAAGTCATCAGGCGGTGCAGAGCAGCGTGACGGAGAGCATATAAAGCCCTGACAGCCCTGAGGAAAGGCATCACTGCCCCATACATTATACTACTTCTCCTACTCTCGCAGTGCTCTAATACAAATTTGGCTTGTTTTCTATTCCTCCTCTACCTTGTCAATAAATGCACAATGGAGATTTGGGAAAAGGAGCCAAATCTTCACAGCAGCCTGTAGGCTTGACAGCACAAGCACAGGAGAGGTCTATCTGAGATCAAGGCCGATCAGCAGAAGCAAAACCCCGCCTGACATCTTTTGGACGTGAGCAGCATATAGAGCTTTTAAAGGGTTGATAAATGATTCAAGATGACCAGTTTTCAAAGCAGAAAACACAAAACGGACAATGTAGTCTGGAAGAATAACTGTTCAAAACAAACCGGAGAGTGGTCTCAAAAAGAACCAACAGAGTGGAAGAAAATGTGTATGGCCTGTTAATGCTTTACAGACAGTTAGCTGTCCATTTACAGTACATTTCTTTAGACCCATGATTAATAGGAGCGGTCTAGTTTAGAGGTGAAAGTGTACTCCCCAATAAGGATAAAAAGCCTACAGGAAAACAAGCTTGACACACATTCTGCACAAGTAAATGTGGACCAGTTCTACTATATTTGGCTGCTGATGGGGGAAAAAAAGGAAAAGAAAATCAGTTGGGAGTTTTTTTTTTTTTGCCTCACACTAAAAATGCAGTTCGCATTACCGCCTTTTATATGAACAAAGTTGTTTGAGTATTTCATCATTTGTTTCTAGTTCAGTTTAAATTTTATAATGCGATTTAAGAAGTTTCTTTTCTCATGCAGTTCCCAGCAGACTCCCTTTAATATAAATCATTCAATTACAATCAAAGAAAAAACATTTCCTTGCAGCTGTTGTACCGCTACCGGTCTCATTCACAGAATGAAACCCATGAGTACCATCACTCACACTACCTTTTCTCTCTCTGCTGACACTGGGATTTCTCTCAAAACAACATCACATACAGTACATGTAGCCTTCAGACACGAGGGAAACCATCAGTCCCTTTGAAACATGACTTCTATAGCTCTCACTGCAACCTTGAATGTCGCCATCAGTACGCCTCCTGAAATCACTGTGCCGGAACAGTTACAACAACAGCTCAAAATGTGTTTTATCTGTTTTCTTTGGGTGTAAGGATTGCAACTTTTGTAGAGCGAAACCAATTAAGACTGCGACTTTGTTGCAAAAAAAACTAATTCTGAAAAATAAAGATAGGTAATCCACTAAGGCCCCTGCTCTACAAGTCATGTCAAACTAATCTGTGCTTTCTTGCTTTTCCAATAGGAGGCATTAACACCTTTATCTAGGGGAGGAAAATCACCCATGAAAGAGCTGCAATTGTAGAGAAAGAACTGTGCAATTTCCACTACTGCTAGTCTGCCTTTCAGTGATAGTGGAAGTCTGATCCATTGAGTCTACTTGGTTTTTAAATGAAATGATTCATTCAAACTGCACACATAATAAAATCGTATATTCCATACATTTAAATGGAGAACAAAATGCTTCAGTGTAGCATTTTAAATCTGTTAATTAGTGGATTCTGACATGAAAAGGTAATCTAGTCGTGTAATTATGATGATTGAAGTCAAGTAAAGTCAAGTGCTCATTGAAACTCATTATGTTTGCTGCAAAAAGGACATCGGTGGGTTCCTCGCAAAAGCCACATCTCATACAAAGTGTTATGATCTCAGCTAGCAATTTAATTCGATATTTGACATCCTGTTTTGATTGCAGATGGCAGGGGTGCACAAAAGTGCATTCATTATTGACTACATCTGTGTAAAGCGCGGAGAGCAACTGAAAGGGATTTATCTAAATTAGAATCACAGCTTCAGGCGGGGAACCGAGTTTGGGCTGCATGTTCTTGTGAACCGGTACAGCATTACTTACAAACCACAAGAAACTGTGATTTCTTTGTATTTAATTCAGCTTCTCACTGTTGTTCCTTACTTTACAATTGCTGATGTTTAACACAGATGCACATACATCTGTAGAAACACTGCTCTCAACGTTTTCTAAAAGCAGCGAGAGTGGTGTAAATAACTCTGTCTACCTCCAAAAGATGCTATGTCTGAATTCACAAAGACCAGAACCTTCATCAGCAAAAGCACACAGGAAAAAGAAACAGATTTATTGCCCAGAAGCAGGCAAGCATACTAAAAAAAGCAAAGCATCCATCTCTGAGCCAAAAGTAGAGACAACATCAGCACTGCCTTCCAAAGATGACAGAAAGTCCATTATGAGATGGGACGAGGAGAGAGTGATGCTGATGAGCTTTTAGTTCTTTGTCTTTCTAGTGTACCATGAATGGTATGTTGGGCCAGTGCCTATAGTGAAAACTCGAAAGAAGGGCAAAAAACAAGACTTGGTCAAAACCGAGGATATGGCTGGACCGTGTATCGTCAGTCTGTGAATTACTGACTAAATTGTTATAGTCAGTGGTCATGTCTATAATGTTAAATCCAGTGTTATATGTCCACCAAGTCCGGTGAGGACACTAGGGGACGCGTTGCTCCACTCAACTGGGTGTTCAAGCGGTGACGTACCCTATCATGAAATGCAAATGATTGGTCCCTGGTTTTCTGCTTGCCATTTCAAACAGGAAACAACATGGCAGCCTGTTCATAAACTTTCTGTTATTCCATCTAAACAATCTGCCAAAATCTACTTCTGAAAACATTTTAATTGAGAAATAGGCTATGGCACTGCTGAATCTCGTTTCATTTTAGAACTAGATCGCCGAGCTTGACTGCTTGGTCCAAGTTTTCAGGCTCATTTTCATAAAGTTGAGATTTTTCAACTTTATGCAATACTCTCCGACTATGAACTGGGCGACTGCATCTCCTGCTTTCCATATGAAATGAATGGAAAGCATTGAGATGCCCTCCATCACCGAATCTGGTGGAAATGCGCCGATAGTGGAGCACTTGCGCCAATGAGTGAAAAGGTAAACAAACGACTGTTCCCGCCTTTGCATTTTGAAAGAGCAACGGCAAATGAGGCAACTCCAACAATCGGCCGATCGATCATGTAACTTCATCACTCAGTCAGTCACTCAGTGATTTTAGAGACCTTCTGCGATCCAGCCAAAATCAATACAATGTACAGCTTTATAATCACATTGTATGAAAAACACTGTATTTTAACATTTTTACAGAGGAAGCATTATGGCTAAAAAAAACACCAGCAACAAGAGAAGCGAGTGAAGGTAATCATGTGGAAAAAGAGTCAAAAAGCAGTCATGAGCTGACGGGCACTGGACCTCAAACTGCCACAGGAACACTGCACTGGTCACCCTGCACTCTGACCATCCTGAGCCAAGGCATATGCCACAGAGTATGAGTCTATGTGTGTGGATTTAAGTGTCTATTGAATTTAAGTATAAATAGTATACTAAAAGCTGGGGTAGGCAGTTTATTTTTTGCATCATTGGTCAAATATTCCATAATAACCTTTCAGCATATTGTAATTCAAGCGTTCTGAGAGATAACTAGACTTCTGCACCTCCTCATGGCTCTGTTTTCAGGCTTTAAACAATCTATGGCCATGCCAGTTTTTCCTCTCCAAAATTGATCCCGCTACAACTTCTGAAAGATCGATTGCATTAATGCGTTAATGAAATTAGTGGCGTTAAAACGATTTTGTGTTAACATTTAAGTATCACGTTAACTTTGACAGCCCTAATGGGTATACATCGATATTTTGTTAAAAAGGGGCATTTCTTAAGCTCCACTCAAAGTGGTTTAACTACCTCTGCTGTTTCAACTGGGCTGAGGTTTAGATATATAATGCAACATTATGTTACACAGAAAATAACTCTACTAAACTATACATATATAGTATATATGCAATGACCCAATGAACTTCAGTGTTTCCTTCTTGTTAGTTTAGGAGCAGTACTTCATACATTTGTGACTTTGAGGTCTGTGCCCTTTCAATAACTTTTATAATGCATTTATTTCCCATCACAGTTGGCACAGAGGTTTCTTATCGTCTGCACTCTGTGAAAGGTGATACTAGCTTGTCTCTTATACTTGGCTTTTTACATTGTCATACATTTCAAAGGGTTGGCTCTGGATTATGCAGGTTTTGCTCTGCAAAGGGAAAGATTATCCCAAATACTTGCAACCGTGCATTTTGAGCTTTGTTCTCTGTAAATATTGTCTTCCTCCAGAAGAAACTAGAAAATGATATTTGTCTGCCATGTGAGGATGACAGAGGATGGTTGTATGCTTCTATAGCAGGCTGTGGTATGCATCAAGTACATCTTGCTATAGGGCAACCTTGTGGATACTATCCCAGTAGAATAATTTTTGTTCATGCGATGCTTTCTCAGCTCCATTAGCAGCTCAATGTTGCTGAATATGACACAGTCCTGCTGTAGAACGCTACAGGTACAGTATGGAACAGCTATTTTATTGTATTCTTACAGGAGGAGGCAGCAGGAACTACTGCACCATAGAAAGCAACAAAGCAGGTGTTTGCATTAAGTAACCTTTTCTCAAAAGGCCCACTGTAATACAGCACAGAAATCCATTGTAAGAGAATGGCGCATAACTCCCAAGGGTGCTTACTGAACAAACATCACTTTATATCAAACTGTCCGAACTAAGCCAACAGCCCAAATCCCTCGCAGCGTGCTCTGAATACTGAACCGTTATGTCCGACACAGAGAAACCTGCAAATCCCAGCTGGGACATACTGGCTACACAAGGTGTCACGGTGTATCAGGGCTGTTGGAATAAAGTTTAAAAGGGAAGAAACGCATATGTAGCAAAATGTAGAATGGCAGCTGCACCCCGGCTCCCTCTCTGCTGATTCAAGCCCCCTGTTTTACAAAAGCAAACTCAATCTCCCTCAGAATGTCATTATAGGGGAAATCCATACGGTGAACGGGCGGAGTGGCCAGATCTGAATCTTATTACTGTCCAACAGTGGCAGGCCGGCTCTGTGGGACGGCTTCAGAAAGTGAGAGAGTATGAGAGAGAGTGAGAGAGAGGATGAACTGTGTGTGCATGAACCACTGGTCTGTGGCAGGCTTGACAAGAGAGCAGCAGGGCAGCGCTGGCAGGTGAAGCCGGCGTGATATTCTGTGACTGCTCTCAGTGAACGTGTCATCGCCAGACAGCCAGGCCATCTGAAAATAAAAGAGGCCATCCCTCCTTCACTTAACCCTCTCCCTCCATCACTGTTGCCCACCCAGCATGCCTCCTTTCATTCTTCATCTGCTTCTCCTCCTATCTTCCCTATCCAAATCCATCCCTCTTTCCCTCCAACTCTCTCGCTCTTTGTCCAAATCCCAACTCTGCTTATTTCATCCAACTCTCTTTTTTTTCCAAATCCTCTTTATCTCTCGCTCACTATTTGCAACTCCATTCTCTGTCTCCCTTAAGTCCTCTCTCTTTCATGCTATCTACTTGCTGTCCTCCTCTCACCCACTCTTTTTTTCCCTTTGTAAGCAGACGAGAGGATCTGCTGCTATCAGGGTGTGTCTCTGTAATCACATGTGGCTTCACACGGCGAGCCGTGGCGAAGAACAGGGGAACCAAAGCAATCACCAGCTCAACCACACGTTGACTTTTGTGTCACATTAAAGGTGAGAGGGTCATCTCTCAGTTACAGTTCACTGTGCGAGGCCACCAGCTGGGGAGAAGTGTGGAGATGTGTGTGTGTGTGTGGCTGCTCAGGTGCATACCTGTGTGGGAGTCAGTGGGTAGCTGCAGTCAAACAGCAGTGTGGATGTCTGTGCATGTGTGTGCGAGAGATGTGGCTTTGTGCGCCTGTGGATGTGTGGTGTCTAACAGGTTTAGCTCTCCTGGGATTGCTCTGGAAGATTATGTACTGTATGTCAGGATTTCAATCTGCCTGAGTAGAATACAGAGGCGCCTTTTGTGGCCTGCGAGTGGCAGATCTCTGGCAATTAGTGGTGGATTTCTGCCAGATTCCAGTTTCTTCATTTTACCAGCTTTTGTTTAATCTTAACCATATCTTTGATTGGCACCTTGTGTAATTTATTTTCAGTTAGGGAGGGGTAACAATGTTTTTGATTCTTGTTTTTTTTTTTTTTTTATGAATTCCCTATTCATTAGTGGGTAATTTGATAGCATGTGCAGGGGTGAGGGTGGTACAAAAACATTCTCAAACAAAAGCTTTTCATTACGGCTGCCAAAATTAACATGATAATAACGCGTTTGTTTTAGCACTACTAATTTCTTTAACATAACTTGCAATTTTTAGGTTATAGCGGCTTCAGTTTTAAAGCTATAGAGTGACGATGCTGGTAACATATGAAACTAGAAAACCTAAGGAATCCATTGGTACCAATCATGTCATACTAGTTTGTCTTGAAGGAGGTTAAATAACGTAAATGTTGGCGAGGAAAAACTGTCATGGCCATTTTCAAAGGGGTCCCTTGACCTCTGACCTCAAGATATGTGAATGAAAATGGGTTCTATGGGTACCCACGAGTCTCCCCTTTACAGACATGCCCACTTTATATGATAATCAAATGCAGTTTGGGGCAAGTCATTGTCAAGTCAGCACACTGACACACTGACAGCTGTTGTTGCCTGTTGGGCTGCAGTTTGCTACGATATGATTTTTATGCTAAATGCAGTATCTGTGAAGGTTTCTGGACAAATATTTGTCATTGTTTTGTGTTAATTGATTTACAATAATAATTTATACAAACATTTGCATAAAGCAAACATTTATCCACTCCCATGTTGATAAGAGTATTAAATACTTGATAAATCTCCTTTTAAGGCACATTTTGAAGAGATAAAAAATGTGTGAATAATTTTCGATTAATCACGATTTAATTTTTTAATCGATTGACAGCCCTACTTTTCATGTATTTGTTGATTTTATTTGTATACTTTTTAAAAATTGAATATAGCTTTTTATGTATATCTCATTTTAGTTACCACATTGTATGTAATTTTATACAATACAATAATTATCTTTTTTTATTAGAGTATACTACACCAATAAGCCGGTACATTTCATCTATCACTGAGCAGACACAAAGAAAAAGACAACACGTCAAGCGAGACCATGCCAAATGGCAGAGCTTTGTGGACACAGACGACGTGTAGCCTACTGAGGCATCAAATGCTGACAGTCAACAGTTTACATCAAAGACGGCTGTAACGGGTCAACCAGAAAATTCTCTATATACGGCAGTGCAGCGGGGCTTGCTAACAGATGTTGCCTGCTGCTCACCACTCAGTGACAATCACCGAACAAATGACCATGACGAATGAACCGCTATCATACAACTCAGATGCCTAAAAGTGTGACCGACTCAGTGAGGGATGAAACGTTACTACACTCGTTTACATAGAAATTGTATTTCCTGCATATATGTAAGTTGGAGTGGACAAAAATATTAGAGACCCATTTCACTATAATGCGGTCCAATTCAACATAGTCACTAAGACTAAGGCAAAACGACTGTACCGGGGCGCCCCGGCAGCTTATCTGGTAGGACGGAGTCCTTAGCGGTGTTTCTGCAGCATGTCGTCCCTTCTTTCTTCCCCTTTCCTCTCTATCTTCGGCTGTAATATCCAGATAACTATAACTATATTAGGTCTTTTTTTGGTCATTGATAAATTATTCCTTTGTCTAGTTATGATGCACACAGCCACTGGCTATTCCTGCAGGAGCTTATCGAGTTTAGCTGTCCCTCCCTCTCTCCACTCCCCTCTGTGCACCACCGTGGTTTTTGCTGCAGTATGCATGGTTAAGCAGCTAGCAGTTAATGAAGAAGCCCATGACTTTGGATACTGCAGCTTAAATATAAAGTAAGTCTCTTAAAGGCAGGGTTGGTAAAGATTGTTGAAATTCTCATTACAGCCCAACTGCAATCAATAAATGAAATGCTTTGACAAAAAAAAGGAGAAAAGAATCCGGTACATGTGGCTGTCGCAGGTCTGTAATAAACCCGTCCGACCATTTCATTTGACCAAAATACAATGATTGGACGGGCTATCTGTCTGCCTGGGTGCACTCTGCCCATGCACTAATTGCGCGTCACCGGAGTCTTCCACAAGCTGCTAGCTTGACAGCTGTGAGTACTAACAAAATGTTATATATATATATATATATATATATATATATATATATATTCATGATGATATGTTTATGTTCGTAAAGATAATAGTGGGGGAGTGGCTTTGGAGGGAGGCCTGAAGCGACGGACTGTCATGTGCAATGCTTCTAACTACTTTCAATGGAAAAGAGTTGGCAACACTCTCGCTAGTTTCTCAAGATTGCCCACCCAGCCTTTAAGTTAAATAAAAACACATGCAGCAGGAGTCAAACACGATTGTCTTATTAATGTAGTGCACACTACTGGAAGCAGCTGTTATAAATGATTTTGAAACAACAGGATCTTTGTTATTTATATGAGTATTAGCCAACATCAAATCCATCTGTAGATGCTGCATATAGAAACGTGGGCGGACATAGCTTAGTTTACAGATGTTTACAAGGTGCTGAATGCCCTAAATCCATGAAGCACCATGGCAGACAGAGTGCTGGACGCTCACGACACGGTCTATTTATTGGACCATGAGGACCACTATTTCTTGAGCTGCTGATGGACCCTGGACACCGTATAGGCTGATTATCGATATTTATGCGTCTGACTACACCCCTGGCTACAGTCTGCTGAAAAATGCAAAATCACTTCATAGTCATTCATCATGCTATTAATTAAATTTGATTCAGTCATTTTTGTTTTTGATGGGTTCATGTGTATCTATCTGTAATTTCTGCCTTTTCAAATCACACTTTTCACAAATCCTACATTATCACATCTTAAAACCACACTGCGTCTTCAAAGCCATATAACTATTACTATGGGAACTTGAGTGTGACGCGTGACATTATCAAATGTCATTCTTGGTATGACGCCATCATATAGATATGATGGATGACATTTACCTCGTCTTACTCCCCATATTTAGCATAACACCTTAACATCTGGCATTAACGTGCATCCTGTGTGACTACACTGTGTGATTCAAATAAGGCGAGCATGCATAAAATACACACTGGACTAAATCCAAGAAAGAAGAGAATCCAGTCAATAATCACGTTTGGAGGGCAACAGACACATTTGGCATTAACAACAAAGTGCAAATGGATTGCTGCGCCAAGCCAGATATAGTAAGCACACGGTGTACTGTAAACAGTTGAATCAACCTTGAGGCCTATCAAATCAACCAGGTTGCAGTTACCTTAGCTGTCAAAAGTACAGCCAGTTTTAAAGGATGTAAACAATAAACAGACGTGGCAACCTTCATTTTCACAAAAAGGAGAATTGCTCTTGTGTGTGTAAAATAGACTCAATGTCCAGTGAAAACAAGGCCTCATCCGGCCCGCCAAGCTTCCCATCTAGCCCGCCGAATATTAATGGATTCACCATGACCGCTACAGGTGCTGATGGGGAGGTGGATAGTCTATTTATGTCTACTACTCGCACGGACAGAACAGACATTCTAGAGGGCGAGTTTTGGCAGCGCACCAGCTGTTGTCTATCAGCCGTAACATGCTAGTCGGCTTAGCCTGGTCAGCCGGGTTAGTCGAGCTCAACTGACAACGATTTGTGTCAAACTGTATGCCGACACTGTTCAAACGAAGTCGGGTAAATCTGCGGATACACTTCAAACATTTCATTTATAACGGCATCACCTGAATGTAACGGAACGAAACAAACATAGACTGTAAAGCGAGTCTTTCTCTCTACAGTGTTCAGGCAGCCTTCCAGTGCAGATTCAGACCATGCCAAAGTATTAACTAATGCTGAAAGAGTGTTTATCGCTGCATATATGCAACCACACAATTGTAGACAATACAGAATTCAAATGTATGGTCAGTTAGCCCTGCTACAGTGTGCCTTCACATGAGCATTTTAGTCAGTCTGTTGTGCCTGCCCTGTATAAAAGAGTGAAAGCTGCAGTTGAGGAATTATAGGACTGTATTCTGTAATTACATTTTCCGTAATTACAGATTTTGACCTTCACCGCTCAGTTATCTACCTACTTGGTGGAGGTCTGAGGGCATTTTCTAGTTAAGTACCTAGTTATCTTTATGGATTTCCCATGTTTTTTTTCTGTACACTGATATAGGCTTATAAAAATAACATTTAAATTGTGAGTAAGTGAAAATATTAAACAATGATAGGATAATTAGGCCTAAATAAATGTAATTTTCCTACTATTAATGTGGACCTGAGATGAATTTGAACTGTAATGACTGTAAAACTGACACTTCTTTTGAGGTGACAAAAGTAACAAACACACCTCATGCAAAAAGTTCATACATACCCGATATTTAGAGAGGTCGATCCTCAGTGAGTTATGCAGCTGGTCCAGTAATTTGACAAATTTCTCCCTCTGTCAGGATGAAAAATTACATAATTCAGTTCAGAGTGTCGCCACACCCAAAGCATTGTGTGCCTAAAAATGCATAACACTGCGTGGTCGATAGCATTGCTATGACTGCAGTGATTCATTTTTACTTCCCGGAACAAAATTGAGGGGTTTAGCAATATTGCCAGACTCGGCTTACTGCCTGGAAATATTATCTGATGCCTTACAACATTAGCTTATTAAAAGTTCAATCGCAAAGCACTGGCAGCCTCTGAGATTTTCTGTTGATTTCAAGTACACAACTTGCTCTAGACAAATAACTCTAAATGAGAATGACGACAAAAGGGTAGTGATGTCGAGGGTTCAATATCAGACTAAAAGACAGCAATAGATGTTACGTCAGTCGAACTAGAGAATCCACATTTTCCTTTAGCACTATATTACTATACATCACTGCTGTAGTGTGCAGATGTTAGACTGCAAGACAACGATAGGTGCACTCACTCCAAAGTTAGAGGCAGCAAATCGGTCAGAGGCGGAGGCAGTGGTTGTGGTGGTGGTGGTGGTGTGGGCGAAGTAGGCATTGATATTAGCAAGCAGGTTGCTCATCACTGCTGGCACACCGGGACACATGTATTTGGCGGACAGACAGGAGAAGTGCCTACAGAGGAGAAGAAACAGCTATTATTCTACAGAGCATAAGGGGCGGTGCTGTACTGATTTTTTGGACGAAATAGAGATAATTCTTCACCAAAGATCAATAGACAATCATGAAAACATAAAGACAGTTTGAGACCCCACATCAACACAATTACAGACAGAGAAAATGATAAAGAGTTGCTCTTCAGTAATCCTCAAAAATCCACAACAGCGCTGAAAGAGAACAGAATTAAGAAACATTTCCCTTTGAAACATATACCTCAGTAAAAAAAAAAAAAGTGAGCAGACTGAAGTCCAGTATTTCTTCATTATGTTCCCTTTCTGACTGCTGAAGAGAGACCATATTTTTAATGTTCCAAACAATTACTTCTGGTGGAAGAGTTAGTGCATAAGTAGTTCACTGCCCTGCTCATGTACTATAGATGTGGCTCCATAGCCAATGATGTCATAAATCACCACTGTATAACCTATACTATTAAGGACATAAGGCTGTAAAGTAATAGATGGAGCCAGTAAGTTTGATCAAGGGGTCCAGTGGGGGCTGAATTATATTCATATCCAGGGGAACAGAAGAGATGAATGTAAATTTGACTGTGTACCATTAAACTTACTTGTTTGTTTCATTTTGTAACAAATACGACCGAGACAAACTCAAGCACTTGCCGAGGTAAGTGTTTTCCGCTGAGGTGAAACCACATATGTCAACCCAGCACAAACTGAATCTCAATACTATGCAGTGCACTAAAATTACACAAGTGATCATTCCCAGGGGAGGGTCTGAAGCAGGGGCTTTTGTCTCCGGTTTAGATAGATCTTGTTTCCCTTTTCTCCCGTCTCCAGCGCCCTTTTTACTCCCCGAAATCTAACTACATACAATGCATTGCCACTTCAGATTCGCGCTGATCTTTCTCTCTCTTTCCCCCCACACACACACACACACAGAGACACACATCTGTAATAGCAGCGCTCCGCAGCAGTAATTAAGTGCCGGAGCCTTGGAGGCCTGGTTTGAGCAGGGATCTCTGCTTGAGTGAAGAACATATGCTCCTTTTAACACTTCATACTGCTGCTTCACAAGCCATGTGGAATGCCTCCCACATTATAATTCACTGGTACCTATAGTGAACATAGAGACTGGCTGCCATATCCATACCCTTTCATACAGCAGACAAAAGATAATGTTAGTCTAGATGGAATACCGACATGTAAAAAAGGTATGTGTGTAATAATCTGTATGTTTACTTTAATGCAGCTGACGACAATATACGCAAGGGCTTCTTCGCCTCCAGCGTGACCCATAGCAACCGAACATCTGGATGCTTTGCCTGAGAGCTTAAAGCCAGCTGAGCTTTATAAATATAGCTTTTGTTAAATGCTCATTCTCAAATCTACAAAAAAAAAATGATTTCACTATAATCTGCTGGGTTTTGTATCAACAAAACTCAAATAACCTCTAGCCTACATTCCACATAATGTTGCTTCAAAATACAAAAAAGAAGGAAATTGATATTATTTACAACTTTCATTTTCAGATACTATAGACAGGAATTAGTGGTTGGATAATATAACTATTTGCTTTTTTATTAGGGCTGTCAAAGCTAACGAGATAATAACGCGATAGAGCAATTTCGTTTTAACACCTCTTATTTCTTTAATGTATTAACTCAACTTGTGACTTTTAGGTTGTAGCGAGCTCAGAATAAGTATACTGGCATCATATGAAACTACAAAACCTAAAGAATTCAATAGTTACCATGTCATACTAGCTAGTCGCGTAGGAAGATAATAAACACTCCAAACTTGCGCTAAATTTTGACAAGGAAAAACTGTCATGGTCATTTTCAAAAGGGTCCCTTGACTTCTGACCTCAAGATATGTGAATGAAAATGGTTTCCATGGGTAACCACGAGTCTCCCCTTTACAGACATGCCCACTTTATGATAATCACATGCAGTTTAGGGCAAGTCATAGTCAAGTCAACACACTGACACACTGACCGATTTGAGCATATTTTTTATGCTAAATGCAGTACCTGGGAGGGTTTCTGGACAATTTTGTGTTGTTTATCTGATTTCCAATATTAAATATATACATACATTTGCATAAAGCAAGCATGTTTGTCCACTCCCATGCATGTTGATAAGAGTATTGAATACTTGACAAATGAAATTAAATATTTGAATCGATTGACAGTCCTATTTTTCCTATATCACAAGTTAGAGGTAACCACAAGTATCATGAAGCTGGATATTGAGACTGGAGAACAGAGATTTTGAAACTGCACTGAGTCATTGCTTCATAAAGCCAAAGTGTTAGAAAAGGCAGTGCGTTACGGGGAGTAATGATTACAGATTTACTCCCCCTCCTGAGTGCAGCCCATGCACACACACACACACACACGCGCACACACTCACAAATAGAAACACAAACATGTTCTCATCGGGAGGCCTATTTAATTACTTTGCTTTCAGCCTCCAAATTACCCAGGAGCACTTGAGGTTAGGCGAGTGATGCGAAGAGAGTGATGATGGCATCCGCTGAATTCCCATGGTGCTTTTAGAGCTCGATCTCCAGAGCCAATTTTCAAGAGGGAGATGTTGCTTCTCCTCGTGTTACCCTGCCTTGGTTTTTACCAGCGGATGAGACGCGCACTACACACACACATACACTCACGTATCGTCTTACGGTTTCAGATGGCTGGGAGAAATGAGAAAAAGATGATGAGAAACAGGCTGCTGGGAGGTGAGGGAGTGGTGATAGAGTGAGATGGAGGAAAACGAACATGAGGGAGGGGTATGTTGGGGGTTGTTGTGTGGGACACAGGAGGGATAGTTGAGTCTTCGCAGCTGCTGTGATTTATGCAGCCATCATGTCAGGAGTGACTGGGAGTCAAGGCTCTATGATGAAGAAAACGGAAAGGCTTTCATAAATTCCTGATGAAGCATAATAAGCGCTGATATGAGAACCGCCAAGCTTAAACAAGGTTCAAGCCTGAAGCATTACCTCAACCTGAGAGAGCTGGTAATAAGGCCACTTACTGCTTCACTTGTCTGCACTAAAATAACCCTGCAATCCCTCATATGCTGCAATACCCTGTCACACTGACACAATAGTCTGTCACCTAGCAACCGTCAATTGTGTCAAGACTTATACGGAGTATATACGTGTTATTATCGGAGCAGTTCCACTCCTTACTTATGTGGACACAAAGGCTATAAATGGGGGTGTCGAAGAATCCTCGAAACAGCTAAATCGAGCTTTGCAGGGCTCAAAAAAAGAAACCCAATGGCATGTTTGCCCTACGGGGCCAGTAGGAAGATAAAGAAAGAAGCTGGTGTGGGATATATATGAGGTTGAGTCATCAGCACTGCTATCAGAAAAGTGGGAGAGAAGGGGGTGGGGGATCAAACATGCCAGCTGAAGGAACCAATGACCTCACTTTGCTACAGAACAGATTAAAAAAAAAACTTTGCAGGAGTATTTTATGTTGCTAAATTTGTAATGTAGTTTAGTAAATTATTTCAAGACTCAACACAATTTCTCAGCGTTGCTTCATCTCAGGCATCAGTTCGGGAAGTGGAGTTACTGCAGCTGTAGGCCTGTTGTTTAACAGAAATGGAAATTAAAAATATATGATTATTAAACTATGTTTTATACTGTCTCGTAGGAACCTCCACGGGGTGAATGTGCATCAGTAGATCCTCGCTCCTCTCCTGTATGAAATGGCTGTATCCTCACTGTCATGCATTAATTTAAACTGTAGTAACCTCCACACACGACCTCCTTCTTCCTCTCCTCAGTTCTCATGCTTTAGCTCCATGTTGTAGACTCTGTAGTTACTGTGGCAGCTTCAACATACAGTATGTTGATGTTCAAGTTTGCTTTTCTAAAATCAGGGCTATAGGAGCCATGGACGATTTCAGAAAGGAGTAATGTTTGTAGTAATGTTAATTACGTTTGTGATGGTTTATCATTTTTGGTGTTGGTATTCTTTAGTGTTTGGGATATTGTCATTTAATATTGTGTCATTTATTATTATGGAATCACGACGATTTGGGAGATTTGGGTCACTTTGGGATATGGGCGGCACTAAAAATCAACATGGAGAGCATTCGAACGAGCTGACGCACGAGACGGCACAGGGGAGGGGGGTGAGACCGAGGGTTCTGTAATTTATGGATATAATGTTCACGTCCTGCAAAAGCAGTACGTAATATCAACGATGAGAGCGAATCATCTAGCGGTCATTCTGTTATGATGCCGAGGCGGAACTGCTTGTTTACTAATGAATTATTAGTAATGAATTTACTAATGATTTAACTGATAAAACCATGCTCTGTTTTCTGAAATGGCTCTTTTGATTTACAAAATATGATTTTACAGGGCAAGCATTACCAGAGGAATCAAATGCTCAGACGAAGGCTGTTATATGTAAATAAATAATAAAATAATTATTCAACTACAGCAAGTTTTGTCTTTAAGCTTTTTGGGCATTATCTATAGTAAAAATAATGGTCCAAAATGATGATAAAATTGTCTAGTTTTGAAAAAAAAACCTTTACATTTTCTTTGGGGAGTGTAAAATGCTGTTAATAACTATTAAACATAAGTGATCCTGGCCATTCAAATTAAACAGTGTGAAGGATCTGGCAGTAGTTAGTGGTGTGGTTGCAGATTACAACTTCTCCCGTGTGCCAAGCATGTAGGATTAGCTACTGTGGCCAACGTGAAACGTGAATGGCCCTCTCTAGAGCCAGCTGTTGTAAGAGTAGAGTGCTTAGAGTGTGTGTGTGTGTGTCTAGGAAGTGAGTGGTGAAGTAAGAGAGAGAGAGTGGTGGTGACAAGAGCGAGTAACGTTATTGAAGCAGGAAAAGTTAACAGAGTTTGGTTTGTCCGTTCTGGGCTACTGTTGAAACATGGCGGTGCAACATTGCAGACTCCATGAAGAGGACTCACTCCCTATGTAGATATAAACAGCTCATTCTAAGGTAACGCAAACACAACTATTCTTATTTTCAGGTGATTATACACGAAAGAAAACATACTTATTTATATAATATTCCATTTCTGCCCATAGATCCCCCTAATTGTTACACACTGGTCCTTTAAAGCAAAAGAAACAAACAAACATGTCTTTCGCAGAGCATGTAGTATGACTTTCTCTCAGCAGTCCCAACTCTGACTGACTTCCAGCGTCCCTGATCTCAGGGATGCAGGTCCCCAGATATCTGGACATGAAAGACAAATGTGAGCAGCTCCTTTAATTCATTTTGCCAACACATTCTGTGTGTAATTAGAGTCTGATTTACGGAGGAAGCAGCTAATTACACAGTCAGCCACTGGGACTTCCCAACAAACATATTCTGAAAGGGAAGGAGAGCTTAAAAGGTGCAGTTCGGTGATGATTTTTAGACTGACTCAGACTGAAATAACAATGAGGTGATGTTGCAGATACTCATTAACTCATTATTACTCATTGAATTAATTAAGTGCAATAAAAGTAATAAGCAAACTATGCACAAGAGTAAAGGGGTGTAATCCAAAGCTGCTATCTGTATCTGTTTATATCACAACAAAATATCTGTATTTAGATTACTACCATAACTGGGCCGGGCTTCTACCACATATTGCTTCATTCTCCATGTTTAGCTGCCCACAAAATATACAAATTAAAATTCACAACATAATATTTCAACCATGTACCTAAATTAATCAAACAATAAAGCATGATTTCTTTGTATTAAAGTCTATATAAAAACTGTGTGGCTGTTTATGATTAGTGGGAATTGAAGAGGTCAGAATTGCATTTGGAGGTTGTATATATAATGGGGGCATCCAGATGATTTTTTTGTTTATATCCCTACATACTAAGAAGCATAACAAAGTATAGATTGTAAAAAAACAAACACTGAAAGTACAAGAAATAACTCTGATGGAAGCCCTGACTAGAGTAGATGGATGACATAGATGGTGTCTTATGTCTTAAAAGACTTTCAAGTAACAGCAACCAAATATAAAATGAAAATTACTTTTCCAGAGTGCTATTGCTGCAGTTTGTGACCATCTTAGTGAGTCAGTTTAATGAGTTTAATGACCACACGGCCATAACAGCTCGTATCCTCTTTGTGTGGTGTTGGTCAAATATTGTAAATGCATTATTCTGGCAGACTTTAAACAGTATGTACCAGAAAGGAAACAATAATAATTGCACAATCCTTTTGGATGGGGGGAAATCTATTTCAGTGGGCCACAAAAATAACCTGATACTGTAAATGGGAAACACTTCATCTGAAGTGAGGCGCACACAAAACGTAGTAAATCTGGCCATGAATGTGTGCTGCAAAAAGACAAAAAAAGCTACAGTGGCCACTTGTGCACTGCACAGATAGATACATGCAAGGTTAGATGCATGATGCGGACTTCTGCAGTGGTAACCATGACATCCACACTGCACGATGTAACATGACCTTGATCAATATTCAACGATTTCAATGTTTCGGGTGGTGTGTCTTTGCATGCATCTGTGTTTAGTGTGTGTGTGTGTGTGTGTGTAAAGGAAACGCAGAGAGACATTTATGGATGGACAGGGTCACAGAGGATCAGAGAGACAGAGAGAGAGTGAGGGGAAACGAGACGGATTATGTGTGTCCATGATCAACGTGACCAAGGCAGGTTGGGAGTTTTTCCAAGAGACCAGCAATTAATCAATCAAACTTAGGAGCTCGATAGTCCTCCAAAGCTCTGATTCTGCTGAGGAGACATCTTTACTACTCCTCTTCTCCTTCTGTTTCTCCTTCTCTGATCTCTTTCTCTCCTCCACTCTGCCGAATGAGACAATGACAGATTGGCGAGGTAAAAGGCCATAGATCAGGGTGGTACTCACGTCATAGCCTGATAGATGGACTCCACTCCGTATCTCATGGCGAACTCGTCCACTATCTCCTGAGACACGTCGTCAAAGTAGACCTTCCACGCCTCGTCCCCTTTCACCTTCGGGATCTTCACTACCCCGCTGTTCTTCACCTCGGTCAGGTAGTGGAACAGGTTCTGTGAGTGGCATGAGAGATAAGGCAGAACGGGTTACGGTGATGGAGCACAGTGTCCCAACAAGTAATAAAAGAGATCATGTACGCCAGCAGATGAAAACCCTTATCTCAGCTGGGGACTTTTTTTTTTTACAATGCTGTAACTATTGATTGCTGACAAATCCTGTTTTCCCATGTAATCACAACAAAGTGTGTTTTCTTTAGTACTTGTCTTTGCAAACGTAATGCTTAGCTCCCCAAAGATAATGACTGGAGTTGAATGAGAACTAATTTTGTCTTATATTGAATCACATAATGATGGTTACCTCATGTAAACAGGTGTACTGGCCGTGAGGAGGAACCACGTTCTCCTCCCCTTTCATTTCCACACTGATCTTCAGTCTGATGGCACCAGATACCGCAGACTTGTCAGTCCTTTTATCTGTAACACACAACCAAGCAGAGTTAGTCATAACTGGAAATTAACTATACAAATTGCAAACCACATCTTTGGAAGGTGAGTCAGCATGTGACAACCTAAATCCACATAAACTATTATATTAAAGTAACATTTTTTGCTCACTTTTTAAACTCCACAATCTGTTTTCCGAGACTTACAGAAAAAAATGATGTTTCCTTTATCCTGGATGATGATGCCGTACAGTTACTATGCACTAGGAAGACCAGCTAAGACTGCCTATATCTTGTTCTGTCTCTTCATAACTTTCTAAATTGTGTGTCACTGCTGTAGTTTGGCCTTCACATTTTTCTCACAATAGCTGACGGTGGAACAAATGAAAGGCCTATACAAAAATATTTTCTAATTTTTTTTTTTTTTTTTATAAAAACTGCACAATTCAATAAACGTTATTGTCCACCTCGCTAGAAATCTGTCCTTGACCACACCATAACAGAGTGACATATAAAACACTAAAAGATGAAAAACTAAAGACATTTATGACATCATCTAAATCATACAACATGAATAACAAGAAATAGTAGAAATAATGGCATGACATCAGGTCCTGTAAACTACAAATGACATCATATCTACGCTCACAGCCATACAGTTTTAATGTAGGGGAAAACACTTGTATTGGCAATATCACTGGCTATAATGGGCTATAGGTTTGAGGGAAGTGAGTTTATTTTGTGCATGCCAATATCAACACATACTGTATTTCTTGCATGCTCACATACAGCCACACACACACACACACACACAGCCACAAAGATGCACACACAATCCTGACAGATCTGAGAGCTAATGACTCCACAGCTGCTGGGGTTCGTAACAGACTTTAAATGCCCCCCTATGCTCTCTCATATACAATTCATCTCTACTTTATCAAATGAGGCAAATTGTCCCCCTACTGTCAGTTGGTCTAGAGACAGACAAGTGAAAAATAACAACGTGACAAAGCGACAGAGACTAGCGCTGTAAACGCAAAAGCCCAGATTGAAGAGGAGCTGAAGTGGCTTATAGAGAGGAGAGCAGCTGGAGGGGTGGACACCCACACCAGCGAAGGCCTGTTTAAACATTCATTGTGGACATTTAAAAAGGCACAGAGCAGCAGCAGCGGTCAGGGGTCAAAATTACCACAAATTGCTTCCTTTTAGCTAGAGAGGCAAACAAAGACAGCACCCGCCAGTCATAATACTTGAACAGAAGTGAGAGCCCCCATTATGCTGCATACTCAACCTAATGCTACATGGAGAAACAGAGAAAGACCCTGCATCAACAGCAGCAGCACCCGAACTGAACCACAGGTCTCTGTGGCTTCTTGCTACATGGAGAGTAATGGTGGAACACACTTTATCTGACCATACATTTAACCTAATATCCTGTCTAATGGCTGTTTAATGTTTAGAGGAAGATATAAAGAGTTCACATGAACATGGAATATTAGGTGTGTCCCCCAACTAAGAATTCATATAGTCAAATCTGATTGGTCAAGTGTTGCTTAACGTCGACTGATCGTTGAATCATGTTGTTTTCTGAGATTGTTCCACTTTGTTTAAGCTTTATGTGCTTTATGTGTATCTATCTATAGAAAAATAGTAAAAACAACAAAATGATTGGCCGAGATACATGCGACTATGGACTGCGCTGTATGTTTTGGTGTAGAAGTGGAGCTGTCCGAAGTACTGAAACGTAGCGGAGATCGATAGAGAGAATTGGTTTCTTAGCCTGTTTGCTTTTCGTGGTTGTAAATAGGACTTCCGGTCATAATTCCATTTCCCCACATTGTAGCATTTCCACAGATAATCAATGAGAGAGAGAGCCGCACACAGGCTGATTTTAAAGAATCGTTCATAAATTCAAAATATATTTTGTGCTCTGATAGTGCTACGTTCTGATGTGAGGGCTCTGATTAATAAGTGAATTCTTGATTTTGAAACAGTCGCCCTATGGTTTTGTTATTTAGCCGATGTTGCTCCGACGGTCCCTCAAATCGGAATAGTGCAACTTAATCTACATGGTGATTTATTCATGCACATTAAGGAGAGTGATTGAAAGCACATGAGTTATTTTCTAATTTATATTAACAGTATTATTAATAGGCTGATATTTTAATCAAAACAGGCTATATATCATGATTTATTGAGCCCACATAGAGCCCGAATGGAATGATCCTTTTTTTCATAACCACATTTTCCGCCACTGCAACGATTTGGCTGTGAGATTAGCGGTTGAATCAGGAGCCTTAGATTGAATCGTCGAATAGTCAACTCTTTTGGGGTCATCCTTATGGTATATAAACCTTGTGAAATGTGTCGTAATCATCATTTTAATGGTAACTGGGGCTGGTCATCAAAACACAGCACCTTGTTGGTACAGATCCTAACGTGTGCAAAACACTGAAATCGGAAAATGTCAAGTAAGGCTGCAACGATTAGTCAATTAATCGATTAGTCAACTCAATCGAGAGAAAATTAATCGGCATTATGGCATACATTCCCTGGTTTCAGCATCTCAAATGTGATGATTGTTGTCAGACAAAACTGGAAATTGAAGACATCACCGTGGCCTCTGAGAAATTGTGAATATAATTTATTTTATTATTTGTAATCATACTTTTGTTAATCTAAGACTTTTTTTATTTATTTACGCAAAGCTCTTGTGTGGCTGCTTGCATTCAGACAACATTAGACATTTGAGAGTTTTGACTACTTTTGTAAAAGGTAAAAAAAAAAAAAAAGTTCTTTTGTTTTGGTATTAATCCCAAAACTCAGATATCATATCTGCGTTGTACTGTATATAAAAAAATCTAAATGTCACATAAAATAAACATTGTATCTGGATAAGTGCCATAATAACTGCCACTGTCATTTTGAGTTCATCAACATCTCTTGTACGAATACTCTGAGATCAAATGGGCTAACATACCTAGATTGTACCAGACGTCCATCTCTCCACTGAGAGTGCGAACCTCGATGATGGTCTGGCCCAGGAAATCATCTGACTCGCGCTTGAAGTGCTGCTTCACCCGTGATTTGATGTCATCGTCCTCGTCCCACACGCGCACTTTGATGCGATCGGTGGCGTTGTGACATTCGCTGTGATTTGGAAGATGATTATGACAGGTCAAAACAATCACGACAACATGAACAACAGCAGCAGCAACAGAACATTCAGTGACAGCTCATCAGGTCGGGGTGTTCAGTAGAGCAGAATGACAGTCAAATGCACAATTCAAGTATAAACACGAGCTCAGACGCCTCGCTGAAGTAACACATGGAGAACAATTCTTGCCTGGATTCAAACGAGAGAATGTGTGTGCTTGTGTACGCACATGGGTGTGTATGAGCGAGCGTGTGGAGAAGGGCTCTCTGCCTGCAATGAGGAATTACCCCAAGACATGGCATGACCTTTACTCTGCATCTCTATATTTTTACTCCCACTGCATGCTAATTTCATCAGAAAAGAGCTGAATGTCACACGAATGACTGCATTCATAGCATGGATAATATGTTTGTGAAAGCTTAACGTCCGTCTCTATGGTTCTCCGTGCAGCTGACAGACGCTTCACAATAACGACTCTGCTAAATAGAACAGAGGTGGCCAAAGCACTTAGCTTCAGATGGGGTCAGACTGTTCGGCTCTGGAATTAAAACCGACAGATTACATTTTGCTCTAATGACATCTTGGGTGCCACAGCCAGAGAAACAGTATCTGCAGTATTTATTTTTATTTTTTTAACTAATCCCTTTCCGGGGGAAGCACTGGTTGCTGCTGCTGCTCCACTAGCCCGGGACTTCGCTCTCTGCCAAGCACACAGTAATGCATCGCTCTATTAATCTACATCCCTGTTGTAATGGGAGGGAGCCACCACTGGAGTCTCATTACAGGTGTGGAGCCTTGTTTGAGACTGGCATAGGACATGCACACATAAAAATACCTTCACATTAAATAATATATGGTTCCTTACATGACCTAGAACTATAGACAGAAACCTCCGAGGGAACGACGCTAGAAAACTCGCGGCTTGCATGAATAAAAAATGCCATTAGCTGCTCTCTCTCTCTTTGGTTTAAGTAAACATGACATACTCTCCCTGATCCTTTAACAGTGGATCCCCAGTGCCTCATCTCCAGACATAGGATTACAGTTAAAAAGAGTTAGAAAAATAAATACATAATGCAAAGGTGGGTTACGGCCAGACCTGGGTGTAATTATATGGCACATTATCTTTGTGTTTGTTTTTACAGATAGGTCCAGAAAGACTGAATATGCATACAGGGTTCATACACATTTTGGCCAGTGGATTTCCATGGCTTTTCCATAACTTAATAAACAATTTTCATGACCGAATATTCTGTAGTTTTTGCGTTTTATGCATGAAAAGTGTGTATAATAACTATAATATATGTACTCAAGGTTTTGTTTTACAAGTTTTAAGAGTTTTGTCTGATGTTAAGCACAATAGTGGCACACAGTTCACTGCATTGAAAATCTGTTTTGATTAATTTATATGATTTTTACGTGATAATTAACATTAACAAATCATTGGTTTTGGGCTTCATTCGTCTGTGACTCTGAGTTGTGTCTCAGGACATAATTTCTCTTATTAGAGGCAGCTCACAACACTGTACAGGTAGAGGTAGTCACTTTATATTAATTATAATTAGGGCTGTCAAAGTTAACACGATAACGCATTAACGCAAATTCATTTTACGTCACTAACTTCTTTAATGCATTAACGTAATCAATCTTTCGGAGGTTGTATCAGGCTCAGTTTTAAAGCTATAGTGAAGATACTGTTATCATATGAAACTAGAAAATCAAATCCATTGGTATCAACCATGTCATACTAGCTTGTCAGGAAGGAGGTTAAATAACGCTCTAAACGTACGCTACATTTTGGCGAGGAAATGAGTTCTATGGGTACCCACGAGTCTCCCCTTTACAGACATGCCCACTTTATGATAATCACATGCAGTTTGGGGCAAGTCTTAGTCAAGTCAGCACACTGACACACTGACAGCTGTTGTTGCCTGTTGGGCTGCAGTTTGCCATGTTATGATTTGAGCATATTTTTTATACTAAATGCGGTACCTGTGAGGGTTTCTGGACAATGTCCCTTTTCATTATTTTGTGTTGTAAATTGATTTACAGTAATAAATATATACATACATTTGCATAAAGCAGCATATTTGCCCACTCCCATGTTGATCAGAATATTAAATACTTGATGAATCTCCCTTTAAGATCATGCTATTAATCACAATTAAATATTTTAATTGATTGACAGTCCTATTTTAAATATACACAGGTCATGTTTAAAACTGATATGTATTAAACATATTTATGCAACTTTGCATTACTTTTCGCAAGACTTTTAGGATTTCATGTGTTTCCAAAACTTTTTCAGGCCTGGAAAATGGAAAATTCTGTGACTTTTCAGGGTTATTCAAGACCGTACTAACCCTGCCGACATATGACTGCATTACAAACTTTGCAAGTCGTTGTGGTAAACCTTTGCTCTTACTTCTTGAACTGTCCTGATGCACAGGACACCTGTTGGAAATCTGATGCTCAAATTATAGCAGAACAACCGCTAAGTACTACTAAAAAATACTATTTTGCACCCAGGTTTGAGTTGAGTTCTACAGCTCTTCAGATAAAATTACATTTTCCTTTTCTACCTGAGTCTTATTTTCGAGTTCTGGCTCTCTGCTAAACAAAGACAACTGAATTTATAGGGGGTAAGCACAGCGAGCCTAGAACAGAGTTCTCAAAGGCTACAATTTTCCACATTTTCGAAACTGCTGATTTGGGGGTCAAGTAAATGTTCAAAATAGTCTCCTGGAAACTCACTTACAGTCATTGCCAACCTGCAACACTTCGGGTTAGATTTGCAGAATAACCTACCAGCTGAACCCACACACACACACTGTGTGTGAAAGAAACAGATCAGCAGCACCATGGAGGGGTCATACCGCATGAGAAGCCATATACTACTAAAGCAGTAGTATAGTTGTTTCTTAACAGAGCTGAGATCAGTGTTGTCTACACAGATGGATGCCATCGTAAAGCCGTTTTTCGCCGAGTCTGCATCTCCAAAATCTCTGCAGGGCAGCTGGTGTGTAACATGTCATAACTGATAGTAATTTCCCAAGCTATTAAATCAGAGTCAGTAATAAATCTTTTACGTATCTACTAAAGCCTTAAGATTCCCTCGAACAGATGACCCTTAATCTTAGTGGGGATTATCTGGTCGGATAGAGGTCAAATTAATAGAGAGCACTCACAAGTAAAACTTCTCATCCCAGATCGGGTTGAGGTTGCCGAAGATGGTCTTCGTCCTGCGTTTGGTCTTGCCCACCTGGACGGTGACGTAAGGGTCGCTGGAGCCAGTTTTATCCTTGGCCTGTAAGCCCTGTGCACTCATGACTGGAGACAAGACAGGGTTGGGAAAGAGAAAAGAGTCATGTAAGTAACACAAGCAGCATATTTGACCATTGAAGGTTACTTGTCCTGAACAACAGCACTCATCTATAACTTCATTCACTCAATTCGCAGGGACAGGAAGCATTGGCCCGGTAGCTGAGGTTTTATAGCAGGCTCTCAATCCCAGTCACGAATCTAGCTCTATATTTTATTTTAGTGCTTACTAGTCAGTTGCCTGGATTTGATTTATTTGATTCTAAGGTGTCAACTCAAGAATCGAGGGCTTGTTACTGCCCACGACAACGCTGTGCACTTGCCAAAAGCTGAGGCAACAAAGCAGCTCTTTGGTTCATTGACAGCGGCCACATTTAATCTGTTTGTGTTTCTGTGAAATGTTAAGTATATCAATGATGTATCTACTCCTGCATCCAGGCTATAGGTAGATTCCATCCATGTGTGTTTGCCCACTATGCTGAGCTAAGCTAACTAAACTTCAGAATTGTACTTCCACACACACACAGGAAGGTGCAGACTGCAGAGAAGGAGAGACAGTAGTATTTCACAGCGCCATAAAAAGGGAAAAAGGACACTGGGGCATTAAATATGCATAAGTGACAGTCTAAATAATTCAGGGTACATATATATCCCTCAGCTCAATGCTGACAGAAGTTAGTGGGAAGGATATAGAGGCTTGAAGAGCCATGGCCTGCTTGCTCCAGGAGTACTGAAAAATCAAATAGCTCCTGTAGTAAAAGCAGCATACATATGAGAGGGGTCAGCATGCTTCAAACAAAGTGCTTGTCAGATCATTTAACGTCATCGAAAACTCCCGCTCCCACGCCTTTATATGTCCAAATAGAGGGGCTGACATTTTTTGTAACTTTAAAAAAACGTCAATCACGTCCGTTTGGCCAGATGTGCAGAGTTGAAAAATTAAGCAAACTACTACGTCTGTCACACGAACAAACATATCTCCATATTTATCCCTACCCCACTCCTCTGTATGAAGGATGCTTTTTGTTGCCCCGCCTTCAAGTGTGTTCATTTTGTGAATCCCTCCTGCCTTAAATAGAGTAAACTGGGAGCAGAGTTAGCATTTTAATCCAGTACTGAATCTGCTTATCAAAGTTAAATCCCTTTGAATCCCTCATTGAGTCCGTTTGGCTTTAAGTTTTCACAGCTATAGGCAACAAAAGTTGGAAAGAACTTTCAAAGAATTGAAACCGAGACTGCCTGTTAGTACAAAAGGTGAGAAAATTATATTGATTGGAGAAGAGGCGGGTAACAGAGAGGGCATACCCAGAAGCATAAACAGAGGGAGTACGCTGGTGGTATGAAGAATGAACTCTGAACAGAGGAGTACATAGTTTTCCATTTAATACATTGACCTCTGCTGGGGTGTGTTTTAGCAAGGCTTTCAAAACAAGTAAAATAATTGCTCTAAGACAATTTAAGTAAAGAAAAATAGTGTATATCATATACAGTAATGTAAAATACTCATACTTCTTATTGCACATATGTTTGATAATGATGTGATCAGTGCATGTGCAGGTATTGTATTGGATTTGGTGATTAGTGGAGATTTTCAAATTAGCATTTTATAGTCCGATCAAGGTTCATATTCACTGGCAGACCTCATAGTGCGCACATTAGCCTGAAACAGAATATCTCATGGTCACTGTGAAAGTGCTGCAGAGTCAATGCCAGTCTGTATTTATCGAATGAATGAGAAATGAACAACAACTCAATAACTGTATTTTAAAATGGGACGTCTGGGAAATTGGCCGAGGCAACTCTGGGTCTTTTCAATGTCTCTTTCACTCCCTTTTTCCTCTTCCTCCTGTACAGTCCTCTTCCTCGCTATTCCCATCCTTTCCGTCACTCCCTCTCTATTTGTCTCCCTCCCTCTCTGTTTCTATTTCTCTCCAGTGTATTGACACTGCCAGAAATGCAAGGTGAGCAATAAATGAGCTGGGCCTGGCACAGTTAGCACAGAGATGGATTGAGGTCGAGGTTACAAAGCTAACTTCCTGACCTTCTTTCTGCCAGTTAACTAGGAATGAAATGAAACCAAGTGATAGTATGTTCCATCTGTATGCAAATGAAGTAGTGATATGAAAGAAGAGCCTTGTAATCCTCAAGGATAATGATTCTTTTTAGGTTTAAGGTCTTCAGAAATGGGGATAAACAACAGAGGTTATGTAATCAAAGTGGGTGGGAAAAATATGGCCGGAAATTATACTGAAATGTGGACATATGATTCAGTTCTATTCCCTTTCACCAAGAGGGATGGTAAACAGTTTTAATTTCTTTAATGAAAACTATGACAAAATGTTTGAATTTTTTCCATGATTAAGACGAGACAATGACGAGGCAGCAAGGACGTCATTAAACACTAATGGTGACGATATCAAACATGCAATATCGTTGACGGAAAAAGACAAGACTAAAATGTAGTTTAAAAACATAAAACTTTACCAAAATCTCTCTTTATTTTTGTCACCTTCCACCTATAAACTTTTTTTTTTAATCATATTTGCTCCAATTTCCCTTACTGCTGCTTTAAGAAAAGAAACAAAACTGTTCAAACTGAATTGTTAAATGCAACTAACCTTTATGTAACCCAAATAACTAACAATGCCCCAGAAAAGAGATACATACGCATGATAGAAAACCCAAATCATTTTCCTTATGAACATTCTGTAAAATGCTGTACTGTCAAGCTACACTCAGGGGTTTGACATTTTGATTGGCATCTCTGAGAGAGCTTGAAGTGCAGCTGTGGGGGGTTCATTTCCAAAGTACACGGTACAAATCAGCACGTTAGTGAGCTCAAAAAATATCTCTGTCAGTTGCAGCAAGTACTCTTCCACTATAATAATAAGCCGCCATTGCCTCTTTATTTACTGCCTCTCAGATCCTTTGTATTTACCGTGCCACCGTTTAACATTTGGCAAGCATTGTTGCAACCTGATAAGCTTTCCCACTGCTCAACTTGCATCTTGTTTTCATTAGAGCTGCATGTCACGGACTGAGCTCCTCTTTAAAATCCATGTGTTATTAAAAATATGTCATTGTCTAGGTACATGAGTCGAGTAGAGTAGATTAGTCTAAGAATGTGTGTCCTGGTTTCAAAGTCTCTACATGATGACCACAAAAATCATCAATTATTGTCCACAAAACAGTGATGCATTAGCAACCCTCACAGCATTATTAACAAATTACTTCTCCCCAAAATACCTAATCAATTTCTATTTCTATTTCTAATTAAATATGCATTGCTGATTGTGGTTCAGAGTCAGAGGTTAATGACCAAGATCTTGAGGTTAATGACAAGTAAATACCAATTAGAATGACAACGTTTGTCATCTGAGAGGAGCAGGACTTGTAATGGCAGTTTTGTTGATTTGGGATTGGAGGACTGAGCAAAGGGTTATAGGTCATGAGCCAAAGGTCAAGGGTCACCTGCAGCCGTATCAGGACATTACTAGTTACAAAGCATTTATTACTATTAAGTTGATTGATGGTTTGTGTGTAAATGAGAGCTAATACAAATTCCATATCATAATTGATGGATTCATAATAAAAATGTTAGTGGCTGGTTTGAAGAATGAACTTCCTGAGATAATTACAGGAACCATGCTAACCTGTGATGCTGATTTTGGCAGACCACTTGGAGGTCCCATCCAGAACAGCCTGCTTGGCCGTCTTCAGATGGCTGGTGAAGTCTTCTTTGGAGACGATGAACATCTCCTGGATTACCTCGAACACTTCGGGACTGTTCTTCTCCCTTATCTTCATGCGCTCCTTCATGGCCATGATGATATTCTGGGTCTTGTCCTCCGCCCCGTGCTTGGAGCTCTTCTCAACTGCCCCTGAAACAAACCAAACGTTAAGAGTGTTTCGGCTCAGTAGTCTGCATATTTAATCTCATGAATTGGTAGAAGAACTGGTGATCAATCCTATTTATCATATTTATGCACCGCCTTTCTACCGGTCTTCTTTTTTAAATAACAATTGTTACCTAACTTTCTAATCCTCTTAAATACTGCAAGAGTGTACAATACTGTGTTACACTATGTGTATGCCGCTATGACTCTGACTGTGTAAGCGTGTGTGGAGGATGGGAAATCACAACTTCACGCGTTAATGTTGGTGTTTGTGTTTATTTATGCGAACGTGTGTCTGTAAGACAAAAGGGGCACGCGTGACGGTTCATTCTCTGTATCTGATCACAGTATCGTGCATCTACAGTGTGTTCATGAGTGCAGATTGAAATGTGATAAAGATGAAACACAGTTTGAACTATCAAACATTGTTATGCTGGTATAAATCAGTTATAAAACATTGAGTTTTGTAACGCCAGGGTGTAGCTAATCCACTTAGAGTGTGTGAGGATTGCCTTGAGGATCATCCTGCAGTCACATTGTTCCTATTTGACTACACCGTAACAACAGGGGTGTGCCCTGATTGAAAAAGCTGATTGAGAACTGTATGTAATGAGTGTGAGCAGTGTACATGCCCCATGTTACTTGTAGCAATAAGTGCAAGGGGGATATGTAATATGTATTACACAAATCCCCTCAACAGTATTCACATGTACTCTGGGGCTTACAGTATAGTGCTGGTATTTATAGAAAGGTGGGAGATGAAGTGCAACACTAGCGTTGTGGCCAGACAAACCATGCTTTTAGATTCAACTGATTTCAATAATGATTTAGCAATTGTTCGATTATTAGCCAAAAAAAAAAATAGTAAATCATTAAAAGAAGACTGCAAGATCATTAAATTAACATTAAGAATATAAAAAAATGAGAATGAATGCAGCTTATTTTGAATGCATTTTCCATACAATGCCGTTTAAGACACTAATCATACTTTCTCTCTCACAAACATACACACACCCAAACAGCCCTGTACTCACAAAGGCATATTTGTGTGAACTGTGAACTGTACATCAAAGCAATATGGGATGAATCTACTTCCTTACTTTGTAAACAATCTGCATTGAGCAGGTCCTGGCACTTCTCGTGGCATTTAACGCCACACTCTGAGCAGCGCATGCCCTGACGGGCGATGCCCCACAGCAGCCCCTCGCACTCATGGCAGTAGGTGGGCGCAGTCGCCGTCCACACCTCGAAGTTATGGGGTGTTGTGGATGAAATCGGGTAAATCAAGGCCTGGAGAGTCTTCTTGAAGACGTGAGATTTCTGAGAAGAAATAAAAAGGCATTGACAAATTGTAAGAAATAATAAGGTATGGAGAAAATGATGGACAAGGGAAAAATATGGGGGTGAAAGACAACAGAGGAGGTACGGCTGACTCACGGCACCATGAGCTAGTGAAAACAACAGTCTTAACAACTTCAAAAGTTAATAAAAAACAGCTTTATACTTAAATTGCTTTTCAGAATTGTTCAATACATCTTCAGTTCAGTAATAAAAAACTAATAAATAAGTTTGCACCTGCTGAGGGACCACAATAGCCTAATATCATCACATAAAGTTTGTCCAAGAAGTTTAACAGAAACAGCTTCAGTGGGCTTAATTCAAATTGATCTGCAGTCTGAGTAGGATGAAATCTACAATACACAATTATATAAGTTGGCTAAACTGCAGCTATCATTCATCACTACTGCGGCATTTGTCAACTTCTTTTGTTACGAGAAAGTGATCCTACAGATTACATGATTCCAAGAGATAAACATATAGGAGGCTTTTCTGATTACCTTATCATCAATGGAGAGGTCAGCCGTATACGAATCAATCAACCTTACATCTCATTAAGCTTAGATTAACAGCATCCTTAGTCCGCAGGCTTTGTTCACAGACTGCTTGCTGACTAAAGCACCTGCAGACCAAATACTAAAGTCTACTGGAGGCCTGTCTAGACTGATTGCTGTGTAACAGAACCCTCTTCAAATTGAATGCTTTACTGCAGCAGCCCTGCCATCCACAAGGACTGGAAAACGGGGCCGGGACTTGCCAATTCTTGAAGGCAGAATCGATGGATGCTGTAAATAAGGTTTTTAAAAGTGAGCATTATCCAGATTGAGAGAGAGAGAGAGCCGGCGAGAGAGAAAGTGACAGAGAGAGAGAAGAAGATGTATGGCGGTTAAATAAATCTTCAAGAGGTACTTGCTCTCCACTTCTACTGCTGCGCTCCACTCCTCACCCCTTCTCCTCCTCCTCCTCCTCCTCCTCCCCCCTCCCTCTGCTGTCAGCCCCCAGTGTGTTGACAATGTGCTTTAACACCTGAACAGCAGCTCTGCACTTTACCACGGAGACCGCTGCACTGCTGCTCACTCGAACACACTCAGACACAAATACACTTGCACAGATGATTAAATGACACCAGATGACAGCACAACAAGGCCATCTAACATTGTAAAGTACGCTGATGCAACAGAGAGGCTGCTGAGTTCCTAGAGGACCTTTAATGAAACACAGAGGGAGATTCCTTTTAATCTGAGAGCGATGAGATGAAGCAGATGTCTGGGATTTATCTACAACTTGCACACAAGCTAGAGCAAGGCCGCACCCCGGTAGCCTGCTCCTCGCCAGATTTAATACTGAACCGTTAAATACTGACATCGCCTGCAGTAGATGAGTGAACGAAACATTCCTATGAGCCTGGGAAATCTCAGAGACCTCTCTATCTCTGTTTTTCTCTGAGTTGACGTGGCTGTTAAATATTTTTTTACCAGCCAACTATTTCATTAACAAAGTCCATTTCTGTCTCTTTAAATCTCTCTCCCTCTCTCTGTCTGTCTCCTCACTCTCAGTCCTGACACTGCATGTCACGCTGTGCAGCAGATGTGGGAAGAGCGCTGCTGCTTGTGTGAGTCTCATGTGTTGCACTGGGAGGTGACCCTGGTGATTTTGTGCGAGACACTGTTAGAATTGATTGACAGCTGCAGCCTCTGCCTGAGAGCAACATGACAGAGAAGAACCTAATCTCTCCTCCTCCTTTCACCCCTCCTTTCCAATTTCATCACCTATTGTCCTTGTCAACCACTTCACTGACACTGCCATCCTCCTCCTCCTCATCCTGTTCCAGCCTTCTACACCTCCGATCTTTTGCTTTAACTCATCTCATCCCGAACTGGGAATCCTTGTGGGTTTTCGCAAACCACATGACGTTGGCACAAAATTTAGGGATGCAACGATCCAACTTCTTCAGTTCAGATACCGCTAGCGATATCTGGGCTTAGGGTATCGACTGATACCGAGTACTGATCCGATCCAAGTCTTTAATCTATAAGCTCTATGCCACTGTGTGGATCATTCTTTTATGTGTAAGGCAACATCAGGCTTGAATTAAACATTACTTTCTTAACTTTGTAAATCTTAATGTAACAAATTAATACATATATATCAATTTAGTGAATTGTTATTTATTATTAAAATAATAAATAGTACAACAGCAACTTGGTAAAAAATCTTCAAACTGAACAGGAATTAAAATTGAAATGTAAACCAGCTATTTGAGTCAGTATCGGCCTGATATCCGATCCAGTATCGGTGCATCCCTAACAAAACTTTGACATTTGCAAGTATTTTAAACTCAATTTAATATGTTTTTTCTGTCTGGCAAGATTCAAATAACCATCCAAAAGTATCAAGAGGCAAACATTTTAAAATCAATGTAGTGTATTTTGCTGCTAACAACCTGCCTGGTGATGTATCTGACCTGACTTAAAGCAAGGCATCATGTCTTATTTCCAGATACACCTTGACCCATGTCAGATCGCGACTCCCTTCTCCCTTTGTACAACTGAGTCTCTGCCGTCGTCTCAGCAGGTAAACACAGCCCCAGTTTATGTTGACAGTCACTGTTAAAAGGCTCTGGTGCTCAGATCACAGGCAGCTCAGAACATCGAGCGGACACACGAGGCCGTTAGCCGGCCCACACATAATGCTCCTTTCTGCTCTAAAAAGCAGATTCATGGGAAACATGACGCAGAAAGAGAAAGAGAGACTTCTATACGTCAGCAATAATGAGTATGAGTAACATAATTTCATCAAATTAAAATGCATTACATTGACAGAGGGAACGAAAAAATGGAAGAGGTGGGGAAGAGATGAGACAAAAAGAGGACGGGAGATGGAAGCACTCTAAATAGGCTGAAACATCTCTCCCGGGAGTAGGGGGAGGATTGTTCAACATGGCTGCCTGATCAGTGACAAATCAGGGCCAGGGGGTCATGATGACAAGTCACTTCTAGCTCTGATCTTCTCTCATTCTCTTCTCATTTCCCTCGTTTCCTCGCCCTTCCTTTCTCCTCTCTTTCTCCAACTCCTCCGCACTCTTAAACAGCATATGGCTGTTCGCTGAGTACTCTCGCAGTCCTCACAGGAAAGCACTCTCCTGGACTTAATGCAGCAGATAAAACTCTGACATCTGCTCGTCCTACTTAGCAAGACCGCACAATCTGCAGCTCTGCTCGGAACTCGGCTCCCCTCGGCCACCAATTATTAGACTCTTCCTTGTTTATTTCGAATCAGAATATTGGACATCTATCCTTTAAATTCAGGTCCTTACTTACCACTGCGGTGCAATCTCCAAATTTTGCCCAAGAATCAGCTCCCTTCCTACACCACCAATTAACACAACGCGTCTATGACGTCATTCCTCCCTCATCTGGGACATGAGTTGTTCATCCCTAAAGCCCCTTTCATAAAACCAATAGCTATTAGTAAGCAATCAAGACCCTGTCACTGTAGGGCAACTGGGCATGTGGACCACGAGGACCAAGTCAAGCGTGTGAAACAGAGACGTGATACGAACATGTCCACAAATCAGTGTGCGCAAATTGACGTCTCATGTTTGAAAAGATGAAATATTTGTGCATGACGTACAGAACGCATTTGAACCCAGTAATCTTGTAGGCTTAGGCAGCCCCTTGTTGCACATCACTGGATATGAAACTGTTTGCTTGTTTGTCTTGCCGAGGTACTGCTTTCTCCTGCTGTTTGCATCCCATAATGCCGTCTTGCCTCTGGGAGGGAAGAATTGCGATCAATTAATGGAGAGAGAGCTTTTGGAGGTCAACACAAAAGTGTCTCACAGCATCGACAGAGACATTCTGTAGCTCTGTCTTCCTCGATGCACAGTGCTTATTATTAATCGCTGGGCATTGTCTAAAAGAAATGATGGGGGCTATTTCATAATTTCTGAACTCAGCCAAATAATCTGACAGAAGGAGCACAGCGTAAAGAGTGAGCAGCTGGCCACAGACACCAGACAGACAGATGATGACATGCTGTATATACATCTAAAGAAAAAAACACCAGAAACTACTGTCATCCATCTACTTTTCATTTTCGGAGCCCTGTGTTCCTGCAGCAAACAGCACATCTATAAAAGTTTGTCAAGTGTTCCAGCACGCTCCTCTCAAAACAACGCCCTAAAAAATAATGAGAGAACACGGGTCCAGCATCCCACGTCCCTGCAGAAGCCTCCGTTACCCAATCAGACTCCACAATAAACATACAATGACGTTCCATGCAGGCATCACAGGCACGTTAGTACTCACCAGATCCTCATTATTCAGGGTGGACCGGTTCACCAGAGCGAACGAGATGCCTGCCTTTCGAGCAGTGAGGGTCTGAGAGAAGAAGAGGAGAAGAGAGATGATGAAAAGAGATAAATCCACTGACCCATTTCACCTATCTGCAGTTTTATAGAGTCTCTCAATGGATTTACACACAGCGGCATGTAGAATAGGGTAGGGGGAAAGAATCGATGCAGCACAGTATCGCGATACTTTGCGTGGCAATATTGTATTGATACTCGGACGTCAAGTATTGATCTTTGATTATATAATCTATTAACCCCTTAACAATCCGCTGTTCTGTCTTTCAGAGGTTGTAGCGGGCTCAGTCGCAAAGCTAGAGTAGATACTGGTATAAAACAGGAACACCATGTCATGTTAGCCTGTCAAGAAGAATGCCACATAATGCTTCAAAGTTACGCTAAATTTGGGCAAATAAAAACTGGCCATTTTCAAAAGGGTCCCTTGACCTCTGACCTCAGGATCTGTGAATAAAAACTCTGAGATCAACAGAGTGAAAACCGCATCTTATTAGATAAAACAGATGTTGGTAATAAATCACAACATATCTTATCGCAATACTCAGCATATCGCAAAATGTTTAAAATCGCGATAAGATCGTATCGTGAATTACGTATTGTGATAATATCGTGATTCCCAAGCCTAATGTAGAACATACATCTATGCAAGGGATAATGTACAGCCAGCCGGTTATTGTTGTGAAATAAACCTCGTCAGGGCGATGACGCACCCCGACGCTAAGGTGAGGTGTCTTACATCGCCCCAAAGGGGTTTATTTCACAACAATGACCCGCTAGCTGTACATTATCCCGCTTATTACACAGCTACCTACTTAAGAAATCAATAATTTGACACAAAAATGGTCCGCCAGAGTCTGACATCAAAACTGTGCTCATAGCAACGGTCTGTTATACATAGCAACAGGTCTGCTATAAAGAAATAAGACCGTAGAGTGATTGACCAATCAGAATCGAGTATTCAACAAAGCTGTGTAATAAATAGAGATAAACAGCTTGTGAATGGGTGGTAATATTTTTGTGAAAGGAAGAAAAGCCCTGAATAGAAATGGGTTACAATAGTAAATCAGTAGATCAAAACAAAAACAAGACTTATTTAAATGTCTGTAATGGATGTGTCTACAAACGAAGCATTCATCTGTTGCTCTTAGCAAGTGCAAAGAGAGTGTGAGCTTACCAAAGCCTGTGATTTCCAGGAGGTCATGAATAGAGAATAAAAGAAACAGAGAAATTGAATTAGACAAGGAGTGGGAGGGTGAATGCTGAATGCACATACAGCAGAAGAATTGTTACTTATTATCCAAACTGAGCGCACAGGTGTCTCAACTGCCATGCAGGACTGCTGGTTTAGGGCACAGAGCTCTAGAAAGATTCAACTATTCATCAAGAGAGATTATACAGCCGTTGCATGATTATTTATCCACTCATGCACTGGAAGTTACTTAACTGCAGTCATGCTTGGCATTTAAATTCAGTTCTCTGTTGGATGAAGCTTTGATCATATTTTCTGCTGTCTGCTCTGCACATTAGTTTGACACAAACAGAGAAACACAAGACGCACACACACTCACGTATGGGTGAAGCCAGCTGTACTGCACAACAACACAGACTCTCACACACACACACACACACACATTTAAAACACACACACATATCTGCTCAGACATTCACAAACTTACTCAAACATTAAACAGTACACGCCCACACAAACATACACATATACACATATGTAAATTAGCTTTTATTTTAATATCCACTGAGTTTTGAGTGACCAGAGATTACACTTATCCCATACTGGAGAAAGTTACGTAACAGAGGAATGCAGACATGGACAGCTGACAATATTGGATCAGTCTTTACCACGACCCTCTTGTCTGTACAGCCCAGCTATGGTAAAGATCCATGGAAGCCATGGAGAATGTAGGAGGAAACGTGACCTCTACATGAACTGTGAGTGTTGATGTAAGTTTATCAACATGCACCAGCACTGCTGAGGTTGCTACGGGCAATACAATATGACCCTGTGTCCAGATGTTATCCATTCAGCTACATAATAGCGTTCAATGCTTTTGTGAATCGATTTTCAAGGCTCTTTTTTTTTGTTTATGTTTTTGCATCCCGCCATGATGTTGGGGGAACCCTGCTGTCCGTTCCAATCAAACGCTGTTGCTGCCCGGAAGCAATCGCACAGCAAATGGGGGACATTGACAAAGGAGAGGCAATGAAAGGGGACCAATTAGTTTGCTGACTACTGACTTCATCCCACGTGTAAAAGGCTTGCTCAGTGTCACTTTTACATGATTTAAAAGCCTCACACAGTTAAATCAGAAGTCAATGAAGTCTCTCGATATATTTTTGGGTTGAGTTGTCAACATTTCAAGTTGTATGCAATTTTTTCGACACCTGCCGAGCAACAACAAAAAAAAAAAAAAAAAGAAAAGGAGAAAAATGGCCAAGGCATCGGCGAGGTTGAAATCTGACAACTCACTGAAAAATATCACCCATAGCTGTTATGGGTCTATGTAGGAATGGCAAATATACACGCAAAATCCAAAAAAGAAAATTAAAAATTAAAAACGACAACCCATACTTACCAAGACATTGTTGGTTAATAATTTCATGAGAGATATGGACAAATACAGCATCAACTCATGTTGTTCACTGTGATATAAACATTCATCAGCATCTATGTGTACGACATCAAGCTGCATAATCATATTATTTCACAAGAAACTCTAAATCTTTAAAGAGTAGTATGTTTTAGGGGTGTAACGATTCATCTACTACATCGACTTATATTCCTGCGATCCAACTACATCGATAGGTACTCGGAAAGTTGTCCGTCACGGGGGACGTAGCAAGGTAAATAATCTATTGTATCGATACTAAGAATTTGCGCCTTGTATTTAAGCAGGACAAACGTTACATGGATGTATTTTTAGCACTTTTAATAGTAGAGGAATGTTAAACGTTACTCCGGTTCACTCTCCCTGTGTATGACATCATACATCAACATGCGCCAGCAGCGCCAATCTCAAAAACACGACAACAAAACGAAGCATGGCTGATAGCGGGGAAAAGCCAGACGAGTGAGAGATTTCCAAGCCGCGTTTGAGGTCCAGCGTGTGGAAAGATTTTGGCTTTTGCAAAAAGGGAGACGTCCTTGATAAATCGCTGGCTGTTTGTAGAATATGCAAAAGGCACATAAAATACAACGGCAACACGATCAATCTTTCAGGTGCCCACTGAGACGCCAATATTATTGCTCTTCCACTTATATTGAAAATGAGAACAGAAGCAGGTGGTTAAACCACTGTTAAAACTGAAGAGAAGTTGGTTGCATTTTATTTTTTTGTTAAATATAATTGCTCTACCGTTTGCCTGCTACAGAAGCAGCAGGTTAAACCACTGTTCATTTAACTTGAATAGAAGTTGGTTTATTTTATGTTTTGTTAAATATTGCACTGCCTTGTATCTTGAGAACTGAAGCAGCCGGTCCTGAAGTTGCACTTCAAATAAAAGGTGTATGTATTTGCCATTAATTATTGTGTCAACGTGTTTATATCCATAATTAATTTATTCCTAATTCCATTACAAGAAAACCTTTGAGGAATCCTGACCTGTACTGTATCGAATCGCTCTAGATGAGCCAAATATCGTCATTGAATGGTATCGGAACCATGGAAAGTGATACGTATCGTATCGTTGTAAAAACGTATCGTTACACCCCTAATATAAGTAAGTAAGTATTATACAGGCTGTTTTTAAATCAACTTAATTTAAGAGTTCTGATCATATTTTTTCCATCCTTTTGACTAAAATACATGAAGATGAGAGACAAACGTACACAAGACAGACGCACAGTGTGCAGCACATAATGGACAAACAGTTATAAACAGACATGAAAACTGTTGGCCTCACGACAGCGTGTTGTCTCAGAAAATCTAACCATGTGGCGCAGTGCTAAAGTGGACTGCAATGCAACAGGCCTCTCTGTGGGATATGTTATGACACATTATGTTGCCATAAAAACAAATGGGCGAGCATCACTGTGATGCAATGTCTTAAACACCCTCTCTAGGCTGATTAATCAAGCCATGGAGTTATGGCTAAGGTTACATTAACATTCCCACAAAGCAGTGCTCTGCTCTAAATTGCGGGAGTTTTTAAGTGGTTGCTTTTATCACCAATCAACTCCTTATTGGCGTGTTTTTATCACAATTAAACAGTTTTAAAAGCTAGTTAATTTTACATAGCAGGTCCACATATGCAAGGAAAGTATTTTCAATCATTTCAACTGTGTGCAGTCGCGTTCGTGTGTAACAAGCTTGTAATTAAAATGACAAATCCGTATTGAGTTACGTTTTAATAACCGTTGTTGCTGCAGAGACTTCAGCTAAAGGAATACCAAAGCTATTATTAGTCCTAGGATATTATATAATAAGAAACAAACAACGTCACTCTAAAGCACAATAACATTTTATCAGGTTGCCAGTAAAGTTATTATTGTCTTCAGCAGGGGTCCATACTCACACCGAGCAGGATTCCAACAGTGTGGTTGTATAATGTGGGGTCACTCAGATAGATTTGACATAAATCACACATAACCTTGTTGAGGCAGATGACTCACCAGGTCTCGGACAAGAGGCACTGTCCTCTTGCGGCGTAAATCTGGCATGCTGTCAATACCGTAAAGAATACTGCCAGCCCTGGAGAAGCAGACAGATTTAAAGTGTATTAATATCATAATAATGCCATGCTGGAGGAGACATTACAACAGTGAAAGGGGGGGACCTTGATTTACACAGCCGACACACACCATGGATCATGCCTCCTACCTAACCTGTCTCACCCCTTCTTCTTCACCTAGCATGGTGCCGACCGCCGACACTGGAGCTTCTTGTAATCCCTCTCACCCACTGCTGTTCCCGTAGACTCCCTCTCTCTCATGTTATGTAAATGTTTATTAGGGGTGGGGAAAAAAACTGATTCACCTATTTATTGCGATTTGTTTTTTTTTACGATTTTGAAATAAAAATTTTAAAGCCAGAATTGATATAAGTGCATCATTTGAGTCTATGCGGAGGTAGAAGGAAGTTACCACTTTTATTGTTGTAGTCGGAGTAACGAGACGTCATATCCATTTCAATAACCAAAACAGAAATCATGGATGTATTATTAGAACGGGGAAGCAGAAAACGGCGGAGTATCTACGTGGATACGACCTGCACCCTCACATATTTAATCCAAAGTAGTAAACACTACACATACAGTAAAATATGGAAGCACTTTGGGTTTCACACATTGCCAGGAAAAGCAGAGCTAGACCTCATGGCTAAAGCTGCATGTTAACTCTGTCACGGACAGGAAATGTTATGGTATTGCGGTAACGTGCGGTCTAGCCAGCCGCCACTCACATCTCCGTGGTCAAATCAGCCAACGCTACAACTGTAGAGCACCCATATATTGATATTTATGTTAAATGCATTCAAACGGCCTCGATGGAGCTGACCATGGATGTACAAAGAGAACGGAGCTAACAGGGGAAGCTAGTGACGAACTTAGCAAAGTTAGTGGAAGTATACACGTGTGACTAAGTCCGGTTTTCAAAATAAGGTGTTAAAGGGAACTATATCTACCAAATACATACATGGAAATAAGATTTATTAGGATTATATTCACCAGAGGTATAAAACATGTTACAGGTCATTTATGAATTGAAAAAAAAGAAAATACTACTAATTTGTGAGGGAAATGTCTATTCTTTGATTTTTGGGTTGCTGGAAAAAATTTAATAAATAATACCTGACAATGACTGATATGTTTGACTGCAGGACATCTCTGACTACATTCATACTGAATATCAAACATTTTTACCATATCAATTTAGATATTTTCCAAAGTAAAAGTCCCCAGAAGTGTATGATTCAACTTTTTTCCATGATCTAGTGTTAAAAAAGTTGTTAAAAATCGCAATACACCGTAAAATCGAATCACAATACTTGTAGAATCGCATTACATATTGAATCGGCTCCCAAGTATTTTGACAGTATCGAATAAGGAGGTATGCGTATCGGCCCAGCCCTCATGTTTATACCTGCAGTGATGCTGTGATTACACCTATTATACACCTATATATTACATTTTATGAATACAGAAGATGAGATTATTTGAACGGTCTCTCTTCTCTTCTACACTTCAGCTCAAGTTCTCTTTCTCCCTCCATCCTCCAACTCTCTTGTGCACACTCCGCGGCTCCCTCACTGCTTTCCCACCAGTCTTGCTCCTTTCCCGTGAGGCTCTCAGTGGCATCACCTCAGCTGTCACTCAAAGCCTCTCTAATGACCTCAACATGACATCGAGGCCCCAATGCCTCCACAAAGATAAAGCTCCTCAAGCTTTTCTGTCAGCCCTCTCAGCGACATCAGTGGTATGACCCTAAAGATACACAATGTGACGAGCTCGCCTCACCCTAGGTCCCCTGGATCTTGCTGCCTCTTTACTGTACGCACAATGCATGCTGCAGCTGGCTGTATAGCCATAGCATGAGCTGGGGTAATTGATGATTATTATCTATTTTCCCTTATGACATCATATGACAATAGTTCATCTATCTTTCACATAGAGTTTCTAAATGAATCGTTTATACACATTTCTGAATGAGACATCAGTCAGGCATGTGAAACCAAGAGGATAAGTTCCTTTACAGATGTTGTTATGGTATCAAGTAGGGCTGGGACGATACACCTATCTCCCGATTCGATACTATCACGATACTACGGTGCCGATTCGATATGTATTGTGATTCTACAAGTATTGTGATTCAATATAACGATTTCCTGCGGTTTTTGTTAACTTTTTTTAACACTAGATCATGGGAAAAAGTTGAATCTTACACTTCTAGGGACTTTTACTTTGCAAAATATCTAAATTGATATAGTAAAAATGTTTGATTATTAGCATGTTTGTAGTCTGAGATGTCCTAAGGTCAAATATATCAGTCATTATCAGGCATTATTTATTGAATTTTTTTCCAGCTATCAAAAATCTAAGAATAGACATTTCCCTCACAAATTAGTGGTATTTACGTGTTAATTTATAAGGGACATGTAAGTTCCCTTTGTTAACACCCTATTTTGAAAACCGGACGTAGTCACACGTGTATACTTCTGCTAACTTTGCCAAGTCCGTCACTCTTTCTACATCCATGGTCAGCTCCATCAGGGCCATTTGAATGTATTTAACATAAATGTCAGTATATGGGACATATACATATACATCAATCAGGCATGTGAAGCCAAGAGGATAAGTTCCTTTATAGATGGTGTAAGGGCATTAGGCATCTCATATATTCATCTTCTCTCTGCATGCCAGAGAATCAGCGTGTCTGCAACATTTCTGCTATGTGCCTCAGCATGGGGGTACAAAACAGCACAGCAGCTAAGATGTATGTAATTGTGAACCGATCGGATCAGGAAGCGAGCCACTACTCACCCTCCAGACTGCAAGCCGAGCAATTTGGGGTCCAAAAGACTGCGAGGCTGCAGAGAGAAGAAACACACACAATTTAAAACAAGAAATACAAGGTAAGTGCACACAACTAAACACAAAGGAAACAGCAGCGAAATGAAAACAAAAAAATATACAGTATGACAAAATGTACTTGGGGAAAAGACAGTAAATTTTGGAGGTCAATTCAGGATAAGCCAAATGATGGGAGAGGAGGAGCACAGCACAGGGAGAAGGGAGGGAAGCACCGCAGGCAAAAGACCAAATTGTTCCACATCAATGTAATTTGTGGGCTCAAGACTGAGAGTTTGGCCGCCCTCGGTGCTTCAGGCCAAATTTGCCTATTGTGTAACGCTCCCCCTTCACTGACCACAATGTCCAGTTTGAAAAAACAAATCATTTTCGGAAAAGGAATAAAAGGATAACCAGCACAAAGTGACGACAAGATGGCTCAAAGGCACATGCTGCATTTCATAACTACAGATATCACTTCAATTTATCTACAGACTAACAAACACACTCTCACAGATACACTCAGGTAGATGTGTTTTGTTTTTTCAAATCCAATTCAAGAGAGATGCAAAATAACAGCACAGTCGCGCAGCAGTTCGTGAAATAGTCACGAAATTGTAATGTACTGATTTGGGTACATACTAGACACGAATTTCTCATTTTTTCGTGATCAGCACAAAATCAATAATTAATTGATTAATTGTGAACCAGTATAAAGAGCGGCAAACGCTAGGTAGCGAGGAAGTCGGGGTGGATGGGTGGGTCAAAAAACATAGGACTTTCACCCAGGAGACCGGTGTTTGTGTCCCGGGTGAAACTACAAGTCAAAGTTGATTTATTTGGCACGTAACTTCCGTACTTAAGTTACGGCAATGCCAGAGTTATTTTAACCCAAACCACAATCTTTTTTTAAAGCTAACGAGACTTCCGTACTTGAGTTACAGCACTTCTGGTGTTATTTTAACCCAAACCATGATCTTTTCATGAACCTAAGTAGTTTTGTTGCCTAAGCCTAACCAAGTCGATCTATTCCTAAACCTAACTAAGCAGTTTTATTTTGAAAAGCCTGGAGCGGAAAATGACACGTGCATCACGTGTTTTTGAAAGTCGTGCTGAGCGTCACAAAATTTGTGTCTATGTACACGAATCAAACAGATTAAATTTTGTGACTATTTCACAAACTGCCGTGAGACTGTGTTGCAGATACATACACCACATACACCACAAAACACAAATTTACAACACATGCACATGCTAGGAAATCACAAGTGTCCACGAGGTTGATGATAAACAATGACTTAAAACCTGTGTATCCAAAGCACTGCTGTCTGAAAGGAGAAAATGACAGAAGGGTGGAGAGTTAGGAAAGAGCAGCTCACTGGAAAATGCACTTAGTTAACTTAGGACACTAATCTACTATTACCGGCCGCCTGATGACACAATTCTGTTTTGCCAAACAATTTATGCAGAAATGGAGACAGAGTCAACATGCGCCTCGGGGAGAACAGAGGAATACCTTATAAAGTACAACCAGTAGAAAAAAGCTTAACATAAGGCTCTCAGCTAAAGGTTCAAATGTGAATATCATTATTTTAAATAATTCTATATCTAATCGATGAAGCACAAATGAAATTCCTTTGATCGATAGCATTACCTGAGTTAACAATCATAGCTATGACATGGGACATTAGGCAAGCATAAGCGGTTGGTATCACATTGCCATTTGAGAGACGAACTGCAAGAGGGCGAGCCCTTTAAATAAGCAAGACTGCAGAGGTGTAATTACTGTGCTATTGATCCATGGGTGATAAATGGCAGCATAATCATGATCTAATGTGCTACAAACGGAAAACAGCTGTTCACAAGAGAAAGATCAAATTGCTGCTCTGATTAAAACAACACGATACATGCAGTTAGTGCATCGCTAATGCAGCATAAGGCAACGCAAATTAGCTTCTTTCTTTAATTTGCCAGTATCTATTCAGTTTTGTTTTGTTTTGTCTGGTTGAAAGTTGACACCCGTTGAAAAAAATCACATCATGAAAATATCAATTGATAACTATTAAAATAGCAATTACTCTGGATATGCACATTGATTGAGGGTAAGAAACTATTTGGTGGATGCTATTACCCAAAGTGCTTCATACTGTAGTACCATTACTATTCACCACAAGTGCATAGCTCTTCATGATGATGGTCCTCATGGAGGCTCTGATCATTTAAAAAACATTCCAATTTATACCACCTAATTGTTTAGGTAGTATAAAGTAGTATAGTAGTATAGTACCCATTTATTTCTGGGATTCACCGATGTTCTCTTATGTTTGCTCTTCTCTTGGGTAAGAGACAAATGTACTAGTTGTTGAGAGTTACCAAGTTAAGAAAAAAAAATCTTGTTTTCACAACGAAACATAAGTTTTAATTTTGAGGAACATAAAAAAAATGAATATCATATAATCAAATATAGATTATTATATGTTTTAGAGTAATTATAATGACTGGATTATTAAATTTGTGGGCTAATTGATCCCAATTAAGACTATAAAAACCCTTGGATGTTATTGTGTACGTTCAGCTTCTGAATGCCTTGCATACTGCTTGAATGTTGTGTAAACGCCATTGCTGATGCTCTGGAAAATCACTTTGTTTAAGTGTATTTAACAGTACCAGTAACAGTGGTGATATAGACCTATGTCTGTTTCAAAGCATATGCCGCCCAATCCCTCAGCATGCCTTCAATGGCACCCCCCTGTTCAGATGCCTTCTGTGGCCATCCATCCATCTGTCTGTCTGTCTATCTCTCTACATTTATCTCTACATCTAAGTTCTTCTTCTTGTTACAGCATTTTTTGCTGCCACCCTTCTATTTACACACGGCGCGACACCTGATATAGTGTTTAAGGGCTGTGGCCTTTGCTAATAATAAACAATCACATAAGCAACACACCTCCAGTTTATGATCAAGTGGGATCATCATTGAGCAGATTTGGATGGTTAAGAACGTTTGGTGCATCTGGAGTTGACTTCACATTATTTTTTGAGAAGAGAAAGAGAAAGAAATTTAAGAGAATGTAGCTGCATGAGGCCCAATATATTGTTACTGGACGAGGTGACATCCAAAAGCTGCACACACGCAGAGACACAGCACTCAAAGAGGAGCTGAGCTGCAAGTGAGTACCATGGACAGCGATCAGCTAAGCTACTTTCAGCACGGCTATACGAGATAGAGCCATCTCCTCCACCAGCACGTCTGCAGCTGCGCTAGATAAAGCCAGACCACAAAGATAGGCTATAGGTCGCCGCTGATATAAACCTCATTTCACAGGTGCCTTAAATCTGTGGAACAAAAAATGTAATTGATTGCTAGGAAGACCTCTGCGTGTGTGCGTGTGCGTGTGCGTGCGTGCGTGCGTGCGTGCGTGCGTGCGTGCGTGCGTGCGTGTGTGTGTGTGTGTGTGTGTGCGTGCGTGTGTGTGTGTGTGTGCTGTGGGCAACGTGTTGAGGTATCAACAGTAGCAGAAAATCCTGTATTTCTGTGCCGACACACATGGTCACACCGCACATAGATCAGAGCTCGCCAGAGCAGAAAAAGCCTGCGTATGGCTGATAGTATAACAAGAGCTGACCCCTGCTCCAACACACAGAGGAACATGTGTTCTTATGTGGACACATTCAGGCACACATTTACAGGGACGTACTAACTCACACATAGTGGTGTGTCTATATACACACAGAGAGAGAAGAAAGTCCTCTAAGCCAAAACAAAAATCATTATTAAATCAAGAACACCTGAATCAGTGATTGATTTCCACAAGACCCTCGTTTCTACAGACGTTTTTTCAGGATTCAGCACAATAACAAAATATGTCATGATCATCGTGTGTGATGATATTTCCAAGAAGCTCATTTAAAAAAAAGACAAAAACCAAGATAACAAAGAGGAGCAGGACCTGGGACAGCAACTCAAAACCTCTAGCCTTACTTTTAAGTTCAAGGCTTAAGTATGAATGGTAGAAAGGCTGCAGCAGTGCACGGGCATGAACAGATGGTGCCTTCTAATGAAACTCGTAAGCTTGTGTTTCCAACATGGGAAGTCGTGTACACGATATACTTGGCGTTCAAGTGGTAAAGACGTGAAAACACTGCTGCAAAGCAACGGCAATATTAACGTTACTGTCGGCATTGAGAAGCCACAGAGGCTAACAATTTAGCAAGCTAGCAAGTGGGTAACATAATGCAGTGAATGCAAAGGCATAATGACAGAGGAAAACAATTAGGCGGTTGGGAATATCAACATTTTCCTCAGACATATTATAAAATTACAAAGAAAAACAATATACGATGTAATATACAATACATTCACTTATTATGTGCCAAAAAATTTACTTCCATGGCCTCCGCCATTTCTGACAACGTCAACAAACACGTCACGAGTTGTAAACTCTGAGCTTTCAGAAACGTTCGTGAATACCACAAGAGGGGGGCGTTCATATGGACTTTTCTCGTGAACACGGTAAACACGACCCCATTTGAAGGCACCAAAATCCCTAAAGTACGCCACATGTTTGTCTGCTGTGCAGCCAAAAGCTACATCCATATTGCCCTCCACATCACATATTGTCATCTCAGTATGGGCTTGAAACCTTACAGTTTGTATACAGTAATAACATTTATAGCTATTTGTGATGCTAGCAGAAGTTTAGCGCATCCTGCACAAAATTTATTCTGCAAACCAGCAGAGAGGATTTGAGTAGAAGTGGAGTCACTGACTAGTGTAGCAGGAAAGTTGAGAGGGGCCATGAGGCTGACATGACCACCAGTTTGTGGTCTGGTTCATTGGATCACAGTGCCAGCAAGATCCCAGCATAGACTACAGGTTGCAAACCTGAAGTGAACACATCCTGATAAAAAATAAAACTCACTGGAGCAGAAAAGCCTGCTGGTGTAATCTCGTACACCAAGTTTCAAGTCTTATGAGAGCAAACAAAGTCCAGTAACTTCAGGTAAAAGTGAACAAGGTAATGTTTCAAAGACAAACAACATAATTGAATACTTGACAGGTTAAATTTGTATGATATCTATGACCAGTCTTCTTAGCATTAGGCCCACCAAATGCTACCGAGTACAGTGCAGGATTTAGCACAAAGTGAAAAGCGGCTTTGCACTGGCTGGGTTAGTTTGGGTGTGTTCAGGCAGCTTAAAATGGCCTCTATTTCCATTCAGTGTCAAGACAATAATTAGTGTGACCTTCATACTGCTGCAACAGTGGCATTCAACACTTCCACCTCTACGTAGACAACATTGATTTCTTAGGACAATCTTTCCCTGACCTGAATCAGTTATAGTTGCCTAAACTTGACAAATAGTACTTCAGGGTTGGTGTGTCTTCGACCCACCAGTGAGCAGATTCAGGTTACTTTAAAATTGAATCAATTAAATGAAAAATTCAGACATTGTTAAATGTCATAGCAGAAAGAGCACAGGTGTAATTAACACTGTTTTAATGGATGAATTCCGCTTTGGCAATTCACCTTGGAACAGAGCCATCATTAATGTGATTAATACCTGTGCTTTTCTTTTCTTCTCAAGACATCTAACGGTTCCGTTAAAAATGTCTATTACTCTAATAGTCTAATACTAATAGTATTGACGTTACAGTACTTCATTACTCAGCCCAGCTCAATGGAGGGTGCCTTCCAGCCGCCGCACCCACACTTCTCATCTCAGGTAACGTTAATAACATGTGTGGCAATAAAAAAAACGAATCACCGGAGCAGCCAGACTAATGTTACGCACTTGAACTAAGATGGCATACTCAACATCAACAGTTAGCTTAGCCCCGGTAATAGCACGCAGATTCTCAAAAGCCGTTGGGGCTCTCACACTCCTACAACTCTACACAAAACCCAGGTGATGCCAAGAGGACAACCCACATAGTTTGTGACCCAGCAGCCATGTTGAGAACTGTTGAGGAAATACCAAGCACCGCCCACCAGTCGGAGCACACTTTCTCATTTTACAGCTAAACAGTACACTACAGGATGTTTCTGAAAACATTTGAGGTGAGAAATAGGCATTATAGTAGCAGAATATTGATTCATATTTGATCAGCGCTGCCTAGTTTGACCGTTTGATCAGAGTTCGCGAGTGATTGACAGCTGCCTCCGTTGAATGAACAGCCAATAGGGGCGCTCTCTCTCTGAAATGACCTGTGATTAGCTTTTTCAAAGCCTGAAAACAGAGCCATGAGGAAGTGCAGAAGTCTAGTTTTCTCTCAGAGCACTTGAATTACAATATGCTGAAAGGATATTGTGAAATTTTAGCCCAATGATGCCAAAAACATTCTGCCTACTGACACTTTAAACTATATACGTTAGGCCTACTAAAGAAAAAAAAATCAAAAGGCTCTGCCTTTTATATTTATTATTTTCAATTATTCATTTATAGTGTTTAAAGTGATAAATAATATGTGTTTCCGTTCACTAAAATGTTTATTGTTGTGATTCGCTGGTGAGTCCCCTGAGCTTCTGGAAACTATTTCCATTATATTAATGTATTATTTATTTATGTATTATGTAATGCTGGATTTTTATAGCATTCATTGCAAACATGCATTTGATGTCTTTATAATATACAATGATGTGTGATCATTGCTTGCACCTCATTTACTGTATAGCAGTTGCTATATTTGAACATGTCAACATCATCATATTTGTTGATTATATTTTGAATTATTATTCTCAATCTCCAAAGTAACCAAAGGTATTAAACAAAGGTGGTGAAATAAAAAGTACAATATTTGCTTCTGAATTGTAGTGGAGTAGAAGTATAAAGGAAATACTCGAGTATAGTAAAAGTACATCAAAATTGTACTTAAGTACAGTACTTGAGTGTATGTACTTAGTTACTTTCCACCACTGGGATATTCTCTTTGTATTTTACAACTTAAGTTTTCACTCAAGTCGGACTGCAAGGAAATATATGCAGTTGGATTTAATATAAAAACATTTCATATCACATTTTAGACAATTAAAAGCTGCTTCATTAATATTCTTACCAATTACTGGATTACAGGATAACAGATTTGTGATAAAAACAGGAGGACAAAGGGGAGACGTGTGTAGTGAGAGATTGCAGCCCTGCAGGGTTTGATGTAATGTAATGTGCTGGCTGGTCAGAGTGAGATGGGAACGTCCTCGCTGCCTGTGCTACCAATTTGTTCACTGCTTGTCCATTTGATGACTCAAATAATACCACATGACCAGACCATCTCCAACTCTAGAAGAAAACACATCAACTACATTATATGTGCACTCACTGTTCCCATCAGCTCCTATTTTTCAGCTATGACTTACAGCTATGTTTGAGGCTGTGGTGGGCTGATGTCAGAGGGTTTATTTAGTTCAATTCCAGCGCAAAAATAGAATCCCTGTAGGCATGAACCAGGAATAGAGCATTGGGGTAAAATGGGTTATCTGCGCTTATCTAATCAGAGATACGCTGGTAAATTGTACAAAAACTACAGCCTTACACTGAGTTATTATGAAATATGCAAGTTTAGGCAAAAAAGTACAAGTGTGATGATAATGAGGATGACTTGTCAACACCGCAATCAGAGAGAGAGCACAGCGTTTCAAGTGTCTATTGCAAGCTAGAGTCACAGCTCCTCCAAGTTGTGAACTGTAGAGTGGAGGCTTTCCCTGTTTACAACAGTCAAATGAAAACAGTGATATTGAATCAGTCAGCGCTTTGAATTGGATATCACCTGAAACAACAACTGAGACTCTTCGTTCCCCGCATCTGCATATTTCATATCAACACTTTCTCCAGAAATGGTGCACTAAGCATAAAGAGGGTCTACCTCCTTTGCTCCCCCAGGAGCAAGCAGTAAACTTCACTAGCAGCAGACCTCTATAAATATTCCAAGCAAGGCTGACCTGGTTACAGAATGCCCTTGGGAGCGTGAATTAGCATCTGAATACAGACGCTGCTGTAGCCGGTTGAAGACAGGCCTGGCAGAAGTGGCAGCACTGCTGAGACTCCCTTCACAGCTCCCGCACAGACCAGCCAGCATGCTTCAGAGCACGAGCATGAAGAGCACACATCAGCGACACGAGATGAAGGCATAAAACTAATGAGGGGGGAGTATACAGTATGCATGTCTGTGCTTCCACCTATGGCTATTTCTCCATCAGTAGTATAATGAGTTTTAAGCAATTGTCACATAAATGCAATGCTTGGCCATCAACTCTGAGCAAGTGACAGAGATTGTGTAAAAAGGTCATGTAATGCAACATTCAAGGATTGCTTAAAACTGGACAGAGTCATAGTTCTGTAATGCATTGGCCAATGTGTGAAAAATAAAATATAGCTGGACTTTCTGGTCTGTCCTTTTTTCAACAAACATTATAATATTCTATTTAGAGCATAAACCACTTATTGACAAAATAAAAAGCACTTCAAGCAAGTATAAAAACCTTTTTAGGGATATTATGTCTTATTTGTAGGATTCTAAGCTTTGCTACTACCTAAATAATGTGCATAAACTTGCCCAGAAATGGCTAGCTCCAATATTTCCAATGATCTTTTATCATCAACTTAAGTATAAACCTAGAAAAAAAATCAAAACAGGTAGGTAATTTTATATGTAGGATAATACGTAAGGAAGGCCAGTTAGTTGCTATATAATATGCGGACCCAAACATTTGAATAAACACAAACAAACATTAGCCTTTCTTTTGTTTTCGCACTGTTGGGTAAAGTGAAAACTAACAATGGCTATGACATCTGGACTCATACGTCACTGTTCATAGAACCAGGAAACACTAGAGAACAATATAGAAAGACTGTAGAATGCTATAGACAGGGCCACTAACTAACTTATGGAGAGATGAAGAAAAGAGCCATCAGACCATGAGGACAATTGGTCACACATTTTCATTTGGAGAGTCATAAGCCTCGGAGTCTACAGCATGCCTCGCCTCGCACATGCACGAGTCAACAATAAGAAGTGAGTCAATCAGTCAATGAGTCAGACTGGACTCGTGGCGGATGCCGGCGCATTTTGGCTGCCGCTCTGTTTCTAATGTTAAAGTCATGCCGTTTAATCAACACATTTGACGCTATAACTTGGCTGGTATGTCTATCCTGCTCGTTTGTGGCTACATGCGAGCTAGTATCCAGACTGTTGGATCGTCATTTAACTCTTCTCGCCTGGTAGTCCAGCAAAAGCTATGTATAAGAATAAATTACATACATTATCCACCAGATGGCACTGACAAATTTGTATTTTATTTTATATATATATATATATATATATATATATATATATAATCAATACTGCTATTGACCTCAAATCCATTTAGTGGGACGTAATTACAATTGGTTATATGGATGGGTTAACACACATTTGAGAAATGGATTGATTTGAATAATTGTAATGATAGTAATGGTATATATTGACCTACTGTAATCATTTTTATGATATTGTATAGTGTATAGTGTACTATGCATCATATGAGTTGCAGTTCGTTGGTCTTAAAAGGTTTGTAGGCATGGTCACATACAACCATATAACAATATAATTTAAGCGTTTCAGTAAATAATATTCTCTGCAGGATGTTTGGTCAGTGAAGCCACTGAAAGGGTTTGTGCACACATATGTCACACAGTCTTCAGGCCTGTATTCCCTGAGCTACAGTACCTACAGTACCTCACCATGAGTACCGCAGTTGCTGCTCCATATGTAGGTCAAGAGCTTTTTCGTTTTAAGTAAGAGCGGAAATTCCCTGGTCTCTTTTTTCATTCCCGTTGAAAGACTGCTTTCCTTCAATGAATCAATATTAACCATTTATATACCCACGTTGATATTAAATCTGCAGAAATATCCCTTGAGCCTCAGTCCAGCTACAAGGGAATGTAGTATTGTGCCATGGGAATACAAATACAAAGTCAATGCCACCAATAACACTGACATCCACCCTCAGAGAGAGTCCCCTCTTCAGATTTTCAACTAAAAATAAATTACCAATTCAAAGAGACATCCTTCAAAGAGGTTCCCATAAATCCAGCAATATTAAACCACCAAGTTTCAAGTCTACGGCTCGTCTCCGCCACATAAATGAAAGTCATTCACTATGATTCAGACTTCCACTAACAACACAGAGGACCCACTGGATTACCAAGGATACCGATGCTTTTGCATGTTTTAGCTCAATAACTAAAAATTGTGTACTCTACATTACATCCACACCATTTTCCAAAACATACTATAAATATTCCTCTTCATAAGCAGCCCTTGGTTAATATTAATTTCAGTATGTTATGAATTCAACCTCGGAAAAAAAACATGACATTATTAAAGTATGCTCCAACATCTCAGACCTGAGAGTCGATTGCTGCATCTTCTCAGTGCAATACATGGCATTGTAAATCAACGGTGCCCTTTCCCTGATGTCCATGTTTGCTAGTTGTTTGTCTTATCCAACAAATATCAGAGAGAAAACTTGAATGCACCAGCAGAGCACTAACAAAACCAAGAGTTATCAAAACAGTTGCAGCTGAGATGTTGGCTATTTTTGTGAAGCACTGTTACGGTAAGTATTCAGAATTTGTAGTTAATGTGCTACAGTAGTTCTTTTAAGTCCTAGGTGTTTGGTTTTTATGACAACTTACTGTTACTGTTACGGTTGTACTAGTGTATTGCCAATGTAAAGCCTTGTAAAACAGTACAAAATTTAAGTGACACTGACAAACAAAGAGTGAAGAGCCATACCCCCAGCCAGGATCTGCTGCTCCAGTTCAGACATCTGTTTCCTGTAGGCCCTCAGTGCTGCCTCCTTGAATGTGGGTCTCACACGTTTCTTGGGTGGGGCCTCTGCGGGCTTCTCCTCTGGAACATTTTTGTTTTCATCCTCCTGATGTTGCTCTACTTTTTCAGACACCTCAGTGGCCTCCTCTGTTATCTCCTCTACCTCCTCTAACTCCTCATCAGCGTTGTCCATCTCCTCTGTCACATCGTCATCCGGTTCTTCTACGTCTACATATTCCACCATCGCGTCATATTCAGCCGTGTCCTCACTGTACTCTTCATCCTGACTGCAATCGTACTCCAGAACACATGCCTCTTTAGCTGCCTCATCTGTGGCTTCAAAATCATCTTGAGGTGCCTCAAAATCCAGAAAGGCATCATCGTCTTGAGAGGCCTCAATGTCATCCGACACATCATAGTCCTGAGAAGTCTCACATTCCTGCACAGGTTCATCCGTCTCCTCTCCCTCACTAGCATTAGTTCTGTTCTCCAAGTTAGCTAGTACCTGCTCCATCACTTCAACATAGTGGGTCTCATTGTCCACTGGTTGTTCCCCAGCTTCTGCATCTGCACTTGCTTTCTTGTCCTCTGCCTTCCTGAAGGCAGGCTCTGTGTGGGCATCTGAGTCTATTGTAGAGTTAGTTACACCAGAGGTGGACAGGGTGCGGAACCGCCCCATGAATGATGAGTTGGTGGGCTCCTCCTGAGGAGCAGGGGTAGGAGCAGGGGTACCAGACTTCCAAACAACCTCCAGAGCTGACTTAGCCCTCTGCAGTGAAGAGCCAAAGCCAAAACCAAAGGACTTCTCACTAAGATCTATGCTGAGCCTACTACTCCAAGACTTGGGAACCTCCTCAACCTTCTCTGTCCGAATCTCGCTCTGACTGCGGTACATAGTTGTAGTCTTATTTTGGGTCTGATGAAAGCTATGATTGACATCCAGTTCAGGGAATTTATCTTTAGGAACTACTTTGGGTGTTTCCTTAGGGGCATCTTTCGAGGCTACTTTGGGAGCTACTTTCGGGGCTTCTGTTGGGCTGGCCTTAGGGGACTCTTTGGGGGGCACCTTAGGACTCTCTTTAGGGGCTACGTTCGGGACTTCTTTAGGTGGAATCTTAGAAACTTCTTTCAGTGGAATCTGAGAAACTTCTTTAGGTGGAATCTTAGAAACTTCTTTAGGTGGAACTTCTTTAGTGGGTACTTTACCAGTCTCCTTAGATGCTACTTTAGGCATCTCTTTTAGGACCTCTTTTGGGGGTAGTTTTGCAGCTTCTTTGGTAACCTCTTTAGCAACAACCTTTATACCTTCTCTAGATGCAACTTGTGGGGGATCTTTAGCAATGACTTTAGGAGACTCTTTAGGGGATTCTTTAGGGGACTCTTTAGGGGTTGAAATGGGACTCACAATTGGGGTTATTTTAGGGCTCTCTTTAGGTGACTCTTTAGGACTTTCTTTAGGAGTCATTATTGGGCTCTCTCTTGGGGTCACTTTAGGAGTGACTTTAGCAACCTCACTAGAAGTTATCTTAGACGTCACTTTAGATACTTCTTTAACAGTGGGCTTTGTGACATCTTTATGTGGGACTTTAGGACTGTCTTTAGGGAGGGCTTGAGAGGATTCTTTAGCTGCTGATTTCTGAATCTCTCTAGGTGACTCTTTAGGAGCTGCTTTAGAGGTCACTTTAGATGAAGCCTTAGCAGATACCCTCGGGCTTTCCTTTGGCAATATTTTGGTGGTTTCTTCTTTAGGAGCCAATTTGGGTTGTTTATTTGTAACTTTAGCTGCAGCTTTAGGGGTATCTTTAGATGATATTTTCGTGCTTTCTTTTGTGATCATCTTATTTACCTCCTTAGACTGCCGGGCGGATGGCTTGATGACAGGCTCCCGTTCTGTGATGGGAGGAATAATGTGGGTGGTTATAGGTGGTAGGGAAGATTCTCTGTCGAGCAACATGAATTCTTCATCTCCTTCAAATTGTAAATCAACCTCCTGACATTTAGTGATGTTTTCTGGAAAACCGGGGATGGTTGACGGGTCAAAGGGACTGCTAACCTCTATGGAGGCTTCCAATCCAGAATCAGCACCCTGCTCCAGATGATGCCAGTCTTTCCAGGGTGATAGGTCTCCTTGCAGAGAGAGCTGGGAGCCACTGTAGTGGCTTCTGTCCCCAGACATGCAGACAAGTCCATTGCTCACCCCACTGTCAATAGTTTCTGTAGTCTCAACCTCATTGTGTTCATATGTTTGATTCTCATGGCTTAGTGGGAGACTGTCGCCAGCGTACCAGGACGAGGCCATGTCTTCTTGTTTTCTCTGCCACAGTTCCTGATCTGAGGAGGACAGCAGGGAGCAGCCATTAGCCCGTGTAAAGAACTGACTCTCTGAAAAGTCTTCTGAGTATGACTGGCAAAGTTTTGAGCAGTCAGACTCAGAGCGGCTGAGTTTAGGGGTGGAATAGTCACTCTGGGAAAGCCAACCAGGGGTCAAATCAGCGTAGTAGGCCTTTGCATGCTTGTCTGGGTCATAGTAAGTGTCATCAGCATAGTGAACGGCGCCTGAGTAGCCTGCTTCCTCTCCTGACCGGCTTTGGTCATGGGCTCGCCTCTTCTCTGATTTGCTCTTGTGAACAGGCTTTGAAACCACCATTGCATATTTATTTCTGCTTAATTCGTCTAATTCTTTATCACTGTCCATTGAGTCCCAGTCATCACTCTCCACCACTTTATCCTTTCCTGAGACCTTTATATCCATGCTTTCATAGGTTTGTGAGGAAGACATTGTTTTGTCTTTTCTCTCCTTTCCTTCATGAGTTAAGCTATCAGTGGAGACTGTAATGCCTGTTCCTTTAAGCTTATAGCACTTTTTTAAGACTATATCCCTCTCTTGGGTTGTTGCAAAAATAACAATAATAGGCCGGGGTTTTGCATTAGAACATTCTCTCTGTTGCCCTAACCTATGAGCAAGCTCAATTTTAATTGTTTTAAGGGCATCAATGAAACCCATTTTGTCTTTTAGTATTTTGTATATTAGAATCTCTGTTTTCTCTGGCCTCTCTTCAGGAACATTGAGGAACCGCAAGGTTGAATTATTGGCCTGGTGGCTTATTTGTTTTATGTAGTCATGGATATCACGTGTTTCCCTTCTGGACTGGACAAATCCTGAGCGAAGCTGCTCAATCTCACTCTGAACTACTTCCACACTGCTGGAGATCTCATCAATGGAGCTTTTTAGAGCATTTACATGGCCACGTAGCTCAGACAGTTCTGTCTCTATCTGGCTGATCCCCTGAAGCTCCTTAAAGATCATCTCCATGACATCCTGGGTCTGACTGATGCAACCGGTGGAGGATGAGCCAGGCTCCAGTGTCGAGCTCTTTTGCTGCCGTCCAGCGCGGTCCAAGGACTTGCTCCGTATGCCCAAGGTTTTCCTCCAATTGCTCACCTCGGAGTCTGAGGAGACGCATTCCTGACTCTTTTTCCATTTTCTTAACTTGCGTAGAGCACCCAGCCTAAGTGTGTGTAGACTGGAGCGTTCCACTCGTTCACCCTCAGAGCTGCCATCGGAGGGAGCCAAACTGATGAGGCTCTTCCTGTTTCGTCTTACCGGCATAGTGTGTGATTTATGCTCATCAAGTCTCCTGACAGGTTTTGTCTCACTCAAGGAGTCAGAGTGACTACTATCTATCAAAAGAACCTCAGGAAAAATACTTTCATTATTATTCAAAAAAAGAGAGTTTTTCGGGAGTCCATTTGCTATAGCTACACGATAACTGAAAGTGGGTGACAGGGATGAACAGTCGTTCTTTCCGTCGTCTTCTTCAAGTGATATGTTACGTGCTGAAGAGCATTTGGAAATCTTTTTAACGGTAGTCTTCAGTGTGGTAGAGAGAGTTAGATTGTGTGCTTGCAAATCAGTGGTCAATTTGGGTTCTTTATTTTCGCTTCTCTCTTTCTTCTTTATTGGGTTTGCCAATTTCTTTGTAAACATTCCTTTGCAAATGTTTTTAATGTAGGATGATATAGTATTTATTAGGACAGAAACCATGGATGGCAATCCTGTGGACTGTTTTTATCATCTAGTGAAAGGAGAAGTTGGCTGAGAACACAGCAGTGGTGAGCCAAGCACAATGAACCTGTGCTTGACAGCGGGATCCCAGCTCACGATCACTAAAACCACAGTCCGCGTAGAAATACACGTGTGGCCTTCCTCCCGAATAGGAACATCTCTCTGAAAGACAAAAAAAAAAAAAAAATATTTACTTTACAATTTCTTTGCACATTTCCAGATCACACTCAAACACAAGCAGGAAGAACATATACTGAGTTATTACGCTGCAATTACAGACACAGTGGACAATTTGTTAAATCTTTAACACGCATAATGTGAAAAATCTCTCATTGAGCAATCTCCAAACTTATTATGCAAAGAAACCAATGATTCAGATGCAGAATAAAACTGACCATTTGAACATTCAAACATTTTGTTTCGGTTTTATAATTTGTTTTATGAAACATTAAAAATGATTGTTACGTGTATGGCTTTACAGCAAATCCCACAAAGCTTGTCAGCCAACCAACCTAGATGCTACTTAAACTGTATGCAGAGAGAGAAGGAAAGACACAGCGAGAATGAAAGGATTGTGTGTGTATGTGTGTGTGTGTGTGTGTGGGAGGGGGGAGTAGGATTAGAGGGGTTGGTAGTGTAATCAATGCATGTGTACATGACTGTGTGTGCTTTCATGTATGTATGTACTGTATGTCAAGGTCAATAAATGGAGGCTACACTGATGTATCTAGCTTCCATCAGCAGGAGAGCCAATTATTCTAATTGCTTCAGTGCTGCAATACTCTTGTCGGAGTGTGTTCTTGAAAGCTTGATGAAAGAACTTGGAAACAATATGTTCTATATACATTTTTTTTTTCATTTTCTATTCTAAAATCATATTCAAATCATATACAAAATCTGTTTGTTGGCTATTTTCCATATATTGATTATAATGATGAGGATGTTTTCACTAATTGAAATGATGAAGTTAATGACCTTTATGTTGTCGTACATTTAATGTCCCAATTAGTTTAATTGGAATGGTTCAGCACCTGAACCGTTCAGGTGTCATAATGCATGTGTGCAGCAGATTAAAGAGGACGAAATGGCCATCTTAGTCTCTCGGAAAAGAGGCCAGAGAAATCCTGAATCGTGCTGCACAGTGTCAAGCCTTCAACAGCTTGCATTCTCTGAGAGGTGTGTGTTTCCTATAGAGTCAAAAGGGGGGTGTTTGTTGTGCAGAGAATCTGACAGCTGCTCCACATTAGTTCTGGGATATAGAACTTGATGTGTCTACAGTCTCATGACCACAGAGACATGCTCACTTCAAATGAGCTGTGAAACACAGCATCATGGTTATCTGTTAATGTTGGGCTCTGAAGGAGGACCAGGCATTAGCAAATAGAGCTTAAGGCAAGGTTGCCAGCATAGATGTGTTGCTGCCAGATACACGGATGATGAAATGAATCAAGTAGCCTGACTATTTGTTAGCTTCACAGGATAAGGTTTGAGGCAGGCCTGGGGCAGGAATGTTTGTGCAAGGAAAACACTAATAGTGAAAGGTATTGCACAATAGTACCAATCTTAAAGGGGACCTACTATGCTTTTGTGCTTTTCCCTTTCCTTTAGTGTGTTCTATAGTTTTTTGTGATTGTAAAAGGTCTGCAAAGTTACAAAGTCCACGCCAAAGGGAGTTACTCTTCCCAACAGAAACACTGCTCCTGAACTGCCTGAAACGCCTTGCTTGAAGTCCCGCCTTTTCTTCCGTAACGTGGTGATGTCACCAAGTAACACATTTACATAATACCTGTCTAGCAGCTAGTTTGGCACGCCCTCAAACAAAGCCAGTTAGAGCGGAGTCTGAAGAGTTTGGTTCGGATGACCAATCACAACAGAGTGGGCAAGCTGACCAATCAGAGCAGACTGAGCTTTTTAGAGGAGTTCAAACAGAGCGTTTCAGACAGAAGGTGAAAAGAGGTGATGCAGCACAGCCAGTATGAAAAGAATAAAAGCTTTTTTCTTTTTTTTTTACATTAAAGCATGTAAACATGTTCTAGTAGAAACACAAAATACAAGTATGTACCTGAAAATTACCATAATAGGTCCTCTTTAATATAAATTACTGCTTCTTATAAAATGGTCCTGGTATAGCCTACAGATCAGTATGGTCTTGAGTTGTAAAAATAAGAAAAAAGCAGCATCACAACTTGTCATCACAGAAATGGAGTGACAGTGAGGTAAAGAAAGACTACAGTATAGTTCATGGTATGAGGAGGTTCATGACTCAGCTATCTTGTAGATTGGCGTAAAGCCAAGAGCAGCCTTTTGCAATTGATGGGTCACGACCCAAAACTGTCCCCACCATAAATAAATCACATTACATATTGTTTGAATATGTTCTGACATTGCCTCGACTACTTCCACTGACATTTTTAGCTCTCATATGAATTTCAAACCTCTATCTGTATGCAAAAAAATACCGAGACGCGCCGCAGCACAAGCACTGTCAACTTGTGTTAATCAGTGAGCAGATGAGGGTAAGTGCCTTGCTCAAGGGCACCTGTAGTTGTTATGGTAGGACAGTGATTGCTTATTCACTTACTCCACCTGGATAAGTGAAAAAGCCATTTCTGTTACATTAATTGTTTTGTCAATGTAATGGTATCCCAATAAAAACAATAATTCCTCAACAAATGATTACACCTGCATTCAGTTGAATATTTAAAGCCACTACGCACCCACACAGGTGATTCCACTTATGTTGCCTGATTAGACCTCTACTCAGGACTGTGTGGGCGTGTACAGACTACACTTGATTGACATCTCACTCACTCTCTTGTTAGTTTTGTTGCAAACTGTTATGATGGGAAAATGTACACTGGTATCATTATTTTTAGTAGGCCTATGTAGATTTTGGAATCATCACATAGGCCATGACTACATGTATACAGATATTTTTAAAAATGGATAAAATCTGTCCACATGACATTTGTTTTACAAAATATCTCCGTCCACACTCGAACGCAAAAACGACTCAAAACGCTCGCCGTAATATTTACGTCACCACAAGTGAGATCACAAGGGGTCGAGGAATTTTGTCACCAACCTTCTTACTCCAAAAGCACATTCAGTCACCATGTGTTCCCTGCTTTGGCCTCCTGTGACTGTAACATTTTTCAAATGTTAAGTAGTAATTAATCCGAGCGGTGCTAACAAATAGTAAAAAAAAGCTGGTGGTCCGCCATCTTTGTTATTGTGGTTGGCTCATGCTCATTACACAAAGCAAGAGGGATTAGGAGAGGAGGTCAACGTTTCCCAAATGCTCTGTTTTACACGTCCACACAGATACAAAGTATGCAGAGTTTTTAAAAAGCTGCACCTTAGAAGGCGTTTTTAAAAAATAGCCATTTTTGTGACCCAAAACTTTGTTTGCATGTGGAGCTCCACCCATCTTTAACCTGAGTAAAGCTTTATTCAGCCAGAGTAATTGAAAATGTCTGTGTGCGTGTGACCATAAAGAGTTTCAGCAGTATGAACTAAGACAAGAACCTTTCAATGATATAGTCGCACCATTTAAAAAAGGCACAATGAGCAGGATTTGTAAGTTGCGGTTTATAAACACAAGAAGGCCCCTCCTCCCCAGCTAAAACGAAGGTGACGGTGCTCACCAACCCCAGATTCACTCTCGTTTTGGAACAAGCCTTGTCCGCCTGGCGTTTCACTTTGCTATATTTGCTTTTTTTTCTTCACTGTGTCCGCCATTTTCGAAGCTTCCTCTTGGATACGTGCTTACGATCTGGCATCTGGTCGCTACGTTTTTACAGAGGTTGTCCCGAACACAGCAAAATAAAAAGAAAAGAGAAAATACAGGCAGATGGCAGGTTCTCTGCAGAGACCGACACTGCCACACACCTCTAGTGGATCATAAGTGATAATTGAGAAGGATTATTTTTGTATCAGTCTATACATTGTTTTTTTAGGAAAATCCTACTCATTGTGCCTTTAATTATAAGTGGAAAACAAGTATGTACTTATAATCAGTCAATCTAAAATCAGTGAGTTATTTTCCCGTTCAGTGATTTCTTATAGCGTAGCATGTAGAAAGAAATCCCAAAATTGATTGTATAATATTATCTACACACTTGAATGACACAATATAATGAGTAGAATTGAATGCAGGCATGAAATAAATAGAAGACGGAAATCATGAGTGGAAATGTAGTGGATTAAAATGAAACAAAATGAAGTGAAATTGAAAGGAATATATTAGTGAATTATAAAGGGAGTTAGACATGTGGGGGACACCAATAAATTATAGAAACTAAATCAATTGGTTACAAAAACAATTGGTTGATAATAACAACTGCCAACCTTTCTGAGCCAAACAGAGCAAATAATGCATCAAACTTTACTGTCTCCTTCAATCTTATAGAGAGCTGAGATCTCGGCGTTGGCCTTTTCAAGACAGCGGCTGAGGTCATGGCTCTGAAGCGGGGCTATAGCTGGTTTATTTGTCAGGTCTGAGATGAAGCACTTCTCGCTGGGCTTTTGAGTCAGCGATGCTGGGTTTTTCCCCAGACTTTCCTGTGTGATCAAACAAACTTTTGTTGCCCTTTGCTGATGTGGAGGGGACACACACATAGCAGGAGATGTTGTCTCTGGTGAGCACAGGCAGAGTCTCTTAAAGTTGCAGAAATGTGCTGCTAATGCACAGCTAAAGACATTTCCCTCTACGGGATGTCAGTGCTGACTAGATATGGCTACCAACTTGAATATAACCAAATAATCTGTTACATTGTGCAATAGACTTTCAAATTCAAGGTACAACAGTGGTTGGAAAAAGAAACAACATCTCGACAAGGCAAAAATATGAACCCTATATTGAGAAGAATACAGCATGTGGCAGCTTAAAGCAAGGGTAGGCAGAATAGTTTTGGTATCATTGGGCAAATATTCTATAATAACCTTTCAGCATATTGTAATTCAAGTGTTCTGAGAGAAAACTAGACTTCTGCACCTCCTCATGGCTCTGTTTTCAGGCCTTAAAAAATCTAGCCCCGTGCGGCAGACTTTGGCCAATCACAGGTCATTTCAGAGAGAGAGCGTTACTATTGGCTGTTCACTCAACAGAGGCAGCTGTCAATCACTTGCGAACTCCGATTAAACGGTCAAACTAGGCATCTCTGATCAAATATGATCAATATTCTGTTACTGTAATGGCTATTTCTCACGTTAGCTGTTAAATGAGAAAGTTTGCTCCGACTGGTGGGCGGTGCTTGGTATTTCCTCAACTGATCTCAACATGGCAGCGAGCTCATAAACTTTCTCATTTTAAAGCTAAACAGTATACTACAAGTTGTTTCTGAAAACATTTGAGGCGAGAAATAGGCATTACAGTAACAAAATATTGATTCATATTTGATCAGCGCTGCCTAGTTTGACTGTTTGATTAGAGTTTGCGAGTGGATATAGTAACCGTTTTATAAAAATAACTTTTTCTAATCATATTTGCTCCAATTCTACCGACTGCAGCTTTAAATGTTTAAAACTTGTGGTAAATATCAGATTTGTGTCATTTTGGACACAGCTTCATAGTCCAGGTGTGAAGGGTGAACAGACAGAAATTCATGGTTCTATTCATCATCACATAAAAAAGGATCTTGCTTCAAGGAAGTAAATTGTGCATAACATGTGCTACCCTTTCAGTCCATATTGTGAAATATGTAAAATTGCTAGCCCATTTTATGAAGTATATCTAATCAAAACATAAATCTTTTTTTTTTAAGCTGCATCTTGTTGAATAGCTCAATCATCACAGAACATTATCATAAAGCATTCCCCATGCAAATACTCCCAATAATGTCTGCTGGTTAATTTTGACCTATTATCTTAATGTGTTTGTGATGCAGTTGTTGTAATGAACTAAACTAAATTGAGCTACAGCCACAATCATGGCTGACAGCATCTGGGATACGTCGCTGTTTACTGTAGCAGGGACTGGAACAACACTTATATAAAGCACTGTGGCTGCTGCACTCTGTCAGGACAAATCACAATAAAAGAGTACTAGTGCTTAATGAGTGTTGATTACCAATTAGGGAGCTGCCTTTCTCTGTACAGAGCCAGCATCCTGACATCTGCATGTTAGGGTCTGACAAATGAAGCACCCTCACCCTCTTCCAGAGCTATACGCAAATGACTTGATAGTACCCACAAGGTATCGCCTGTATTGTCCCATTAGGGTGTAATGATGCAAGAATTAGGGGAAAAGAATGATAGATAACTAGATCACCTCTTCCCACCCGTGTGTGTTATCAATTTGACCAAAGACCGAAGACACGGCTCAGTGAGCAGACTGCAAATGGGCTTACAAATGAAACGATACCATTTATTCCGAGCCATCATGACAAGCACATGTGAGAATGAGATTACATGTTGGTTATCTCGGTCTACAGCATCTCCACTGTTGTTCATCTCCTCGCTTTGTAGCGTTGTAGAAGCAGATTCATTGTGATAGAGCTCATTCTGTAGCACCTATTTAGAGATAAATGGACAGTAGCTATTGGTTTTTATAATAGGATCGGTCACAAACATTTAATTTATGGAAGTAGCATGTGCTCACACAAACACACTCTGCCACCATGAAATAAAGCCCTGTGTGGAACACACACACAGTCCCCACAATAGATATACATTTTATTTAGGGCTGTCAAAATTAACGAGCTAAAATTAAACCTAAAATTAATTTTTAAGTTGTAGCGGGTTTTAAAGCTAGAGTGAAGATAATGGCATCATTTGAAACTAGAAAACTATTGGTACCAACCATGTCGTACTAGCTTGCCGAGAAGGAGGCTAAATAAAGCTCCAAATTTACGCAAAAATTTGGCAAGAAAAAACTGGCATGGCCATATTCAAAGGGGTCCCTTGATCTCTGACCTCAAGATATGTGAATGAAAATGGGTTCTATGGGTACCCACGAGTCTCCCCTTTACAGACATGACTAGGGATGTCACGGTACCAGAAATCTAGTAGTCAATACCAATACCAGTGATTTTACACGATTCTCGATACCAATTCGGTACCACGGGAAAAAAAAAATAATAATAAATAAATCCCATGTAATTCAACAAACACTCCTTTAATAAAATATTTGAACATTACAAAAAACAGAGGCATGTAGCCTTTAAGTAATAAATAAAAAGAAATGTCTATTAACATTGCAAAACAGAACAGTGACATGTAGCCTTCAAGTATTTAAAACAAACAATATTGTCTGGATGTCTGTCTTTGAGGTGCTTTGCTAAACTGGAAGTATTTCCTCCTTTGGAAAGAAAAGTACGACGGCACCGTTACTGCACCGCATACTGGTTTTTGCGAATCTATTGTAACGTTGCGTGTGGCTAACTTGTAGAAGGGAGACTGGAAACGGTTCCTCTTTTGCACTCAACAGAGCCGGATTTATTCCCTGCCGCAGCTCGCAAACAACCCGGAGTTGGAGGTGTGTCGGAAAATAATAACAACTGGCCGGTCGGTTGCTAAGCGTTTTTGCTCTCGTTCATTGCACGTAGCTTGGCTAACTAGCCAGCTGCCATCTTTCACGTCTCGTGTTTATTTCCGTGCTTTTTCAGCATTTTTCTTCTTCCTTCATTTCACGGCAGATGAGAACACTTGTAAGCGTGTACTGCCCCTGATAGATCCAGAAGAATCGCATCTCCAGTACCTCCGCTCCGGTACCAAATGACCATTACAGGCATCCTTCGGTACCTTCGGTACCAAAAAAAACGAGTACCGTCACATTTTTTTAATTTTGGTACCGAGTTGGTACCGAAGTATCGGTTCTCGTGACATCCCTAGACATGCCCACTTTATGATGATCAATTGTAGTTTGGGGCAAGTCATAGTCAAGTCAGCACACTGACACACTGACAGCTGTTGTTGCCTGTTGGGCTGCAGTTTACCATGTTATGATCTGAGCATATTTTTTATGCTAAATGCAGTACCTTGGGTTTCAACAATATTTGTCATTGATTTGTGTTGTTAATTGATTTTCAATAATAAATACATTTGCATAAAGCAAGCATATTTGCCCACTCCCATGTTAATAGTGTATTTAATAGTTGACAAATCTCCCTTTAAGGTACATTTTGAAAAGATAAAAAAATGTGCGATTACTTTGCGATAACTATGGATAATCATGCAATTAATCACAATTAAATATTTTAATCGATTGACAGCCTTAATTATATTACATCATATGATGTGTTCAAGCATGTTATATGTTCCATAGGCATGTTAAAATGTATGTGAATAAGTTGTGTTTTTGGTTTTTCTATCCTCATAAACTGCTTGTTCCACCTTTTACAATTCAAAGTGCCTTTAAGCAAGGCACGGAACCTCCAACTGTCTACGTAAAATAACTTGTTCCGTATATAATCGACTTGCTTGGACAGATACTGTAAAAGCGTCGGAAAAACAGTTCCAGCAACTGTGATGACAAAAAAAAATTGGGAATTCCTGTGGTCCTGAGGTATAGAGCCCCTCCCATTTGTGAGTCAGACTAGAGAAACCTCCAGAGAGAAGGGGGAGCACCTCAACCACACCCACTCCCTATGCTATACCCCAGGCCCTGCATTAATGTCCAGCAGGGACCTATTTCCCCCCACTATTTCCAAATTGCATCTGATTAGCAGAGCACTCTCAGAAACACTCCATTTCTCACAGTCGCACAGTCTCTGCCACTCTCCTCACAATAGTAGCCTACAATCTGCTCTTCTCTCCTGATGAAGACGCAAGTGTGCCAATTTGAGGGTTATTATGCTGCAAGCCATTCTACTCCATGCTGTGTGATGTTCATGCTGTTATATCATTCTGGGTGAGACTGAGCAATATTTTTGTTGCAAGCCTTTAGATGCATATGGATGAGAGTATGTGTTACGTCATGTCTCCAGAACACATGATTATGGATCATGTGTGGATTGGTGTACATGTGGGTGTGTGTGCATTGCCCTGCTGTATGTGTGTGCAGCCGTGCGTGCACACACACATGTAAGCCGCGCATGCACGGTTGCTTTTAAGCATGCATTTGCACGGAGCAGCACCAGTGGGGGGTGGATGAGCATGAGCATGTGAGGCGGTGTATGCATCCTCAGATCATATTGCCCTCACGCCCATCCATCCTCAGCTCCATTCTGCACTCCCTTCTCTCTCTCTCTAACCCTGTGTATTTCCCCAACAGTGAAATATCTGCCTGCAAGCCCTGTAGGAAACCAGCCAACATCACAACAGATTGTCTCGCCTCATAAATCAAAATATTACCTTTTTTTCTTTTGGCGGGCATGACGAGAAAGCAGTGTCATCTGCATAAGGGCTCAGTGTGTGAAACAAACAGCATTTGGCTCACATGCGTTCATGTTGTGCCGTTACATGATAAAAGGTTAGAATGGGAGCAATGTGTGTGTGTGGAATCGACACTGGATTTTTTAATAAAAAATAACATTGAATATTTTTTTTTTTTCCACCCCCAGCATCTACATCGATAGATGATGCCATCTATAACCGCATCATTCTCAAATAACGTTTCATTAATCCAGTGACAGGGCCACAGAGGGAGGGGAGAGGGAAGCAACAAGATGATATAGGATGAAGTCAAACACTCAACATCCCTCCTCCACCATCCATCCCTCCATGCCATGCAAACACGCATCCATCCAGCGCTGCACATACCTGGTGTGTGTGTGTCAAATCCCCGCGCAGATAACAGCCAGCGGTAGTAGAGAGAGAGCACAGCGAGCCGTGTGGAGCCGTGTGTTTCCAGCGAATGGTCGGCGACGGTAGGAGGGAGGAGGAGGAGGAGGAGGGAGGAAGAGAGGAGAGAGATGCTCGGTGCGCAGCTGCCTGCTAATACCAGAGCTCACAGCATCTCTCCCGCGTCCGTCAGACACCACATCCCACAGCCCTGCCTCCGCGCACAAACACGCACACACCTCTCCTCCATGCCACCTCTTCTGTCTGTCTGGCTCCTCTCCTCTGCTCTGCTGCTGTGCTCCCCTGTTCCGCGTTATGGTGGTGGGGGGGGGACCGAAGATGCTGCTGCTAGATGATGATGCTTTCTCCACGATTGACACACAGCCACACACTCCTGCTCGTAGACACAGCACAGGGGGTGTCTAGTCCAAAAAAAAACGGGTGGTGCTGTCTGGAGAGGATGTGGAGATGTGGAGGCAGACAGCGCTGCTCTCTGCTGCCCAGACTGAGGCTCTGCTCCTCGGCTGGAGAATGTCTGTCCCTCCCCTGTACAAATCTCTCTCTCTCTCTCGCTCTTTCTCTCGCTCTCTCTCGCTCTATGGTCTCTCTCCCTCTCTCCATGATCTCTCTCTCTCCCTCTCTCTCCCTCTCTCTCTCCCTCTCTCCATGATCTCTCTCTCTCTCTCTCTCTCTCTCTCTCTCTCTCTCTCTCTCTCTCTCCCTCTCTCCATGATCTCTCTCTCTCCCTCTCTCTCTCCCTCTCTCCATGATCTCTCTCTCTCTCTCTCTCTCCATGATCTCTCTCTCTCTCCCTCTCTCCATGATCTCTCTCTCTCTCCCTCTCTCCATGATCTCTCTCTCTCTCCCTCTCTCTCTCTCTCTCTTTCTCTCTCTCTCTCCATGATCTCTCTCTCTCTCCCTCTCTCCATGATCTCTCTCTCTCTCCCTCTCTCTCTTTCTCTCTCTCTCCCTCTCTCTCTCCCTCTCTCCATGATCTCTCTCTCTCCCTCTCTCTCTCTCTCTCTCTCTCTCCCTCTCTCTCTCTCTCTCTCCCTCTCTCCATGGTCTCTCTCTCTCTCCCTCTCTCCATGATCTCTCTCCCTCTCTCTCTCTCTCTCTCCCTCTCTCCATGGTCTCTCTCTCTCTCCCTCTCTCCATGATCTCTCTCTCTCTCTCTCTTTCTCTCTCTCTCTCCCTCTCTCTCTCCCTCTCTCTCTCTCCCTCTCTCCATGATCTCTCTCTCTCTCCCTCTCTCCATGATCTCTCTCTCTCTCCCTCTCTCTCTCTCTCTCTCTCTCTCCCTCTCTCCATGATCTCTCTCTCTCTCCCTCTCTCCTTGATCTCTCTCTCTCTCCCTCTCTCTCTCTCTCTCTCTCCCTCTCTCCATGATCTCTCTCTCTCTCCCTCTCTCTCTCCATGATCTCTCTCTCTCTCCCTCTCTCTCTACACACTCACACACAAGACCCCCCCCCCAAAAAAACCATACACAGATGCCTTAATTGAGAGGGATGCAAAAAAAAAGAGGAGAGAAAGGTGGAGTGAGGCTGAAATAGTGTTCTAAGTCATGTTATATGATCACATCACTGCAAACATTACACATTCCGATGGAAACATTAGTATGATGTAATGGGTCAATAAACCTTAAGCACCACAGACACGCATGGAGGAGCAATGTTGAGCTACATACAGAGAGGTATTATTGCTTACATTTTTTTCCCATAAACCCGTGCGCCACTATACTTTTGTGCATACGCGCACAAAAGTATAGTGGCGCACGGGTTTATGGGCATGCCTGCCTGCCTGCGGGGCGCGAGGAAGCGCACTTTCATCTCTTTTTTTTTGTCAAACACGCGCGTGCACTTACTTACACGCACTCTATGATCCCGAGCCACCCCTCCACAATCTCTCCAGAGAAGACCATTCATTCATTCATTCATTCATCCCATCATCAGCAGCAGCAGCCAGGCTGCGACAGACAGAGCCTCCTCACGTAGAGCCTTTTTACGCACATCATCTAATTGCGTCTCTCACTGGAAATGTCGTCATACATGATTGCTCATATTGCAGATTAGTCATCGGTGTATTAAAACACCATCAGCGTCGTTGGAAAAATGCACATAGCTATAAAAAAAAAAAAAAAATCAATTATTTCGAATAAAAATACACTTAACCTCGCGACAAAAATGGCAATTTCTTAACATGTCCTTGTGTGACATTTGGCTAATTGAGTCTTGTGTCATTGTTGACAGGGTACAAATTAATACAGTGATGTGGAAATATTGCAGGTGAGCTGTCACATGATAGTCAGACCCTTGCTGTACTGCCTTGGTGGTGATTATTAAGTATTCAAATAAAAACCCATCTCCATCTCTCAGCTGTGTGTCTCTCATAAAGTGTGCCTCCCTCTGTCTGTCTCGCTCTCCTCTCTCAGCTGAGATGTGTGTCATGCGTTCCTCCAACAGCCACTAATTGTCTGGCCTTCTAGCGAAATCACATTTCTCCCTCTCTCTCTCTCTATCACATGGGAGGAGAGGTAGGATGTAGGGAGATGTGTGCAGTTGTGTGCGCAGGCGCGTAAAGGTAGAGGAGGCCATGGATGGAGGAGGAGGAGGAGGAGGAGGAGGAGAAGGGGGTGTACTACTGATGTTGTGCATGGCTGCTGCTCGCCCCCTGCTGGTGATGAAAGCAACTGCAACATCAGCTGTGTCTGAGCCAGTCTGACCCAAATGATCCCCCCTCTCCAATTACATGCATCACATTTGTGTTCAGACAGAAATAGCAGAGCACAGCTTGATTTATGTTAGCATTTGACATGGTGCGGCTCGAGTCTAATTTTGATCTGGGGCAAATTAAAAAAAAAAAAATAGTTGTCTCTGGAGAATATTATGGAGTATTTTAATATTGTGCAATATTTATTGTCGTCAGAGACATCTTGTAGTGTACTGTTTAGCTGTAAAATGAGAAAGTTTCTGAAAACATTTGAGGCGAGAAATAGGCATTACAGCAACAGAATATTGATTCATATTTGATCAGCGCTGCTTAGTTTGACCGTTTGATCAGAGTTTGTGAGTGATTGACAGCTGCTCAGAGACTGCAGACTCCAGCTTGGCTCTAATTGGTTGTTTTCCTCCGGTCAGTGAAACCTTGCAGATGCCATTAGGAGCACCGGAGGACATAGAAGCACATGATTTTTTTCAGATTACCTGTCTCATGCACTGCTGTCAGGATATAGTGGCCGTTTTATAAAAATTACTTTTTTTAATCATAGTTGGTTCAATTTTACCTACTGCAGCTTTGATGTCTATCAGTGTCTATCGCCCCTCTCATATTCCTTAATTTTTCTATTTCAGTTTCATTCTCCATCCCTTTCTCTCTTGTGTATTCCACTTTCTGCCTTTTCTGGAAACCCTTGCTTCTGTATGGCCTTGAGCTGCCAAAGGACAGCTAGCCAAGACTCCCGAGGTCTTCTCCACCTCCATCCCCCACTCTCCTCTCCTCTCCTCTCCTCTCCTCTCTCCAGCCCTCGCCTCTCCATGCTTGTGTAACAAATATATCATCCTGCTCTGGTTCTCTCTCTCTCTCTGTGGTCACCCACAATGTGTAATTATTATTTCAAATTGAACACATTTCTTATCCAAGACATCCATGTCTCTGATTATTAATGTCTTTATTGTAGATTCAACTGACAACAAGGAAGTAAACTGATCATTTGCTCTCATTTACAGGGAATCCACTCAGAAATATTCTGATTTGACAAACAGTAACCTACAACATCCTCTGTACAGCAGGATGGTAAACAGATAGTAAACAGATTTTAATGAGCAAGGCTTCTTAGCCTTAAAACTCCAATGAGCCGTTAAAAACACGCTCTGTTCTAGTTGTCAATCATTCTCCGCGAAGACGCCACAGTTTGAAACACAAATTCAGACAGGCCACGTGCTGATAGAAGAGAAACTAACTTGAGGTGCATCTGTTATTTCTGAAATAGCTGCCGGCTTTGTGCAACCATTAAGTTAAGGGCGTTTGACGTGCTTATTTCTGTGAGCTGATTTCAAACGAACATTATAAACTCTTTTCCAGACAGCCTTATAAAACATCACTCAATCTATGGCGGTGATTTCAGATTGAGTGATGTTTTTTTCTCTTTATCAACAAAATAACTGGCATTCAATGTAAAATTATGCCATTTTGTAACCAACATTCAGAAGAGACAGATGTTCCTGTTGTGAAGAGTTCATTTCACAGACCTTTTCAGTATTATTTCACATATGAATCCATCTTCTATAGCCCATTTGACAACGTACCGCCATCTGTTTGGAAGTGAGTCATTGACGCCAGCCTATGCATGTGAAGAGTTCTGGCTGTGTCCCTGATTATTATGAGCAACCATTGCAACCCTATTGATAAAACTAATTTACTAATTCCTCACTCTCTCAGAACTATAGATATACAGTATCTATATTCTTATTTCTATCCCAAATCACCAGAGAAAATAGCGCCTGGACTTTAACTCCACTTCAAGTCCACAGAAACCACCTTTCTTTGTGTCATAAATGGCATTTTGATGACATTTGGTCGGCGGACTCTGGTGGCTGTTACATGCCATTTCTCCTCATTACTAGTGCTGCATTTGACAGTAGTGCTTTTTCTGAATAAGCTCTAAAGTATATATATCTGGAACTGCAAATTCATGGTTTAAATATGCGTCTAATAGAAAGTTCTAGGACTTCACAAATTATTATATCAGCAGCTCCTTTAGTGGTGTGCCTCAGGGATCAATTATTGGTCCAATGTTGTTTTGTGTATCTGCTCCCCCAAAGCCACGTAATTTTCCATTTTACCCTCACTTACTTGCTGTTGGGTTGATGATACAGCTATACTGTATCTCTTGTGTAATGTAACCATATAATGAGTCAATAAAGCCAGACAATTCTAGATTGCCTTAGTGTGATGAAAGAAAGAATTCCTTAAAATTTGCCGCAGCTTGAAAAAAAAGAGACTCTTTTTACTGGCCTCATTCGTCTATTATATTACACCTTTGATGCTTTAATGACCTGTCCAAACAGTCACAAACTTTACAGCAGGGCTTGGGAGGTTGCGCTGCTGACGCACCTGCCGTTACTAAGCAACCAAAACCTTCGCGGTGTGATGACGATGATGAAGTTGCGGTAATTTAGCAGTAAAAGCCGTAAACTGACTAAACTAAAGAAAGTCAAAACAAAGATAAATGGATTTCCAGCACCGTAAACCCATCACAGTAGCTTTATCTTGTCAATATACAGTATGTGCTATATGTGTGTGTCTCTTTGTGTGTGTGTGTTTGCTTTGTTTTCTGACCTGCAGAGGTGACGCTAAATGCTGAGCCGCTGTACCACTGTGACTTCTGCAGACACAAGATTTGTATGCTTAAGAAACGTCACGGCACAAGACTTGGAGCTTTCATCTTAACCCAAGAGAATCAAAATATCAAGACCTTTATCCTCTTGAGGCAGAAACACGGGAAAGCTGGCACTAATGAGACAGGCAGATGGCCTTTATATAGCCCTTTAGTGGTTAAAATCCTTCCAGCGAAGCATAAAAGGATAGCTATGGGCTGATGTAGCATTAAATCCAGCACATGACTATCAGCTTGAAGGGAAATATCTTTACATTTACATTGAGGAGTGTTTTCAGATCACACAGCTGCCGACACACAGCTGGCATCAATTCACGCTGCCTTCAGCACTATAGTGGATTAACATTTTCATCATATTAGCACCTGGTGAACCAGAGAGTGTTTAATATTGTTATTGGGGGTCTACAGAATAGCAAAGAAAAAATGGTGTGAATTGGAAATAGGAGGGGTCATGAGAGTGATGATGGTGGTGTTTTTTTAACACCCATCCATATACAGTAATCCGTCCAGCGATGATGAAGTCTAAAAGTCTAAAAGCTGTGCTTGAATAAAATTACACCTGAAGCAACTCAAGGCACATGTTTCCAGAGGTCCATTAAATTATTTTTGTTAGCAGACTCCGCAAAGAAACAAGATCAAGAATCTACAGCCATGCTAGCAACTCTGTGAGGCTGTCCTTTGAGCTAAATGCTTATGTCAGTATGCTAACATGCTCACAATCACAATGTTAATGTCAATGTTTAGCAAGTATATTGTTTACCATGTTCAGCATCTTAGTTTTGCATGCAAGCACTAAACAGAAAGTACAGCTGAGGCTGAAGGAAATGTCATTAGTTTCCAGGTATTTGGTAATAAACCAAAGTATTGGACAGTATACGATTTTAACCCGATGATGCAACACGTTCTCATCCTAACTCGTCACATACTGGCGCTTTGTCAGATCCATTGGCGTCACTTTAGAGTAGAAATGTGACTTGACGTTGTGAAAACGGGTCACGAACGAACAACGGATTGTAAAGTGAAAGTGAAACGTAACACACGGGACATGAACAACGGTCTCCTGGATGAAAGCCTTGTGTTTGTTGGAAAGTGAAGGGACCACCAGAGTTGTTACTATTCACCCTGAGGGGGATATGAATGCCTACACTAAATGTCATGGCAATTCATTCAATTGATGTTGAGATACTTTACTCAAAAACACGTAGGTAAACTTTAGGTAGTGCTAAAGGAAAAGTCGGATCAATTCATCGAGTAGTTGTTGAGATATCTTACTGGATGTAGAGAAACTGGGAACTGCTCTACTCACTCTAGGGGAAGTCAGCGGCTCACCAAAGTTATTACGATACATCATTTGTAAACCATGAATGTCTGCGTACAAAATGTCATGGCAAACCATCTGATGGTTGTTGAGATATTTCAGTATTCTGGCTAAAAATATCTGCAGCTGAACTCAGGCAGCTAGTGAGCAATATGGAGGAGAAATAAAAGTAGTTTGGTGAAAAAAATTTAACTTGAGATTGCAGGATAGTGTGAGGATGTACAGGCCAGCAGGTGCAATTTCACTATCATTTGTGCATTAACATTCAAAGCAGTGAACAGTGTCCATTTTATTCTCAAAAATGTCACCACTGAGTATAGCTGAGTTTGGTGACCTATAGTTTTTTTCTTAAACAGTCACAGAAAGTGATAGTGTAAGGATTAAGCACAGACTGCTGGGGCTAGTTCGGCGTATAATTTAAACCGTTTTTGTCAGAAATGTAAGTTTTGTAGTCAGTTTACATTTGTGGAGATGGCGCTTTTATTCTGAAGGATTCAGTCATACAGTCGTCGCTTCTGGCAGAACACGGGAAAAATATTTCCTGGGAGAAACCTGGTTTCTTGAGAAAATGTAAATGTTTTGCGACAATATAAAATGCTCATGGGGGAGTGTAAAGGACTTAAAAGAGGGTCTTTTTTTCCTCCTCCTATTTATAATACTGCAACAGTATAAAATGCTCATGGGAGACTGCAAAAGCCATGAGGGTCTTTTTTTCCTCCTCTTCCTATTTATAATACTGCGGCAATATAAAATGCTCATGGGATAGTGCAAAAGCCATGAGAGGGTCTTCTTTTTCACCTCCTATTTATAATAATCTCCCCAGTGTACAGTTAGTAAAATATCTGTTTGTATCTAATCACATTTTAGCATTTGTTCATTAAAAAAAACAAATGTGCTACAGACTTACTTCAGTGTTAATAGATTTTACAGAGCAGAAGAGACACAAAACATAAGCAAAACATTTAGTTCCTCTCAGCTCACTGAAAAGTGCAGAGCTGAGCAATTCAATCTGAGAGTGATGAAACCACCTTTAAGGTATCACTAAGGATACAAAACTTTAACAAGAGGCACTGCTGTGAAACCATGGATAGGATCTTTAATCCAAGTGAGTGCTGGGGTCGAAAACAAGATGGACAGGGTCGTGTCGATATAGTTTTCAGTTTGAGAAACAAATATGGATTTCTTGCACTCCCGTGTTTATTCGTTCATGGAATGCAGGATCACAAAACGCTGTCAATGTTTGGATTTCAGCCTACAGTTTGAGAAAGAGAGCGTTGTTTGGGCTCACGAGACGTTGAGAGAGACGCTGTGGATCAATCAGAGGGCGTTAAGTCCCTGGCAGAGCCACAGTCCTCTCCTCAATTCGCCCAACTGCTGCATTGCAGATAAAAAACCCTCCTCTGCCAGACACCTCATACACACAACAGAGACCAGCTAACCCTCTAAATTCACTAAATCACACACCATCACGTATATTTTTCAGCAATCGGGATTTTTTATACATATAAAAATATATAAATACAGTAAATGTGCAGTTCCGAGTGCACCAAACAAACAAATGTTGAGCTCTTGACATAACCACAATTACAATACACAGGCTGTAATCCTTCAAAACATCTCTGGTCTTACTGGAATCAATGGAGTCTGTGGTCTCCAGCTTACACCATATAAGAACAATTTAAATCCTTTTTTTTTTTCAAGCTGAATTTTTTTCACATTAAGGCCCCGACACACCAAGCAGACGGTCGGACGTCGGACAGTTTGGAGCCGTCGGTGAGCGTCCGTCGGCCTACTTTTTTTTGGTGTGTCCCACAAAGTCGGCTCTAATCTGCCTGTGTCAGAGTTTTTTCGGCCGATTCGGCATGTTGAATTGGCAGCAGAGCCCGTCAGTGAGAGAAATCACTCTGATTGGCTGTTCAGCTGAAGCGAATTAGTGCACGAGAAGAAAAACGGAAAAGCAAGTCAACGAGTAAAGTCAAGAGGAAAAACAAAGAAGGTTCTTCTCATTTTTCATCTCATCTGATCCCTCCAATACGCGGATATTTTCACAACGACTTAGCCGTCTGGATGAAGCTAAATGGTGAGTGAGAGTGGTGTGAAAATGGTCGGCAAACACTGCTCTGTTTCATGTATGTATCATAACAACGGCTTGTATATCCGCAGTCCTAAGTCTTCCGTTTTCCCTTTTTGAATGACGAATACAGACTACCGCGACCTGCTGGTGTGGAGAGTTATTTCATCTCACACAGGCGCACAACCTACGTGTTAACTGGCCGTCGGCTGTCGTCTTTGCGGTAGGGATGTGCATTCCAAGCAAAAAATACTATTCGAAAATCACTGGGAATTATTCAATTATTATTTTAATAATTAAAGAAAATATTTTTTTAAGAGGGGACGAATATTCGCATAAACTATTTTATTTTTTATAATGAACGACTATTCGAAAAATCGAAAATCATAACCCATCCCTACTTTGCGTTGTGTTCAAGCTAGTTCTTTGATGTTGGGTTGCTGTGTCTGGGCCTTTACACACTTCACAACACTTTCAAACATCTGCACTGGCATAAATTATCTCTCTGTATACAGTAGCTCTGAGTAATTACGACATTTTCAAGACAACTTATTCCTGCTCACTCACTTGTTTTCTGCACTCAAGCCGATGCTCACATTCAAAAATAATTAGCATTTATGAGTTTAAAATGAACCACAGTTAACTAGAGCAGACAATTTTCATTTTGTATAAGTATGGTTTATTAATGCAGTGCCATTGGGGGTGTGCTGCTTCACCACCGTTGCTTAATTGCACTGTAATGCCAGATGGATAATAAAGAATCCAGCAAAAAAATAGCCTATATAGATGACTTGTAATTATCACTGCAGGGCAGGTGTGAATGTGTGAGGCAGTTTGCATTCGCAGGAAATCTAGACTAAAAATAACGTATATCATATCCAATATTACAATACAATTGCAGCCAATGTGTGCATGAGCATGATGTTATTTGGTGAATTCTACCAACAGAATTCAGATGTGGCAAAGCAATTTGTCTCGACTCAACATGGCTCCTTCACTAAGCTAATTATCATCTTTGTTTTTGACTGCGGCAGGTAAACCAGGATGTTTTGAGAGAGTGAGTGGGGCTCATCAATTAAAACTTTAATGGACAATTTTGTTGCTTTTAATTAGGGCTATCATTGTCCTTAGTTAATTGTGATTAATCCTAAATTAATCACACATTTTTTATCTATTCAAAATGTTTCTTAAAGGGAGATATGTCAAGTATTCAACACTCTTATCAATACAGGAGTGGGCAACTATGCTGCTTTATACAAATGTATGTATTGGATTTTGAAGAGGTTAATTAAAATTCGCTAAAAGTTGCGTTAATGCATTCAAAAAATGAGTGGCGTTAAAACGAATTTGCGCTAATGCGTTGTTGAGGCGTTACTTTGACAGCTCTACTTTTCATAAGTATTATTATCTGCCTTGATTCCTTTAGCCTCCTGTATGTTTTGTGTCTGTTGTTGTGTTCCGGTATCTCCATTTTTTGGTGATGTTTAAAAAGCAGCACATCATGCCCCAGATGACAAACTGTCCTGCTCCTCTGAAACCCCTGGCTTTTTCACAGCCAGAATTACAATAATTATTCTTACTGCTCACGTAGCCTAACAGCAGAATTGTCTCAATTATCGCTTCTGTTTACACCCTAACTAACTGTGATTAGCCGTCAGTCTCGAGTTGGAGGTGATTTGTCAAACTGGAATGCACAATGGTAAATTAATGATATTAACTCCACGTGGCTTCACAGACCATCATAGTCCAGCACATAACACCTAGTAAAGCCACAACTCGATATATTTACGTTTCAGGTTTTTGTACGGATTCAAAAAACAAGATTTTAAGGTGCTAGTCAAGCTACTGTAGCCGTTTCTCCTCTTGTCCTAAGATAATAATATTAAATGAACAAATACTGTAGGAGCGTGGTATCACTCACTAAAAAGTCAATATTTCACAAAATGTCTAACTATTCCTTTAAAAATAGAATACAATTCAAAACAAGAACATGTGGATTAAAATTACCCAGCACACCTGATGCCTACAATGCTGTGGGGTTTTAAATGCTCACCATCAGAAAATACAACATCAATTAATTAAAGTTGATGGCAAGGCTCCATATGTGACGTGATTTGGATTGATGTGACGAACAAATGAGAACCTGGGACTTAATTTGAGAATTGGCCCTTTGGCTCAAGACAAGAACGTAAAATTTGAGAATTTGTAACCAGCGACGGTGACTGAGCCTCACTTCTGGTTGGTGGTGTCGCTGAATGAGTCAGCTTCACCCAGAGCTAAGAGCTGCTCATCTCACTCTATCTTTCCCCCTCTCTCTGTGTCTGTGTCTCACTTTCTCTCTCTCGCTCTCTCTCTCTCACACACACACAGTCACATACACACACAATCACCAGTAGCCCAGCGGTGACAACCTGTTGATTTCCATTCCTGGTATATTGTCTAGAGGTTGCATAGATTACTGTACACCTACCTTTTGAATGTACTGACTAGGGCTGTTGACGGCTTACAGCTGAAACACGTTTGTTTGTTTGCCAAGAATAAACTAAGAAAAGACACTTTATCTGTGAGTTCCGGTGACTTGTTTCTTCTGTTCGATACCGTTCAAGATTTGGAGACGTGCTCGCTGCTATTTTCTATTTGGTCTGACTAAGGCTGTAACAAATAGTTTGACGCATCATTCATAACGTTGACATTCTAATTATCATTATTAAAACTTACAGAAACATTGCATGCAATAGTCCACCTTCTCTCTCTCTCTCTCTCTCTCTCTCTCTCTCTCTCTCTCCCCCCATCTCAAACACAGCGAGCGACGCCGTCCTTAATTCAAAAGTCAAAATATATTGACAGATGTAATCATTTCCAAAATTGAAAACATGTTTTTAATCAAACATAATAGTCTGCTGTTGGTAATTAGCCTTTCAAAAACAACAATTTCTCTGCAGTCAAAAATTGTTTGCTCTCCGGCTTGCAAAGGGAGGCCTGCACCTGTATTTAAGGGGCGGTCTAGCAGCAAACTGACAGCACCACAAAACAAAATTGGATATCGACAATAACACTTAATCATATTTTCCTATATTTTTAGGGTGATGACATCACAAAATTGAGATTCTGAGTTTCATTCGAAAACCTCAATAGAAGCTTTGAATGAAGAAAAATGACATTCGGTACAGCCGTAGTCTACCGTCGTTGCATAGCCTCGTCCAAGGCATCTGTAACTCCGCAGGCAGGAATGACAGACCCAATGTCCCCTTTAGAGCTCTTTATTATATCGAGGTAGCTAGCACATGTTTTTTTTCTGTCAGGCACTGATCCCTCCATGTTACGTGTCATAGGGATTTCATTAATGATCTTACGGAAAGATGGATACAGTTGATATTGGTAGCGTCTCCACCACCATGTAACGAGCTACTAGCTTGTTAATTTCCCTCGGAGTGACAGCTGAAAGCCGTTGCTGTTTCACAGCTGTAGCACCGGCATCGTTCTCCTCCTTGATGCGCCTCGCAGCCCACCAGAGTAGTGGAGCTGTGTGTATGCAGGTACTTCTTCCTAAATTTGAAGTAGAGTTCTTTGCAGCTGACAGACGCTTAACATTATCCCCCAGGCAAAATTTGCATTTCACTGTGATGCACTTATAATGGATTGCTTATTTGAAAATGTCACTAAATAACTGATTACTTGAATCGCCATCTAACGTGTTATGTTACAGCAAAAAAAGTAATCTGAGTACTCTAGCACGTTACCCCCAACACAAGCCCTCACCTCATCTCATTTCTTTTTTGAAGCTGAGTCACTACAAGACCCACACACACATTATTGCCAATACACCGATAGCATGAAACTAACAAGGAAACCACGCATAAATGTCACTGACACACATGCAAGCATTCAGTATCATATCACAAGGTTAAGAAACACCATCAAAACATAAGGTAAGAAGGCGCCAAATAATCACAGAGTAGTATTCACACAGCAATAGTGCAGCTTTATCTTATATTCTCTTTCATTTTCTCTCTCTCAGTCACCCACACAGACAGAGTTCCTCAGGTGCGGATGCCTGATGCTTCAACAATGAGAGAGAGCATAGCTGATTATCATTAGAATTAGCTCTGAGCGATGCAAAGGCTTTCTACAATACAGCGTTAGCGGCATGGCTGTGTCAGCACAGCACTTCCTGTTTACTGTTTAGTCCCCTGGCAGGCTGCAGACAGCAGATAACAAGAGGCACAAAGCATGCTGGGAGATAAAAGCGCCACAAAATGTGCTGGGGCCCCCATAGCCCCTGTCGTCGCCTGATGTGGCATCAGTCAGTAGTAGCTACTGCTGAGAAAGGTACTCCCTCAACCAATCCTGCACGTGAGAGAAAGAAGGGATGATGGAGAAAGCGAGAAAAGAAAGATAGACGTGTGTTTGTGATACGGTCGACATAGAGTACTATTAAACATTTACAAAACCCTAAAGCTATAGCTGTTTTAAACCTAGTAATTCATACCACATTGAAATATTAAGCAAAATGGCATTTTAACACTCATGCTACTCATTGAATGTATATTGTGCCCCATACTTTTTGTAACCTGACTCGACTGATGGTTGGTAGGTAGAAACAAATTACAATTAATCCCTTACATGTAGCCTACTCAGGTTACTTTTAAGTGATTATTAGGGCTGTCAAAGTTAACGAGTTAACGCAAATTCATTTTAACGCTACTAATTTCTTTAACGCAACTCATTTTTTGAAGCTGTATCAGGCTCAGTTTTAAAGCTAGAGTGATACTGGCATCATATGAAACTAGAAAACCCATGAATCCATTGGTACTAGTCACACTAGCTTGTCGCGAAGGAGTCTAAGTAACGCTCCAACTTACGCAAAATTTTGGGGAGGCAAAAACTGGCATGGTCATTTTCAAAGGGGTCCCTTGACCTGAAAATGGATTCTTGGGTACCCCCGAGTCTCCCCTTTACAGACATGCCCACTTTATGATAATCACATAGACAACTGACTCACTGACAACTGTTGTTGCCTATTGGGCCTCAGTTTGGTATGTTATGATTTAAAAAAAAATGTTATGCTAAATGCGGTACACGGTTTGTGTTGTTGATTGCCAATAATACATATATACATACATTTGCATAAAGCAAGCATATTTGCCCACTCCCATGTTGATAAGAGTATTAAATACTTGACAAATCTCTCTTTAAGGTACATTTTTAGCAGATAAAATATGTGATTAATCGCGATTAATCATAGACAATCATGCGATTAATCATGATTAAATATTTGAATCGATTGACAGCCCTAATATACTGTATATATATATATATATATATATATATATGCCAGTAGGTCCTCACAGGAGGCTGATTGGTCTGAACCACTGTGGTTGAATGATCACATTTCTATGATAAGGAGTCTAGCCTGAAACCAAAAATGTGAAGAATAACAGCAGGTCCAAGGCTAGAGAGATGATTTGTAAAATAGACCACAGATTTGAATCCCAAGTAAATCAGCTAAAATACTGGGGGCAAGTGCTTAAATCGCCACTTAGTATAAATCAGGTTTGTTCTAGCCTTGAGCGTGACACATAATTTCCTTTTCCAGTAACAGGGTCATCAAAGTCATGAAAATATACATGTAGGGTTATGCATGTGGATATGTGGAGCTAGATATATACACAATATATCTGGCAGTATTTTTTGTCTTCTGCTGGGCTTATTTATAGTGTATATACAGTACAGCCAGGACAGCACAGTAAGACATTTTTCATTGTTTTGGCTCTGTACTCCAGCATACTGGGAATGAAATGAAACAATGACTTAAGGTAAAATGCTGACCCTTAGATTTAATTTGAGCGTGAGATGAATCATGTTTTACACACAGTCCCCTATTTTTAGTTTGAGGAAGCTTTAGTGGTCAATGATTGCTCTGGCTGGAATGTATTGCTACCATTTTCACTTCCTAATTGTTTTGGAGCTTTTGCCTTTAGTTGGGAGGGCTATGATCCCTTCACTATTCAACCAAACGTCTTCTGGGAAAGCCAGTGTTGATAATCCATTCACACTAAAACAACATTTGACATTTGTGGGTTTTTATTTCTATTTTTGAGGATCTTGACTTGCTAGTACAATTTGTTCTTCACACTTTATCTGTTAACACCAAACAGGCATAAATTAACAAGACTAACAGCCGACAGTTTCTCCGGTGGCTCTGTGAGGCTGTACTTGGCCACAACATTGCTTTGAGCTAAATGCTAACATCGGCATGATAACATGCTCACTATAGCCGTGTTTCCAGTCATGTATTTGTATGCACATTTTTAAATACCGCATTCGAAAAGCTGTATGGAAACGGTAAAATTCAACAAAACTTCCTCAATTGTGCAAAAACAGTTTTCAGGCTCGCTTGAAGTGTTTTTTGGTTATGGCGCCATCAGAGGAAAAGTTGGAGGATTATGAAAGTCAATAGGATACATCATCTAGGAACCATGAATGTGCAAAATTTCATGGCAATCCATCAACTAGTTGTTGACCTTTTCAGTCTGGTCCAATGTGATAGACCAATCGAGCGACCGATCAACCATGGTGCTAGCATGTCTAAAAATGAGAAAACCTTAGTATATAGATCAATACAGACAAAGTGCGAAGATCCTGGCTCAATAAAAGCGGTTTCAAGCTTGTATCATCATTTTGGCATTTCATGGTTAATGCCAAACTTTTAAAAAACACTGGTATGAATTGGAAGCTTTGAGCAAATAAGTGGCGTGGTCACATTCATCAACATTAGAAGTGAACATGGCTTTATTGAATGTGACCCCAGCTGCACTGCATGCCAGGTTTACAGCTGAAACATCCGTTCAGCTTTAAAAGGTTACACCCATTCATCAAACATAACAGTTTGTGCTGGATGAGCTCTCTGCTGTTACTTCCGTAAGAGTTCAAGAGCAATTTCCGAGGAGTACAACAGCAGATAGGCTGCTCTAACCTGTACTATCCACGCTGTGAAAAGCCTCCATTGGGGAAGATCACTGCACCCGTGGGACCGGCTTCATTAAGAGTCAATGCAAACTTACAAGTAAAGTAGTTGTGTCCTTGTGAGATCCATCAACTGACTGACATCCATGCATGTGCCATTAACTCTAACCCTAAACATATGTACCACATGCCCAATGTGCAATGTTTACCCCAATCTAAACCCAAAATGAACTGACTTTGCAAAACTGTCCTCACTCAAGTGTACGTGTAGAAGTCCAATTAGCACACACAACGCTACAAGCATGCAGAAGTGAACAGAAAAACACACATACTGTGCTGTACCTCACAAACAAAACATGTATAAGTATACCTGACGGATATGAAGGATGTGTTGCTTAATAGTATAACCTCCTGGATGGTTCCCGGCCGAATGAAGCTGTAAATGTCTGTGCATATGTCTGTCATTGGAGAATATGCCTGACCTCGCTACAACAGGCTAATTACGTTTCAGCCTCAGTGATAAATGTGGCTCTGCTTTGATTTACTCGCCGCTGCCCTCGCTGCATTCAGAGCCTGTCTTTCCCGTCTCTCTCTCTCTTTCTCATGCACACATACACGCACACACACACACATACACCAGATTGAATTCCCCATGAGAGCAATTATCATAGAGTTCTACAGTACGCACTTGTGTTATTAATCTCTTCACTGACTTTGCTCTGACAATACAGCACTTTCTGTGGTTATTTACAGAACAATTCCTGGCCAATGGGTTTTACTGCAGCATATAATTATAGGCGCAAATAAGCTGATGTGTAGAAACTCAGCAGCTCGAAGAGCGGGTAAGCTTGTTATTGGGCAGGTCTGGTGGGGAATGGGGGAATGATTCAACTTAATGACACGAAGAACCACTGGAGTGACCAAGGTATCAGTATCTGTATCAGTATCGGGACTGAAAAAGTCAGATAAGTGCATCCCTTGTTAGAATATGAATTGTGTTTTTGCTAATACGATGTAGATTTGATGCAATACCCACAAAAAGAAGAGTTGGTAAAATTGTTAGAAATTGACAGTCAATGTCAGTTTTCACAACAGTTCCCAATTTAATCAACTCTGATGTAATACATATGCTGACTTAATAAGGGTGGTTGAACTCATTTTTCTTGGCTTTTTCATGGAGGCTGTACTCAATGCTTAGTCTTCTAGTGAGTGTATATTATTGAATTTTCCATACTGAAACTACAAAGAAGTTCACTACACTTGCAAAAACTGGTTGAAGAATAATGCCTCCATTGTTTCAGCTATGCAAAAAACACCTTCAAGACCACAACAGCGAACCCAGTTGCCTTTGAATTAGCATGAATGATATTATATAATAAAACTCAACAAAATACACAAAAAACAAAAGTCCTTGTTTCCACATCAGAAATCAGACATCTGGTCCTCCTCAGCCTCCATTACTTGAATATGGAAAGCTTGTCATTTCCATTAGTTCTTACAGGCAGGCAGTAGTTAGTGAGGTTATTGAGAGATAGGAGGAAGAGGAGTAGGCAGCGGGAGGGTGAACAACGGGAGTTTGGAAAGGCGAGAGCGGCGAGAGGAGATCGTAACAGATGGCCTTTCTCTGGACTTCGTCCATATAAGCTTCATGAACACACACACACAAACACATATTCACAGCCAGTATTCTAGTACTAAAAACGCCTGTTGGAGAATCACAGATGACCGGGATATTAAGCTTCCTGTTTATTTGCAACTAAGGAACAGTGAAAGCCGACCAGCTCCGGGGGCATTTCTCTGCTGACCCTTCATTACTATAATGAAATAGTTTTTACTCATTATTATTCTCATTACAAGTGGGAAAAAAATCTATTATAATTATTCCTACATTATACCTAACAATAGCTGATATTCCATCCTGCCCATTACCTTCACCTTTCCAACTCAATCTTAGCTAAAGGTGACTCGTTTCAACAAGTCAGAATGTGTTCTGTTATCATCATTCTGACATTGAGCAGCTTTTTCATTTGCCAAAGAACATACAACAAGAGAGCTATGGTATTCCTCATAAGAGCAAAAAAGCAATTAGCTTGTTCATTGAACGTGTAACCTCTCCTTGTTAACATATACTAATTGTAAGCCTTGTCGTAAAGCTCTTGTGTATTGTTGCAGAAATAGAAAGAACAAAATAGGACGCTGTATGCCGTTGAGGATGGAAGATCACAATAAAAGGTGCCTGCTGAGGCTCTCACGCCAAACCAACTCCTGATAGAGACTTTGTGAAGGAGCCAAACACTCTAAATGATGATTAATCGTTCGAGAACTTCTTTGCCTTTTAATTAAAACCAGTGATGCATGGGGCCACAACCAAACGTGTTTTCACCCAAAGAAATTTGTAACAGACAGAAACAAATTTCCCCTGCAGTTTTACCAACAAATAATTTTGAAGCTAATTACAAACACATACACAACTCTCATCACCAGAGGTGGGTGGTAGTCAACTTTTTATTAGTTAAGTAATGCCGAGCACAGACTAATAGGGGTGTAAGAAAATATTGAGTAACGCGGTATTTTGTTTCGTGAAACTGTATCGATTCTCAAAAACACTTTTTATTACTTAATAGTTTACATGCAAAGATGAACTCAGTCAATATTTTATTTAATTTGCAAAGAGATGCGTCCTCTCAGTCTATGTGCCCTCTCAAAGTAGTGCTATGATGTTGGATGTTACAGGGACTGTGATAAATGCAAATGCAGACCCCACTGTTCTGATTGCATAAAAAAAGTAAACTTTTTTACTCAGATTTTATGCATAGTGTGGTGTGCTCTTTATACTATGACAGCTATCCTAAAAATTAGATTTTAAAAAAATTGCAATATATCGCCTTGCTTACTGTGATAATATATTGAATCGTAACTCCTGTATCCTGTATCATCTCCTGTAACTAAAATCTTTTAGTGTGGGCCAGCCTTTAGTTAAGTACCTTTTGGAGGAAAAAAGGTAATGTGTTACATTACAGTACATCTATTACAATATTCAAAATACAATATTTTTCAATGCATTTGTTCTTCAGTCTAAATTTGTTTTGTTCTCAGAAACTTTGATGGTCAACTTCGACTCTTTGTCAGGCAGCCATTACACTACAACAAATAGCCACATACCCCTTCCACAATCACTACAACTTTGACAACTGCACCAAATAAAGTGAACAAGCCACGTCAATCGATTGCCCCAAACTACACACACTACTTTAGTAATTTAGACAAGAGAGTTTACTCAATCATCACAATGGCCTCCATTGATCCTAAGATGAATATCAGAAAATCAGTATAATCAATTTGAAAATGGTTGAATCCATTACAGGTAGATAATTGGTAGATCCAGCTGACAAATGTTTTCTGTACACTGTCTAATACGCTTAATGGAATCACTGAATATGATGTGCACTGTGACCTGCAACCTGCACCCAATCAAGTTTCTTAATGCCTAGTTCCTTAATACCTTGGTGTTAAGATGTTTGATTGAGTTCCTTGAACAATCAATGACACTGTTGTTTTCAACTCTACCAACGCCGGCAGAAGAGAGTATCAGAGCTGCTTCACATTAGTACATTAAAAGGGCAGATCAATCTGCGTCCTTTTCCAGGTTTTTCAGATGGAAACGCCCACTCATCCAGTAGCAAAAAGCAGTGACATATGTTCGCAAAGTAAGCTAATCAATAAGGTCGCCGTGACCGGAGGAGCGCTTTAACCTCCTGGTTAGTAGGCAGCACTGACTCCTCATTAAAGAAGCACTATTCATTTGTCACACAATCAGAGGCTTCCCCCACACATGCTTTTTCGAACATAGTGTGGACGGCGATGCCTCTATCCACGCTGAGCGAAGATTTGAGGTTGCTGTGTGCACGCTAAGAGTCTCCTCTCCTCCTTCGTCTGTGTGCGAGTGTAGACGTACCTCAAAGTCACATTTGCAGGCCCTCTCTTCCTAAACCGCGGCGTTTTGAGGCTGCTGTCTTTGCGCACATAAGCACATAAGCACCGGCAATCCCGGCAGTGCCCGGCTGTAAGCCCGTGCGTAATGCAGCCTGCGGAGGCTTCCTCTCGGCCTTTCCGGCCTGAGCTTTGCATGCGTTTCACTCCAACATAAGCAACAGCTACAAGGGCTCTTGGCTCGTCTCCATGACCTGACTCAGGAAGGACTCAGCCAGACATTTCTCTGTTCTCGGCTGAGATGGACGGCATAGCGCTGCATCACGTCTCTTTTGGTTTAATTAAAGGCATTCATTTTTAAGGATTCTGTTATTTTACAGTGTTGCTGCTTGCAGTGTTATTTGTTATTTAATAAAAATCATTTTACAAAAGGTTCGGTGTTTGTTATGCATATTTGTAATCCCGAGGGGTAAAAAAGACAACAACGAACGAATAAAAGAATGAATACCTGAATACTAAAATTGAAAATCGATTACCCACCCAACGAACAATTAACCAAATAGCGCATATTCGGGTCCAGCCCTAAAAATTACTGTTTTTGTCAATGGAGTCTGGTGGCTTTGAAGAGAGCGATATAACAGCTTCAGTTCCCCATCGGAAAGGGCTGTCTGACAGCGAGGTAAATCGACGTTGGACTGGAGCAGCAGATAAAGTGTATATTAGCCATCTAAAATAAGGCCAACAAAAAAAATCTATCAGTTTAAGTTTAAATATTTTCACTGCTTTGCCTTGCCATCAGACAGCCCTTTCCGATGGTGAACTGAAGCCATTATATCACGGTCTTCAAAGCCACCAGACTCCATTGACAAGAAGAACACGGAGTTGCTGGTCTACCGCTGCCTCAATCGGTTAGTTTGTTTGCGTTATTGTATGACTTTGGGATCCGATGTCCACACATCAGTATATTGTTTAGCTTGTGTGCCGGTACTCCTGTCTGCTTATATGGCGGTCCAAACTGACCGCCATCTAAGTCACTGTAGATAATACAGTACATACTGAATATGGATAAGGATACACCACTGGAAGCTACCAAATGCTATAAAAACAAAATAAATCATGGACCCACCCTTTAATTTGTGTACATATTTGCTCAATGTGGATTGAAAATACTCTGCAATGACACAGCGTTCACGCCTAATTTGTCCTTGATCAACTCCAGAGGTTGATATAGTTATCAAATATTATGTACATGAATCTCAGCCGCATTTTTTGCACCTTTTTACACTAAAGTACTTGTATGAAGTTTCGCTCTCCTTGCAAAACAATACCCTATAGAATGCATACATGTTAACGTCAGATGTGACAAAGGCTATACTAGTAAAACAATGTATTGCGGATATTGTTTTCTTGTAACAGATTGTAAAGCCGTCCTCTGTAATCTTTGGGGTGTGTTTAAGTGCAGCTTAGCAATGCACAACTACGCTTAGCTCTCATAAAGTTCAGGGGAAAGAATGCCTGCAAAGCTACATAAATGAACTGACATTATAAATAGATAATCCAGCCAAAACTGTCTGTTACTTATATGTTGATTGATTTTCTCCGCAGGCTGTTTTAGCTGAAGGTCTCTCTTCATCTTTTCATTTTAATTGGCCTGACATGGGGGGGAATCATGCAAGTCAATGACATTCAGAGACCAGTCTCTTTATGCAGAAATCTTACTGCGATGCAAACTCATTATTTTTCAATTCAACCTCCCAAAATTTCTCAGTAATCAGCCCTGAGGAAAAAAACCACAGGGTATGTGGTTGTTAAGCAAATCTCCCCAATATGAATAATACACTAAAATAATGACACAGCATATGCTTTGTTTTAATGGATTAGCAGAAATTAAAGGTTTCATAACAACAGAGTTGCAAACAATAGAGTTTTTTTAAGGAATTAATGTTTGCATAAATCTAAAACGTTTAAGAACGTCATATTTGTCATATTTAAGTTTCTACAGTCCGTTTTGGAGACACAGGTTAAGACTATTTGTGTAGAAGGATCTGTGAACATTGCCAAATAATATCAAAGCAATTTAATTTTTTGGAAAGGGTATTGATTTTATGCCTCATTAGCATAGTAATAACTTTACTTTTTGTATACTGCTCCTACTGTACTCATTTTCAGTTTAATCAAAGGTTGCAGCTCTTTGAGCCCACAAAGGCTCCATTACCATGTTGTCTTGAAAAATACATTAAAATCCTATCTCTCAAGCCCCATAATTGTATATTTGCAAGGTCCATGGGTCTCAGATATGAGGGCATAACCCATGCTGTAGCATTAAAGAGTGCATGACCTGTTTTGATTAACAGAATCAGTATTCAAAGTAAGCAATATCAATAAGCCTCCCGCTGTACTGAGTGTCAAACAGCACCAGCTGAATCTGAGACACTCGACCATCAAAGAATCTGTTCCTCCATCTGTTTGTGTGCTTTAAATGGGGACACTGAATGAATAAAAGGCCACATGGTCAGTGACCTTGCAAGACCCGGGGCTGCTCATTTTCAGTAATTTAGTCATTGGACAAACTCTCCAAGACATTTAAATTAGGGAAGTTGAACGATCCTGCACTTTCACAACATATTTCTTTTTCCACAAGGTTCTCATCTCAACTCGTCACATACTGCCACTTTGTCACGCCTTTTGGCGTCACTTTAGGTTTAGGCAACAAAACAGTTTAGAAAACAAGACTCTGAGTGAACCGAGTATATGGCTGGACCGTGAGTGGTTAGTGTGTGAAATTGTGGCTAAATTGTTACACAAATAGTCAGTGGTCATATCTACAATGTTAAATCAAGGCTTTCTTAATGTACTGCAGTAGCCAGTGGTGTAGTGGTCATCGATAAGGTGGGTGAACTACTAGGTAGAGATGGGTAGGTTACAGAGGAGGAAGTGGGTATACTCTCCTATATATGCCAATGGCTTTTGGCTGACAAGTGGGTATACTATAAACCGCCAGAAAAAGAACTTAGTATACTCCGTATAACAGTTCTTTCCACTTATAACTTAAAAATGCAGGGTTGAGGATTTTATCCAGTATGCACTATTTGTTATACATCCCGTCTTTACACCGCGACAGCGATCCATTACCTATGAGCTCTGAAAAAGATGCCTATCAGCATTGAGAATCTCCTGCTGTCAACACGGACATCCTGACATTGTTGAATCAGGAATGAAGGAAAAAATTATTGTAGCCGTCTGTGGTCACCCAGAACTACGATAGTACATCATATTTGTACAGAGACCGGACGAAACTCTCTGTATAAATGTATGTGTATAAATCACAGACGTTCTATGTCTCTCTTTGTCTATCTTTCTCTGAGCGTTTACTCTTGCCACGGATGGGTTTACATTGTAGTTAATGGAAAGCCCAATGCACCTCATACCATCGCTAAAGGGTACCTAGTGCAGCGGTACCGAACGACGACGGCCGTGACAAAGCCTCGGTATTTGACGCAAGAACGGGCTGCTTATTCATACTCAAGCAAGCAAAGTCCTTTTAGTAGTACTCTGAACACTCTCAAGCACACGACAAAAGATGGCTCCAATTTGAAACAAACAGACAGTGGCAATGTATTTCAAATGTTGTTTTTTTTGAGACACACTGGGAGATGATGCCATTCGCAGCAAGGAAACTACAATGAATAATATTGTATAATCTAGTCATCGAGATAAGAATAGTGTATAGCTGTCTTTCTTTCCTGACATAACAAGGGAGTTGGCGCATAAGTGATGATGGTTCACGACAGTCAGGGAGAAATGGCATGATGGATATGGATATGAGATTCCATCTGCATTTTCTGAATTGTGCTCCAGCTCGCCTGAGATGGTGAGAGGAAGGTTTTTGATTGATATTGGTCTCCTAATTAAGCCAAACATTTCCGAAATGAAGGTGTTTCTAATGAGAGAAACTGAGCTGTTTCACTGATGGGTCTGGTCCATCTTTTCGTTTGTTTCTATCCTATTAGTTCATTAATTCCTTTCTTCTAAATAGAGACAAATATGGTTGACTAGAACACTTACACAGATTTTTAAACTTTTTTGAATTTAATAATGATAAACAACATTATTAGATTTCCCATACAAAACCTAACTAGCATAACCTAATGAAGAGGAAGACAATTGATGCTGCATTTATTGAAGAGGCTCATTAGCCAGAAACAGAGATAATGAAGTGAAGAATGGACTGAGAGGGATCATTAAAACACAGCTTCTTTTTCCAATGGGAAACATGAGGTTCCTATAATATTTTTTAAAAAGCTGTGCGTAACTATTAGACCACTATTAAAATGACTGGTTGGTTTTATGTGAGTGGATGCTGTTATTTGGGGTTGAGTTATGCCCCCGACAAAGTGGATCTCTTTTTCTTTCTCAAAAAATGCAGCAATAATCAGTGCAGTGGGCAAGGTACAGTACTTGACAAATGTGATACATTATTCATTACAAATGGCCGACTGAAAAAGCAATTAGTTTACAAATTACTCCAAAGCAAAAGTAATCAGTAGCATGACACATTACTTTAGTTTCATTATTCAGCTCAGTACCGCCAAAGCCTCCGCATCCAAACATGATATTTTCTGTATTAACGTGTAGAAATAGAAAACAAGACATCATGGTTTAATTAGACCGCCTTTGTTTGGCGGTATTTGCTGACCATCAACGGCAAGCTTAACGTTAGACACAGTGTCTGCATGTAATTGCACTCCAGTAGCCCCATCCTCACAGTGAAGCTGCAGGCTCTTCATACACCATTAAACTCATAGCAAAACCAGTTGCTTCCTGGCCTACCAGAAGCTAAAGTTAGCCAGCCAGCTAAGAATGCACAACATGTACTGCAGTGTTACAGCTATAGATTGTATATAAAGATGGACAACATGACAGCTTCCCAAAAGTGAAGCAAAAACATCTCGATCGCCCCCTGGTGGTTGGCTACAGTATTGGTCATAAATCCCGCCCCCTCCATGTTAGTGGATGGGACATGGGCCAAACTAAAAAGACAAAGAACACATAACATTTTTCCCAAAGATGGTTTCTGTGATTTTAAGCAGTTCTTATCACGCTGATCTAAAAGTTAAAGTGTTCATTTTTCTGATAAGTTTGTTTTTAATTTGTAATTTGATGCTATAAAAAGGGGGTGAGACGTCATGATGGACAGCTGTGATTGACAGCTGCTCTGGGAGTAGTATTGGCAGAGCCGGAAGCTCGGGAATTGTACGAGAGAGGAGATGTAACTTTCATTTTCCATAACCGTCATGAGCCTTTGTACATTAGCATCACAGCGGCCGTGCTCGGCTCTTGAATGGCTCGGGCGGGTGTGTGGGCGGGACCTCTATACTGCGGCTCCAAGCCCCCGATCACTACTGCGCAGACTCTGGCTCCAAATGACGTCAAAAATCTCAAGATGGCAGCTCCCGTATCCGGGATATGTTGGCTTCACTTTTGTACAGTGAGAGGAAGAAGAGACGCATATATACAGTTTATGATTAAAGATATCAAATTGTAATCCCTGACACTACTCATAACTGAAATATGTACAATTTACTTTTTGTTGATCATTTCAAATAATAACATATAAAAAATAGTTCGCCATTCATATACTGAAAAAATAATATTAAGATATATTGAGATAAGACAAAATGTTTACTTCATTATTTGTGGAGAATTATTTTTTTACATTAAAGCTGAATTGTGGAGAAAGCAGTCAATTGTGTCTAAGGCAAATCAAGGTGCAAGTTCAAATGAAAGAGATGAATAAAACACAAAAGTGGGGATTTGATACAGTTGGTAGATAGAGAAACACCAGCTGAACCACCATTCAACAAGAGGATGATTTTGATTGACAGTTGCAGACAGCGTTAGTCATCTACCTTTGGACCTTAACCAGACAATCCAAGAGTTCAAACCATTCATTCGGTCTTCCTTTGTGATAAAACAAAGTGATAAAACACACAGTGCTCTTGTTGAGCGGCTCAGCTTTGCTCACTTTGTTGATGCTGCTTCGGCATCAATGAGCATCTTGTCTGCGAGACCAGCGCTGACCATCGAACCTTGTGAATTTTAATACACTCATTCCTTGGAACTGAACTGCGCGTCACGCTGGTCATGACGCAATTATTCTGCCTTGTCACAACAACTCCAGAGGCAAAACCTACACTTTGAACTTCTGGCATGCTTGGCTACTCACAACAAAAATAATGAATTCAATGTGAAAGTAAAACAGAGCAAGGAGTATTTTCCACTCGACTTGTTGATGCCTTGGTAAACGCACAATACAACATATTGCGTTGTTTATTGCTTTTGTCCCCTCTGGGTGCGAGTGCAGTCGGATGTCATCTAGAGAAATAATGGATCGCATGGATGGATCGCGACCCTTCACCGAGGTCACATATCGTAACAAATCTGCGAGCAGATCTGCTACGGACTGAAAATCAAATGCTATATCAAGCCACAAATGCTCAAAGAGTCAGCAGCACCATTTCTACAAAACAGATTTTTGCAAAAACTGCAATTTGTCTGCCCGCTGCTCCCGTCTGTTGAACTTTGAGCAAATCACATTGAGTGTGTTGTTTGTTTGTGTGGGTGACAGCAGGGGGCTCGCTTTGTTTCTAAGCACAAAAGATGTCTGCTGAAGCACACAATTTGTCAATTTGGTTCGGATGCCAGCGGAAGATTTTGAGTGTGTGTGTGTGTGTGTGTGCGTGTGCGTGTGTGTGTGTGTGGTGAGTGGGGATCACAGGCACAAATATGTGTGTGTGCATGAGAATGTGTGTGTATGTGTAAGCATGCAGCAGAGTAGTGGATGTTTATGTGACAAGATAACAAAGATATTCATGTGGTGGGTTTACATAACAATGTTTGCGAGGATGTGTGTGTGTGTGAGAGAGAGAGAGACACACGCATGCACACAGCGACGGAGAGAAGCTACATTGCTCATGGGCTTGGTTAGTTCTGCAAATGCAAAGGAAGCTGGGTAATCAGTGCCCAGGGAGAGGACATTCCTAGTTCCTCTCTAACAGCAAATGACGAGAAAGGGTTGTCCCAGAGGAGTGCCCTCCCACCAGTAGCTGTGATGGCTGATGACATCACTTATTAGAGGTCAGAGTAAAGAGCACATACTGCTGAAAGGGACAGAGCGGAATTAAAATAAGACGACTGTAGTTAAAGTGGCTTTGACTCCTCAGAAGGGCAATCAATACTAATGCATTTTTTTCCTCACCTTTGCTTAATCCCTGCATAGCAGATGAACACAGAATGCCACTGCTACCTCTGTTAACAAATTATGTTTTCGTCTGTGGGCTGTTGAATCTAAACACTATTATCAGCCTTTACTAATGGCATCCAGTATTTGTGCATAATGCAGGTGCGCATATGGATGTGCACACCTGCATGTATGCATTTACATATGTTTCCTAGTGTGTTTGTATGTGTGCCATTATGTGCCAGATTTCTACGCTAAGGTTCCACGAAAGAGGTTTCAGATCATAATTTCCCTGCTGTGGTTTGATGTTCCCACATGAAACAGAATGTTTGACCGGGAAATACACAGTAAGAAATACTAATGTTAGCTTTCGCTCTGATGTTGAACATCCCTCGCCTCCTCCCTTCGATGACACAGTAACTAATACCCCACTGGCCCATATAAGCGCTATTTGGTAGACCTGCAGGTTTTTTTTACGTGAATATAATTTTATATATGTCCCAGGAGTGCAAAATGCATCAGCGTGGAAAAAAGCTACTTTAGAGGAAGAAAAGATAGATGCAAAAGTGACATACATACACATACATTTGACATATGATGATAGATGGCCAGCCTCGCATAGCCTCCAGACCTATCTCCACGGCGCTGTGTCAGCGCTAAAGAAAGGTCTGGCTCCAGTCCACATACTATCATTCTGGTATAGGGAAAAGAAAAGAAACGCTCTGTCTTGTTTATTGTTTTTCTTTATACCAATCATAATCGTCTTGGGCGGCACTAAGCACAGGATGCAGAGACGGTGCCCTTGCAAAATAGGTATGCTAACATATGCTGACGACTAATTTCCCTCATGTTTAAAGGGAAGTTTAAAGAGGACCTATTAGCTTATTCAGCGTTCGGTTGTACTTAGCTCCACGCTCTCATGTCACTTCTGGTTGCAAATAACCAAGATGGCCACGGGCAAAAGCCAAGACAACAACGGCCGAAATGCCGAAGTCAAGGCTTCAAAACGTCAGTCCACAAACCAATGGGTGGCGTCACGTTGACTACGTCCACTTCTTATATACTGTATGGTCCATGGGTGAGTCAGACTATAGATGGCAGAACAACAGGGACTCAAAGCAACAACATGGACATTTTATGGAACATTTAAGAAACATTGAAATCCAACTCTGATTATTGCATCCTACATTTAGCTAATGTAATACAAACTGTTACCTAGAATGTGACATTGTAGATGTGTGTTGTTCAGTCGAGCAAAAGTTGCTGTTTTACCTTGTTGTTTTCTTGCTTTCTGTGATGTTTACTGTATGTCGTAAATTTCAGCAGTGAAATTAAATTGGCAATGAAATTGACTGCTTGGGCATTATTGCATTGTGTATAGTATATTTGTAGTTTCACATGAGACATGGAATGCTTGCCAAGGACACGACACACAGAAATATAATATCACATAAATGTGATATTAAATTTCAGTGGACCTTTTTCCAGTCAACAGAACCTACTTTCTTCTGTCTAGAGTTATTACATTCTGCTGAAGAGACCTAGAGGGGCCACAGCATCGAGGTGGTAATATTATGATCATAAAAATGATGATAATGATGAAGATGACTATAGTCTTCATCCTTAGGCCGTATGACTATTTACATCACGTCAGAAGTTCGTGCTGCGTGGGTGCCGGAGTGTTGAGAACGGTTGGGTGTAATCTGCGCTGACACTCGCCCACATCTTGTTTCCCCAACTCCATGGCATCAACGTTCACGTGGTGCCTCATACACACACACACACACACACACACACACACACACACACAAACACACTAACAGCAGGAACACATAGGGAACAAAACAAATTACAATGTAAAGAGAAAGAGACAGACACACCGAGAAAAGAGACTTACACAAACACAAGGGAGATGCAGTTTTGCTAAGTTGTTTTGAAAAATCTGATTTAAAACTGGATGCATTAACAAAGCAGAGCATAGCTGCAGTGTAAACATATTTGCTATGCTTTATAATGCAGCTCACAAAAATGCAAATAAAGGATCTCTCTCTTTCAGATTTTGGGGAAGGAGTTGAGGTTAGATAAGAAGGCAAAGACAAAAACATAAAAGCGATAAAATGTCTCTCTGAGCACACTCCTCAGAACCTGATTGTCTGTACCGCCGCTCCATGGGAAATGAACAATTCTCTTCCCCCCACTTCCCCTCTTCCAACGCCTCCTCACCCTCCTAAACGCTTCTTCCAAATCCCTGATGGCCAAGCTTAGTGCTTCTCTGTTTCAGGACGGATATTCCAATCGGAAAAGAGGAATTAATGGTTTGAAGATCATTTGCTCTGGTTTCCTGTTGCCTCCGCACTTTCTACACCCTCCCCCCCACTACACCACTCGTGGTTAACACAGGAGGAAGTCTGGATATGGTTTCAGCTCGTGATGCTATTTACACTGAAGGGAAACATAACAAGACAAAAGCTCTAAAGCCCTGCTAGCAGCCCCTAGAGGCTGCAGTGTTCATAACACAACAAATGAAAGTGTTGGACAGAACAAACAACATGATTGGGAGCGGGAGACGCCACGGATGACAAATCAACATGGGGAAGGTTGGAAATGCAGCGGTTCAGTTTACAAAAGAAAAGAAACAAGTCTGGACCATTAGGGTTTCCAAACAGCTGAAATGTGCGCATTGGATTGAGACTGTCCTGTCCCAGAAGAATGACAGCATCGGTCATTGGTTCAAACATTATGTTGACCCTTTTACTGAAAACTGACTTCTTACAGTTGTGACTGTCCTCTTTCAAAACCAACTGCAGAAGTAGTGTTCAATTCAGAAATTATTTTGTCACAAAACATCTTAGGAAGAAGGTTGGCATGCACCTAAACATAATAATTCATTTTGGTTGGTCCTTTAAGTTTAAATAAAAGTCATAAAAATATATTTCCTTTCTCTTGTCTTTATTTGCATATTTGGAATTGAAGTAATCCAAAAGTAGCGGAAAGTAATCCAGCTAAGTTTCTTTAATATTGTGATACTTGGATTAGGTTACTGACTACAATTTTTAACAGGTAATTAGTAATTGTAATGACATACATTTTTAAAGTAACCTTCTCAATCCTGCTTATGAACGAAGACATGTCGTCTTCCCTGAAACACAAGTGTATTTTCAACAGACTTTTCAAATGGCTGTTTCACCCTCCATTCAAGAAGGCTTTCTTTTTTCTGAAATGGTTGCAATGTTCACCCACTTTGGATCCCCACTGACAATGGATGCATGTAATTTCTTCACTAGGAATGGTTTCCAGACTTTTGTGTTGAACAGAAATGGAAAACCTATGTTTGTGTGACTGACATCCCATAAAAATGGTGAAATCCCACCTGAGAAGCGGTAAAAAAAAATCGTGCCTCTGCTGAGCGAATGGCGCAGCAACACTGGGAACACCTCGCTCTCTGATCCACCATCCGATAGTGTTTGATAGACTGGGAATATAAAAGGAGAGAGAAGGGGCGGTGAGAGGGGTTGAGACATCGACACACCCTATGAACACCCTTCTTCTGCATTGATGACAAAATATATGAAAGAGAGATGAAGTTAAGATTGTGAGCTGGATCCAAGCCCACAACACTCCAAGATATCCAAGATACCACACACCTGCACACTCTGATAGCTTTGCAGCCATAAAAGAGAAGTGGAAAAGGAGCTGAGAGGTAAGGGTGAGGTAGGGTGGTGGAAATTAATTTGGTGCGGAACCTTTTACCGGCTTGACAGTTTTGCAGCAGCCGGCCTTGGCTCAGGCTGCTGTCTGTCATGTCTTTTGGAGGTTAGATAAGCCTTGCATCTCCAGCTCACTAACAGCCTCTGAATGATGGGCAGGATGCCGCGATAAGCAGATATTACCACTTCTGCAGCTGCTGGGCTGCTGTTTGATCAATGGATGTGAAACAACCCCACATCCATACACATTACTTGCGCAAAAGCGGGCAATGACACCTTTTCACAAGGCATATCCTTCCCTTTTTGTAGGGAAATCGCTATAAATCTCGATCAAAAAGGCCCATTATCGTTGGTGCTTGAAAGTGAACTGCTCCAGAAAGTGGAATATGAATGAGCAGCTTGAGATGAAAGAAAGCAGGACTGCAGATGAGCAGACGAGATCCAGCTGATCACTGGAAAGAATATTGTGACATCTCTTATTCATTTGAATAGGACTGTTTCATCTCCCATTGTACTCTCCTCTGTGTCTTGACAGATTCTCTCATTCATTCAAAGGCCTTTTACAATCTACAGCATGTTTTGTATTTACCTGACAAGGACCTCTGGTGGTCATGTGAATTATAGTTTGACTCTTTTACATAGACTGTATATAAGAAGTGGACGTAGTCACTATGACATCACCCATTGGTTTGTGGACTGCCGTTTTGAAGCCTTGAGTTCAACATTTTGCCATGTTTGGTTTTCTTTTATGTTCTTTTGCAACCAGAAGTGACACGAGAGGGTGGAGCTAAGTACAACCAAACACTGAAAAAGATGTTTTTAGGCGACCAAAAATGTTAAAATGAACTTCCATGAACTAAAAACACAGGCTGCTTTATGGTCTATTTTACTCTAAACAGGATCATAATTTACTAAATGAACATCATGCATTTGCCATCTTGGTATTTGGCCGTCACCATGTTGTTTTTTTTGCAAACAGAAGTGACACAGGTGAGTGGAACTAAGCACAACCGCACAACCGAAGACTGAATAAGACATTTTCAGGTGACCAAAAAGGTTATAATTCACTTTTATGAACTGAAAACACTGTGAAAGGGTTAAAGTTGTAAGACCAAAACACGGACAACTCTCAACTGTTAAAATAAAGTTAAATTGAGTCAGATCAAATGTCAAACTGCACAATAAACAAAACATGATTTATGAAAAATAATGAAAAATAGAGATATTTTATTTCTGCAAATGAACCCTGGAGAACAGACACTATCTTGTTACTATAATATAATAATATACAATATACAGTATAACTTTTGAATATTTCAACCTGGGCATTAAGCCTGGTTAAACATTTGTCAAAACTGATCTGAAGTCCTATCTGAATTTCTTTCAGTGAAAAATTATAATAAGTAATTAAATCAAATTGTAGGCAACCAATCAACACTTGAGTTTAGACTATATTTAAAATATATAACCGAATATGGGATTTATAGAGATCCATTTTCACCTGCTGGCACTAAAGTGATGAATGAAAAATAGTCAGAATGGTTCTTTCAACTTCTACAAAGTGAATAGTGGGGAGTTTGTGTGAGGGAGACGGCCCATGAACATCAATGGCAACCAGTCCTGACAGTGCAGGCAGGTAATGCTGTTTCCAAGGAAACGGTAAGACATTTGAAGCATGTCCGAGAGAAATGGTTTCCCGAGCATAACTGGGTGGATCAGATTGGCGAGGCTGGAAGAAGACTTCCTGCGTGTGCGCTCAGACACGCCTGTCAATGAGTCTCATCGCCTGGGTTGAGTTCAGTGTGAATTTCATTATGGAAAATCCATCTCCTGTTAAGGGGTTAGATTAGGTCAGGCTGGATATCCAATCAGTGTGGATCAGCTCAAGAATGGGCTCTGAACAGCTTATGGCAAGTCATCATGATGGCTGCCATCGCCATTATCATCACTGACACGGTCACAACGTCATTGTCATGACCAGCAACGTCAAGTTACTTATCGGTTCCAATTTAAAAGATTTGTTGGGAGCCAACGATTTCACCATTTAAACGCCTGCATTGAGGGAATACATGTGATTTACATAAACAAAATTACACCACTTCTTTTGATTCCCTTCAATTATTCACTCGTCATCATCTAATGTTCGCCGTGTTTATCATTCCAGAATCCTCATCATCATTCTCGTTATTAACTCCTGTCAGAGGAGTACCAACACTTAAGATTATTGTTGCGTATCTGTGCTGATTGGTGATGATTGCTGTAGAGTTTTGCTCTGCACTTCCAAACAATCCCATTGCAAGTGTTACCAATACTTTGACATCACTGGACTGACAGTAGCTCCCAACCCAGCCGAGCAGACAATTCAGCTGAGACTAAAGCAACCAAAGAATCTCAATGCCAGACTTTAAGCCTGTGCCCAAAAGCGACTGTCTTGTCATCCAATTAATTAATATATCAAATATATTCTAGGGGACTATGTGACAACTTTTTACTAACATTGTGACTGCATAGCTATTGCTAGACAAAAGCTAATAATAAAGACTCTAGACCATCTGTTTGTCAGGCTTGCGTGTTTAGAGGGCGTTAGGTGCCATTAACATAGACGAGAGCGTAAAAAGAGCTTATTCTAAAATACTAACTTGTGTGCAAAAGCATGTAGAAATTGAGACTTACTTGCATATTTGAACCATTTAGTAGATATATTGAGGAGTGGAAATGGTAGGGCGCAGAACCATGGGGCCAAATACTGCAAAAATGATTTGCAAATGTGTGTGGAGACTGGAGAGTACTAGAGAGTATGCTGTATCTCAATCCGTACATGCGTACAGTGTGAAAACGGTTATCCTCTCCTTTGTTCACAACTTAGAACCCACAACATAAAAAGTCACTTTTGACCTGTCCCTTGTTTGACCATGCAGATTTATAGATTATAACAATTTTACTAAAAACATGATAGTTGGATCATTGTAACGTTCATCAATTCATTCTTTAATTTCTGTTGGATTTGTTTCAGGAGAAACACTGCAGTAGTGCTGCTTTGTCTGTTAGCTAACGTTAACTTATGTTAGCAATTTCTAGCAAGCCAAAACTATTACAGTTCTTCGGGTTACAATGTGTGGCGGCACAATGGTGCGGCAAAAGATTTTGGATTTGAATCTGCCGGTCAGCTGAAGCCTTTTTGTGGAGCCTTTGCACGTTCTCCCTGGGGCTCCTCTGGGTGCTCCAGATTCACAGTCCAAAGACATGCAAGTTTATTGGCAAATCTGTACATTTGTACAGATTGAACCACACCGTGGTAGCGACCTGTCAACCACAAGGTAACCACGCCCTAAACCATACTCCGCTTTATCATCTATTTGACTCTAAATGGGACCATAATTTACTAACTGTACATCATGCTGTATTGAAGAAGATTTGAAACTAGTGATTGAGACCATAAACTCATGTTTACCTAGGTAATAAATCAAGTGAGAAGTACAGTCATTTTCTCATGGACTTCTATACACACAATCAGACTTCTTTTTGCAACCAGAGGAGTCGCCCCCTGCTGGCTATTACAAAGAATGCAAATTTAAGTCACTTCCACATTGGCTTCACTTTTCAGACCTGGTGGATACACCCGTCTTATGCACATTTATAGATTTGCCTACAAGTCTGTCTCACAAATCTGAACAAATGGACATTATTGAATGGGATCACTCCCACAGATTCAATTAATACAAATGTGTTGTGAAAGGCATTTACCTACCTGGGGAGCCGTGTCATAATGTATCACCCTGACAGCGCGAGGGATGATGTGTTATTGGTTTATGGGTGCAACAGCAGAGTGACAGATATGCTTCATACTGTCTCATAAATATCACAGGATTAGATTAAAACAAATATTGATTGCCATGTCATATTTAGACCTGAGTGAAAACTCTCAGGAGTAATAATACCATTACTTGCTGAGACATAAAATAAATAAATGCAGAAACACAGTTTGTCTTCTGCCCTGAATTATCATGAATGACATACAGTACACGTTGCACCTGATACATGCACGTGACACATGCAGGATTATTATAATTCAAATGGAGTCAACTCATCAACTTCGGGACTGTGAAATGGCAATGATGCTGCTGCAAGTGATCTGTCAGCCTGCTGTGGAGTCACAGGTGTCTAGGCTGACATACTTGCCAATCTCTGAGGTATTATAGCCTTTGAAGTGCTAAATGTGCTACTTTAATTGTAAAATGATGGGGCTTTCATGCCAGGCTGTAACACAGTCTATACAGAAAAAAAGCATTTGCCGTTTTATTCAAATTCTCTAAACAACCTCTGTTATGCTTTCCTGACATGTGACCTCTTGTGTGAATAAAGGCCATGCTTTCTCAGTTGCAAAGGTGGAAGTTGTTTTAAAATCACCTCAGAAAGACTCAGGACTCTTGGATGTTTGGGCGTATATAAAGCATTTTCTTTTGACACATAGGTGATCATGTCACCCCCTACCGTCAACTTTGGTTTCTTTTAACGGTGCAGGTGATCTTTCCTTAACCGTACTAAACATGTAGTTTTAGTTGCTTAAAGGTTCTATGATAAATATGTTTTTATATTAACCCACAGCTTTGTTTTTGTTCACTCTCACCGCTCTCATCGGCTATTTTCAGTGAAATAGCTGGTTTAGCAGTTAAAGAGACAGATATTTCCGGAGTTGGTTGACAAAAACAAAACAGACCTAAAAGGAGAGTGAGTATTGGACTTATGTTCATCACTTCGTCAGAAACACAACTCCAAATGAATGCTAATGGTTCTTGTTGTAAAAGGTGATGTCAGTGCTGTGTTTACCACTTGTTTCTGTTGCTCCAAGAGTCCAAAACAATCTATTAATGCCTGTTTAAACTTAACTAGCAATAGATTATGCTAGTTTATCTTAGCATAAAGACTGGAAATGGGAAAACTGATAGCCTGGCTCTTTCCAAAGGCAACAAAATCCAACTATCAACACCTCCAAAGGCCCAGACACACCAACAAGACATCAAAGAACTAGCGGCGACGGAGGCCACCAGTTGCATCGCCTCACGTCAACTTCGTCTTGGCCAAAAAGTTGCACTCGAACACACCGCAAAGACTACAGCCAACAACCAACTACCACATACATTCTGCGTCTGCGTGAGAAGAAATAACTCTCCGTACCAGAAGGTGGTGGTAGTCTGTATTAGTCATTAAAAAAGGAAACCGGAAGACCGAAGACTGCGGATATACAAGCCGTTGTTATGATATGTACATGGAATAAAGCGGGGTTTGCCGACCATTTTCACAACATTCTCACTCACCACATAGCTTCATTCCAGATGGCCATGTCGTTGTAAAAATATCCATCTACTGGAATGATGAGGTGAGATGAAGATGAAAAATGAGAAGAGCCTTCTGTGTTTTTCCTCTTGACTTACTTGTTGACTTTTTTTTAAGCTGAACTGCCAATCCGAGTGATTTCTTTCACCGACGGGCTCCGCAGCCAATTCAACATGCTGAATCGCCCGAAAAAACTCAGACACGGGCAGACTAGAGTCGACGGTGCGGGACACACCGAATAAACTATGCCGACAGATGCTCACCGACAGCCCCAAACTGTCTGATGCCCACCGTCGGCTTGGTGTGTCAGGGTCTTAAAAGGTCTCTAATTAACATGTTATATCTTCTATCTTTAGTCCATGTAAAATCAGAAGTGTAAAAATGACAATTTGCTATTTTACAGCGAGTTTACAGCTGGTTTAGTTTGGATCGCCACTATTTTGTGCTGGGCAGGTAGCAGTCAATAAGCTAACCTTAACTTGTGGGCTGACCGGACTGAGCATTTTGTTGAACACACCAAACACTTAGTTTACAAAGGAGCGCCATTCTTCACACTCACCTGCTTTGACAAGTGCCGAACACTAAATATTCTCACCAGATCAGTCACGGATTTACATTTACAAATTCAATTTGCAGCACTTTGACTGTGAAAGACCTGAATGTGATGCAACTCACGGCTGGAAACACGAGCCAGTTCTGAATTACTAAGTGTGTGGGAGGTGAGGAGCGGACTTTTTTGGGGTCAACTCTCCATCGTGACGTGAGACATCATCACTGTGCCTCAGGCGTGTTCCTGGTTAGAGGTGGCATTTTCTTTCTTCATTATTGCCGCCTACTCTTCCTCAACTGGATGGAGGGAGATTTGAGGAGATTAGAAGTGATGTAACGTCTTGTGACATCCTATCCTCGACAGCATCACCCGGGGAGTAGGCCAGAGACACGAGCTGTAGCGCAATCACACTCGCACAAATAGGGCCTACACATCTGGGAACCACAGTGTCACAATGCAGGGACAGCAAAGCATGGCAACTGTGATGAATAGGAGCAATTTGCAAAGAACAGACATTGCCACACCACTAATATGTTAACAAGTACCACTGACATGAAGCCAGGGATCATTAGTGACATCGGCACTAATCAAACACATGGCAGTGATAAATCAAACGGCCCAGAGGAACTACTGTTGTTTCATTTCTAATAAAAAAAAATCAAACATATTTGCAGCACTGTTATTTGGCTTTAAATTTAATATCACGCACCCAGTCAATTTTCAAATCAGTGTAATTTGATATTAGACTAAACTCACAGTAATGACTTTTGTTATAAGATATCACAGTATTAAGTTATAAAAGTAAATGTGCAAAAGTGCACCACACAAACAGTAGCCTCATCCTAAACTATGTTGTAGGATTGACATGGTTCCTTTCATTCACGATGCCTCCTGCTGACTCACTTCAGTGACAAACTAACTTCATTGCAATGCTGGTGTACTGTATGTTAGCAAACAGCCTTACATTTATGCCTCCACACAGTACTTCTCAGTTTGTCCATTCAGCTCATTCATTTTTCTCAGTTTTACGTTGATAAAGAGAACAACAATAAATACCGTAGTCTATAGATAAGACAACAGGACAATGCAATGGGTCAGATGTGGTTTTAAGTTTGAGTTTTGATTATTTTGTCGCACAAATTGTGAATTTTAAATTTTAATAAATCATTACCAATAAAATTAAAATCTTTATCCCCATTTTAACACTTTACAATGCTGTACACAAAAATGTGAGTTGTTAATAAGAAACGAGTGAGGAACACCCTGGTAATTAATTAATCGTTAATGAGTAGTTCCTGAATAACTCAGAATCAATGACTATGTAGTAGATAAAAACAGCTACAAGAGAACAGACTGGGAGATATACGTTAATGTAGGGCTGCTCGATTATTGGAAAAACCATAATCACGATTATTTTGGTCAATATTGAGATCATGACTATTTAATATGATTACCTTTTTACTATTTTGGAAACATCATGCATTTAGAAAGAAAATTTGCCTACACTTTTAAAGTTAAATGCATCAATCTGGTGCACTTTGAGAGCAACATTAAGATTATATAGATCTATGAAGAACTTTGTGTTCTAGTAATCAACCGCACCACTATGTTGGAAATGCGGCCAGCGCCGGGGAGAGTTCTCACGATGGGATCATCCCACACCGAGCAGCCGTTACTGAAAGCACACTGCTGTAAAGGAAAGGGGTGCGCTGGATTTATAACACAAGACAAAACAATTTGCGTTTCGTTTTCATAATCGTTGGAAGCCAAAATTGAAATTGAAATTCAATTAATTGCACAGGCTAGCCCTACGTTAATGAATATTTAGGTCATGATTAGTTCCGAAATATCTGTAAATCAACATATTGACCACTTTGTTAATGAAACATAGTAACAACTCATTCATTTCTAATTACTTCATCATTGGTTACTCTTTTTGTGCAACCCCTAGTAAAGTGACACATAATACTGAGTAGTTACTAAGTGGTCCCCTCATTATTTCATGATTATCTGTTATAAGTCCAGTATTTATTGCTTTTTAGTCTTGGGTCTGGGTCACTTTGGTTCGTTAGATGGTCAAATAGGAAAGCACACAATCTTTTCTCAGAAATAATACAATATGGATTGTATTCCTGGTCAAGGCGTAGGCATTATTGCACTGAAGCCAACCACTGATCCTCCACTCCACTGTTCAGGTCAAGGTCAGGGTTAGGGTAACATATTCTGTGTCGATTCAGCAAAACAGCATCTGACCTTTGCTGAACATCTTTCTGTTATATGATAATCAACTCACTATGAACAATGAACTGTCCAAACCAACTGCTACCATAAACACATCATTTATTTCTCTCCAGAAGTACAGTATATCTCTTTACTGTGGGTTATTACTTTGAAAGGTACTCTTAACACCTGATGAAAAAAAAATGCTGTGATAAATATAGCGGATTGATTTATTTAAGAAGACACAAAACACCAATATTGACGTTCGTCATCCCCCTGCGGGCCGGGCCCAGTGTTGTGTTTGCCTGGAAATCGATATTTGACCCTTGGCCCAGTATCTGACATTCAGCATGACTTTGGAGGAGCTCGCCCTTTGCTGCTTGCACTTCAACTATAAAAGATATAATCTTCAATGAGAAGTGTGGTTATTCTCAATCATACAGCTTTATTTAAGCCTAAGAGCATCCAGCCGGCTAACAAAATCCTCTACAAATAAACTCAAATGCCAATTAAAACCGATCCTTTCCACACAATGACACCAACACTTCAAAGAGAAAAACATACCAGATTTTAATACCTCCTATTTCCCGAATCGACTGTTCAATGTTATTTTCCCTAGCATGAGCTAGAGCAGTAGACTGTTCAAGTACTCTGGTGCTGCATTCATATCATAACAGATTTTTGTGATGTTAAATTCCAGTGAACAGCAAACTAGAGAAAAAAAAAAACATCCTTGACAACCTCTTTGAGGTAAATATAAGTAGGATATGTGGGAATATTTGCACGCTATGACATTTCCCATATGGCATTATTAAATTCCTGAAAGTGTCAACAAAAGCTGTAAACATATCAGTAAATCCACGGATGTTGGCAGCCTGAGGTATTTACACATGACTGGATATGAGCGTTCAAACCACCAATTACGGGCGGGCAGCACTAATGCTTTAAAAAGTGCTCAGTATGGTATTCAGAGCATATGTATTGCCTCCACATATCTCTCAACATGGAGACGGCTGAGCGGCGGCTAGCAGCCAACAGCAAAAACAATGGCAACAGTGCTGATAGACCTAACAATGTTTACCTGAGGGGGAACCAGAGGGTGCCTGCAATGAGGTCTGATTGTATAGAAGCCTATGAGAAAATGACCCTACTTCTCACTTGATTTATTTCCTCAGTAAACATTGTAAACATGAGTTTATGGTCTCAATCGCTAGTTTCAAGTCTTCTTCAATACAGCATGATGTTCGTTAAGTAGATGATGGTCCCATTTAGAGTCAAATAGACCATAAAGCTGGGTATGCTTCAGGGCGTGGCTACCTTGTGATTGACAGGTCACTACCACGGCGTTGTCCAGTCTGGGAGTTGTCTGTCATCTTACAACTTTAACCCTTTCACAGTGTGTTTTCAGTTCATGAAAGTTAATTATAACCTATTCGAATGCCTAAAATTGCCTTATTCAGTGTTCAGTTGTACTTAGCTCTACCCTCTTGTATCACTTCTGGTTGCAAAAAACTAAGATGGCGACGGCCAAAACGCAGAACTTTAAAACGGATGTCCACAAAGACGTCACAGTGACTACGTCCACTTCTTATAAACGGTGTAGTCAGGACAGCGTTATCAGCGGTAACCGCCGTATGAGCGGCCAACAGAGAGACTCACATGCATGATGGCTCGGCTATGTACATACAGTTAGCACAGAGAAACTCAGATTACAACACACAAAGAGGGAGAGCGACTTCATCCTCTGCTCAGGTAGACATTACTCCTCTATAGCTTTACATTACAGATAGTTATTTGATGCTATATTAATGCTCTGAATCCCATATAGTATAGAACCTTTAAGTAATGTTAAGCTGTACTGTGCAGATAAATAAACAACTGACTCAATTTTGAACCAAATACCTGTAAATTATGATGAAAACTAAATTTGTGAATTTGCAGATAGCTGGGATTTATCATGAGAGAAAGTGAGAGTAAGTATTTAAAATAAATCTTAATTTTAATGTATATGAATGAACGAGAATGAAGCATTTGTTGCACGTACGGAGCAGAGTGGTAGTAACAGAGCATTTCCACAGACGACACTAACACTTAATGCACACATTCACGTCATCTCCCTCACTAGATCAATGCGAAGAGGAAATGACTATTCCTTACAAAGTATCAATAATACCTCAAAACAGAGACACAAGGCTATTAATCTGTCCTTTCCATCACCAAGAGACTCCGAGAGGTTGTCTACTGTGTGGAGGATTTACAGCTCTGGGTTTATTCAATAGAGAGGATTCTCTTAAAGCCTGAAACAGGTGGCATTGTCAGAAATCATTACTTTACTTTAAATATGTAGCTTGTGGGATTTGGAATAAGTATGACAGAGATGAGGCATACAATTGAGGGGGCCATTTGACAGACTGGGAATGGTCAGGAATAGAAATTATAATATGCATACCCTTGACTGACTACACTTTATGGGAAAAGGGAAGAGAAATGGCAGTTTATTTGAGCCCACTACACCATCTCTCCTGTCAAATCTACATAAATCTTCCAATCATGTACGTGAAACCACTGAGCTCTGAAAGTAAAGGCCATGTGCAATCTTGATAAACCAAATCTTCCTCCCTCTCTGGTATTAACTGTAAAAAATGATCTACAACAGCAGAAGACGGGAGAGAGATTTGATTATAGCATCTTTGAAAGTATTATAATCTTGGCTGGCATTTTTTAGTTCGTTAGATGACTTCAGCATATCTCGCAAACCAGAAATCTTGTGCAGCTGTGAAGCTCAGTTATCAAAGTACAACTCATCCCTGAATCTCTTGTTAAAGACTAATTAAGTGACATGACTAACTGTAAGGTAATGAATGCAGCAAATTTAGATATGGTCTTATAATTCTGTGTAATTCTGCAATTACATCGAAGTTCTGCTTTCATTTTAGAAATGTCCCATAAAAACAGAATCAGCAGAGTCCTAAATGTATTACGGTTATTACGTGTATAAAGACACCATACAGTACCAAATGTGTTAAATCTGTTTTTCCTGCAGAAACGTAATCTGCAGAACTGAATTTATAACCATCTATATAAGCAATTTTTTTACCTATTTAAAAAAGGGACACTCCTCGTATGATGGCAAGCCGTGTCAAATCTGAGAAAAAATATGTAACCGTTGTCGGTTCCTGTTTGGAAACACACTGGATTCAAAGTTGGCCACATCCACAGCTCAACAAGCTGAGAGGGAGAGACAGAAAGCAGCGGTGGTCGAACAAGCTATAGAGTAAATGAAGAGAGAGAGTGGCGTTAGTGAAAACAAAGCAGCAAATTGGAGAAAATAAAACATTATTTTCTGATTGTTTCCCGGTGGTTTAGTTCTAAAACCGGAAACTAGCTCTGCAAAACCCTGCGGGAAGGGGCCGAGTTGACGGATTTTGAATGAATGCAGGCTTCCTGTCTGCTGGCTGTGGTTCAGCACTGCTCTCGGTCAAACTACAGACACAAACCGATCATAGCTGCACTCACAGCACAGAGAGGAGCAGGGGGATCACTGGAACACATGCACATAACACAACCCGTTCTCATCCGTCAAAAACGGCGGACGCTTTGTATCTAACAGAGCAAAAGGGGACTTGTGAGTCGGTATCAGAAGCCGAGGGGCGTGACAAAGCATTTACCACCTGAACGGGCTGCACACCCTGTGCGTTGTTATCGAGTGGAAGTTGCACCCCCACGTGGGGCCCAAACTGTTTGCAAATGGCCAGAAGAGTCCCGAGTAAAGAAAGTTAAAAAGAAAAGAGAAAATACATGCAGAGGGCTCTGAGGAAACAGACACCACCACAAACTTCTAGTGGGGCATAAGTGATGATTGTGAGGAATCATTTTTGTACCAGGCTATTTGTTTTTTAGTTCATTCTTGAAAACTATACCTTTAAGGCGGCTATAATCTCAATTTTCTATAATAACAAGGTATTAAATGACAATGTGAATACCATGTGAAAGGAATTGCTCATAGTGATGAACCTACAGAGAATTATCGCCTGAATCTGCAGCTCCCTTCGGCTTTAACGGTGCTTTATGAGCGTCTCACCTCATTGTTTAGCTGTCAAATTGATGCAGGTTTAAGTAATCACCATGTGTCTTCGCTCAGGCTTTTAGACACAGTTTATAGCACAGGCTTTGCATTTATTATTTGTGGATGTGGAGTTTAAATAAAGTGGTTGTTTGCCAGGCATTGTAACTCTAACAAAAAACAATATTATACTAAGTGTAGGAACCAGCTTTCTTAGAGCTTGATCCATATGAGGAACTGCTGCATCAATTTTTGCGACAATTTCTTCTTCTAATCTCTCTTGCCAGCACCCCCAGCTTTATAGATGTCCAATACTAATTCGCTGGAATACCCCTTTAATCTATATCCTCAAGGATATGATAGGATTTGTGTGAGCCTTAGCAAATTTCACTCACTCTGTTAACTGTACACAAATATGTGACTTGGTTAGTGTATATTTAAAAGCCAGTATGTGCAAATATCAACTCGTTTGAACATGCAAAAGAGATATATTTCCCCCGCGATCAACGCCTACGCAATCCAGTAGTGTATTCTCCATCTTCTTCCCGGCAAAAGACTACAAACAAAGCAAGAAAAGTGTCTAAAATAGGACACATGCTGGGCACGGTAATTGATAAAACTACCTAACAAAGAACACGGAACGGTACATGTGCAGCACACCAGCGTCTGCATATCAAACACTCACATGAGGATCTGAAGGAGAAATAATCCGGGGACATTAATCCCAACATCCCTCTACAAGTGGGAGATGTTGAGTAATTCCAACCTACAAACTGAGGATTTACACTGAAACCTACAAACACATGTAACACACACATACAGCAGCACGGCCTACTGTAGTGTACACGTGTGCATGTGCATGCTTGAAGGCTTACACACACACACACACACACCAATACACACAGGGTTTTACTGTAATCTGTGGCTAGCTGCCGCTGGCTGTAATGAAGTCATGCTGCTTCTCCATGACGAAAACACTGACAGACATAACACGAATGTACCTCTTACATGCATATTCTGCACACACGTTAAGACAGAAATATGTACTGTTTATGTAAAGCCCCATTCCTCTTAAGTCCTCATCTGCTCTCTGTGTTTGTGTGGGTGTATATTTTTATACTCTATGTGCGTGTCTCTGTTTGCGACATCATGTCAAAGTCTATCTTTATATGTATACAATGAGTGTGCCCGCTTGTATGCCCCAGCTACCTGGGTCTGTGTGAGTAAATGTCTCGGAAGAGCATCCTGGCAGCAGATACCGACAGCTAAATGTTATTCTCGTTCACTCCTCCATCAATCAGGAGCAGAAAACGAGAGCTGAGAAAAACCTCTTCCCCTGACTACGTTATCACAATGTGGTTGATGTGGGGAGGGGGGGGAAGCGGGAGGATTTCTCTCTTAATCCTTGACTTTTGTATGTGTGTGTGTGTGTGTGTGTGTGTGCATGCACATTTAAACGGATATATGTTAATGTGTGCATATGGTATCAAGAGTGTGACATTATGTATTAAAGGTGCATAAAGTGTGACTTTATTTTTGTATATTGTGTGTGGGTACACATGACGCTGTGTGTGTGTGTGTGTGTGTGTGTGTGTGTGTGTGTGTGTGTGTGTGCATGTGTGTGCGTGTGTTTCTCTGATGCATGTGCAAAAAAAATGTGTGTCCGCCCGTATGTGTGTGGTCAGGCTTGTTAATATTCTGCACAGTGTGCAGACAGCCTCCCGGCGCAGCGACACCTGGTCATGCCTCAGAGCGTCGGGCCTCTGTGGGACACCTCTGAGAGGCCTTCCCGACAGCCTGACACTGACACACACACACACACACACACACACACACATACACACACACAACCACAAGATCTTTGTCTTTGGTCCGGGTCCTTGGTCATTATTTTTAAATATTGGTTCTTCCCACACAAAATAAAATGCTTGATCACAGTCACAACAGTAAAAAGCTACACACTGTATTAGGTATTAGATACATGCATATCATTGCATAATTGGCAACAATAACAAATGTTAAATAATGTCAAATACTGCAGTAAATTTACCAAGAAACAACAAATGGAGAAGTCAAATAAAAAAATATATATATATAGCGGGGCTTGTAACTAACAATTATTTTAATCATCAATGAATTTGCCGATTATTTTCTTGCTTTATTGCCTAACTGCTTAATCTGTGAAATGTAAAAAAAATAGGGGAAAAAGTGGAATTCACTAAGTCTAAAACCTTAAGATATCCAATTAAACCTGCAGTAGTCAGAATGTTTTTGGCATCATTGGGCAAGAAATCCATAATAACCTTTCAGCATATTGTAATTCAAGTGTTCTGAGAGACTTCTGCACCTCCTCATGGCTCTGTTCTAGCCCAAATCTAGCCCGTGACTGGAGACTTTGGCCAATCACAGGTCATTTCAGAAAGAGGGCGTTCCCATTGGCTGTTCATTCAACAGAGGCAGCTGCCAATCACTCACAAACTCTGTTCAAACGGTCAAACTAGGCAGCGCTGATCAAATATGAATTAATATTCTGTTACTGTAATGCCTATTTCTCGCCTCAAATGTTTTCAGAAACATCTTGTAGTGTACCGTTTAGCTGTAAAATGAGACAGTTTGCTGGTGGGCGATGCTTGGTATTCCCTCAACCGATCTCAACACGGCTGCCACAAACTTTGATGCCATTACGAGCACCGGAGGACACAGAGGCACATGATTTTTCTTTCTTTTTTTTTAAGCATATTTGCTCCAATTCTTCCCCAGCTACACTATCTACACTTTATTTTAGAGGTGATAGTTCCTTTAAGAGTGAGTAGACTTCTGCAGAGGAAGAACAAGAGCATTACAGATGAAAGCATCCCTCATGTCTTGACAACAGCACGTACGCCTCAGAAGTCATCTTCAGTTGGAGGAGCTTCACATTTAAAGCAAAGGAAGGACATAATTAATATTCTCATCACTAAGAGGAAGTTTGCCAAGTTGCAGAGCATCAAAGAAGGATCAATCTGCACCTCCACTCTGTGCATGCAGGTTCCAGGGCTCAGCTCCAATGTAATAAAAGTAGGTATTTATCACCCAGGTCCTAACTGTATATCCTCTGCAGCAATGGTGCTCAACTGTCTCTTTCTCCAACTCCCTGTGCCTCTCACACATACCAATATCACCTTCATCTCTCACAGATGGGCACTCCACTGTCCCACACCAACTAATACAAGGCAGCACAGATGACTCCATCATGTGAACATTTTCTCTTTCACACCTTTTTACTAAACTTTATTCACCCATTTTAAAAAACACTCAGTAGATTGCATTATGCATGCATTATGTACACAGGCGATACGTATATCATTAGGCCCCTGCGCATGAATGCACAAGGCAGGTGCTAATCTTGGAGGTGTTAATGTAAATATTCAAAGATGATAGGGGTTGATATGATGCATCCATTAAGGATAATTAGTCATAATGAAGAGGACTCAATAAGAAAAGTCAATCAATTATACCTATTGATGCCCAGTTAAACTCAGTTTCAGGCGTCTAACTGACGTCTTACATTTAACAAAAAGCATTATGCAATGAGCATCATTTAATGATACAAAATCTATTTGATGTGCTAAGACAAGCATGTGAGGGAGCTCCATTCACTCCTTCACCAGCCAGGTGAAACGCTCCTTTTTTTATTTGTTAAGATGCATATTTGGTCTTAGGTTATGTGACGTGTTTATCATCTAAACGTAGCTGATTAATTCCACCACAGCAGTTAAGATTTGCTTCATTTATTACATTTTCATTCAAGTATTTGTTTTATTGTTTCTTGTTTGCTCTGATTTCTAAACATTGTTCTCTCCTAGATCCACTTCCTGATTGAGGACGGTTCTCTCATGAACGCGCGCACATGAATGCCCCTTGCTCCATCAGGTGTTGGCAATGTGGACTGTACTAAGTGGGACCTTGGGATGGGAGGAAGCATTGGGTTTTCTTTTTTTATTTTGTTTTTTACAAGTCTTAGTAGAATTAACTCTATAGCCTGAATAGGATGTTGTAGAGTTATTCTTAATGCCCCAGTGGAAGGACAGATGTTACTAACATTCTTAATAGCTTTAATTGTCTTCTTAGTTTTACCCTTGCTATTAACAACTTAGTTTAGACCAGGAAGTATTTAAAGCTATAGAGTGGTGCAGGGATGATGTATTTTTGTAGGCCAACCTGGAAATTAGAATCCAACACATTCTCACTCCCAATTCGTCAAATACCGCCGCTTGGTCAGTGCCCCTCGGCATCGGAGACCAACGCACGGAGTACCACTCTCGCGTTACTTTTGGACGGACCAGGGATGGTGTGTCAATATACGCTCATTACATGCATAGTTTCCTTTCAAAATAAACTTCACAGGAAGTTTAGGCAACACAAGCACTTAGTTAGGGTTAGAAAACAGTCGGGGTTGACGTTAACTTCACTGACTAGTGACTCACGGGACTGATGATACCGACGAGTGACGAGACTTAAGACTGACGTGACAAAATAAGTCGTTACTTTTAGTTTCATACGAGACACAAACACAGGTCTCCTGGTTGAAAGTCTTTTTGTCTTTTGTCTGTGGGCTGGGGACCTCTCCTTTATGTCACTGAGTTGCCTTTATTCTTGTATTCAAGGCATTTGTTTTATGTATTGACATTAAGAGACAGCAACAAGCAGAGCTCTGAACCAAGCTCCTGGTGCTCATTTTGGTTCTCCAAATCTCCCAAAACTGCTGGCTCACATCCTGATCAACAGGGTATGAAACTGCTCACCACCTTAACAAAGCATGAATTCAACAATGCCTTTTGTAACCATTGTAGCCAAATCCCTGTTCATGAATTTACTCTGCACATGTCCTACAGAGAACCACAGAGGATTCTGATTTGGTCCTCTGCACCAACTATGATCCAACAAACACTGTACCTTGAATGTGTTCTAAATGAAGATGATCAAAACTTAACGTTTCATGCAATTACTCATCAGGACAAAAAACAAAAGCAGCAGAACTATGGTTACAACTACTGCTGATACCTGTGATGTAGACAGCTGACCTTTCAATAGAAGAAAATATTGACCCTCATTGCTCCATTCTGCCTACATCCTCTAAATTCAGCTATTTATTCTCACTCATCGAAAGTGCTTTCTTCCTTTCTTCTAATAAGCTTAACAGTCTCATATGCGGCTGATGATTAGGAAACCAATGAAGCCAAACTGCCCCAGGTTTTACTCATTATGCTGTACAGTATGTTGGCTGAGCAGTGTGTGTATGTTATCTGTAATGTATTCATTGTTTATAGTTGAATGCAGCGAAACATTTAGAACAACACAGCGTGGATATGGTTCTGCATAATGTGCAATCTGTTTGGATGGCAAAATGAACAAAGCAAAAGTGAGCATGGCTCACATACCCCCACTCACTGCTTAACCCCTACTAAAGTAGGGCCAAAGGTTTTGCCCTTTTGGAAAGATTTCAAAAATGTTGGGCACTCTGGACTTCTAACCCCCAAAAGGCACAATTAGACCACACTGTCAACCATCAAACCAAATTTGAAGTTCCTAAGTTAAATAGTTTCCGAGTTCTGCTCCGGAAACGAAAGTGTGACAGACGGACGGAAGGACGGACGGACGGATATGCGGTGCGCTATATACCACAGACCACGTTGACGCAGGGGTATAATAAACAAAGCTTCTGGATATTCACATGCTACAAATGATGACTCACACTGTGGCCGCAGTGTGTGGCAACTATATGTAAAGGAAAGAGAGAGGGCACTAATTAGCACTTAACACAAAGGCAATCCATCTAATCCAACATATCTACTCAATATATGGCCTTTTAATGTTTAAATCAATCCTGCATTATCTACCTTTACTCCCCATCAAGAGCAATAGATCACATTCAAATGGCATCTTATACCTGTTAATATTTATGGCGTAATATTGATATCTGTAATGTAGTACTACTGCTCTTGTAGGAACTATAACATCTTCTTAACTACTTTTATGTACCCTTTAAGACCAGTAGCTGCAGAGGCGACAGCATCGGTCGGTAAAAAGTATTTTGGGAAACACAGGCCCATGTTGACTCCAATGATTGTGAATGACATGAACCTCAGTGGTAAAATTGCCATATTAAAAAAAAAAATCTAGTCTAAAAACGCTAGTACCCAAATTGTCTGTTGTAAATATAAATAGTGGCTTCCTGATGAGTTACCAAATTATAGTTGTGGGTTGAGCTTATTTTGGGTTTTTTTATATACAATTTGTCAGGTGGGTGAGTGCGAGGCAGCAGGGAAATGACCCATGAAATGCAGAGGCTGGTAAGCAAAGGCATAAAGCAACATTGACAATCTGGCGACGAATGAGTGGTTTTATAGTGCATGGCTGATGAGGGAAACTGGAAACCGGTAAGCAGGTGGGCGGGGAAGGTCATGTGATGGGAATGGCAGGAAAAGGGTAGGAGCAGCCTACGTTCCCATACAACAAAACTGCATTGTCAATTATGTTTCGAGGTAAAGTATTTTTCTGCCGGATTATGTTTCTTTTTGACGTATCGCAAATACGTTTTTAAATCATTGTCCACGTAGGGAGGAGATCGGGGTTTTGTGTCTAAACCTTATCAAGTAGTTTTGTTGCATTTCACAAAGTTAATCATGTGTTTAAAACTGCAACCGTAATCCGGGAGAGAATACGTTTCCCTCAAAATGTAATAGAGAATGTGGTTTCAGTGTATGGGAATGTCATTTTTAGGAGACAGGGTCGGCAGGAAGGAGTGTCTCGAAGTGACAGTGGGGTGACTTGGCCAGGTGGAAAGGTCTGAGGGTGTAGACGGACAGGTAGAGGAAAGGCAATGAAGGGGCCTGCCTGGGCAGCAGCGCCGGAATGAGTTTTGAAGCAGGGGGGTCATCTTTGGATGACGTAATACAGTGTTTCCCACAGGTTTTTGAGAGACATAAAGTTAAATGCATCAATCTGGAGCACTTCGAGAGCAAAATTGCGAGGCTAGATCTATGAAGAACTTGGTGCTCTAGTAAACTATTTAATCATAAAGGTTGGATATGAATGCTGATGGCAAGAAGTCACACAGCATAAGCATGGTAGACGAGACGGGTTGCCGAGGTCACCGCAGACCCCTCGTACTGGGGACAGTCCACCCCGGTTGACAGTCGCACCGGGAATCCTTTCCTTCCCCACTGCGTAATGAGAACTCCGCGGCCCCGGGTAGCGCCGATGTCCGAGCAGTCGGGCTCACAGTCGGGCTTTTCCAAGCAGACCTCAGTCGCGGCGCACCGGAAGATGCGCCCGGCGAGGACCAGGACTAGCCCACCAGCTGAGAATTGTAAAAATATTTTCTGTTCATTATGAAACTGCAGCGGGCTGGATATCAGATCACTTTGATTTCATTTGAATTAGGCTACACAATGGTTGATTATGATTGGATAAAGATCCACATAATCAACCATTTTTTTTTTTTTTTTTTTTTTTTTTTTTTTAAAAAATCGGGCATCAACCTCGCGTTTACGTACGTATTGTCGGCAAAAAATAAACTTGAAGCGTAAATAAATGCCTCAGTTCAGGTTGTGGTTATATGAGATACAGCTGACAAGGAGCCGTGCAGACAGTTGCTGCACAGATTAAAATGAGAGCGTATCTGTAGAGTAAAAACACTTCTGACAACCTCCAGTCTTTACACGCGTGGGGTGGACGGGAATGATTGAAACGTCCTTTTACGTTGTTGCAATATAGGGGCATTTGAGAGAGATACAGTGTTTCGCGACCTTAAAAAGAAAGTGGGATAGGGTCATAAAGTGCCGTAAAAGGCGCCCATGGGCCTGGTGAAGTGGGAGTGTAGCTGAAAGGAGGGAACGAGAGGCAGAATGGGCACACAACACATCCAACCACAGCCATTCTGGGTGGTTCACATTCTGTTTCACTTCCAAATAAATTATTAAACCTAGTTCATTAGGTTCAGATGTATTTACAACCTGTGTGGTCATATAACCACTTGTGTTGTTTGTAATAATAATACGCCATGCAGCAAATTTAGAAAGGCAAGGTAAGTTTATATGTATAGCAACAACAACAACAAGGCAATTCAACCTGCTTTGCATAAGACATAAAAGAAGAGTAACACAAGGCAATATAAAAACACAATGCAAAAAGACACATTTAAATCCTTCTGCAAATTGTGCAAATCAAAAGTGAAATTAGAATTCTTGTGTCTTTATTACTATTGCCAATTGGAAGCTTGCAAAGTCCCGTATGTTGCACTAACTGGAGGCATGAGGAGGCAGGTAGACAGATAGACAGGGACACAGGCAGACATATAGGTAGACAGAAACGGTTGTATTCACTCACAGACAGAGACAACTGTCTCTATCAATAGCTGCGCAAAGTAGAGTCGACTTCCCATCAGTTCAGTCCTAAGGGAGCAGAGGACAGGGAGCAAGAGAAAGACTGAGTGGATCAGAGAGGGAAGAGACAATAACTCTGTCTCAGCTGATCAATACACTCTCAGAGGATCGATCATCATCGTCCCCATCAGCCACTAGATGAGCAACCTAACCCAAAGCCTGTGATCGCAAGCCCTGACTCAAGAGAGGCCTCAACGGTGACCCCTGTGATGACTCACTCTGCGGTCTCCAATCCACTCAAGCATTTCGCTGAGGAGTCAAGAAATACTTTCAGTAGGCCGAGTGGGAAAGAAACGCCCACTACCTGCCAAATGCTGCTAAACTTTGGCCGTTAAAACTTGTATCCATGATGTTTTTTAATTAAACCACTAATTAATGTGGAGGAGTTACATTAGAACACACAGGGGAATAAGCCAGATCATAGATTTCTTGTTTAGATTGGTTATGGATTTGGGGGTTTGTGGTATCTAGTGTTGTCCTGCTTGATAAAACAACTGCCTTGCACAGGTAGAGCAAGTGGAGACGTTGCCAGTTCTTTACAAAGGCCCTGACACACCAAGCTAACGGTCGGCCGTCAGACAGTTTGGGGCCGTCGGTGAGCCTCCGTTGGCCTAGCTTTTTCGGTGTGTCCCGCACCGTCAGCTCTAGTCTGCCCGTGTTGGAGTTTTGTTGGATGCGACGGCGCCCGTCTGTTAGAGAAATCACTCTGATTGGCTGTTCAGCTTAAACTAATCAGTGCACGAGAATCAAAACAAACGTAAGGAAAGCAAGTCAACGAGTAAAATCAAGAGAAAAAACAAAGTTCAGTCAGGACCACTTTAGTCAAAGAAAACTTTATTTCCATTTGCAGTAATATATACAGTATATTGGCAGTATGGCTCTGCTCTGGGACCTCCCTGCCCATCCACGCGCATACGTGGATCCACGTGCCTACGTCGTAGCATAAGGCAAGGAGAGCACACCTCCTTGCCCTTCCATGTGCATACATGGAAAGCCAAAGGCAGGGAGAGCAGCAGCAAAGACCCCCCTGGGTGCAGAACAGAGCCGGCATCAATGACAACAGAAATGACATTGATTAAGTCAGACACAGTATTAAAAGGAGGTGGTGGGGTGGAGGTGGGTTGCGAGCGGCTTTGTAGAGGAAGCAGCAAAGGTAGGCAGGTTGAAGCAGCTTAAATAAGGCGCCCTGTATGAAATTTGCCAATGAATGCATAGAGGGGAATCAGCTGATCCGTCAGCTGATGCATCAGCTGTCTGGGCTGGCTTAAGATCGGCTGCTATCAGCTGATAGCTGTCATATGAGCAGAGCTTGACTTCATGGCCTGCCTGAACTAACGTTACGCTCGATAAGGCTCTACTTATTTTTCATCTTCATCTGATCATTCCAGTACACGGATATTTTCTCAGCGACGTGGCCATCTGGAATGAAGCTAAGTGGTGAGGGAGAGTGGTGTGAAAATGGTCGGCAAACACCTCTTTGTTTCATGTACGTATGATAACAACGGCTTGTATATCCGCAGTTCTCAGTGGAGAGTTATTTCATCTCACGCAGGTGCAGAACGTAAGTGGTAGTTGGTCGTCGGCTGTAGTCTTTGCGGTGTGTTCGAGTGCAACGTTTTGGCCAAGACAAAGGCGACTTGAGGCGACAAAGCTGGTGGCCTTCGTCGCCGCTATTTCTTTGATGTCGGGTTTGTGTGTCTGGGCCTTAAGGAGGATGACAAGCAACCTGTGGATTATGTGTGCTTTCTTTACCACCTCAGCACAGATGGGAAGGGCAAAGAAAAGATAGCGGAGGTTCAATACCTGCAGTCGACCATCATGAGTCTGGCAACAGGCTAATTTTGAGTTTCTCCATCAAGCCATTACTGTGAGCCATCAAGTCTGTTTGGCCAGGCTCTGGAGAATTAAAGTCGGGAGTGGAGACAGTGAAGGAGTCACCTGATCTGCTGACACATCAACAACCCCAAAGGAATATCCATAATTAGCTTGAAGAAATGCTCTAAAAGCATTTTAATTAAATCAAAACAAAGAATCCACAAAGGGATCTCCAATCTGCAAAGTAATAAAGGGAGCTATTGTATGAGCTCACACACACACAAAACACAAACAACACGCACACTAGTGATGCACGGATTTGAGGGAAACGGTCAATCCATATATTATAATATTACATAATTAATGTGGAAAAGCAGTATAACAATGGCTCACAAGATTTCTTAAAAACAATCACTGCCGGCTCTGGATGTGAATGAACCCTGTGTGCGCATGATTTGTCACTAGAAGCCTGTCAGTGCTACGAGGGGTGAGCGGGGTGCAGCAGTCCGTCGCCCAATGAAGAAAACCAAATGAAATTGATATTATTTTTAAAGTTTGGATTATTATTTAAGATATAAACAGGATAAGGTCACGGTGAAGACCTGAACACAAGTTATATTCACAAAGCCTTCCCTCTCTGCTAAACAGCCTCATCATGCATTAGAAAATAACTAAAGAGCTAAGAGAACAATGGTCGAGCGTCAGGGAGAAGACAACACTGAATTTGTCAAAAAAAGAAGCCTATTTAGTATGTATGATTGTTAGAATGAAAATATAAAATACATAATACAGAAAATTGTATTAAAAGTTCCTAAAAGTTATTCACAGGAAATAATCTGCTCAAAATTCATCCAAATCACTCGTTTTACACAAACTTACTGTAGTTATTGTGTTCACTATTTTGGTTAACTGTACAGTTTATCGGTTGTTCTGTACTGTTTATGTTTTGTATTGAATATAATATGAAATATCCATAAAATTTCACAAGCTGTATATATATATATATATATATATATATATATATATTAAAAAAAATGGAGAATCCTGGATTAGCATTGTTTAGATGCATGTCAATAAATCAACCAACTAATACAGGTTAATACAGGCTGCTGAAAATGCAGCAGCTACACCTGTATTAAGGACCCTATAGTCTGGGGTCAAATGGTCAAACATGGGGGAAATCTAAGGGTTGAATTTGGGATTGTCAGAGCCTATTTCTGCCCACTGAGCACATCTCCTTACATTAATCAACGTCTTTTCCCTCTCTCTCCCCTGGAGAAGGCTTTCCTTTGCCCTCAAACAGTCATACATAAGACCACACAGACAAGTATGCACACGTACACGTACACACTCCAACAACAGGACCCTGAAGTGCGGCTTTCCCATTGCCCCTGTCCACACGAAGTAGCATGTCAGCTCTGATTATCAGCACTGTTCCCTGCTCGCTTCAGGAGCTTCTATTTTAGATCTGTTTTTCCTCTTTGCAAGTGAGCACACAAACACAGGCTTTGCTCAGACTTGTCATTTCAATATTATCTGCTGAAATCTATTCGCGAAGATGTGACGCTAGAAGAAAAGCACTGCTGTGCCCCCACACTTGGCCTGAAAGTGTCAAGTGTTGGGTGTGCAGTTACTGTGACCATTTAAATTTGTGTCTATAAAAAAAATGCAGGCTTTGTTTTGCTCCCATAATGTTAAGGTTTATTAGAAGGGAATTTATACCGTGTAAAATTCACCTTAAAGACTCACCATCTGTCACACAAGCAAAGCAGATCTCTATATGCTTCTGATTCTGAGCAGAAAATAAGTAATTAAGATAGTTAAGATAGCAAATGTGCCATTCTTCGAACAGTGAAGATGCAGAGCTAAAAACATTTTTTCCTTATTATTGATTTGATGAATAGCCTGCTTGTTCTGCTACACATCAACTGCGGTGATGAAACCCAGCAGTAAGGCAGGACCAGACAGAGAAAACCGAGATAGGCGTAAAGACACAGCGAGAGATAAAACAGCATGTGGCAGAAAGAGTGTATAAATGTGAAAACAGTGACAAATGCACTTCATTTCTCTCCGGCACATCCCATGCCGCCGATAGTGCTCTGAGACAGGTACATGTGACAACGGAGAAACAAACAGAGAACGTGAGAGAGAGTCACACAGACAGGCTGAGTCCCACGGGGGGAGAAAGAGGGAGATAAAGAGCGAGAGTAAGATCTACAGAGAGAGGGAGAAATGGGTGAGCGCTGTGTGATTCATGGGGACTTTTACAGCTTCAGAAAGGTGTCGCCTCCCATCACAGTTCAGAATCAGCTGGGTGTAGCACATACAGTAGCAGGTAATACTACCGCCTCCACACTTTAGTTCTGCCTCCGTCCTCTTTCACTCTCTCATCTGTCACATCTCTTCCTCTCAGAAATGCGGACACAAACACAGAGAAATAAGAAGATTGAATTTAAAAGAGAGATCCCTGAGCAAGACAACCTTGCAAAGACTGAGACATGAAAAGTATTCCCCCGTGTCTCACAGGAAAAAGCTATGATGTCTCTCAGTGACATTGAAAAAAACAGCACTGACTGAGGATTATAGAATGAACAAAGGCAGCGTGTTTAGCAAGTGCATCAAAAGTCAAGGACGGAGATTTCAGCCATCATTAAAAAACAACAACTTTCACAACAAATAACTTTCACTGAGTAACAATATTGAACAATACGACAATGGTGAATCGCCTCCAGGGTTGGAAATTAGCACCAGCCACCAGCCAAATGCTGGTAGAATATGCAAGTGGCTGCTAGATTTGCTTCAATCACAAGCCAAAAAAACAATGGTGATCTATGGAGTGGCTGGTAGATTTTGTAATCCAGAGACAGGTGGACCAAAAAGTTAATTTCCAACACTGACCATCTCCATTGTTTTCAATAAAAGTTGCAATCTAAAGCCTGGCTTATGGTCGCCATAGTGAAGCCGGCAACTGTTCATTGAGAGACCACGGGAACGGTCAAATGTCATTAAATACTTGGAAAGAAATAGGCAACACACTGGGGAAAGAAGAGGCTTTTTGCCTCAGGCTGTGAAAGAATATGAGCGATCATTTTGAAAAAGCAAAAAAAAAGATCTCGTGGAAAGAGTGGCGACCCGAGGGGAAGCGGAAAATAGTTTTGACTTGGAGGTAAGCGACAGTAATAATTACAGTACACAAATGCAATGTTGGGCGGTACGTATGTTGGTGTTTACTACTGTTGCCAGGCAGCCTACTTCCCTTTCTGGTACCACTCGTTGACTTCTTGCTTATCTACGGAATATTTTGTTTGTATGCCTCCTGGCGTTTTGGAGCATATTGCAACGAACAAAGCGTTGAGCATAAACGCCTCTGTGCATGCTCGTAGTGCGTGCCACCGCGGTGTCTCGCGCAAGTATAAACAAAGCTTGAGACCCTCATCAGAGAGAGCACATTTTGCTGCATCTTTTTATTTCATATGTTGCTAGGCAACCATCAAATGAGTACTAACTTTACCTCGTTAAAAACCATGAACTGTACGCAAATAATTAATAGTACAGTTAAAATTAATGAAAAATAATCTTAAGTACCGCGCTAATTTGCCTCCTGTTGTTTTCTGTTCAGATCATGCTAACTACAGTTGGTAAAGTCATTAAGCTCCAGGTATCCAGCAAAAGTCACCACAATGAGAAAAAAAAAAGCATGACATTGGGCACTTTTCCACCCGGAGTTGAATTTTTTTTCAACGACGCGTTCAGGGCGCTCTTGCACAAGCAGCACGCGAAACACTTCAATCTCATTGAAAACAATTACAAAAAGCCTCCCCAGGCTGCTAAAACGCACTCTGTGTGATCGGGGCCTGAGACCATTGTTCAACCTTTATACACTGTACTTATCTTTGGCACAACAAAGTTATTGACCCCATAATGATAAAATCAATCAGGTTCTAGCCCTTAAGGGCAACAAACACCCTGACCATGACATGGAGCATCATGACATCTGGCACAAGATTATCGACCAGGAAAAAATGCACACTCAACATTATACCTGTGCTGGCCTATGTTACTTCACGGCTCCTTAAGTCATCTAACCAAAGGCCTTTAGGTGTCTTAGCATCTATTCCGAGGACTAATGGGGACAAAGCCTTTGCAGTTAAATACTTCTTTAATAATCATCAAAACTAATCTTTTAGCCTTGCTTTTACATCTATTTTAGTTCATCTACATATTAATAGATTTGTATCAATCCGTTTTAATTGTCCCTTTAATTGCTCTTTATTGTATTTGTAAGATCTATGCCTTTGTTTTTTCTATTACCTGTTTTTTTCTACAACTGTGTTGAACATATTGTAAATGCGGTCATAGAAAAGTGCAATATAAAGAGAGACAAGGCTGTTAATTTCCAACACACAAATAAATAAATAAATGAATGAATGAATAAATAATACTATGTGTGAGTTATCCTCCACTGTTGTATTGTTACAGTTTGTGGCTTTGGTTTCTTAAGACTTTATCTTTACTGTTAGGACCCAGAAGACTAAAAGGCATAAAACTACAACCTAGCGACACTTACTTAATGATCACTCCTAAATATTCCCTCTGCTAAAGGGACTTGTCTACATATCATGTCTATAATATAGTGAGTTTATTGTTAAAGTTAAAATTAAAGCATCGGCACTCATTTATTGGTTTCAATTGGGAAAACTTATGCACAATAAGTTGCTCATTTTGCATTTCCAGACAGGGGAAGAATCTGATCTTTTCTAATCAGATAAAAGCCACTTTGTAATCACATTTGTATTCTGTTTGACTGCAATAATCAGATCAACCTGCCTACATACCTGTTAACCTAACTGTAATGAGAGAAAGGTGAAGAAAATTCCCACACTAGGGCTGTCACGGTGAAGGAATTTTCCCCTGCGGTGATAAGGATTGGCTCAACAGCACGATATGTGGTATTATTGCAATTTCTGGCTACTTAATTTATCCTGATTTTAGGGCTATACAAATAATCTTATTGTTAGTCTATTACTAGGTATATAGTTGCTTTTTAAATAACAAAGATACTAATGAATACTTGTTTATTGTTAAATGCCGAACACAGAAGGGCAATGAGGCGCAGCGTTTTTTTCAGCTGAGACACTTGTTGCTGTGATACTGAATATCTGCAGAAGTAAAAACGGCCTGCACAAAGTATTTGCTCTGGATGAAGGGAAGGCTGAAACGTGTATAGGGAGAGAGGACGGTTGTGGTATTTGTCCTGTCTCTCCATCCTTGTGACTGGACGGCTGGGTAAAAAGTTACACTGATGAGCGCAGCGTTTTACCCAAAGTTGAACATTTTTCAACTAACGGTGACCAGAAAAAAACATCAACTGTCAAAGCGGTTGACAGGTCAATAGAGCGGTATAGCAATACTGCGGTTATTGCAAAAGCCCTATCCCACACACATAAAAATAACCTTTAAGAGACTCCCTGTAGCCCTGGAGCATCAGTGAGGGACACTTGCAAGATCAGCCATATAATAATAATCAACACCCACAGTGGAAATTATTATGGTGCTGCTTCCTCTGTGATGGTCGCCTGTCTCTCATAAAGGAAAAAGGGGAAATGGGTAATACCAGTATTTTCCCCACCTTCTGTACACTAACGCTGTTAGATCCTGAGTAACTGAGACAGATTTAGTCATGATTCACTTTGGCTGACAAGATAGTCTTGACCAACTTTCCTTCTCATTAAACATTTTAAATTATTTTGAATCAACCTTGCAAATTATAGCAATTCATATTAGAAGCAGGTTTTTGAAAGAAATGTTACGCCTCATTTGCTCTCATGTCTTTGACTGAGGACACACATTGTTAATAATACATCACAGCCTGGGAAAGAGTATCACTTCAATAAATCAGAGGATAAAGTTTAGCTTTATTATCAATGTTTCATTAATGCTGCTTTGACCAAGGGAGATATTTGACCTGTTAATAGGTAGGAAGTATACGTTTACACAGGTACTCTACATTTTTACCAGTGCTTTTTGTGTTGTCAGCCTTTTTTTGTATCATTACCTTGACAAGGGGACATACAGTATCATGCTCATTCATGGTTCGTACTTATATTTTGGGTTTCTACTTGAACATGTTTATATGATTTAATGTTCAAAAACACATTATATTCCTCATACTGTCTGAATCAAGATCTGAAAGGCAAGTATTTTTTTTTGTCTACCACTTTTGAAATCTATGCCCTAAATTAACAAATAACATGTTAGATATGATATCATTCAATGTTCGATATATTTTACGTAAAAAAACATTATAGGCATGGTAAATTCCAGAGTTCGAATTACACCTTAGCTTCTGGGAGAGCCCTATTTTTGGGGGGGTGGGAGGGTACTCTACACAATACTGTGCTTTGTTATTGTCATCTATAGTGGTTATTTGCATAAAAACACAATTCAAATGTTTAAGATTATTTAAATATTTGCTTTGATTAAAACAAATCTTGGCATTAGTAGTTTTAATTACGTATTATAAGCTGCGTATAGAGCTAGTGTTAGGAAGTTAAACAGGTTTCCTTCTCTATTATCTATTTTATATTGCTGTGAAACATCTCCTTCAAACAACTGGATTTATTCAAGTTTATTGCCAATAGCTTAATTCTACGAGATTACATTTGAACACATCATGATAACGCTGTAATCTACCTTCGCCCAATAGTCATTTTTACGGCGCAGAGCTTGAACACCTCTTAATGTAACCTAATGGCACCTCCGTTAACGTTAGTAGCTCCGTTATTTAGCAGAGCAGGACTGTGCTGCCCACCAACTAGCGCCATGCTTTTGAGCGTTTTTCTTTTTTTGTCTCTGCCGTGTCTCCGGTCCCAAACAAACTGAAACATGATACAGCGTGCGTATGCATCATTGTGCATGTTTAACAGTTGAAAAGCATCAAAGAGGAATCGGTAGTCATGGAGGCATGACATGCCAAGGAATCAGACAAAATTGTTCTCTATTCCCATCACTAGCATTTTCCCTGACGATTTTATCCGCCACTGCCAACAATTTACCCGCATTTGGCGGGTGCTTATTTCAGACCCTGATCTGAATACATCTGTATTCACCCTCTGTCTGAAACGCTCTGTTTTAGTGTCTGTCTCTTTAAACCTCCCTCCCAAAAAAGCCCCTCTGATTGGCTTGCACAAGCACTGAAAAGTGTGTCCCCTTTAAGTATCATGAAAGACTGTCATGGAACTTTTTTTACGTGAGTTTTATCTTTAGGTGTAATATTTGTAACGGTTATGTGAACAGGAGCCGTAGCAGCAGTGTTACATGTAGCCACCTATAAATGCTTATGTTCCTCTACTCGCTGAAATGGCACAGGAAAAGGCATTGCATTAATTATGTGAGTTCAAGATTTTACTGCCACAACTTTAATTACCTACAGCTCCTCATCGAACCAGTGCACTTTGAAAAAGGCATCCTCTGACAAAAGCGCAGTTTAAAATGCAAATGTTTCAACTTAGATTTAAGCAGGTAACAACCTGCAGAGCGTAATTGCATGCTATTTTATCCTTGACTTCTACCACAGCATTTGTTTTTTTAATTGCCCAAATGTATTTTCCTTCAGAGTGAGTGTGGCCTTGAAAATGCAGATGGTGGGACCCATTTTTCCATCCATATGCAAGATATTGCTTTATTATTATTATTCTTTAAACAGACAGCTATGTGAGAATCATCAATTATGTTAATTTTTTGGGGTCATACTTATCCATTCATATTTGTATTTTGTGTCTCTACTACAACATGTTTACATGCTGCAATGTTTAAAAAAAAATATTATTATTATTTTGTATTTCCCTGTCTGCCTGAATATGCCTGTATTTTATTTCTCTGTCTGAAACAGCTGTTGGCCACGCGACCCGATCCCGGATAAGCGGTTGAAGATGAGATGAGATGAGATACACTCAGCTCATTTCAATGGAATTAGGTTGCTAGGCAACGGCTTGGGTCCATGTTCACTTCCTGTCAGCTGATGTCATTCACTACACTGCAACCAGAAATAAACTGGGACACTGGCTCTAAAAACTATGTCAACATGTAGGATGGGACTTGAAATCTTAGTATGTAGCATATCTTTCATCTGTCTTTTAATTTGGGGTAATGCAACATTGTCAGCTCCTATATTTTTGATATTCGCAATTTACATAATTTTTCCTATTGGTTGTATTGGTATTGTTTTTAATGTTTTATTGTATTGTTTTGAAACAGTTATTCAAATTTCTCATTTTGGACGATTAAGTTCTCAATTCTATTATGAAAAGCACTTTGGGCAGGCTGTATTTTTGCACAAGGTGCTAAAAGAAATTATCATTATTATTGTTATTGTTATTGTTATTGTTATTGTTATGTGACCATCATCTTAAGAAGCATGGATACATGCCTCTGTAACCTAGTTTCTTTCAAAATACCCAGGCAAGTTATTCATGGTTCTCCAAACCAGGATGTATTATGTTGGTTTTTGTTACCAGAATAGGATGTTTAATGACCAAACAGCGATATTCAATCACAATCAGGATACCAGTATGCATGCACACAAATAATTGAATGAGGTATGATTAATTATGAAACCAAAAAGAAGATGGATCATCAGATTACCACTGCACCCGTAATTTGAAACACAGAAGATAAATGCATCCAGTAGTTTCTAAACAGGCCACGGAGCTCTTTGTAAAAAAGTAAATAAACACAGAAAACTGCTGCCGTACCGTTTTCTACGATTTAAATCATGTTCCACATTTGGCCACATGCTAGTCAGTGGTGTAACAGCAAGTGTTTTGTGTTTGACTGCTGATGTAAGACACCCGCTCATTCCCTGTTTTGCCCAGATTCGTATCAGATTAGTATTGCAGTGAGATGTGGGTGAAAACATTTTTCAGCAATGTTTCTCAGTAACTACACTCACCCTTCCAGATGACATTTTACCACGGCCAACTTCCGGGAGGGAGTTTGTAATAGATGACACATTCTCCATCCTACAACACATTAAATCAATTATAGGAAGGCGGCTTGGCTGGATACGGCGATAACCTGTGGCTGATATTATAACAGTGTATTAGTAGAACTTGCAGGCTCTACCGTTCCTTTTATGATCCTTAAAGATGGACTGAAATCTTCTTTTCCATAACACACCTGTACGGCCTAATCTTAACTTGACATCAAAATCCTACTATTTATAGAAGTTGCATTAAGATTCTGTCAGGATAGGGAGACAAAATGTATCCCAAAGAGATTACAGTTTGACTTCTCCATATGGGGAGATGTTCCCAAACCATACTGTACATGTCGGATGTTTACACGTGTGCTGAAATCCACTAATGTCCTGAAATTTACTAATGTCCCTTCTAAATGCAATTTCTGTTGCATTTGCAGGGAAATTAGAATTAGCCAGGTCTATGTCGCTGCTCTGCTGTGTGTGGGGGGGATTATATTATGTCATATTACATAATGTTAGATTAGATCAGATAAGATTAGATGAAACCTTAATTATCTCAACGACCTTAATGATCTCCATTGAGATCCGTTGAGATTACGATTAGTGTTCCGACTACAGCACAGTAGGTGTAGAGCAAAGAAAGGATAAATAGCGTATGTCTGTGTTTGTGTGTGTGTGTGTGCGCTGTCTACATACACACTTGACATTCATGTCAGACTGAGTAATACCTAACTCACGTTCAATGGTTAATCATATGTGTGAAAAGTAAGATGTGGTGTGTGTCAACAAAGAAAAGGTTAACCTCCCCCCTACAACTGACTAAGAGGACAGAAACACATGGATCACCGCAGAGAGAGAGACGGTGTGTGGAAATTACAACACACACGCACACGGAAAACAAACACAAATAACCTGGGGCTACACATTCATTCCTGTTCCAACAACTTATGACAAGGCTGAAGTGAGCCTTTTTCAGGAGACCTCTCTGTGTTTAAAGGTCCCATATTGTAAAAAGTGATATTTTCATGTCTTTGATATTATAAAGCAGGTTTAAGTGCTATATAAATACTGTTAAACTATCAGAACGCTCAATATATGGAGAAATACACACAGCCCGTATTCAGAAATTGTGCGTTTGAAACAAGCCGTTAGGATTTCTGTCCATTTGTGATGTCACAAATCTACAATATATAGATCATTACACGGTTTTAAACATAAACATTCTTAATGTGTCCCAGTTTATTTCCTGTTGTAGTGTATTTAAATAACATCAGCTCACAGGAAATAAACATGGACCCAAACTGTTGTCTAGCAACGCAATTCTGTTGCAATTCCATTGAAATGAACTAAAACGGAGAGTTTGAGACAGAGAGGGTAAATAAAGGTATATTCAGGCAGACAGTATGAGGAAAATAAAGGTTTTTTTTAACATTACAGCATGTAAACATGTTCTAGTAGAAACATAAAATACAAGTATGAACCTGAAGATGAGCACGATATGGGACCTTTAAAGGCATACAGCCATTGCAATACATTTTGCTTGTGCATGCAGCAAACCTGAATCAAAACAATAATATGGGTTTGTAAATACAGTACAGCTATGTGTTACTCAGGTTCGGTGTGTATTACGGAAGTCTAAAGGATCGATATATAAACTCTAAAGCTCACCCATCATATTGGAAAAGCCAAGTTGTGTTAAAGTATCGTGACCTTTGAAGGTGGGGCGGTGCTAAAGAAAGGTCTGGCTCCACACATTAGGCTCGTTCCAGATGTGCCAGGTCTGCGCAGAATCGATCACCGGCGAATAGTAGCATACAGTCAGACACAAAGGTAGGCTAACATTATGGGTTTCATTTTGCAAGATGCCGGTAGATTACATATGCAGCATTAGCCGATGTTTTGTCAGTATTCTGTTGGCATAACATTAGCTACCTTGTCTTTGTCCAGATGATTGTGGAGTTGGCATTTGGCTTGTAGCTCTTTAGGTCATATACCTACCCGTTTGTAAATTGGACATCGGCCTCCAAAGATTTTACATATTTGAACTGCTGACAGGTGTTCACTAACGCCAAAACACATCAGTGACTGCAATGGGCAGCAAGCTGTCAAGGTCCTCCTAATCGATATCATTAACTAACTTTAATTTTGAAATATATGGCCCCTTTGCCTCTGTCAGCTTCTCTTTATGCATTTGTCTTTTGCACGTACTTTGTTAATGATGAACGATTGACAGATGACAGCTGAATAGATCCGTAATACAGTATATGATGACAGTCTACTGTAGCTCCGTACGCTACCCTCCAAAAATGGCAGCGCGCCCCAGACTGCTCCGCGATTCCCATATATGTTTACACATACATATAAGTCAATATAAGCTATGTGGCCAATGTTATGGTAATTCAAATTTTTTAAACTGTCCTAATAATCTAATTTTCACTTTTTAAAATTCATTCAGAAAAAGAACCAGAACAGAAAAAAAAAAGATAAAGCTGACGGTGGTTCTTCCAAATCCCTGCGCTACAAGAGAAGAAATACGGACTCGGCAGGTGCCTGTGCTCTATCGGATTTATTTAGAGAGACACCTTCTCAGCCCAAAAGGCAGGGCTCTCCTGTGTCACTGCAGGATCAGGCTGTGGATAAGGTCAAGAAATACAAATAGGCAGAGCCATCGGGCCCTAGAGGGGATCCAGTCAGCCGGGGAAGAAAGCATCGAGCTGTTTTCTTTTTTTTTTTTTAGCTTGAAATATACTCTGCAAAACAGGTCCACAAGCAACAACAGAGAGCGTATAAGACCTAATTAACTGCTCTAACCTTCTGCCTAAACTGTACAACTCCATGATGAAAACACATACTGGCTGTCACAATACAAAATCCTCTGTAGGACATGCACCCAGCACCCGGCCTGTGCTGTACAAGAACCCTGGCCTGGGAAAACGCCCCGAGCAGTAGTGGGCAGAATGAAGCAGACAGGACAATAGTGCCGTCTGGTGGACAAAGACGAAGGTGTTCATGAGTCAAAACAGTGGTCTTCTTTACATGATCTCTTGTCACAGAATTAAGATTCAGAAGATGACATTTTATGATATTCCTGCTTAATCTGAAAAGATGACATTTGTTTTTGCTTTGCTTACTGTGAATCACCTGACAACCACATTGTTTACTAAATCTTTGGTAGCTGGTTCAGTAGTTTTTTTTTATTTTTATGTTAAAAATAGCACAAATTGAATGAATATTCTGAACCCTGAACACATAAGGTATGGCTGAGACGATACACCTAACTCCCGATTCAATATGTATTGCGATTCTACAAGTATTGTGATTCAATATTACGATTTATATCGTATTTATGATCTTTAACACAAGATCATGGGAAAAATTTGAATCATACACTTCTAGGGACTTTTATTTTGGAAAATATCCAAATTAATACAGTAAGCATGTTTGATTTTCAGCAGGTATGTAGTCAGAGACGTCCTGAAGTCAAATATATCAGTCATTGTCAGGCATTATTTATAAAGAATCCGGAACGGATATGACATCACACTACTCAGACTACAACAATAACAGCGGTAACTTCCTTCTACCTCCGCATAAACTCAAATGAAGCAAATATATCCATTCTGGCATTAAAAAAATTGATTTCCGTCCCTAAAATTTATCATAACAGTCCCATCCAAAAGAGAACGACGACATGGCAACATGAAGAAACCAAAGAAACAGATGTCTATACTTACTTCACTAATGATCAACATGAATGTGATTGGAATCTAAAAGTGTGGGTCACTTGTTTTTCCTCTCTGTCCTGTGCCATCTTTGACAGATCTGGTGTAGTGCAGCTTCTTCTCATCTGAATAAATTGCTTTCCTCATCCATCATTGTTCATCAGCGAGCATTCTTTCCCACCCTGGCTCTCAGAGCTTGATTACAATGCTTCTCTCTGCCTACACATTCCTATACAGCCATACCACTGAGCTGGTAAACACAACCTTCCACACAATCCCTGCTACATTTTATATTTTACATTTATGGTATTTGCCCAAAGTAGTTTGCAATAAGAACTGTTGATGGTTGTAATCCAATTTCAAGCTTGTAGCTGTCTGTTTTCTTCTTTTATTTTTAACTGTTAAAATTAAAGTAGTACTGAACTACATCAGTTCGAATACAGCAGCAGACAGAAACTCTCTTCATAACAAGCATTACTTTTGGTCATTATATCCAGTCGAGAGAGAGTAGTTGGATCTGCAGTATAATAACCAGTGTTGCACTTTACTTTTCCTTTGAGCTCCTCCAGCAATTAAAATGCTGCAGCGAGACCACCACTTCAGAAGCAAACATTAAACTAAAACACAGCTTATAATACGGCCAAATGTCCCTCTGGTTTTTTTCTCATTATACAGTAGAGTGGTTAAATGGTTAATGACCCCATCCTTAGAGGCATTTATCTAGAGATCTTTAGTGACTGTGGATGGAGGAGATTCAATATATCTTGAGCAGCTTACCCTGCACTCTGATCCCCCTGGTTGGGAGTGATAACAATTCCTTTCCTTTAGGGTATCACCACAGTATCACATTATTATTCATTACGGTAAAAAAAGCAGGCATGATATTTAGAATGAATCCATTAGTCATAATAGACTCTAAATTTGCCTAAACCCCAACAAAACCGATATTTTCAATGTATTATTTTGCTGTTTTGCTGTGTTGCCTAGCGACAACATTAGGTGGCACTAATATACTGCTCATGAGTTCTCTATCCTTTATCTACTCTAGGATTGCATAGCATACTTGCTCTTATATAGTAACCCTGTCGCTACACACTCGTGGTGCTATTAACCCCTTGTCATTCCGACCTCTTTTTTTAATATACACTACTCAGTACCTTTGCACTATTTGCACTACCATTGGCACACTGTCACTTCACTGCTGTACTTATGTTATCTTGTTTTTATTTTTACTTTACATTTTATCTAATTTTAAGGTGTATTGGTGTTGGATGTGTTGTTTAAGCTACCTAAATTTCCTTTGGGATCAATAAAGTATATCTATCTATCTATCTTTTCTGCAAGAATTGCATTTTTCGGCAATTGGATGGCGAGCACTTCTGTTCTGGAAACTGCTCAGAAACCCCCTTATTGTCAATATAGCTAAGAAAACCATACATCCTCTGAATGTCCTCCAGTTTGTGGTTGTAAAGTTTCATGAGGCTGTGATTATCTTAGAGATCACCACAGGTCATTTTATACAGTGAGGTCAAGTTTCACTACAATGAAATGGCTACTATGGGGATTAACATCATCACACATGAATACAATTGGGCTCATTGGATCCACAACAGTCTCAGCTTTGCAGTGATATGCAGAAATGCAGAAATATTCAAATACACCATCTTAGTATCAGCGAAAATAACACATTTGTACTGCATACAAGAAACTGCATTGTTATTTAGCCTCCTTCCCAACAAGCTGGCATGAAATGATTGGTACCCACTTGTACTTGAGCCCGCCGCAACCTCTGAAAGACAGAAGAGCGGCCGGGCCCGCCGTCTTGAGTTTTAAGGGGTTAAACTGATGAACTGCTGAGCAAAACCTTTTTCATATTGACCAGCAGCAGAGGGCTGAGTGGCTTGAATCTCTAATACCAGTCATTTTCAAGTCAGAGCCCTTGGCATCTATCCTGGAGCAAACTATGACCGGCTTGTTCATTTACTAGTTTTGCCCTCAACAATCATTTGCAGGCTGGACTGACCCTGAAAACAGCAAACAGCTAGAAATACCCATATCTCATCTTTGTTGAATTCTCCAGGAAAACCTTCACTCACAGCCCAATACAGGCTAATGTATAACAATTAGGCTATGTCACAGCACATACAGAGATCACTGATGCATTGACATGATCAACTAAATTGCTGTGGTCTCTCTGCACTATGTTTTGCATATACTTCTTAATTAAATGTATAGATGAATCAATCCTGTGCAAGAGCAGAGTGAAGTTAAACAAGGTAAACCTTGGCTATATGCGCTGTAGGGCATACAGTTGCATTTACATTCTAATACGCTGACATTTGCACAGGAAATTAATCATGCATGCAGACAGCCATGCATATTCACAAAAACCACCAGGGATCCATTCCCAGGGAGTCCTCTACATACAGACAGGATGCACACACTAAAAAGACAAGGCAGGCTCAGGCAAGATAATTAAACACGCACACACACACAGTCAATTACTCAAGTGCACTTTATGTCAGTGCCTTTGAGGCAAAGATAAAAATGTTTAACATAAGCCATCCACTGTGCTACTAAATGTCATTAAAACTAGATTGTGATGGTGTTTTTCAGGCCTTTGAACACTGTACATGTTGCCAAGAGGAAAAATTGGACACTTATGGTCAAACATAATTATTTAGCTTCAGTTGATTAGGCTAAATGATAACATGAATACTCCCCTCTTAGCCACAATAAGCATACAAGAGGAACAGAGAACAGTGAGTGAAATGTGATTTTACACACTGGTGTTTTTAGGTGGAAGAATCGTGGGGTCAACAACTACTACTTTGGACAGATGCAATACCAGAAAATGTCACAATTTAACATAATGCACCATTACACATTACCCACACAATTAAAAAAAAATATATGAATTAATTTATAAATAAATTAAAATTAATTCTGAAAGTGTATCACGGCTTAGAACATGATGATATGAGTTTTTGATGAGACATTTCCATGCTCTATTATGTCTCGTAAATTGTTGCAGCAATTTTTGGGTTGATACCATTTGTTACAAAGATTTGGTGCTAAATTTAACCATTTTTACCAATCGAGAATTGATACAAAATTATCAAAAAATCCCTCCAAAATACCACATTAAAACACCAACACCTTGAGGAACACCACAGAAAAAGCCATGCTGTGATTTGGTATTAAAATAAATTTACATTTGGAGATTTCTGCAAGAATTGCATTTTTTTGTGGTTGGATGCCTAGTGTTTCTGTTCTGGAAAATGCAAAAAAAAAAAAACTTAATGTGAATATAGCTATGAAAGCCATACATCCTATGAATGTCCTAGGTCTCCAGTTTGTGGTTGTAAAGTTTCATGAGGTTGTGATCATCCTAGATGTCACCACAGGTCATTTTATACAGTGAGGTCAAGTTTCCAAAAATGGTCTCACTACAATGAGGAACAGAGAGAACACAGAGTGAAATGGGATTATTTTTAGGAGGAAGAATGGTGGGACAACAACAACTACTACTTTGACATGCAAAACCCCAAAATGTCACAATTTAACATAATGCACCATTACACATTACCCACACAATATAACACAGGTGATAATCCTGCAGAGCACTCACCTGTTCTCCTCAATTTGTTGCTATGATACTGCAACAATTCCCAGTTTGTGTTCCCTATGATTTACCACGTTGTCCTGCTGCTTTCATGTTTGGTAATCCATCTCAGAAAGTTGCTTGGAAATCCTTAAAAAGCGTGCTCTTCCTGGATAACCGCTCCACGTTAAATTATTTATACCAGCGGTTTAGTTAGAAGATAATCCACATCGTTCATGATGACCGCAGTTCACAAGACTTCTGCCAACTACACGAGCTAATGACCAACAGGTGGCTACTAGGCAACCAGCCAATCAACGGTGGATGACGTCATGACAGCTGCCCTAAAGTGAAGCCAACATAGATTTAATAAAGAACACCTCAAATACATTTTCCCCAAAGATGTTTTTTTTTTTTTTTGTCATTTTAGGTAGTTGTCATCAGGCTGGTGTATGTTCAAATGTTAATTATTCTGATAACTTTGTTTTTAATTATTGATGCTATTCACCTTATTCTTTTCCTGATCTAGGGTGTTTCTGCCTAGAGTAGGGGTCAGCAACCTTTACTATCAAAAGAGCCATTTTAGGCAAAAACAAAAACTAAAAAAATCTTGTCTGGAGCTGCAAAACATTTGATCATTGTGATGAAGGTAACACAGTTATAGTGTAAGTATATAGTATATAAGTCTAGTGCAGTGAGGACCATAGTGTAAATGTACTACGGAGTATTAGGGCCACATTGAGGGGAAAAAAATCAGAGATTTCTAGAATAAAGTCATAACTTTACTTGAAAAAAAGTTGTAATATTACGAGATAAAGTCATAACTTTACGAGAAAAAAGTTGTAATATTACGAGAATAAAGTCATAACTTTACGAGAAAAAAGTTGTAATATTACGAGATAAAGTCATAATTTTACGAGAAAAAAAGTCGTAATATTATGAGAATAAAGTCATAATTTAACGAGAAAAAAAGTCGTAATATTACAAGATAAAGTCATATCTTTACGAGAATAAAGTCTTCATATTACGAGAATAAAGTCTCAACTTTCCGAGAGAAAATAGCACCTAAAATTACTACTTCATAATAGTATGACATTATTCTCATAATATTACGACTTTTTTTCTCGTAAACCTATAATTTTATTCCCGTAATATGTAATGCATAATATGTTATGCCCCAAGTGATATCAAAATCTCAAGATGGCAGCTCCAGTACACAGGATATTTTGGCTTCACTTTTGTATAGCGGGAGGAAGTGGAGACGCGTCATCCATCCTTATAGTCTATGGTCACAGGTGGTATCAAATTTGTGACATCTGCTCATGCCAAGGGCTTTTGGGCATGCGTAATGTTGTTTTTCCACACAAGGGGCACTTGACATTTTGTGGGATGCTGTCCCCCATATAGCGGCATCTCGAGCGTAAAACTATTACAGTAGCCTATATCAGCCACTGACCTTACTGCCGGCAGGTGGGGCTTTTTAACATTCAGTGGCCTGAAAGATGGGATTCATATGTAGGAGAACAAATTAACAAAACAAATATGCATTTGCATCTCAGTGGTGTAAGAAGAGGGGCTATAAAGGGGTTATGTTAGGTTTCAGACATTTCATACATATCAGCAGGCTTTAGTTGTTAACTGAAATCAGCCTTGAAAACACAGGACGGGCTCTAGATTACCTCCAACTGCATTGGCCTGGCATTAATCATATAGATAAAGAATGTTAAAACAGTTAACACAGTTTTGATCCTATACATGTATTTTACAATTGGCTAGTGATAGGCATTTTGTCAAGTATAGGAGTGCAACTAACATGAAAAGAGGAATGAGAAGGACTGGAGGGAGTCTACCTCCAGCAGCACACTCCTGCTGAGGCTGGCATTTAATTAAAAGAGAGAGAGAGTGTGTGATCTGCCCTGTGCAGTGCTGGCATCAACCAAAAAGTCACTTTTCAAAAAGGGCATATAGCCTATAGGGGAGTCAGTAGTATAGGCTACATACTCATCTGCTTTAATACTGCTTTAAATGCTTCTTACTCTTGAGGTTGGGGTAACATGGTAGGGTCGCTTGATAATGTTGCAGACCATTGATTTTGCATTATTGTATAATTTCTTGGGGCATTTAATTTTTTTTTCTTTGTTCCTCCATACACATTGATTACTTGTATATTGTGTAAATTGAATTGAATCGGGTGTGTTAATGTGCCAGACAGAACAGGACACGACTATCGATACAGACTCTTGCATACATAAACTTAATCATTAACATAGCACAGACATTTGTACAGCTTTATAATAGTACCTTGAATAAAATGTACTATCTTGCTTTACTATAATAGACTATAGATGCGTATTAATGCCTCAAAATCAATGTCATTAGAAAATCTGTTTCCCCAACAGAGTCTCTCTCTCTCTCTCTCTCTCTCTCTGGTTATTGCAGTTGTGCAGCTCGGCCACTAAGTGTAGCTGTAAGTCCACAGTTGAGTAAAACAGCAGCGAGGTAAAAGGCATGTCCTCTGAAATAGAAAGCCACAGTTATCATCTGTGGTACAGAAACATGTTTCACAAAATATAATCATGAGCTGTTAAAAAGGCTACAGTCATTTCTCAGTGTTACTCCTACTTTATATTCACACATCTACATCATCTGTGAATCAATGAGTCTTACGGAGTCGCTGAGCAGCTCTGCTAAGATGGGGGATAAATGCCTTCAGGGATGTAGTGTACCAAACATTTCTGAAGGGGCACAGTTTCACTCAAACATATCCATAAGGAATATCAATTATAGAATAGAATAGATTAGAATTTCTTTATTGTCATTGCACAGAGTACAGCAAAATTAAATACCAATCCTTACGGTGCATACACATATAGTTATACAAATAAAGAGTAAGAAAAAAAAGATGTATTATAAATATAACATTTGCATAATCTATAAAAACAGTAAGATATTGCACATCTGTGGAGTTGTATTGGTTCTATATACAAGTAATACATAAAATAAAAACGTACAAAGAAATAACTAAGGTGCAGTTGGAATGTAAATATCTGTGGTTCTTTATATACATACAAAGGGTGCAATTGAAATGTAATAACGTAATGTAAAGCTGTGTAGACGTATATACAAAGTAGCTGTACATTGTAATTGTAGTACTGAACATATAAAACTAAACGTGGAATTTGTCAGTTGGATATATTATCATTTGGTTATTTCTAAAGAAAGACAGAATATGAAGAGCAAGAAAAAAAAAGCTGCATTGGAGAGATCTTGAATATAAAATATTTGAAGTAGTTTGATTTTTGCATTACATCAGTAAATGATTGCTAAAATGCACCTTTCTTACTACAAGGGAAACAGTATACAGCATGCAGTATCTCAGTCCGTCCCCCCAGGTCTTTTTAGTTGAAAAGGGATTTAAACCAGCAATTTTTACATGATAACTCCGTCAACCTAAAGAAAAAGTGTCATCAGCGAGTGTCGTGCTTTCTGACTATGACCTCCTGTGGAGCATATTGTGGGTAGGTGACTGCAAAAGGCAAAAGACCTTTTGATTGTCCTGCTTGTTCTCATGTCTGATACAATCATTCAACAAGCACTTGTAAGAAGGATCTTATTTTCAGCATTCACTGTAGTCATTTGTAAATCTGTTACAACGAGAGAGGCCGTAGAATAAGAATTCAAGGCATGCTGCTATGTCAGGTCAGCAGAGGAAGAAGTATTCAGATCATATACAATAGCAATTACTAGCAAATTAATAGATTAATAGTCCTGATGTATTTGCATTAAAATGAAATTAAAGTTTCAAAAAATTTACTTGTTATAGAATTTTATTTAATTTTATATTTTATAAGCAGATCATATGTCTTGTAGACAAAAATCATAACTTGTTAAGTAGATGTCGAATAAATGTAATGAAGGAAAAAGTACAATTTATAAATGAATATACTCAAGTAAAGTACCTGGATATTGAACTAATGCTTGATTAAATGTACTTTCAACGCTGTCAACTGCACACCGGTCTTCCTCAGGTTCATTTCTCTATGATGTTTTATATGTGTGTATCTGCTTTAAGGATAATACGCTGTTTCAGATCTACGCTGTGCAAAAAGGAAGAATAATAAGGTCCAGAATTAGACACACAGCCGTATTGAGAGCAGTGAATTACTCAGACACACAGAAAAAGATTGAGAGAAAGGACGGGGTGGAGGGAGGGAGGGAGGGAGGGAGGATGGAAACACTTTGTTTAATTTGCTTGATCAGACAGCCATATAGTCATTTAGTTGGTTCCTAATTGCTGAGTAATCGTCTGATTGTAACCATTTGCTGCTCGCAATCTGTGTTAGCAAGCAAATACTTTAATCAGGTTTATATCAAACAGTTGCCTGTAAAAACATGACATTTACAACAGAGCGCTATAAAGCTGTGTAAGCCAATCAATAAGCACACACACACGCACTCATACACACACACGCACACACGCAAACAAGCACAATGCATGATTTAATGTCAGCTTCTCTGCATGGAGCCGAGCCAAGCAGCAACACAACACACCCACTAACTCTTCTCTCCCACTCTCCAGCTCTTCTCTGTCCGTCTTTCTGTCTCTTTGTCTCTCTTTTAATTCCTCTAAATGTGAGGAATATTTACATCTAAATGTCAAGTGTGCAAATGAGGTCTGAATGCCAGATTTATTTATGACGATAGTTCATTAAAATGAATGGCTTTTAAAAACAAAACAAAACAATAATTTAATAATTGATTGACCTATTTGCAATTGTGAAACTTTTTTGTTTGCTATTTTCCACAGCATATAATATTATAGTACTACAAGTATCTTGTTCAAGAGTGGAAAATAGCCACAAGCAGTATAGTGGGAAACCAAGTCAGAGGTTTAATTCCTTTCATTATAGTGTGTTGGGATGCTGAATCCACCAAAAAATGAGTACAAAAAATAATCCTCGCTGAAGTCTAAGCAAATGTTTTATTGACACGATGACATACAGTACGTGTTTTTTTTTTACAGATTTTAACACCATGCTGATATCTGCAGGCTGCAGTGTACATTTTGCAAGTTTATCCTAATATTTGTCAGTCAATAATCAATCTCGTAACCGTCGGCTCTCGGTCTGATGACGGATAACCCCCTGGGGGGCGAGGGGCTATATTTATGGGGTTCCGGTGTAGCCAGTGTATATACGGGCCTTCCTTTTCCATGCGCTACTCATTGTTTGCAGTCCAATTAGCAACTTGAGATGCGAGACTGGAGTTGAAGTTGAGAGGTGACAGTTTTAACAAGTAGCCAGTTTACAAGCTAATTTCAAACCAATAAAGAGCTAAATTTCGGCCAATGTCTTCCGCCTCTTTTGGTCTACTCGGACTACAAACGAAAACCAGAACACTTCCGCTACCAAAATCCTGTGTCGTTGCCTACAGATTCTACATGTGAGTGCAGAATCTGTTTATAGAGATTAGTCAATAATAAAGAATGTTTCTCGATTTTTAAAAGTCCCATATTGTAAAAAGTGAGGTTTCATGTCTTCTTTTTTTGTATTATTATAAAGCAGGTTTAAGTGCTGTATAAATACTGTGAAAGCATCAAAACGCTCAATCCATGGAGAAATGCACACAGCTTGTATTTAGAAACTGTGCCTTTAAATGAGCCGCCAGGATTTCTGTAACTTTGTGATGTCACAATTGTACAATATACTGTCTATAGACCATATCACAGTTTTAAATGTAAACATTCAAGATGAATATTTCCAGTTGCAGTGTAGTGAATGGCTTCGTCCAAAATCGCATATGCACTACTTACTCAATATGTGTTCTATCATTCGACACACACTTTTGTGTGAATAGAAAGTAGTATGTATCTTTTCGGACGCACTGAGGTTTAATTTACATCGTCACTTCCTGAGAGCCTCCTTGCCGGTTAGAGACGTGTAACCGTGGTAACCTGTGCCAACCTCATGTGACCAAGACAACGGTTTGTGAGAATCAAAGTCTGAATTAATTTAAAATAGCCTATACAGAGGGTAAAAACAGGCATATTCAGGCAGATGGTATGAGAAAAATAATATTTTTTCTAACATTACAGCATGTAAACATGTTCTATTAGAAACACAGAATATGAACCTGAAAATGGGCATAATAGGGGACCTTTAGTGAAATTCATCCAAGTAGAGCTCATTAAGCATCATCTTTTTTATAAATAAAAATACTTCCTGTTGCTAAATATTGCTTACATCTCACAGCTGGAAACTGCCTAGTGCATGTGTTCATTGGCCATTTCTTAATGTTGGCCATTGAACACATCCGTTGGAGCCATTTTAGATCGAAGCACTTGTTCAACAGCATCTCAGTGGTAGCTGTATGTAAGAGGGGGGAGGATGTTTCTGACCGAGCTTTCTAACCAGGTTTAACCAGCCATTTGTGAGATCGTAAACCACTGGCTTTATCATCACCAACCCCCCTTCTCAACACCAACACTTCCCACATGTACCAATTAGTGCTGTAAATAGCCCGTTGTTGAGTATTTCTGTGTCTGCATTCATGCACCACTTTAGTATACTCTAGATATATGCTATTATATTATTGACTGACAGGGCATTGAGGCTCCCTGGATTATCAATCAATCATGCGTTTCAGTCTGTTTGACAAACAGCAGCTCCTTTCATGTCATTAACTTTCCCTGCCGGTTATTGGATCAGCAAACACACTGTAGTGTGCATATTCCGCTGGAGCACCATCATAAAACCATACACTCAACCCACGGATGACTCAACCTATCAGGTAAAACACGGCGTTGTAAAGTTCTGTGGGTCTAAATCAGAGCTTTATGGTGGTAAAACATTGGACGTATCGCTTTTCTGTCTGTTTTTTCTGCATCTTTATCTTTTGTCTGCCAACAGAGTCCTACAGCTGCATAATGGAGCGTTGCTTCTCTGTGGTCAATGTATACAATCCGTTTTCTTTCTTTCTTTATTTCTTTCTTTCCTTTCTTGATTGATTGCCGGCTTCTACTTCTATTGTCAGTCTTTGCAATTTGCCAGCACTGGAATAGGCTAAACCTCCACCACCATGTTTGATGGTTTAGGTTTTGAGATATGAGCTCTATAGCCTTTAATAAGCATTCATCTTGACTGTACCTTCACTAGCTGGAGTTTCTTTGATGCTGATAAACGTCAATTAACTTGAAAATTTAAATTGTTTTTATTTGTCTTTTCATTTCATAAGAAAGCTTTCTGAGAAATACAGCTCTTTAAATTATTCACAGAAAAGGTGTTTTTAACTGTTGGGTTATATCTGTTATTGTGATTTGATGATGAATTCACAAAGAGGGGGTTCCTTTTCTTCACTTTCTTCTTGATTCTTTTGTCAAAAACAGCCTTAACCAATCTTTGCAGACTGATATAGTCTAATCTATAGTTATAGTCCACATAGCAATGCTGTAGCAACCACCCACATTTTAAAACAAAATCAATTACCCATCTTGAGCATGTAAGCTGAAGTGAGACAAAACATTTGTAAGACATCTATATGTTAGAGCACATCCCTTTTGATGTTTGAAATTATAACAGACAAGTATAAAGTACAGTATGTGATATGTTCACCTTACTTTTTGTGTGATATCAAATGCACCAAAACATGTTGTTTGAAACGCCAATGAAGCATCCGTGCACATTTTTTACAGTGGGGGACCCTTGGACACCCTTTACAATGCTGCCAGCAGCCAGTTTCAGCCAGTTTTGGTAAATATCAAAATCTGCTTCCTTTAAAGGAACAGTGTGTAACATGTAGGGGGATCTATTAGCAGAAATGGAATATAATATTCATAACTATGTTTTTATTAGTGTATAATCACCTGAAACTAAGAATAGTTGTGTTTTCGGTAACTTAGAATGAGTCTTTCATATCTACATAGGGAGCGGGTCCTCTTCACGGAGTCCGCCATGTTGCTCTGCTATGTTTCTACAGTAGCCCAGAACGGACAAACCAAACACTGGCTCTAGTGAGAGCCTCTCACGTTTTTACGTTATCTGAAGGCCACTGTAGCTCTCCGCGCTTGTGAAACTGCGGTAACTTCAGCCGTAGAGTGCAAAACCAGGGTAACGCCAGCCGCCACCTGACTTCCGTTGCTCCTAAAGTAGTGTTAATATGGTAAGGATGGCCTCTGAGTGAAGCGAACATCGTTATCACGATTTTGCACTCGGCGGCTCACGTTACTGCCGTCTTGGAAAGGGAGGAGTGAGCGGAGGGGTACTCAGTTGGTTGCAATCTGCAACCACACTAGTAGATGCCACCAAATCCTACACACTGTACCTTTAATCATGACAAACATATTGAGAAATCTAAACATTGTCACATTTAAACATATGGCCTATTATGGATAAAACACAGTACATTTTGTATACAACAAAAATCAACTGTTAACACATATGTATCAAATTCATGCCACGCACTAATACCAGTGAGCAATAATGCACCCCTAGCGCAAAGTAATTTAGACAGTTGTTACAAGAAGTACGAATGTTAATGTTTTAATGTAATATTGTGTGCTAACACTCTGACTTGTCCTCACTCTTATTCCTGATTTGGATACAACAAAAATATGAGTTTTTGATCAATTATGAAGTTTTTGAGTGCAGACTTGGACAGTTTTCGCCCCAGTTCTCGTTGCAGCTGCTTCTCTTTCATTTTGGCAGTTTTGCTGAGACTGTGAATAAAGCAGACAGAAAAAAAACACTCTGACACCGTAGATTGTAGATACATCTCCCATTGTAAAATAAATAAATAAATAGATTTAAAAAAAAAAAAAGAGAGAAAAGAAAACGCCTCCCGGTGTAAATGCTGCAATTTGCCTCTCAGCTGGTGGAGGCAGCTTTGACAACGGCTAAACAGCTCTGAGGCACAAAAACAATCAATACAGATTCTCTGCTCCATCCCGAGCCCACCTGCTCTCTGCTCCGAGTCCCACACAGGGAGGCAACCCCCACCTCCACCACCACAATCACTGTACATGTGCACACACAAAGACACACACACACATACTGTATATATGCAAACACACACACACACACACACAGCCTTCCTGTGTCACATACCAGAGTTTTAAACATTCCCAACAGATGAAAATTATATTCATTATATTGTAAATTAATAACTCAGATTTCTTCACTTCCATATACACAAGGCTGCTGTTTGAGTCTGTCAGTATGCACACACTAGGTGGTCCCTCTGCCTCGCTTTCTCACATTGAGCCTGTTATTTGTGTGTGTTACTCCCATTCAACGCCCACTTCCAGGATTACAGCGCAGCTCGCCATCAGACAATCAAGCAGGCGCCATGACACACGCAGATTCCTCTCCCACAGTTACACTTTGACTCCTCTTTTTCATATTGCAGTGTTGTTGACGCACCCGTGTTCATACTCTGGGTCCATTTGATGCATGTGTCAGGCGTGAGGTGGAGGTTTAACTGATTACATCAAACTCCAGTGTGGTAAAAGAGCACAAAGGTGTCAATCTGGGCCCTGTGATGGGAGATCAGTGGAACAGTAATGCAATGGTAGTGAGTTATTAAATGAATAAAGAGGCAGAGCTGCCGAAGAGTATTGATTTTTCACAGCTCCCCGAGGCTCCTAGGGCTTTCAAGGCAGGGGAAGGACACACACACACATAGGCGTGGACACACATGTATGCACACATCTACAGACACACATACAGACAGAGAAAGAAAGGTTTAAGAGTGAAAGGATAATGGCCCCAGCAGTTGCAGTCTCACTTAAAACACAGTTTGGGCTCTCAAGGTTTCCCACCGGTCACCGATCGCCCGATAAAAGGACTCATTCGGAACCAGCCGGGTTTTGTTCTCTTGTGCTCGCCTCAGCTGTAATGCATGCACTCAACATTTTGCACAATGCCAGCCACACTCACACACATGCTTTGGTAGAAGCAATAGCTGTGTTTGTAGCAGCTTCCCTCACCACCTGGGGCTCGGCGTAGGGAAGAAAAAAATCAGTTAAAAACCTCTTAATCATAAAAATATGAAGCGTAATAGATTTCACAAAAGCTCCGGTGTGATGAATGGCCTTATCTGATGATTAAGCTGAGCGATTTACCCTGAAGGTGAATGAATACCAGGAGAACCTGCCTTCGGTTAGAGTATCGAAATACTATTTTGCTTTGCTAATTCTCAAAAACACAGGTATTATCTTGATTGAGGTGCGGATCAATGATTTGCCTAATCCTGCTCGTAATAAGCACGCATTGCTAACTTTTAACAGTAACTTCCCTGAAGTTGAGTTCTCTGCAGTCATTTCGGTCGACCACACTGGAAATGACACTCTTTCTTTGTCTGTCATTTTGATGAATGCCCAGGGCATTTTCACAGAGTGCAAATGTGAGGAAGCCGATATCCATCTTGATTTCAGGACTCCATCGGTGTCCAGAAGGGGAGGGTCGGTGTCCATCTGTTAGCTTGACGTGACACAAAAGGGAACCAATGACCTCATACTTGTGTGTGTGTGTAGGTGTGTGTGTGTGTATGTGTTTTTGAATTTCTACATAGATCCAACAGTACAGAGACATGTATCGCCGTCTCCCCTCCTCTTTTCTTTCTGTACATATTCTTGTAAAGGCGTAACAATCCCTCCCCTCAGCATCCACAGACATTCAGAGTGATTCAGCCTTCGTAATGAGTCCTGAAGGGCCTCTTGATTGCAGGAACACGAAAAAGATGCTGGCAATTGCTGGCGTCTTGTCTCTATTAGATGCTGAAGCTCCGTCTTATTGATAAAAACCTTTTCTCAATAATGGCCCTAATGTAGTTTCTTTCTTCTTTGCCAATGACGGCAGGTGCACACAGGTCTCTCAGCAACTCCTGCATCTTTGTGCTTTAGTGGTTGACCGAAATATGTGGATTCGCAGACTGATATTATGAGGATAAAATCCTGTTGAAACCTTGTAAAGGGAGAATTCGCACTCGTGCTGTCCTTCTGAAGTAATTAACGCTTTTGTACATGGGTTACGGGCTAAAGAATTTCTATTAGACCTCTGTTAGATGTATTTTGTGCGAGTTTAAGGCCGAGAGAGGAGGCCTTTGTTTGCCTCTGAGGATGAAGCTCTAATGGAGTGTCATTTAGGTGAAATGTGAACAGAAGACAGAGTAGGCAGACATGTTTCTGATATGATGAGTCTTATAAAGTTCAATCACTGACAGATTAGACCACATCTAAACCCAAAAGACTAACGGCAAGAGCCGAATGCCACTGGTATTGTGAGGAATTGAAACCACTTTGTGTTGTGGTGTTTCAGCAGTGGATGGAATTTCAACTATTTACACAAAATATAACAATATACAGAAACTTGTACAGGATCTATCGAAGTGAAAAACATTCAAACCAGACAGATGTAAATCAGGACATAGAGGATACAGGCTGAACACACAAAAGACAGAGAGACAAATAGACGGCAGCTACAGGACAGACAAAAATCCCAGTTGCACGCGGCTGCGCTGGCTGAGCACATTCCCACCATTCAGACTGTAGGGAAATCAATAGTTTTCTTCCCCACATACAGATGAATTTTTCCACGGTGGACTCGTGTTCCGCTGAAATGTTCAACATTTGTACATTTTGGAGGAGAATGGCCGGTTAAACCTTGAGGGATGAATGATGAACAACAGAAGTGTTCCTTGTGTGTCCTTATACTTTTATCTGCGAAACATTTGGTACACTTTCTAGGACATGTATACACCTTGCTATGGAAGCTCAGATACAACTGGATAATTCTCAAACCGGATTTCAAGACAGACTTTCGCCTTAAACACTTTCGCCAAATGAAGCCATGTACTTTTAAGTTTGTTCATATCTTTTAGTGCATCTTATTCAGCACCATCAAACGTTTTTGATAATTGATTAATTAATTGTTTTAGTCACTTTTCTAGCAAAAATACCAAATATGTTCTGGTTCCAGCTTCTCAAATGTGAGTATTTGCTGCTATTCTCCATCAAATTATGATAGTAAATGGGATATCTTTGGGTTTCGGACTGTTGGTTGGACAAAAACAGCAACTCAAAGGTGTCACTTCGGGTTCTTGAAACTGCGATGATCACTATTGTTGGACATTTTATAGACTAAATGATCAATCGGGAAAATGATCGGCAGATTTAATCAATAATGGACATAAATTGCAACCTTAATATCTGAGTTCAATTTATTCTAAAATCACGGTAATCACATAATGTGTGGTCTGTATCTGAGGTATAACTTGCCTCCCACCTTTACTTATTTGCTAAACATGTCCTCATATATCAATAGAAGCTTTACTTTGGTCATTTACATTAATCCAAGTATTATTTGGATGTGAATTATTGTTGTAATGGTTTAATCCGACACAAAGTCTCCATTTCAGCAGAAGGATCAGGACTCAAACAGGTAGGGTCTGTTTTGTTGCCTAAAGACCTTTACACACCAGGGACGTGACAAATAAACGACGGGAAAATTAGAAATACTTGTGAATATTATAGCCTATTTCTAGGGATTTTATTGTGAAAGATAAGAATGGAAGGAGTGGATCTGGTCTGCGTTGAAAAAAACGTTTTCGCTGCGTAATATTTGTGTGAAGGCACGGTCACACATACGGGAAATTAACATTTGCCTCCCGTTCACTCCCATTCTATGCAAGCGAAGGAGCGAAAAAACATTTGCTTGCCTGTATATTCGCGCATGTGTGACCATACCCTATTAAAGTACTCATGACATCAGTTCGAAAAAATCTATTGACGTGTGAATTAATAGCACAAAGATACGTTGCCTTAAAGACCTTAAGCCCTTAATCCTAATTTTCTGACATTTAGGAATGTCCAATTGTCTTACAATGACAAAAGATTTCACAACACAACACTGACTCAGGTTAATTTTGCAAGATTTCTATCACAGACTACAATCTGAAGGTTGTCAGGGGAGATTCCTCAGTCTTGACCGATCCGGTAGCCGCTGCCAGCATGTATTGCTTTTGTTGTTCAGACAGTAATTACAGACATCGGAGCGAGTTGTATCCACAGGTGCTGTATATCTAACAACACAGAGGAATTAATGCAGTTAGCGTGGGCTGCTGTAGCGCTGTGTCCTGCTGAGAGTGTAACCCAACAGGCCTTTAATGCAGAGTGGAGCTGTGAGGAGTGCCAGCCTACGGTGAGCTGATTCAATCCTCCCCTCCGTCCTGTTTTAACACAGGATCCTTTAATGCAGCCCTAACAACATTTGGGGAGTATTTTTAAACAAAATGAAATTGCCCAGGCGCCACCTCCGTCTGCCCTGGTGTGGCGTGGGATACAGTTCCCCCCGGTCGAGCGCGCTCAGAGAGCCTGCAGGAATTTAAACTCCTACTAATGAAGATGGGGGGAGTGCTGTTTCTCCACTATAGGATTACATTGTCATACAGCACTATAATGCAACAGTCCTATATGGCAGCAGTGAGTTTCATGCAGTGTGTGGCACAAAGGCTCAAGCATGGGCGTGTCTGGAGCATTTGTTCAAATATCAAGTAGCATTTCGCTTCATTGCAATTTGATTTAATTAGATTATGATTATTATTTAGTCAATGCAATAGGCCAAGTTGAACAGGTTGTGGCAAGTGACATTTTCAACAATCAATTATTCATTTTACTTCTACTCTGCTAAAAGGGATGTACAGTTTTGCACGCCACAGTATGCTCTCCAAGTCGTCAGGCGACCTTTGCCCCCGTCTATAGTCTGTTTCTATGTTTCTGCCCGTGCACATATATGTCCTATATGTGTGTGCGTGCATGTGTGTCGTCTCATGTCGTGGCAGCTGTAGCCTCTGAATGTTTGATGTGACCACTGGTGTGAGGAGAGGATCTGGAGTCTCGAGGTCAAGAGGGTGTGCTTTGACATACTGAGGAGAGAGAGGCACAGGCGAGGGGGACTCCTTGATGTTTGTCCTGTCGATAGCTCTGCTCAGGGGAATATGCTGTCTCAATGTGTGTGGGGGGGCTTCCATCTTTACTGGGCTACAGTTTTATGTCTGCGTGGCCTATAGCTCCTAAACAGCTTGTGTTTGGTGTCTTGAACAGTTCAGTAGTTGGAGTGAGGAACCAGTGCAGTTAGAAGGAGGTCATTTCTCACTAGGCCCCATGTCAAAATCGGGGGATTCAGGTGAATGTTACATATTGTGTAATATATGATTGGTTGTCATTTGTCAAAGTGTGTTGATGGGAAAACATAACCGTTCTGGGCAGGTAGCCCGGTGAAGGCTGAACTGTGCCAGGTTTATTTTTGCAGCACGGTGTAAATAAACAGGGGGGAGCTACTGTATGGCTCCATAGGTTCCTCTGGGTGACACTGTTGTCACCCAGTTTCACAAATATCCCCTCTGCTATGTCACGACACACACTCACATCATGGACACGAACACACACACACACACGCCGAGGCTGCTCTTTCACCACTACTACTGGATTTCTGCACAAGTTATATAAGTATCATGATGTATTTTTTTTTCTTTTTGTTTTGGAAAATATTAATTTTCATATGCAATTTGACCTGATTACACCATCACATTTAAAACAGAGACAGAGGGTAACAGGCAACACAGGTTTGAAACTACATGTGTACTTTAGATCAGGAGGCTCTGTTTTGATTATTGACTCCTGGAAAGCAGGGGATGGATTTACACATGGTTTGGGGGTGGGTGAAAGGTTTGCAAAATTCTCAGTTATTGGTTATTATTCAGTTTGGAAAAAATATATATAAATAAAAAAAACATATAATATATACTGTATATAAATAAATACAAAAATATAAATATATAAATTAAAAACATATATACTGTATATGAATACATCTTATATGTATATGTATATGTATATATATATATATATATGAAAATTATATATATATAAAAAAACACATCTACTGTTTATAAATAAATATAAATATAAGAAATATATAAATAAAAAAACATATACTGTATACTGTAAATAAATAAATAAAAGAATTGATCTAAAATGTTCAGCGGCTGCCTCACCCACACAGAGCTGAGCTAACCGCTGTATTTGAATGTGCTAAAAGACAAAGATTTCTTTAGACGTCTCAGTGTCCATTTCTGCATGTGGTGTGAAAAAACAATTCTCTCAACAACAGAGTCAAAGCATCATTCAATATTAGTAACATACCCAACCTACACTTGTCAACCACTCAATACTGTTACTGATCATTTCTCTTTCCTGAGAGGATTCACCGGTTTATATATGTGTGTGGGGGGGGGTTATGTGTGTGTGAGCATGTGCATGCCTTTGTGTAGAGACAGCAAAAGAGAGAGAGAGAGAGAGAGGGGGAAGAGGTGTAGTAATCCATTAAACAGTCCCTCCATCTACGGATTAGGTTAGGCCATCAGGAGATGGCTCCTTCACTCTGAGAGAGGGCCGAGGTGTGGGTCAAGCATTTAGTAATAAGCTCAACTGTCCTATACTGACATGTTACCAAGGTTACCAGGCTGACCCTGTCCTGGCAACACCTCTCCCTGCATCACACGGGATGCTGGTGACACTTATGCATGTCCACACACACAAACACAGGGATCATTGCCCATCTCCCTACTATTGTAACTCTATCTTTCTACATTTCCTCTCTCCATGCTTCCCTGAATTCTCGAGCTTGTCCCGACAAGACCCCATCCGTCCTCTCGCGGGATGGCGGTACAGTTTCACGTGGCCCTTTTTTGACAAAGTAAAGACCTTCGACTTAAGAGCACAGAGGTCAGTTTAGGTGTCCGATATCAACTTAGGTATAATTGCAGGGTCATCTCTCTCCTGGATGGTCGGAGAGGGACTCTAGCCTCGACCACTAGCCTCGGTGACCAGCGATCGCAGCGCCGAGGCCCCGCAGAATGCTGATGCACCATTTGTCTGAGGCATGTTCTGGTCCACATGATGGATGACATGCGCTGATGCACAGGCTCTAAGTGATTGGGGAAGATTGAAGACACCCAATTCACTTACAGTAGCTTTGCTCTCCATTCCATAACCAGGCAATCAGAGCAATGGGCACGTGTAAAATGTACAAGTGGATATACCACCAGACCTGCTGCGCTGCATTACCTGCAGGAGTATTGTTGCTGCGCTTATTGCTGCGCTTCACTCTGCAGGTCTGCCACGGGTTGAGTTTGAGTTGGAAATCATGTAGTCTTATTGTCTTGTCTCACAATAAAGTTTTTCTTTATGATACAAAGTGTTGCTGGAGTTTAGGCCTCTTCAGATTATTTCCCTTCTCCGTGCACCTCCGTTAAGTTATGCCAGAAATCCATGCGTTCGTAAAATGAGCAGGTCAGATCCACAAGGCATTGGACTTGGTTATTACTCACTGTGTATGTAGATAGATACACAACGATTATTAAAGGTCTTATTGATAACATTTTCATGTAGATGAATATTTTTTTATATTAATAAAACATCCACTGAGCCTTTAGAAAGGTGCTGAATAAAAGTATGGCTTTTCCTGGAAAGAAATTATTATGATTGTGAATTAATCATTTAAAAAAGTTTACCTCTGTGGAAGATATCTGACATTTGGTTCCCAATTCTAACAAGGCTTGTGAGCCAATAGTAAAACAACGTTGGTATCGCATGGTGTTGTCAGTTAGTGTGGAAAAACCGGACAAATGGCCAAGATTGACGGTAAGTGCCTGGCAACTACTTGTTGTGAAGTGAATGCGATGGCACTGGTGGAGGGCGGGAGAATGTGACATCTAGTGGCTGAATGTTATCAATGTTATCAATAGCACCTTTAAATACTATTCAAAGAACAGCTACAAGTCACTGTTTGCACATAGGACAAGCAAGGTTAAGCTATTTAGTTTTCTCAATACATTTCACAGATTTTCACCAAAAATATGTGCATTTTGAATCGGGGACGAGGGGGTTAAACACATACTCGCCCAGATTTGATGTCCCCTACTCCAATAATTGTTGTGTTTGTTGATTTTCACCACAGTTTACAATAAACTAAGCCATGTGCACTTAAAAAAAACACTTCAAGTGATAGAAAGTGAAGAGAAAAACGGTGAAAAAGAAATCCAAAAAAAGAAACTGATTACACATTAGAGTCCTTCTAGGTAATTTAGGGGAGAGCGGGGTGAGTTGGGACAGAGCCTTTGTAGCAAGTTAGAAAGCAACTATGCCATTCACCGTGCTCATACTCATCCACACCCTCTTCCCTTTCAACCTCGAAGTGGAGACCTTCTGACTGTTCCTCACATTTTATTTACAACATGTATTTTTTTTGTCACTTTTGTTGTTTTTCTTCAACCGTACTGTTTTTAGTTATGCCACTTACCAAAAACATATTTTTGGAAAGCTTATTTTCTGGCATCTTACAAGTCAACAAAAAGCAGACAAGAACGTAATTTCGTAATTGAATAACACCCACTGTGAAGTCACTGAGTGAATATTTACTCAAGTGGCAGCCAGTCAGAAACCCTTTTTGTTGCCAAATTCCATATCTCAGTAATTTATGAAAATATAATAATTTTATAATTGTTTTCGTTTTCTCAAAGAAATGTATGAACAAGTGACATTATAAATATAAGGTGTTCAAATTTAGACTGCATTTTTTTTCAATTAAGATGATATAGCATTAATAACTTAGGTTTAAACATAGATTTAGTGTTTGTCTCTGGATGTTAAAAGACCTGTTAATCCATTTCTGAGGAAGAAATGAAAAGTTCTAACCCTGTTTTTTCAGTTGAAGTGTTTACGTTTGGATCATTACACCTTTTTATTTTAATGGAAATGCTGTATGAGTGTGTGCTTTTCCTTCACATGGAGCCCCACCCCTGTCTACACTACCATATTTCCTGTCTCCGACTCTTTAATGAGGAAACATATGCTGAGATGGGCACATCCTGAATCAAGAGCTACAAAGATGTTATGCATCCTGCATTACAGCAACAAAAAGATGAGAAAGTATCGATCATTAGCAGGTCTCATACTTTGAAGAGTGCAGGATAATCACCTATATTTGGTTGTTTTTCTCTCTAGGCTCCTTTCACACACTGAATGTGATTGTCCCTGGATGTCCTTGATGATTTCATCATTGATTTTCTCCACAGCGCCGGACTGATTTCCTTTTGATGAGCCGCTGAGTAATTCCAGCTTGTATATGTGTCGACTTAGGATGATGTGACTATTCATGAACATTGCTTGTAAAACTTTTTTAATAGTATATTTTGTAACCTCTGCGGTGTCTTCTGATGTTTAAGAAATGTTTTCAAAAAAGTTTCACATGAATGTGCTAACGGTTCTGACACATCTACAGTTAATCGAACTGTTGTGCCTTTCTTATTTTCTCCCCTATGTGCGAGCTCTCCTAAGGCCACTGTTGAATGTTTTAATCCTCCCTTTAGAGTGTTGAATGTGAATGTCATTGAATGTCCTTCATGAATTTGTCATTGATTTTTCTTTTCCATAAAGCAGTTTTCCTCAGGCTATGTGCCAGCCACAGCTACAGGTAGCTGGTTCAAACAGGGGGCAATAAAATGAAAACTGCATTTTAATTTTTAGGCTTTTTTTGTCACATAATCCTCATAAAAAATGGAACAACCCTAGTGGAAATATAGATTATTCTTTTATGGTTGCATCAAAAAAAAGAAAATCATGATACTTTTATGTATTTGCCACATTGTTAGGTGTAAGTTTGATGTTTTTAATTGCAAAGAAATGAAGAAAATGAACTGACCAGGACAAATAAAGGACAAATCAGTAAATCCTTTTTAGTTACTTTTGACAATTTTGAGGTTAAAAAAAAAAATAAAAATTGAGGCAGGAAGTGGACAAGGAAAGGAGGGATTAAAAAAAGAAGGATGGTGTGAGAGAGAGATGAGTGTATTTTTAGCTGCATATCTGTCACACGTCTTTCTGCCTGTGATGGTTGGTGTCCATCAGATCTCTGGAGCGTGGCGGCCTCAGCCTTCAAGCTGCATTGGGGAGATGCACGCACACACACACACACACACATACTTAGGCACTTCTCGTAGGTGAGGGATGTGGCAAAAACAAACGACAGAAAGGAAGCAGAGAGGAGGACTTTGGGTCTGAAACATCACATATGTGTTGGAATAAGAGTGGTGGTATTATTATGTGATAAACACTAAACAAACATCGTGGCCTTCTCCTGACAGACAGCCTACGTGACAGGTCTTCCTGTCTTTGGTCTTTAGGGTCCCAAGGTTTGTCAAGCGCCTCGCCTCAGGGGAAGAGACCGAGAGTCTGGACACTGGAGAGGTATAGATCCTCCTCTCCCTGTCAGACTGCTTCATTAGCCTCAGACAGACACACACACACACACACACACACACACACACACACACACACCAAGGCAGACACAGTCACACGTACACACATACTGTACACATACACAAATAAATAGTTAACCGTAAACCGTTCACTGCACAATCAGTTATACTGCATCCTTCATACAATAAATGCTGCTAAAATGATTCACAATAAGGAAGAAATGATTTGGAGAAACAAATACCAAGTAATGTTACAGTTAAAAGTACTAAAATAATAAATCACAGTATAAAGAAAAGAGGAAAACCATTGCAAGTTATTAGAATAGTTGAAATTTGAATGAAATTGATGTTCTAAGATGTTGTGTAAAAGCTCACTGAGGTTGTCTCACTGCTATTCCATGGTTAAGGGGAAAAAAATGCTTGTGTAATTTTCTTGACAGTGGTCGTACAGTGCAGGATCTGAAATTGAACATGATGGCACATTAAAAAAAAGGCATTTGCAATATAAATCTGTCTAATTTAAGATTTGTGTCCAGCAGGTTTGCTGCAGAATTTGAATGAATTGTATCTTCTCAACACACTGTTTGGATATTACATATTCTGGCCTGCTGGAGATAAAACATGAATTAGCTTTTGAGCATCTCTAGATAATTATAGGACGAATAATCTTTCATTAATCACTCTTGAGATGTAATGTAAAGTCTAAGATAACAGCCTTTGGGGTTACAATTTGATCCGGGGAACTAGAGGCCCAAGTTTCTCTACTCTACTGGACTCACCACATTTTATATTTGGTACCAAATTTTTTGTAATAAAGAGGCAAAGTCCCACCCCTTCCTGTGGACCACCATGGGACCGTATTTCGGAAAAAATATACACAGTAATTAACAATGAGAGACAAATATTTTTTCGATCCCGTTTGAATTGCACCATGAATCACACATATAATGTTTGTCAATTTAAAAACATAATTTTGCAAGACAAGAAAGTCGCAGTTAGTCGTAGTATCATTTAGTTTTATGTGAAACCGCTCAGTGGACTACATCTCTCGTCCCACACAACATACGTCACCAACACTAGCTAGCTTTTGGGTGTGTAGTCTTTCTAATTACGTATTTTCACAGTCTTCTACTTCAACAGTTTTACAACTGTAACTTTCTTGACTTGCAAAAAAAATATATCTTTTAAATTGACAAACATCATATGTGTGATTCATGGCGCAATTCAAACGAGGTCAAAAAATGATTTGTCTCTCGCCGCTGACTACTGTACATATTTTTTCTAAAATGAGGTCCCATGGTGGTTTACCGGAAGGGGCGGGACTTCGCCTATCTATTGGTGGGAAATCTGTAGGATTGTAGGGTTGCAGGAGATTGATGTTCTTGTATCTTCCACTAACACACCTTCTCATGTTAACTAAGGTCTGATTATAGTGAATATACCAGGATATTGTTTAATTTAAATTTAAAATAACACAGTTTTTGTGATGCACCATGCTGCTGCGTTCAAATCTCTTGATCAGTGTTGCTTGTCACTTGTCCCCTCCTGCTCTCTACTGGTCGTTGTGTCATGACGCAGAACAGAACACAAATATCTCTGTTATAATACACTTCTGACCTCACACATACACACACACACACACACACACACACAAAGGAGAATGCAATCAATGACTGCTCAGGAAAGCCCACAGGTATGTGATCTTGACCATAAGAGAAGTCAGTCAGCAGTGTGAGGAGTCCTTGCATGACATCACTTAAGAAGGAAACAGAGAACGTAGAGATAAACGCAACCCTACAATAGTTCTGGTTAAGTTTTCCCTTAGTTTACATGCAATATTGAAATATATTAAGAAATAAACAAAACAGAAGAATGATGACAACAAAACCAACACAGTAACGGTACACTATTACCCGAATGCAAGAGATTACACAAAAGTCATAAAATGACGAGGGAGAGTGGAGAAGGTGGGACGGAAACCAGGCTGTACGCTTTGCAGCTCTCCTCTCCATAAGACAGGAGGCCCGGTTGCCATGGCGATGCAGTATTTCTCCAGAATTGCACATATTGATTCGCAGAGGCGTCAACGGCCAAGCAGGAGTGAGAAGAAAATGTGTGTGTCTGTGTGTTCGGAGGGGGGGATGGGCTGTAGGGGAAGAGGAAAGAGAGCGTAGGTTGGAGTAGAATAACCAGACAATGACTCTTACACACACACACACACACACACACACACACACACACATTAAGCAGTATACCTTCATGGGATTGTCCCTTCATGCTGTGTTACTGGTCTTTTTTTTTAAATACACTTTGTCCATGTTTTTTTTTTAAAGTTGCTCTCATGAGTGACGACCTTTAAGACTCCGCTGTCGCCTCAGACTGCACATAATGTGTAATTTGTGTGTGTTTTCTGATGTATAAGCTTCTTTAGTTCACACATAAACACACACTGAACTCCTCAGAGCCGAGTGACACGCAGAGACCAGTTCAGGAAACGGCGCTCGTAGGCGAACACCAGTTAAAGCAAAAGATCCTGCCTGAAACAGAATGTTATTCCTTGTAAGCTGGACAATATAATCAATATTTGCGCGCATGAAAAACTGTCTCCTAAAGCCGGAAACCAGAAGAAAAAGAAAAAGAAACAGAGCTCCAGTCTGTGATGTAATCAAAAGACAAAGCCGGCAGCTGTTTCACCGATAATTATCCAAGAAGGATGTGGTGACATGGAAATGTTTCACTTTAAATGTAAAAAAACAGTTTCCACAACTGTAAAATTGTGCTTAAACCTTAAAAGATATCTGTCCTTGGGTGTTATCAGAGTGTCGGCAGTGAAGTAGCTCCAGAAGCTGTTAGTACCAACTATTTTTTTTAAATGACGCGGCCTTGCTGTGGTGGATTTTGAGGGATTCATTCATACAAGGTTGGAAGTGAGCAACATTTATTTAAGAGGGGTAAAAACATGAAGTTTCTGCATTCAGTTTGGTGCTATTGTGGTATATTTCTTACCAGAACAGCTTTAGTTTGTAGTTTATGTAAACAGAAAAAAAACACATTCAAAACCAAGGAATATAATTTTTACTCTTTAAACTAGGGCTGTCAAAGTTAACGCGATAATAATGCGTTAACGCAAAGACGCCACGCATTAATGCAATCAATCTTTCGGAGGTTGTAGCGGGTTCAGTTTTAAAGCTAGAGTGAAGATACTGGCATCATATGAAACTAGAAAAACCTAATGAATCCTTTGGTATCATGTCATACTAGCTTGGAGCGTCGAGAAGGTAAATAACGTTCCAAACTTCCGCTAAATTTTGTCGAGGAAAAACTGTCATGGCTATTTTCAAACCTCTTGACCTCTGACCTCAAGATATTTTAATGAAAATGGGTTCTATGGGTACTCACGAGTCTCCCCTTTACAGACATGCCCACTTTATGATAATCACATGCAGTTTGGGGCAAGTCATAGTCAAGTCAGCACACTGACACACTGACAGCTGTTGTTGCCTGTTGGGCTGCAGTTTGCCATGTTATGATTTGAGCATATTTTTTATGCTAAATGCAGTACCTGTGAGGGTTTCTGGACGATATTTATCATTGTTTTGTGTTGTTAATTGATGTCCAATAATAAATATATACATACATTTGCATAAAGCAGCATATTTGCTTACCCCCATGTTGATAAGAGTATTAAATACTTGACAAATCTCCCTTTAAGGTACATTTTGAACAGATAAAAAATGTGCGATTAATTTGTGATTAATCACGATTAATCATGGACAATCATGCAATTAATCACAATTCAATATTTTAATTGATTGACAGCCCTAGTTTAAATATTTCTTTAGTAAACTGACAAAAACACTATAAGAACAAAACCAAAGATGCACACATACTGTCCACAGCAAACTGTAACTGTATGATTTAACCTCATGTACTGTATCTCTCATCAGTCTGAAGCACCAAACCCATCAGATAACTAAGACGCAGCACATTCACTCCAGCATGTTTGTGGTATTTAACAGAAATGAGGGCCATTAAGTTAGCGAGCAAGCAGAGATGAAGGGAGCGGGGAGACTGTTTGAAAAGCCATGTGGATGCGAGAGCTGAATTCCTTGAACGCTGTTTGAAAACTGTAATCCCAGCCGAAAGGTCAAAAGTCTCAGCAGGTTTTTTATTTGTGTCTTTGTGCTGCTGTTTTAAGCCCAGAACACGCTTTGTACTCCGTTCAAAGAGCAACACGAGGGGTCTGTGAGGGGATTAGTCTGAATGATGACGGCGGAGGCGGTGATGTGCGGGGGCGTGTGAGCGCGCGCAGCAGACGCACATGCGTGTGAGTGTGTTGCTGCTGCTGTCATATTGAAACCTTGGAAATAAATTTTTCAGGAGCTGACATAAAAACTGATGACTTACTGACTTATTTTTGAGATGAAAGCTGGTGCGCATAGGAATTATTTTTCTTACACCTGACTGCAATATGTCAAATTACTCTAATGTTATTTCCCTGTTTTGTTACTGTACATTATAAATTTCACACTTTTTATTTCATCCTTGCAGAGCTACTGTCACCCTTTGTGCTTTGTGCTTCCAAGACGATGAAGTAGATAAGCTAAGTTGAAAATGTTTCAGCCTTTGGAAGTTGTAAGTAATGGCGTTGTACTTTTTCTTTAGTTATAATCATCATCTTTTACTATGTGACATGAGACTTAACTGCAGTTTTAATGGAGGATAGTTGTCAGATAAGTGCGTGAAGGGAGCATCCGCAGGGAGTCACAAAAAACTGTTTTGTTGTAGAGACTACAAGAGTACAGCTTGTATTACTACACAGAAAAAATATTGTATACCTGAATTTATCATGCTAAAGCACTCAGAGACCACATATCTATTCAAAATCCTCACAATCCTCTAATGTAGTTTGTTTCATGATAGAAAATATTAAGCAATGTGTGATATAAAACCATATCTGCATCAAAATACTTCAATTAATGTACATTACCTGAATGACATACAACAGTAGCAGTCAAACAACTAACAAAAACAAAATCTTTAATACCCGTTTTTGCAATTTAAAGAAACCCTTTTTTCTTCTTCGGTCTATGGCCTTCTAACTTTTCATCAGTTATCACTGAAATATATTTAAAATACTCTGACGACAACATTGAACCTAGCTGATGGAGGTACTGGAAGAAGAAATGCTACAGCTGCAAAGACTCCCATTATATTGACCAAATAGCATGTCTTTAAAGGTGCTCTATATGATATCCAGAGCATTAAAATAAATAGCATCAAACAACTATGTGCTATGTAAAGGTATAGAGGAGTGATGTCTACCTGAGCAGAGAATGAAGTCACTCTCCCTCTGTATGTGCTGTAATCAGAGCTTCTCCGTGCTTTGTCGCAATAGCCGGGCCGGCCGTGCATGCTTTTTTGCGTGTTTGTGCATGTGAGCGTGCCCCACTGGCTAGCTCACGGCCGCCACTCTGCACACTACTCTGCATACGGCGGTTACAGTTGATAATGCCGTCTCGACCGGAGCGTAGCACCCACCCTCCAGTTTCACATGCATTATGTGCATTAAATGATGACATACGTCTTGATTCTCTGCTTACTGGGACCCTAAAACCCAAGTTTAGTTTGACAAAGTTTTTTATGAGCTTTTTTGGACAAAACTCTTCATATAGACTTTGTAACATCCCTCCACTAGAAATGCAGGTATGTTTGTGTTATTGCAGACACCAACACAAACAAGTGTTGTGATGACTGTTTTCATACTATAGCAGGCATTTTCTATATTTTAGCACTGCAGTTTCCTGGCGTCTCCATTTGTTTTCTGAATGGTTGATCAGAAGGGAAAAGGTCTCTTTGCATGCTCTTATAATGAGAGGTAGGATGTGCACATCAGCATTTAAACCCACGTACACAAAAATGCCCGTGTCTTGTTAGCAGAGCTGGATTAGCATGTTGAATTAGTGCAGCTAGGGGGAAAAAGCCTGGGCAAAGCAAAGTTGCACGCACACACACACACACACATACACACACACTCGTCCACAGAGCACACGGACAAATGTTGCACAACAGCGTATACACAGCGTTCGCCCAGAGGTCCTCTGGCCAGGGACGAGAGCTGAATTTAAGAGCCTCAATCACTTTCTCAAAAACACACCTAATCCTCTGTCTCTCCACAACAAACACACACGCGGAGCACCTCTTCCCTCTCTCACACTCTTTTGCCCTCTTTCCCACTCTACATTCAATGCGGCGTGCGCTCATGACTGCGAGAGTGAGAGTGCATGTATGCATGCATACGTGTGTGTGTGTGTGTGTGTGCGCGCCTATGTGTCGGTGTGTTTATTTGTCTTTGTCTGCATTGTGATTGCGATGGTGTGCTTGGAGACATTGTTAGCCCCGACAGAGGATTGCCGCCGTGTGTTTCAGCTCAAGGTCTCAGCCTCCGTCTCCGGCTGTGGTCTCAGCTCCTTCCAGCTGCTCCTGAAAGCTCCACTCTGCCTGAATGAGCTGCTAACCTTGGCACCAAATCAATATCAGCCAAACTCTTTGAAGAATCACAGATGGAACTGGCCTCACTGCTCTGTGCTCTCGGTGCTGTGCGATCAGTGTGTGTGTATGTGTGTGTGTGTCTGTAATTGCTGCCAGCCTCCCTTTCCTGCTTGGCCTGCGTCCAGAGAGTTGCACAGTGTGATGGTGGAGTATCTGCGCTCATTCATGATTGAGGGTGAGGTTTAGGGCTGTCTAAAGACACCCTCCTCCTCCTCATCCCTTCTCAACAAACATTTGTTTTTTTAATCATTAGTTTAACAATTCAGCCAATTCTTTCATTCTCCTACCCTGCAAGTAAGAAATAAGGCGATGCTCTCTTCCGTCTTTGTCCTTGGCCCAAACACACACTCACACACACATGCATGCTTCCTGTAACCCAGCCCGGTATCATCTGATCTGGGTGTTGCTGAAGCTGATCGATGGCTGTGTTGAAATATCTCAGGGTATGATGAGATGCTGCAGATTCACGCAGGCACAGAAACATATCAATAGCCTGGAGGCTCGCGCCCATAGTCTCTGTTTCCAAATACAATTAAATAGCTTCTTTTACACAGATGCACTCTGTGAACAAGCAAACATTCATACAAATAGATAGCGCACCTGAATGGATTTTTACAATTGATATACTGCGCATATGAACAGACACTTTGATATAATTAAGTGATGAAAACAGATACATTTCTAAAAACAGAGTAGGAAACCAGTCAAAATAATGTTTCCTTTCAAAGTCCAACAGAAAGTTATTAAATGGGACATCAACTGGTTCCACGGAGGTCAGATGATGCACAGCAGCCTTAGCGCTGAAGGGGAGTGATTTGTTTAAAAACACTGAGGCAACACGGTGTTTAAACACAGGTTGTTCAGCCAGAAGACTCTTTAAAGCAGCAGTGGGTAGAAATGGAGCAAATATGATTCAAATAAAATTATTTCTTAGAAAAGTCATTATATCTTGACAGTAGTGCATGAGACAGGTAATCTGAAAAAAATCATGTGCCTCTGTGTCCTCCAGTGCTCCTAATAACATCTGCAAGATTTCACAGACAGGTGGAAAACAACCAATCAGAGCCGAGCTGGAGCCCTGCCGTCTCTGAGCGGCTGTCAATCACTCGCAATCTCCGACCAAATGGTCAAACTAGACAGCATTGATCAAATATGAATAAATATTCTGTTACTGTAATGCCTATTTCTCCCCTCAAATGTTTTCAGAAACATCTTGTAGTGTGCTGTTTAGCTGTAAAATGAGAAAGTTTGTGGAAATACCAAGCACCGCCCACCAGCCAGAGCCCAGCCAAAAGGAATGCTCTCTCTCTATGAAATGACCTGTGATTGGCCAAAGTCTTCCGTCACGGGCTAGATTTTCTAAAGCCTGAAAACAGAGCCATGAGAAGATGCAGAAGTCTAATTTTCTCTCAGAACACTTGCATTACAAAATGCTGAAAAGTGAAGCCAATGCAGAAGTGCCTTAAACTTGCATTCTTTCTAACAGCCAGCAGGGGGCGACTCCTCTGGTTGCAAAAAGATGACAGATTGTATAGAAGTCTATGAGAAAATGACCCTACTTCTCACTTGATTTATTACCTCAGTAAACATGAATTTATGGTCTCAATCTCTAGTTTCAAGTCTTCTTCAATACAGCATGATGTTCATTTAGTAAATTATGGTCCCATTTAGAGTCAAATAGACCATAAAGCAGGGTATGCTTTAGGGTGTGGCTACCTTGTGATTGACAGGTTGCTACCACGGCGTTGTCCAGTTTTGGAGTTTTCCGTGTTTTCGTCTTACAACTTTAACACTTTGACAGTGTGTTTTCAGTTCATGAAAGTTAATTGTAACATTTCGGTCGCCTAAAAATGTCTTATTCAGTGTTCGGTTGTACTTAGCTCCACCCTCTCGTGTCACTTCTGGTTGCAAAAAAACAAGATGGCAACGGCCAAAATCCCGAACTGAAGGCTTCAAAACGGCAGTCCACAAACCAACGGGTGACGTCACTGTGACTACGTCCACTTCTTATATACAGTCTATGATCCCATACAAGCAAGATTCCAAGGTGGTATGTCTGGAAGTAGTGTCAATTATTTAATATTGTACTACCATGCCATACACAGTCTTGTATATCCTCACACCAACAAGTAAATCAATGATTTAAGAGTGAAAGTATGTGAGAATGAGGAGTTACTGGTTGCATCTTTAAGTTCAGTGTTACACAGGAACATGTTCAACAGAGAGTCCTTTAGAAACGGAGAAGAATGGTGCAGATTTGAGCACTTTTCTCGCGTCAAAGCGGGAACATTTTCCGCGTCTTCTAACTTGAGCCTATTGATGGCAAGGACAGCCACACAATAACAAATATATTCCTCTGATTGTATTCTGCCATCATTTTTCTTTGTCTCCTTCTCTCTGCTCTCCCTTCTCATTTCTTTCCCCTTCCTCCTGTCCTCATTATTTATCTTTAGTCTATTCTATTACCTCCCCCCCCCCAGTTCTTATGCCTTCCTGCCTTCTCGTATTGATTTTCATTTATAGGTTTTCATCCTTTTCACTCCCATTTCTCTGCACTGATGGCACCTTGCAGCTCGCCTCTCACTCTGCCTCTTCCCTCACCTCTCCACAAGTAAATGCCCTCCACATTCTCTCGCTGTTCTTTTGATATATAATATCAGATACGTCTTGGCTTTGCAATACCAAGAGGCCCGGCTGCGACAAAGAGCACGCATTGGTAGCCTGGCGCTATTCAAAAGCCATAAAGGTCACCCTCCTTCCTTATGCGTCGAAGAAAAGGAGTTGGTATGGATCCAGAAAGCTTTCAGCGAGAAGAATTACCATAGCGTATTCAATGCAGTACCAGAACTCAGTGGGCTTCATGGATGTTGATGTTACTTATATCAAGTGTTGGCTGTGAGTAATGAGTCAAGAGGTGGACTGGCTCAATAAATACATTGTTGGGAGTCTCTGTACCCATAGTGTAGAAAGAAACAATATAAACAAAAACAGTTAAAGAAAATCTGAATTGTCATTGAATCTCATACCAAGCACCTTTGCAGGCAATCGTTGAAAGAAATATAAAGAAAGCCTGCATTTTGTTGCATTGGGCTTAAAGTACACACATTTTTGTTGTTCTTATCTTATATCCTTTATATTGTTTTCTATGAGGTTTGCTTATAGGAGGTCTCTTAATTGCACAAACTTACATTTACACTTACAACACCTGTTCATGAGGAGGTGTGTGTTCATGCAACCCAGTCTCACAGGAAGGCGACATTCTACATGTCATGAGAACGCATTTTAAACTTTTTGTGTCATTTGTATGTTGCTTTTTGTGTGTCATTTGTATGCTACGCAACAAAACTACAGTAACATCCGCAGTTAGGTTTAGGCAACAAAACCACTTAGTTATGTTAAGGAAAAACGTCATGGTTGGGCTTAAAACAAGTATGAAAACTAAGTAAAATATGCACAGAAACAAAGTACGTACGGTAAATACATCACAAACCACTAAAAAACACGTCATCAACGTAACTTACAAACACAAACATCACTAACGAAACTTACAAACAAAACAAAGAACTCCTAGTTAAAGGTTGTGTGTTTGTTGGTTCATCCTCCTCCCCTCCAGCCTGCAATAAACGGTCTCACTAGCTCTGAGCGTAGCATATTTACGTGGCTGCATTTACATTTCAGTCAATACAGATTTCTTGCCGTACAAATGACACGCCAAAAGCTAGAAAAAATAGGAATTTAAGGGGGTTTGACCGTCAGTGACTGGCATAAACACACTGAGACCACAAATCTGTTTGTACAATGGTTGCATGACAGCTTCTGTCTTGCTGTATATTTACATCATTACACATTTTAACAGCTTTAGATTTATAGCTTTGCAGTGCCAATAATAGACTGGTCCCGTGTATTAATTATACCCATCCTGAGAATACATTACAAGACCAAAATCTACAAAGCAAACGTTCTTCACCAGATAAGATGGATGGCTTTCAGATTGTGTGCAAACTGGACTCCATGTTTGTTTTGACTCTCCAGCCAACGAGGAAGCGGCAGAGTATCAACGGTGCAAAATGTCAACTGTGAAGAGAGATAACGAAATGGCGTCGGCGGAAATGCATGCCCTTATTCTCCCACTCCTTACGCAAACATGCTAATATCGATGCTGGTTATTAATTGACCAGACAAAGAGTTGTCCGAGGAAGCAGGCTGTTTCACGCTGATAACGGCAGGCGCTGTCTCTGCCGCTCAAAGAGGCTTGATAGCAAAAAGAGACAGAAAAGAGAGACTGTCCAGGAATGAGATGATGTTCACAACAACACTTGTCATTACTTTCGTCAGTGTGCAAGTCTAAGACACCAGTGTGCATCTTTGTTGCAAAAAAAATGTATACACCCTCGTTCTTATATACATCAGATCTCAATTCTGATGATCTCACACAATTATTTCTGTGAGAAAACCTTGGATTATATTACAGCAGTTTTTTTTTTTACTTCCAAAACTAAGGTTTTAAAAATTCTTGCTCTCTACAGTCAGTCATCTAAAGTACTGTCTAAGGGAAAGATCATGTTTTATTTGTTTTATCCTCCCTGCCTCAGGTGTGGTCATATAACATCTTCTATGGACATGAAGTTAATAAAACAGCAACCGTTGCTTGTCACAGGACAAAACCACCTCTCTACATATGGGGCACACTACTTCCTGTATTGGTCCTGGACGTAAATGGTGAGCTGTGGAATCATCCAATATGGAAGTAATTCCTTGGGTTTGACAATGTTTTAATCACACATGGTCTTCTTCAGGTAAAGGCGAGAGTGGGATGATATATAAAATTTACTTTGGTGTATCTTGGTAAGGTTGTGGGTCAAGTGCAGCCTGTTTGTGCCAAAGTTCCAGCTACTGATGAGTTTCACAAAAAAGGAACTTATGAGGTTTTACAGTAGGGTTTGGCCTCTACTTACCGATGTTTTTGACAGATTTTTTTTCAACAACTAACTGACCAGTTCCATTAGCTCCCCGCTTAGACCAGCCTTTCAAGCTTCACGTGGATGTAAGTCATATTGGAGCAGGAGCACAGGCGCAGTTTGCGTTGGTTCAGGGGGCTCACTGAACCCACAAGAAATGCATCTATATTTTTTATAATTACCCAGAACTAATAATTTATTGTAATGATGAATAATATCGACCTTGTTGTGTCTTCTTATTGACAGAATAAGAAACCAACAAGATAAGAAGATTGATTTGTGGTCTTTATAGTTACTTATAATAACATCGGACACTCTGTCCACACACCGTTAAATATGCACTTTCTGTTACGTCATGTAAACAAACCACGTACCTATCAGCTGTGCGGTCAAGATCAGACTAGAGACGTTACCACTTAAAAGATGGGTGAGTAGTACTTGCTATCTTCCGACGTTTGTGTTTTTTAAACAGAAGAAAAGAGGTTTTATATTGCGATATTTACTGAAAATGACATACAATACAGCCAACAGTAGCCTATGTAAACTTTCAGGCTCCTGGCAATCTCCCTCCAGCCAGCTGTCAAATTATTTAGGTTTTTGTAGTGAAATGAGGAGGTATCATATCAGATAACTCCTCATTTCAACTTCATGAATCAGCCGTTCCTCTTCCACTGCAACACTTTCAAAGCGAGCGACAGGAATAAATAGAAACAGCATCCAACAAAAGTTCAGCTCAGCCAGTTCAGACATTCCAATAGAAAACAATCCAATCAAACTGATTTTGTCACTGACACTTGCTCAGGTCACATTCTGTTTGGAGGTTGTAATATGTAGGCTACACACATCCCAATACATTAGACCTCTCTGTATTGTACACATTATATTCCTCTAGATTTTCTTTTCGTGAACCCCCAACCTTAAAGTTCAAACTGCGCCTATGAGCAGGATGCTGTACTTTTTCAAGCTGACACACAAGATATCGATCATCCAGTTAGCTTCTTTTCTAAGTTAGACTCCTACCAGCTGAACTATTCAGTGGCAGAAATAGAAGCGCTGACATTGATCTTGGCTTTGCGACACATCCATGTCTACCTCGACGCCGGGAGGCCAAATGTTGTAAATACTGAGTCTGACCATAACCCACTCACTTTTTTTTTTTTTTTTTAACTCTCTTCAGAATCCAAACCAGAGGCTCATGCTCTGTTTTTGCAGCCTTACAACCTGGACAACCTACACATTGAGGGCAAAGATATGGCAGATGCCCTGTAACATCCTTTCCACTCTTTTGTCTGCAGTCGTCTGTGTTTCCCCTCCTCTTACTAAACTGCTCCTCGGCACCAAGGCTGCTGAGATGTGGGATGCTGAGTCAGAGGAGGAGCCTCAAATTGGGTAAAGGCGTGTGTGGGGGGGTTGTATTTAGGGCGAGCACTTCCATTCCTTAACCTGTAAAGTTAAAGAAGTGTTTTAATTTGTCTTATGGGGGGAGATGGAGTGCTACGGCCCCAGGGTTGGCTCTATCACGTCGTCTCTGGTTGGCTTTTCCTTTTGTTTCAGTTTATGTTGGATCTGAGACCTCGTAAGAGATGCATCACACCTGAGTTTAAGCTGCACTCAGGTGTCTGTAAATCAAACTCTTTACCTGGCTCGGTCTTTGTTTGGTCTCTGTACCACTCACACAGACATTACATACACCACTTACCTGATTTCATATATTTAATTTAAACATTTAGCATTCATTAAGAAAAATATGAAGAATTTAAAGATGCTTGTGTGTTTATTGGACATTGCTTTACTATGAGAAGAAGCCTCAACTTGAACCTGAGAGAATCCGTGTCTGCTCTGACTTGGACGGAATATGAGTACTTTCAGACATAGATCAACCGCAGTCCTACTCCCCTTTCCTGTTGCTCCACCACAGGTCCTCACCTCCAGCACTACTTTGCTATTTTCCTCTTACTGATTGAAAAAATCTAAAAGTGTCCAGTAAAACAGGGGTCTTTGCCCCTGTAGCCTGGCATTACCAAGAGTCCTATTATCCTCCGCGATAGCTGTGAGACATGGACACACGCGCGCACACACACACACACACACATGAACAATGGCACATCGATCACACATCACTACATTCTGACATCCAGAAGACGCCCATGCACACACACACATACACACACACGCAAGCACAAGCACAGCCACAACACAAACATTGATTTGCCCCCCTCCCTCTGCAGAAAAACACTGCCAATCTTCACCAGGCTGTAATTTTATGGCACAACAAAATGAAAGGGTAATTTTCGCGGGATAGTGAAGGAGAGGCACAATCGGAGATAAAGGGACAAAGTTTGGTGTCTGAAAGGCCGGTGATGATGATAGCAGCCGTGCCGGGAGAGAGAAAAGGGGAGAAAGAAAGGCCGTTTGACAAGGCTGACAGCCTCACGCCTCGCTACCCAGCTCAGCACAGAGAGAGACAGGTGCTAAAACACTGCAATTTAGATAGTTTACTGGCCATTGTCAAAACACTAGCGCAATCTGTAGAGGGTTTAACGGGTTTAAAGTCACTCAGTGTAGGACCCCCACCACCTCCACCACCTTCTACTCATTACTGCTTCTCTGAAATGTGAGGTCTATTAGATTTCATAGAAAAACGTGTTGAAAAATGGCTACAAAATACTATTATATCATTACTATTTACACTGCTGTACTGCTTATTACTGCTTACTATTTCTTTGTGGCCTTTTTATCATGTTATGATAATATACATATTATTATTTATACTTTTTAGTGATTGTTTGTGATATGAATCTGTGTATTTTGAATTCATTAATACTATGACTCTTGCTTAATGTGAATTAAAGCTGAAGTAGGCGAGATTGGAGCAAATATGATTACAAAAAGTTATTTTTATAAAACGGTCGCTATATCGTGACAGTAGTACATGAAACAGATAATCTGAAAAAAATGATGTGCCTCTGTGTCTTCCGGTGTCCTCCAGTTCTCCAAACGGCATCTGCAAGATTTCACAGACCGGAGGTAAACAAGCAGTAAGAGCTGACATGAGTTCTGCTGTCCATCTGCTGTCTATGAGAGCCAGCTGTCAATCACCCGCAAACTCTGACCAAACGGTAAAACTAGGCAGCGCTGATCAAATATGAATCAATATTCTGTTACTATAATGCCTATTTCTGGCCTCAAATGTTGTCAGAAACATCTTTTAGTGTACAGTTTAGCTGTAAAATGAGAAAGTTTGTGACGCAGCAGCCATTGTGAAATCTGTTGAAGGAACGCCAAGTCCCGGTAAAATGACCGGAGCACAGCCAATAGGAACGCTCTCTCAATGAAATGACCTAATATGAAATAAAGCCTGAAAACAGAGCCATGAGGAGGTGCAGAAGTCTAGTTATCTCTCAGAACACTTGAATTACAATATGATGGAAGGTTATTAGAATCTTTAAAGTACTCACTTAAAGTATAAATAGATCATATGATTTCCTATTATATCTTTTGACAACCACATATGGCTTAGCATAGGCTTAGCAGCTTAACACAGATTAACACAGTACAATATAAAAGTTTAAAGTTTCTTCTGCTTCACGTTTTGGGTGAGAAATGCAGTCTTTGAAAGCCACAGGACAAGATTATTTCAGAAATGGTACCATAGTATATGAGTGTGTCCTGAGGATTTGATTGTGATTAGTCACTGTTGCCTCTTCTTCCTCTCTTTGTCCTCCTTTTTGGGCCAGAGTATCAGTTTATTGTGCAGCACTGATGAAGAGAACCCATACCTTTTATTCAGTTTGAAGGAAGGCCAAGATTGATTGATATTGATAACTTCAGATGGAGGCTTTGGTCTGTGGTTTGCAGACTGGAAGATGTCCAACATTTTCCACTTTTCCTGGACTCACAGACAGAAAAGAGTGCTGTCTCTGTATTGATGAATACACTCTGCAAAGCCAAGAAGTCTCTGACAGTTAATCAGTTTTTTTCCCTCTTTTGTCTTTCCACTTGTATCATTCATTACCTCCTCTCTGTTTGACTGTTTTGTCGATGTTAAATATATCTTGGTTCCTGTATTATTGTAGATGCAACACGCATATACAAATGAAACAATAAAGGCCTATTTCCAATTGCTGAGAAAAAGCAATCAGCAGTTTTAGGCAATGTTTCTGTGCAGATATATAAATATTGAACATGAAATAAAGAATGAATAAAAGTTTTTAAAAAATATATGCTAATAGGTTACACATATTTCTTTTGTTTTTGTTCTAATGTAAAATTAGCTTACATTTGAGTTTTTAGAGGACCAAAAAACAACAACATGCAACACAATACAGCATGCATTTCTTGTGGCTTTCATATACCTCTTTCAGTCACTTTAAGAATTTGAAGAACATTTTTTTTCCCGCACAAATTTTCCGCAGGGATGTGAAAGCATTCCTAAGAACCCACAAATTAATTTTTGATAAATTTCCATGCAAATGTTTTGGACGAAAATCCGTGCTTGCTGTGAAACGGCTTGAAAGAAAAGTGTCCATTTGGGACGCCCCGGTGGCTCGCCTGGTGGAGCGGGCGCCCCATGTAACAAATGCTGAGTCCTTGCTGCAGCGACCCGGGGTTCGAGTCCGGCCCCTGGCCCTTTGCTGCATGTCATCCCCTCTCACTCTGACTCCTTTCAACACTATCACTCTCTCTACCAAATAAAGGCAAAAGCCAAAAAAATAATCTTTAAAAAAAGAAAAGTGTCCATTTGGGCTGACATTGACCTTGAAAATCTCCTGTTGCCATTTATTGGATTTTACTGGTTTTGTCTTAATTTCATGGACTAGGTTTCCCGGTCCTATAAAGATACATTTGGGAATACGGAAGAAGATAAACAACAAGAAAGAAAAATTGAGCAAGAGAAAAAGAGAAAGCGGGGAAAGTGTGTTTCTGAGCAGAGGGTAGGGTTAGATTGAGTTGGTGACTGAATATTGATGATATAGTTGGGATAAAAGAGAACAAGTGCAATTGGAGAGGCCTCGAGGGAACTGAACTGACCAGAAGAAGGATAGATAGATAGATAGATAGATAGATAGATAGATAGATAGATAGATAGATAGATAGATAGATAGATAAATAGATAGGTAGATGTGGTAGGATGAGGGGAGGGAGAGGGTGAGAGACGGGAATTTGGGGGAGGGGTCGCAGTTTAGAGGTCGTAACCTTGAGTATTGATCAGGTTTTGTCATTTCCATGGCGACTGGAGGCCCCCACTCTCTGACCTGCTGGAGTACATTAGACCTGAGATCCATAACGCCTGTTTGTTCTCTCCTTCACTCCCTCTCTCTATCTCCCTTTCTCTCCTCTGTTTCTCTTTCTCACACACACATTACTGTGACACACCTACACAGAGGTGCAAACACACTCATCAATACACACACACACACACACACACACACACACACACACACAGCTGCTCATCCAAGCACAGGAAGAAACTGAATTAAACCTTAAAAACAATCTGGGCCTACGGAGAGGACAATTCATCATGATCTCTGTGTGTCAGAGGTGTGTGTGTGTGAGTGTGTGTGAATGGTGGGGTGAGGAGGTGGAAGGGGGTGACTGCAACACTACAGCCACTGACCAGTCGTCCACACACACACAAACACACACACAAACTGTGCTCACATCACAACACTGATCTTTAAACACTCATCCACATTCCAGCCAAGGTCAGCTAGATTGTAAATGAAGCTACATATCTGGCCAGCAGTTTGTGTGAGTGTGTGAGCGAGAGGAAGAGTGAGAGAGAGAGGAAGAACAAGGGGGGGGGGGAACGAAAGATGAGAATGAGTTCAGTGCATGAACCAAATCATGGAAGTGTGTTAGAGATTGGCTAATTCAACTTCATCCCGCACATACTTTTCTCTCATTCCAGCCTGGCAGCGTTTACTTTATGTCCATTTCTCTTCTTCTTCCCTTTTATCCCATTAAGAGATGCACTAATTCTTCATTTTCTTTCTTATTTGCTCAACTCTTCTTCCACTATCTGTCGCTGTCTTTGGCTTTCTTTTCTGTCCTGTCTTCTGATTCGTCCTCTCTCTCTCTGTGTATGTCCATCACTCCCGGAGGCGACCGAGGCAGGAGGAAGGGGCTCTGTAGTTTGTCCCGCGGGCTGGCAGGGGCCCGCAGAGCCGAGGGGCAGCCTCTTTGTGAGGAAATGATTTTCTCGGTGCTGAGGAGGACACTCCAAATCATCTCCAGCAATCTCAGTAATGGCCCTGAGACGCTGCTGCCTTTGTCCTGTAATGGTGACAGATGACTGGCTGGGCAGACGGGGGCCGTCCAGACGCCTAGCGAAGGGGCGAACAAACCTCCACGCGCGCACACACACACACACACAAACACTTGCATAAAATGCCACTCCACTGGCGGCCGGTGTGATTGCGGGTAATTGTCTCTTCTCGGGCTCTGTGGTGTTAGTGCTTATCCTTAACGATCACTCTCAAAGAGGAGTTCTAACTATCTGTCCTTTCAAAGGAAAGATGATTCCACTTTACAGAGTCACCCCTAAGCACCCCACCCACCGCTGCCACCGCCGCCGCCACGGCCTCCTTCAAACATAAGAGTTACGACAATGCAGCTTTTAATGTTGGTGGATTAAAAGTGTTTGGACACGGCACAGGCGACATCAGGGCATATCAACAGTTGGCTCAATTATGCATAAATTACACTGAAGTCTTCTGGAGTTCATTATTACCAGATTATAAATTTAGAAGATGAAAGACTGACAACATTCAGGCTGATACCCTCCACATTATATTGTGTGCCATTTACTTGGATTCCACAATAAAAGTGCTGATTTGCACTTTATTACAAGAGCGTGCTCCTCCTGCAGAAGACAGATGATCAAGTGAAGGGCACTTTCAACCTACAGTGTATGCAGTGCCAGACTGGTCTCACAGGAAGGTGTATAAATAGCACGACATTACATGTGTAATTTCAGCATTCTGTGTGTAATGAGTACGCCACGCAACAAAGCTATGGTAACGTCCTAAGTTAAGTTGAGGCAACAAAACTACTAGGTTTAGGAAAAGTGTCATGGTTGGGCTTAAAATAAGTATGTAAACTAAGTAAAATACGTACAGAAACAACGGAAAATAAGTACGGAAAACACGTCACAAAAGTCACTATAAAACACGTGACAAATGTCATTAACATAACTTACAAAACAAAACACAAGTCTCGAACATCGGGGGTTGAAAGTCGTGTGTTTGTTGGACCCACCCACCCGTTATAAGCAGTCTTTCTCACTTTTTATTCTACGTCACTTGACTGTAGAATATTTACACGGATGCATTTACATTGCAGTCAGTACAGACTACATGGCGAAAGGAAGAACAGCATCCCTATTGCATGCTAAATGCCTTGCCAATTATTGTGTCATTCATATGCCTTTTTGTGCGACCAGGCTGTTATATTTCATGCCCTTTACTTGGATTTCACAATAAAAGTGCTGGATTGCTCTTTAGTATAAAAGTACGCTCTTCCTGCATCTCATAAAAGTAAAACGTTTTTTTCAGTTTTTTTAAATGACAGATGATCAAGTGAAAGGCGCTTTCAACATATATGTTTACAGTGTACAGGTGGGAGAATCATCCAAATGAGATGTTACACTGAGAATAGACGTCTCAGAGCCACAACTGTTGCCTCTGTTGCTGCCATTTTGGTGATTTTATCAACAAGCGCAAACTAAATGCTGTGTAACATATGACGTAACCATTGTCAACGTGAAATTAAGTGAAACTATTATCATATAAACAAAAAAATTCTATCATCATTAGTACTAAATAACTGTTTAAACAACACACCATCTGCCTTTTGCATATAAGACAGAGGCCTCAATGATCTGAACCAATGACCTCACTTGCAGACCAATTCATATTTATATTCATGCATATGTTTGTATATATTTATGTTTAACATTCACATCTGGTTTCTATTCACACCCTAGTGTAGATTAAAAAACACATCACATTATGGAAAAACAGCATTTTAGTTTGATGTTGCTGTGCCTTGAGTCCTCCCATTGTCTCCCTCACCAGGACATAAAAGGACTGTTTTTCGATCACAGAGGTTGAGAACATGAATTGAATGGTTTGATGTGTCCTAAAGTTCGACTTTTAGCCAAACAAGACTCAAACACATGTCCGTGACAGAATCAATGGGTGTAAATGGAGAAAGCCTGTCGTCTTGTTCAGGGCCTGGTAAAGAAGAGGTGTGAGATGTTCAGTTGCAGTCCCAGTGGTCGGAGGTGTTACCTTCACTTTAACTTGTTTGGTAGCTACCGTGTCCCTCCTCTGTCAAGTGTGGCAATGATCCAACCGGACTATTCATACAGACAGAAACGTCCATTGGGGGGTGGGTGTTGGATGTATTTTCTTTAACTTTTTGACATAATTTTTCAGTTTTCTTTGTCAGAATTGTACTATGTGGTCACTTCTGATCAAATACAGCTTTTATCAGTTTTATTCTCTGTTTGACTCATCATTTGTTGCAAGATTTATATTGATAACATTGATAATTTACAACAAACATCTTGGTAAACTTTAGTGTAATAGTCTATAAATTACAGTATAGACCTGTACCTGATAACTGTGTGTCTAATTCCTAAATGCCCAAATATATATTTAGTATTTATTAGCAGAATAGGTCGCCACCTTACTTTACACACCTCATCTTAAACCTACTCCAGCCTTTGTCCATTGATCTTTAATTCCTGAACTGCAGAATCCTATTAGCGCATGTCACCAATAAGAATCAACAGACAGAGGATTTGGTCAATGGGCGCCTCCTCATTAGGAGATACCCACCAGCAGGCCTGAGGGCAGATCAAAAGGGCTGGTCTGAATATCGCATTCAGGAAGGGAGGGTTTTTTTTCCTCAAACACTGCAGTCGTCATGTCTCACTCTGTGAAGCATGTAGGTGTAATGCTGTGCGGGTCATTTGGGTCCGTGTTGGGTTGTTTCTCCTCCTACTGTCCAGACATGGCTTCACAGAAACAAGCCAGGATGTGTCTTGTCTGGCTTTCTATCTGTTTTGTCCCTCAAAGTGGATGTTGAGACAAGACAGCGCAATGCAATTAGATTTATGTAGATGATGTACTGTTGCTTCACATATATAAATTAAATTAAAAATAATGATTGTCGCTGACATGTGAAGGCCTTGTACGTACAAAATATCAACTTTTCATGAGCAAGGAAAAACAGGCTTGTTTCAAGCTTTGTGACACTGAATTTTCAAGATTTTAAAGGGTCTCATTAGCATAATACAGCCTGTTCTCATTCTCGGGGCATTAAATCTGTCACGGCCTTCGGTGTTTGATACCGCTGCACAAGGCACTCATTAGTGGCGGTGTGCGACGCATCGGGCGTTCCATTAACTACAATGTAAACCCATCCGCAGTAACAGTAAACACTCGGGGAAAGTGCTGTGGTGATGTAGTATAAAAAGCGAAGGAGACACACAAGGTGGATGGGAGTGGAAGTGGATGAGTCCAACAAACACAGGGCTTTCATGCAAGAAACCGCTGTTCGTGTCCTGTGTGTCACGTTTCACTTTGCAATCAGCTGTTCGTTCGTGTCACGTGTTCACAACATGAAGTCACATTTTCACTCTTAAGCCCTATCATGTTATTTTTTCCTTAAACCTAACTAAGTGATTTTGTTATTCTGTAATACTAAGCAAGTGTTTTTGTTTAATTCACAACTTTAAGCATGTGTTAACTGCGAGCACTAATGACACGGAGCGATCTGACGAAGCGTCAGTATGTGACGAGTTGGGATGAGGATGCGTTGCATAAGAAGAAGACATATTTTCTCAACCCTTAAAGGGACATTTCATTTTTTACTTTATCTGAAAAATTCTAAATTACCAAATTTGGAGATACAGGGTTTTCATTGTGACATTTCGTTTAATGGACTGGGCCTCTAAGTGCTTTAAGAATAAACAATTAAAAAGAAGTAATTTGTGTATTTGATTGTTGGCACCCAAGTGAAGGATTTATGGAGAAACAGTGAAGAAACATAACGGATACAGATGCTTCTATACAGGGTACGAGGGCTCGCTGAAAGGCCTTCACAGACACCAGATCTCACCCCAACTAAACACCTATGGGAGATTTGGAGCGACATGTTAGACAGCACCCTCCACCACGATCATCATAAAATCCCTCAAGATTGTCCTGAAAATGCTGCCTAATGTCTCACGACCAATCGGCACCAATCAGTAAATGATAGATCTCTAACTTTAGGAAGCTACCTCCTATTGACAAGGAAAGACACTAATCCTGGGCTAATAGGACTGAGTGTGGCATAGCCCCATCCAAGATCATGCACTTTTAAAAAAAAAAGGTATTTTTATTGGAAAACTTTAATGCTGTGAAATGCTGAGTTATTAAAAAAGTAGAACAATATGATACAATGTTTTAAAAGTATCATTCAAACCTAAGTGTTGCTTAAACCTTCCTGGAAAACGGAGCTGAATAAGAGCCAACTCTCCTGAGGACGCTTACTGTAGAACTGTCTGGATAAACTGCACTTACAGTATATGTTTTGTGTGTGTGTGTGTGTGTGTGTGTGTGTGTCTGTGTGTGTGTGTGTGTGGCAGCCCATGTGTAAGGCAGTGGAAAGTGGTTGGGGCTAAATTGCTTTATCGTTTGTGGATGAATTGAATAAAGTCATATCTGGCTTTTTGGAATGTTACCACAGGGTCCAGGAAAATTGGTTAGTGGAGCAATCTCGCAGAAATTTTCCAAGATCCTGTTATACACTCACCATGCACTCAGTCAAGGCTGTTGTGGAGAAATACTTGACTGGACAAAGATCAGTGCGACTTCATACGGAGTCAGGTAGCAAATTCTTTGAACATCTTCTTGAAAGCAGAGATGTAATTGAATAGACAATATCGGGAATTTAAGGCTGGAAGAGCGAAAGCGATATAGTTATAGAACATTATTTTGCTAATGTACAGTATATCATCTGTCCAGACAAAACTATAGGGTTGTGGTCATTTTTCCCATAGACAATGTTACATGACTCCCTCTTGGAGCTCTTTTACAACTTCAGCACAAAAGATTAATAACTGCGATAGATATTATCCAGTTCATTGATAAAAAAAAGTCAAAATTACAAGCATGTGTACATAAAAAACTTCCCAAGGTACAATTCAGCAAGAAACATCCAATCACCAAGCTTAAAATGATGTTACATGCTCAGCAAATGGCAAGGGGAAGCTAAAGATAATGGTGTTGAGAAATCAGAAAACACAATCTGCAGCTTAAATCAATTCCCTTTTAAATTCTAGTTCAATTTTTTCCATGTTTCTAGCTATATGGCTTATCACCTGAAGAGGACATAATGCAGCTTTAGTCTGCCGACTTGTCTACAGGAGGCGTTCGAGCTACCCTTAATCCACGTAACCGCGTCCCAAAGTATATTTTCTCTCATTTTACACACAGCGATTGTGTATTGGCTTCACTACCACACACTACTACACCCAATGTGCCTGAACACATCCTGTGTAAAGAGGACTAAATGTGCTGCTTTTACCACACAGCTTCTTGTAGCACGATATCATGTGTAGCCATCAAGTGTAGGTTATATAGTAGCCTAGTTAAGACCCTTTACAAGATTTTAATGTTACAACAAGTCAGCTATTTCTGTGTAAGAACATTAAAAAAATCTTTGTATACAAAACAAATTCTTTGTATGTTTAGGCCCTTAACGCACTTGGTCAATAAAGCTGATTCTGACTGATTATGTGCCGTGCAAGATGGGAAAGCTTGATAGGCGTAGCAACCGTAACTCCGGAGGCGTGCATTAGCAAACGGTCAATTGAAGAGCATTAACATAGCAGCAAACAATTATTTGCTATGTAAAGATATAGAGGAGTAATGTCTACCTGAGCAGAGAATGAAGTCTCGCTCCCTCTGTGTGTGTTGTAATCAGAGCTTCTCTGTGCTTCGTTGACATCGCCGGGCCTGCCGCGTGTGCTTTTAATGCATGTTCGTGCACGTGAGCGTGCCCCATACGGCAGTTATAGAGCTGATAACGGCATCCCAACCAACAGCGTTGTCCTTCAAGAGTAGCTCCGGTTCCTCCTCAGGTAAACAGTGTTATCTCTGTCAGCTCTGTTGCCGTTGTTAGCACCGTTAGCGGCGAGTCACTGGATCAGCTGTCGCCATGTTGAGAGCCGTGCAGAGACAATAGAAATGCTCTGAATTTTTATTTTGAGCACCTTTAAGCAAGAAATATTTGTCACAAAATGGGGCTTCAACTGTAAAGATTATCTTTCCACCCCACCTCAACCACAACGGACAACAGTTCACTAATGTTACAGTAATCAGGTTTACATTTGTTATGTACTCTTAATTTTGGCCAGAAAGTTTGAGTGACTGTTTAAATAAGAGCCTTTGTGCATACCGCATGTTTTTGTGCTTGATTGTGTGTGTGTGTGGGTGTGTGTGTGTGTGTTTGTGCTTGAGTGTGTGTGCGCGCGCGTGTGTGTGTGTGTGTGTGTGTGTGTGTGGTGTGTGCGCGTCTTTGCAAGGTGGGGCAATTTGATAAATGACGCCAAAGTAGAATAGACTGGTGTTCAGATGGCTTCAGCCTTGTAAAGATGTGACAAATGATGGAGCAGAAAGTATTGATTCCAATCTCTCTCTGGTGCAGTGTTTCACTGTGGAGGCTGCATGCACACAGACACACACACACTCACACCTACACACACACACTACATACGTACATTAACACAGTCGCACACACACAATAAAAGGAGCACAAGGACAATACTCATGCAATGAATGCATGCATTATGTGTGTACATGTGGAGAATGTGTGCTCGGTGTGTGAATTTGAGAACACATATTGTCAATATGACTGCAGTGTGTGAGAACATTACGGTGTGTGTGCGTGTGAAAAAGATTGGAGTCTATATGTATTTGTGTGTCAGCGACATGTGTAATGTACTGTATATCGATGCTTTGGGCACACGTGACTGTGGTCTTTATGTGATTGTGTGTGTGTGCGTCTGTATGTGTGTTTCCATTGTTAGTAGTTAGTGTTGGGATGCCAGCAGGAGTCCCTGGTCACACACATTAAAGTCTCATCTCACTGTGTTTTAAACCAGCTGTGTTTCTCCACGCTGTCAAGAACATTCAGTCGCTCACATGATATTTGTGTGTGTGTGTGTGTCTCAGGGAGTGTGTCAGGCTGTTTGTCAGGGTGCATGGGAGTGTGTGCCGCGTTAGCATGATCACACGAGGGGGCAAAGGTCAAAGACAGCTAACCAGAAGAGGAGAGGAAGGGGGAGTGGAACCGATCAGATGAGAGGGGAGGACAGTCAGCCATATTGTCTCGGTGGACCTGTGGATGGATGGATGGATGGATGGATGGATGGATAGATAGATAGATAGATAGATAGATAGATAGATAGATAGATAGATAGATATCTGACGGTTTGTGGAAGCTGTTCTTGGGAATGTAGTGGAAAGAGAGGTTAGGGAAGGAGATTGAATGTGTCCTTTTTTGTGGTGAGTGTGAGGTTACCCTATTACAAGAAGGCACACATTAATTATTCAATCAACAGTGTCCTGTGGTTGATTTAAAAACAACCTCCTAGCCTCCTACTTGCCACAAAGAGTCCCCTGAGTCCCCCTCAGTGGCCTATTGCTGTCTAGCAATGGATGGATGGATGGATGATTGGATGGGTAGCTGGCTAAATAGGTAGATCTCTTTTGTTTTCCACAAAAAGCACAGTTAAAAATCTGCGTGTCTCAAAATGATCACATAAGATGAAAAGATACACTTTTATCATGCTCTGATATTAAGGGCTGGGTAACGGTATTCGATACCTTTAAGGTATCGAACAAAATAACCAAATATCAAGCAGTATCAAAACCTCTCCAGTGAAAGGATACCTGCAATCTATCCTTTTTGTACTAAGATCCAGAAGAAAATCAGTATTTGTGTGGTTTAGCTTGCAGTCAATCACTGCCAGCATTCTTTGATTTAATGCAAAATGTGATTGGCCCACTACCACAGCAGCTACAACCCATACAGTCTGAGGTGTGGTGAAGTGGAGCGCGGTGTATTTGACGGAGTTGGCAGTCCAGCGTGCCGAGATGCCACCAAAACGTTGTAAAGTATGGCTATATTAAACGCCTGTGACGTCTGATAACAATAAATGTGGTGATGGAGGCATTTTACGCAACTGAATGCTTCCATTTACATGATGGGTATCAAATGAAGTACTCTATTATGAAATACTCCCAACATACACCAGTGCTGAAAAAAATATCTCCACCTTGACATAATATATATATAGTAAAAGAAAAGTGTTTGTTTGGACCGATGTTGACCTTCACCACCTCCTGTTGGAATTTACTGTGTGGGGTTTCACCGATTGAAGAGGACAAACAATGGGAGAGAAAGACAGAGAAAGAGAAAAAGAGAGAGTGGGACCCTTCACGACCTCTTCATAACTCATCCCAACTCCTCCCATCAGGCCGCCGTCATAGAAACCCTCTGACCAGGACAAATATACCATTAACATGACAAACACGCTATGAAGGAGTAAGTACTCACACTACACATGCACATATTTGGACTTTGCAGCCAAACTGCTCTTAACTCTATGTGTAATAACATTTGTATATATTTTTCTTTTAACACTATGTGTATATTTTTGCTACATGTATGTTTTTATTCAATGTATCCTCATACAACGGTTCGTACGATATCTTACGAAAAGTTATTCCTCATTTTTCATGCGTTTTCCTACGAATGTCCAGCAACATGTGACTCAAGTGTCAATTTACATCCAGTCTTTTAAAAAATAAACTTCCATCTTCACAGGAAACAACTTGGTTTAGGCAACAAAACGACTTAGTTAAGTTTAGGAAAAGATCATTGTTTGGGTTAAAATCACTACAGGAGTGGAACATTGACTTCTGGTTTCACTCGGGGTACAAACACAGATGTCCTGGGCGAAACTCCGATGTTTTTTGACCCACCCATCCACCCCGACATCCTCCCTATGTGGCGTTTGTCACTCTTTATGCTTTCTGGTTCACGATTTTGAGCATTACATACGAATTGATTTTGTGGCATCTACACAAATTACAGTGCATTACTTTTCATACAGTAGGTTTAGCTACGAATGGTGTATGAGATCAGCCTGTTTTATTCTACCTGTGTCACCCGTATCAAAGACAAATTTCCATCGCTTTGCAACAGACAGAGGGAGAAAAATGTGCTTGTGAGCAGAGTCTAGGGTTAGACTGGGTTTGGCTACTGAATATTATATTTGGGAGAAAAGAGAACAAGTGCAATTGGAGAAGCCTCGAGGGAGCTGAGCTGACCAGAAGAGGGTTGGACTTTAGATAGATAGATAGATAGATAGATAGATAGATAGATAGATAGATAGATAGATAGATAGATAGATACATAGATAGATAGATAGATAGATAGATACATAGATAGATAGATAGATAGATACATAGATAGATAGATAGATACATAGATAGATAGATAGATAGATAGATACATAGATAGATAGATAGATAGATAGATAGATAGATAGATAGATAGATAGATACATAGATAGATAGATAGATAGATAGATAGATAGATAGATAGATAGATAGATAGATAGATACATACATAGATAGATAGATAGATAGATAGATAGATAGATAGATAGTTCTATGCCTAAAGCTGTATGAAAACACTATGGTAGGCTAACATGTGTACATACACACAGAGACACAAACACAATCATTACTGTCTATCAGTCAGTGCAGGGGGGAGCGTTCAGCAGGGGGTCAGTGTAGAGGTCAAAGGCATTCAGAGGACCAAACACCACCCTCCCCATCCTCCTCACCACCTCCTCCTCTGCACCACCGCCTCCCATCACCCTCGGTCACTCCCAATCAAGCTCTTCACACTCACCTCTCCTCTTCCAATCTTTATGATGTGTGTGCATGTGTGTGTGTGTGTGTGTGTGTGGCACTCGGGCATGCTGAAACACAGCTCATCCCCCTGATGCTCCTGAAGCTGTGGAGGGGGATAGAGGGGGGGGGGGGCATTATTTCCGACCTTTGACCTGGGTAGAATTGACTCTTCACCAGGCCTGTGCGGTCGCTCACCCTTGACCTCTGAGGTCGTCCAGTCAAAGCCAGCCAATCACGGTTGTCTTTGATTCACTCTCCGACCCTCTGCTCGGAGGGGAAGGAGGTTGGGCTTACAGGGGTGGGGTGGGGTGAGGGGTGAGCTGACCATAAAAACATACCACCCTGCTGTGATGGAGCATATGTTGTAACGTCTGCCTATCATGGCAGATCTGTAGGGGTTTCACAGCAGCCGGCGTTGACAAGCCTCAGCTTGTGTGTGTGTGTATGTGTGTTCAAGGATCACTAGTGTGAGCTGAAAAAGTGTGATTCGTGTAAATTGGCATTAGAGAGCACCGTATGATCTCACAAATGCAACATGGCCCCTATATGAAGCACACCAGGAACATGCATTCAAGGTGGGGATGTATGTTCCTGCCCTATAGCCTCCTGCTGGTCTGGTTAGGTCTCGGGGAATAGAGTTTACTGGAAAGTGATGGAGGATCCTTACGGTCATGACCGTTGGTGTAATCTAATGACCGCTCACTCAGAGAGCAGGAGGGAGGAAGAGGAGGAGGAGGAGGTGGAGGCCACGGGGGTGTGGGGGGTGAGTGGACAGGAGGGGAGGAGATGAGGGGGGGATGGTCAGGAAGGATGGGTGATGGGGTTTGGAGGGAGAGGGGGGGTGGGTGATCTCCTGTCCTCAGGACTGACCGGCTGGTGTTGACCTCTATTCGATCAAATCAGATAACCAGCTCTCAGTCAAAGACATTGTCTTGTCGTGTGCCACTGAAAAACCTAATACAGGTTCAGATTCATCCTGGACTTGGATGTACAGGATGTTTCATCAATTATTTACCGGAGAGAGTTCAGGTTAATTCAGATTAACCTTATACTCCTTTTGAAGAGGTTTGTTCTGCTTATGACATTTCAGAGTGAATTGATTGTAGGTGAGCCAGGCAGGGAGCGCTTAATGTTTGCAAAAACACCATTTTTAAACACAAAAAATATTAAATGATGGTTGAGACTTTCTGTGTATGGTAGAATATTTTCATTATTTTGTGGTGTGTGTGTGTGTGTGTGTGTGTGTGTGTGTGTGTGTGTGTATGCTGCATGTATGTGTGGCTACCCTGCTGACCTCCAAGGATTTATGGGCTGCAAGTGTGAGAGCTTTGACACAGAGATATATCTGCAGGACCCATTGTGTTAATGCAGTGTGTGTTTGTGTATGTGTGTCCGTCTCTCTCGGCCTCTGTTGCTGTGTGTGTGTGTGTGTGTGTTGGTGTGCGTGTGTGTGGGTGTGTGCGTGTGTGTGTGTGTGTGTGTGTGTGTGTGTGACAGGGACTAATTCCATTAGTGGTCTACTGCTACGGGAGATGAGTAGGGATTGACAGAGCTGCAGTCGTAATGAATTGGCTCTGGCAGCATCACTCAGCCTATAAGTTCTCTCTCTCTCCACCGTCTTCCCCCACTTCTCTCTCCGAGCAACACTTTCATCCAACAAGCCTCTCAATAAACACGCCCTCGTTAGGGCCTCGCTGGCTAATCACCGCTCTTCATTAGAGCCGTACTCGCTTAACTAGGCGCTTTCATTACAACTGCTGTGCCTGCAAAATGCCAGGCTACCTGCGTTTGCCAGCTTCCTCGCTCTCTATTACTGTCGGGCCGCATTCACAAAATGATTAATTATCTCGGAGTCACCCTATTTTGTTTAAGTAAAGGAATTCTCTGTTTAACACACGTGAAACAGGTCCAGGACAATTTCAGCCCAGACTCCCACATCTTAACCGACTATTTGGATCCAAACCTGAGGTGATGATGATGTGTGTTTTTTTCCAGCCTCGCAGAATTGGACTTGAAGATTCTTCAAAACTGTGATGTGCTGTCCTACGTTTCCAGCCTTTGTCACTCGTATTTATAACATAGGTCTATAAAGATGCAAAAAAACAAAAGGTTTATGGTTCTTGATCTGATTTTGTTCATTTTGTGCCACATTTATTAACTTTTAAAGATGGTGTTTTCTCCAAGGAGGACACTAGTAACTACACAACTAAATATGAGATGTAGTTTTATGCGTTTTGAAGAAGTGGGCAACCTCCAGGTCTGAAAAGTGAAGCCAATGAAGAAGTGTCTTAAACTTGCATTCTTTCTAATAGCCAGCAGGGGGCGACTCCTCTGGTTGCAAAAATAAGTCTGATTGTATAGAAGGCAATGAGAAAATGAGCCTACTTCTCACTTGATTTATTACCTCAGTAAACATTGTAAACATGAGTTTATGGTCTCAATCACTAGTTTCAAGTCTTCTTCAATACAGCATGATGTTCATTTAGTAAATTATGGTCCCATTTAGAGTCAAATAGACCATAAAGCAGATATGCTTTAGGGCGTGGCTACCTTGTGATTGATAAGTTGCTAACACGGCGTTGTCCGATTTGGGAGTTGTCCCTGTTTTCGACTTAGAAATGTCTTATTTAGCGTTCAGTTGTACTTAGCTCCACCCTCTCATGTCACTTCTGGTTGCAAATAACTAAGATGGCAACAGCCAAAAACCAAGATGGCGACGGTCAAAATGCTAAACTTGACGCTTCAAAACAGCAGTCCACAAACAAATGGGTGATGTCACGGTGACTACGTCCACTTCTTGTATACAGTCTATGGTTTTGACTATAATAACCCCTTTGTAATCATATATTCTATAGCTCCTAAGCCTATGTCATGATATAATAAAAAAGGACAAACCATTTCAGAAAATTGACATTGACCTTCTAACATCTAGTGAAACATTTTCTTCTTTCCTGCAGAGAGATCTTTGGAGTTGTATTGCCACCACTTTCGGCTTCACAATGAAGACAACTCCACTCCTCTTTTTCAAATCACTAAACTAAACTTTACCCAAGTGAGAGCATTTGCTCCTACCCTTACCTTTGTGCAACACCTGTGATTCATTGTGACCATGTTGGTAGATCCGGCTTTCAGTGTCTGACCCCAACCAAAACCTCCAGATTTCTGACATAAAGAAATGCATTGTACAGTTTCTCACGTTTGAAGTGGATTGGCGGCTGGACAGCCTTGGACCTGAAGCCTCTGGGCAACATCACTGACCTTTAGGTGGAGAAAGCCCCTGCTCCTGTAGTGGGGGAACCCCCCACTGGTTGCTGCCGAGCCATCCGACCCAGTGATAAAGGAAACCAAAGTGGCGGGGGGGCTCTGAAAGGGCACACAATGTCGATACAGGAGGAGGAGTGGTCTTCTGGTCCCCCACCAGCACACTGAAGATGAACACACTCGGGGTCTGTAGGTCTTTATCTGAGCGTCTTGAATCGCTGCCCTTTGTGTGCATTGTGTGATGACTGAATGTGATCCGATGTCACAATCAGGTCTGAATGAACTTCACGCCTGATGACAGCTGATGCAGATGGCACTTTTCTTTCAGCGTTGAGCCTTTCGAGAGCTTTTCAAGATTGCCAGATAACACGCAGCGTACTTGTTGGTGTTTAGGAGTTCAGCTGGTTCGTGAATCAGCGAAGGGAATATCCCGCCCAGCCAACAGTGTAAATTCACACATAATTCCCACTTCTTCCAGTGTCAAATCCAAACATGTTTGAGATCAAATCTATACTCCAATGACTGTGAATGTATTATTTATTGCGAAAAACAATCTCACCACAGTGTCTACTATAGTATCGCCAATCCTCCGCCGTTTCCATTTTTTTTAGCATAAACTTTTTATATATTTCACATGTCATATTGCTTCACAATGTCTCATTTGCTCAACACGTTGTCCCCTATTAAGGAATAGAAACAGATTTACAGCAGTAGAGTGTGTGTAGGCCATTTCAGAAGATTTTCCACTTCATGCTATAAATCCACATGACTTCATTACAGCCAGGCTACATTTCATCAGTGTAGACATTTCGGAGGAAAGTGTTTTCATTATATTTTTTTAAATAAGATGATACTTTTTTGTGGCATAATATATTAACTCTGTCTCCTACAAAATTGCATTCCCATAGAACTAAACTGCATTCAATTAAGCCGCTTGAAACAGTTTGAACAGGTGGTTATCGCTGTAAATTCAAACAGAACAAAAAACACTACTTAGTTAGGTTTAGGCAACGAAAGTACTGGGTTAGGTTAAGTGAAAAAACATCAAGGTTTGGCTTAAAATGACAGTTGACTTAATGTTTCATACTGGACACAAACTGCAATCTCCTGGGAGAAAGTCCTATGCTTGTTGGACCCATCCACCACCACTCCCGCCCACCTGTAGTGGACTTTCTCGCTTGTTATACTCGGTTATTATACCACGTAACTTATTTATTCCCATGGATGTATAAATTGAACTGGATACAGCGTTGTAGGTGGGCTCCCGTTCATTCCTATTAGAGTTGCTCATTCGCACATGGAGCCAAAATGGCTCGACTCTTGAGTGCCTGGGTCTTCCGGCGATCTTCTGCATCCATCTCTTTCCCAATGTAAGTCTATGGGAAAAAGTATTTTTGGGCTCAATGGCATCACGTGACAGACATGGAAGTTGTAGTACCACCGTTTGGCCACGACGGAAATTAGCTTCAAAGCCCGGCGTTCTTCAGGGCTCGATTATTCCAGGTAACTTTCATTAACGGTCGCTTGATATACTACGTCACCGACTCTGCGCATCGCTTGTGGTACTACCTCATTTGCTGCAGCCGTCCGCGGACTTACAAATGTATTTGTGATACGTCAAAGACAAACGTAATCCGCAACAAAATATGTTTCCTTCCAAACGTAATTGAGGATGCAGTTTAGTTGTATGGGAATGTAATTTTTAGGCGACAGGACTGAAAATATGTATAAGTGCCTTTATATTTTTGAATCAAATAGTTGTTTCTTCTTCTTCTCTGTGTCGGTGCTTTGTACTGAACCTGTCCTCTGTTACTTCCTGATGTTAGCCATTCTTCTGATCTTGTCATTTGCTCTTTTATAAGGACATTGATTCTGTAGGTCAGGTTTGCTGACCAGCCCCTTCCCCCCCTCAGAGACCCTTTCATGTTCCCAGCAGCAACCTGACACCTGCTTTGGACCCCAGCAGTCAGCCTCTATAATCCATACCTTCACACAAACACATAGAAACACGCATAAATGCAAACAGTGAAGTCACACACATCCTCTCGCAGGCACACGTATGGGCATGTCCACATCTGCAAACACACCCTCAACATACAAACACACAGCTCGACATGCAGACATTACACTATTATTGACACTCTGCTGGACATCAATATTCTGGGACAAATTGATTGGCCGGGTTGTTGTGGTGTATGGAGTGTTTGAACACACTCAAAGCAATTCTCTTCAAACTCACACCATACTGGCAACGGGCCATATGGCTTCAGAATAATACAACTTCACAGGACATCATTTTTTTACAATGTTCACCCTGCCTCTCACCCAGTGCATGCTGGGATAGAAACCAGCCCTGAACAGGACGAGCAGGCAGTGTTGCAGTCAAGACCACCTAAACCGAGACCAAGTCATGACCAAGACCAGAGTATGTAGAGACCGAGACAAGACCAACACTTTGAGGGGTTGAGAACAAGTCAAGACCAAGACCAGATCAGTGCGAGTCCCAGACACAAATCATAAGCACTCTTCAAATTCATCTGAAAGATCCACATTCCCATAAAAACACCCACAGAAAACAAATGAAGATTCCACTTCATTCACCTCTTTTATTGCCATATATATAAATATATATAATTTATAAAAAGCAATTTAGTGATATCCCCGCAGTTGTGGTCTTGAAATAAAAGTTCTCTTCGTCTGAGACCGAGACAAGACCGAGTAAAAATGTGGTCGATTCCAAGACATCTGAGACGAGACATTCAAAAAGTCTTGAGACCAAGACCAATCTTTAGTTCTACAACACTACAAGCAGTTATAGAGATGGATGGATTTTTTATAAATGCATGTATGGATGGAAAAATTAGTCAGAATCTCAAAATACCATAAATTTCACAGATTTTATTGTCATCGCAAAGGAATAACAGAAAAAGCCAATTCATAATTAGATAATAAATTAAAAAAACAAATGAAATCTTGAAGTTCAATTGAAGCAGGTATAGAGTGGAAGGTAACACAAATTAACTACTCCAACGTCCACATCCTTAATTTCTACCAGCCTATTCTAATGTTGAATTTCCCGCTTTTTTAGCAATCTCATTAATACAAAATCTTTTATTTTTACAAGAATTTGTTTATATCATAAATAACATGTTTTGCACCACGTGGTCAAACCTGAAGAAACTGGATGCACAATGTATTGTTCCCTCCAGAAAGCTCCTTTAACTCATGATGTAGTGTTTGTAGAGACTTGGTGCGCAGTGAGACTTGACATTTCTCAGTGGTGATTTGTCCTGCACTCCACCACCGAAAGAAGAACTCCTCCAGGTGTGCAGGTGAATAAAGTGTTATTAATGCTACACAAACATGTGTAATCAGTACCTGGGTTGTCACTGATGTAAAAGTGATGATTTTATGTAATTGATTTGACTGTTAAGATTAAATTAGTTAAAATAAAATGTATGTACATCTCTGGTATGACATAAAACACCCTCTCAGGAAGAAACATGCCAAGAAGAGTCCAGGAAGCGATAGCAGCGGGAGAGAGTGAAAACTCGGGACGTTGTCTCATTGTGTGCTAATTGTGTCTTTAACTAGACTTTCCGGTGGTGGAGCAGGTGTGGAGCAGGGAGTCCTCATGTTGATGGTCTTCCAGCGGGTCCATATATGAAGTACCTTGTTAAGCTAAGGTGGTCGATAGAGTCAACGGTGTTTGTGTGTCCTCATTAGCTGCAGGATGTCCCTCAGTAGGAAAGGGGAGGTAAGGAGGCCCTCATCGATGATGAGGTTGTGCGTGTGTGTGAGCGTTTGTGTGTGTGTGAACCATCACATTGATCGATCCCACTCATAATCTCCCATGACCCCCTAGGCAGCATGAATTACACCAGTGGGCAGTGTGTTCGTTGTGTGTATGTGTTGGTGAGGCTGAGAGAGTAGGGGGTGGGGGTCTCTATAATTACAGCAGATGGAGATAGTATCTGAGGGACCTGCACACAGGGGAAGCTGAGTGAGGCCAAGTGGATTAAGAGAAAGAAGAGGTGTGAAGAAGGCCAAACAGTGAAGGAGTTCCTCTGCTCTGCTTTACAAAAAACAGCAGGACCCCGTGCTCCTCTCAAAAAGACTGATCCAGGTGAAGGATTTGATCCTCTTTTTGGACTTTTCATCAATTAAATCCACTTGACATATGATGATCTTGCTCTCCACTAGCACAAGGATGCACATGTACATGCACCAGGTGTAAAACGGTGATGAGATACACTATACTGACGGTTTTACGCTGTTCAGTTGATTGACAGTTGGTGCCGGTGATGTACTAAGAAATGTAGCAATGCACCAGCAAAAGGCAGGAAGATGACGTCTTGCCAGCCAAAGTAAACATGTAAAAATGCAGGTTTCATGTCCTCAAAAAGTCATTTTAAATTATTATTATTATTATTATTTTGAAGGAAATGTATAATTTATGTACAAAACAAGTCTACAGCCATGCAAACAGTGAGACTGCACTTATGCACAGTGGTGTGGGGAGCTAATTGCCATCACATCTTACAGTAGTTTGCTAATTAGCACTAAATTAGCACTAAACACAAATTAAAGCTGAGTCTGATGTAGTATAGTTAGTTAGTATGCTAACTGTGACTGAAGAACTGGGGAAAAAACAACCTCTTACTTTTTGTGTCCATTAACTTGTGGTGAGTACAACTCGTGTTTATGCGACTGCTGCATAAACAATTTAAATTCCCATTTTAATCAAACACTTGGCATTTGTATCCCAGAATGATACGCTCATTGACAATTTGATTAAACTCCTGCAGCATTACAAGCATCCAACAGCAAATAAGGAGTGAAAAGTTCAGATAAACGAGAGAGGGGCCAGAAATAAGACTCAGGCACAGAGAGTTTAGCTTTATTATAGTTTGCTTTTTATGAGACAAGAGCAAGATCACATCTTCTCCTTCAGTCCTTCAGCCCTTCCTGTTAATTTTCTTGGGGAGGAAAGAGGTTGGAGTTATATGAAGGTTGTCATATGAGTCGGCTCATACATCAAACGAGATGACCTTAGCCTCGGTGACAGTCAGGACAGGACGGTGTGAGTGTACCAGTGTGTGTTTGTGTGTTACCGTGGTCACGCACATCACATACTAGTGTGCCTGAGAGCATTCGTCCTGTTTTTCACAGAATTTGTCTATACGTCACACTCAGCTCACCTTCTGTTTTGAGCTCATTTCTGCATGCACGGCTACACTGAATATGCTAATAACGGTGAGCGAAGCCAGTAAGCTTTGGGTGCGTGCGTTAAGGGATATCCTCAGGTATAGGATTACACAGGCTGAAGATTATTATTGATTTGCTCATGGAGCTGTCAGTCTCCGCTCAGATACCAGAAGCAGGGTGACTGACAGGGACGGGGTTGGGTGGCCCGCAGCCAACCAGGAGGAACCACTCCGCTGGATGGGCTGGGAAGATGGAGGGAGATTGAGAGAGGGATAACACAGAGGGATAAGGGTAATTGATGATTGTTTCAGCAGTGGAGTGGGAGGAGGGGAGAGGAGGGTGAGAGAGAGAGAGAGACGTACAAAGAGGAAAAAAGAGAGAGAGAGAGGCTGATGAATGATGGAGATAGAGGAGAAATGACTGAGAGCAGAGAAAGGTAGGTGATGAGAGGCTGATGTATCCTTCCTGTCTGATGAGGAATATCCAGCATTACATTTTTAATTTAAGGATGGAGACATTTTTGAATAGTCCTTACTTCTGCTTTGAGGGTTAAGAATTGATTTTAGGACTAAAGTTAGGATTAGGTTCAAGTTAAGGTTAGGTTAAGGGTTGGGTTTAGACATGTAGTTCTGATGGTTAAGGCGAGGGTAACATAATCTGACTAGTCAGATGGTTTGCTACACAGAACCATCTGAGAAGCCTTCATTGGAAACTGTTGGAAAACAAACCAAAAAATACTTGGCAGGTGATTGGATGAAGCATCTGTCAATCAAACTCTTGCAGAAGCCGGTCAGGAGAAGAACAAAAATATCACCTTAAGTGCCGTTCTTTGCTCTTCTATCATCGAAGGAAATACTCTCCAGTTCTGATATAACTGATGCTATTGCAGCATCTACGCTAACCTCATCAGGAGCCGCCATCGTTGTTTAGAACGAACAGTCGCCTCTCTGTGTCGTCACACACACACTTAAACCACGCCTGTAAGTGCCAGTAGCTTTTCACAGGACGCTGATTGGTCCGTTGTCTGGCTTGCCGGAAACAAACGTATTACTTGAAGCCTGACAAGATGGATTTTCGTGTGATATGTGATCCCGCGATTCTTGCGGATTCTTGAATCCAGCTGCCATGCAAGGTAAAGGGTTACCGGCTCAGGAATGCATTTTACAGGTCCTCAGAAGTATAGAACTGTGTGTCAGTGTGCTTTTGTACAAAATGTATGTACATTGATTTTTTTTTTTTGCAGTTAGTGCAGGCATAGTTTGTCTAACATCACTCACTGGCCCTCTTTTATCAAGGCTGTCTCTTGTAGTGCACAGTTCATCCAGAGTTTAGCTAAAAGGGAAATTTAAGATTTGGCAGTGCTGTTGAGCCCCATAAAAATCAGACAGCATAGAGACGTTACTCAAGGAAGACCCGAGAAACCATTAAACCATAGTGGCCAGAGTTGCAGTTGCAGGTCATGTGACGCCCACTGACCCCATGCCAGCTACCCGATCAGTTCTGCACATATTTGGGTGCGTTTATACCCAGTATGCTTTGAGGGAAGACTCTACCTCTGATTGGCAACTGGCTTCTACACCTATAGCTATGATGCTTACTGGGGCTCCGAAATGGACAGGCCTGGAAGGAGAGCCACGGCAGCTTCGAAGTCCGAAGGAGGTTTCCCGGTCCGAACATCGGTATATATATTTTTTATTTCGTATGCTTCATCATTAAATTCACTTCTGAGATATTTTTTGAGGCAACTGTGTAGATTTCGAATATTGACAGTTTTACTGAATTGATGGCCAATCGAATATTTGCTCCAATGTTTTCGGAGTTGAGAAGCTCCACAAACTGGTGCGACAGCGAGCTGGTGCCTGCGTAGATTGTCAGCAAGCCAGTCGGGCAGGCACGCTCACAGAAACCACTGTCTCAAGAGACCGTCTCATACACAAGAGGCTTTTATTTCCCTCTTGACGGATGGTTTGTTTAAATATCACAGAAAAAGATGTCCATTATAAAATCAACAGGAACCTATGGTTATCTAGTTTGTTCATTTTTAATTATATCAATTTATTTTCTTACTATTTGTGTGTGCGGGGAGCTAGCAGGATGTCAGCCAGCTCAGCCAGAGAAGGACTCTAATGCACTAATGTGCTCTGTGGGCCAAAAAACACAGAACCTTTAAGATGGGATTTAATGTAACAGAACAGGCAACAAAATAAAAAAAACAAAATTTCTAGGGTATACATTTTGATGGCTCAGTCCCATTGAAGTGTATCAGTAAGCCAGGACAGTGAACATCCACAATACCAGGACTACCCCATACTGAACTACCCAAAAAGAATACAGTCATCACTAAGATAAATGATTAAACCTGTGCTTTTCCTGCACATGTCAAAATGGCCAATGTGTGTTTTTTGTGCATTTTTTGATAGCAACAATCCTTTCTCTTACTGACTTATGACAACTGTACTGATAACATTAGTGACAGTCAGTCCCATCATTTATGGAGCACTATTCTAAACACACTGTTAGAAAGTGGTTCACAAAGAAAACAGACAGAAATACTGCACGGTCCCTCGAGTGCTGTGTGCTCGGTTTGTTTTGTGGTTTTGTCTGTCTGTTTGCTTGTTTCCCTCCCACCTCTTGTCCTCTCTCTCCTCACTACACACCTGGACATAATCTGCAATCAACCCTACTGCCAGCAATCAGCACACCTGCCCACCAATCAAGCTCCTCTTCTCTTCTTAAACCTGCTCCAACGGCCAGTCTCCGCCGGGTCGTTGCCATACATGGTTCGTCTATGTGGCACGCTTCCAGCTCCTGCTAGTGGTCTTGCCAGTTTGTCTCTTTGCTTGTTTGCCAGCCAGCCAATTCATCTCATCCAGCCTGCCAACGCCAGCCAGCATATTCATAATCTTCTTTGATAAAATCTATACCTTTTCACCTACCTGTTTGTCCTGCATTTGGGTCCAACCCTGACAAATACATGTAAATATACAATTGACTTATTGAAAACTGTAAAAATTTGAAAGTTTCCAAACAACCAAAAAGCACTCAGGCGTTCAAGCTTGCATCAGACATTCAACCTTGAATACAAACAAACAAACAAAGCAGCCATGAAAAAAAAATAAATGCCGGCCCATAAACGTTTAAGTGAGAGAGACGTCTCAGCCAGACAACTTTTAACGTGGCGTGATTGTTGGTGCCAGACACCGCGGTCGCTCCGTCTCAGGAAACAGACGCCCTAATTGGATTTTCATGCACTAAAGTGTCTAGTTTTCAAAAAGAAAAACACATGGTTAGCTGTTCTGGACCTTTTATTGTATACATTTGTGTATATTATACAGGCAGCATTTAAGGCATTCGGCTGATGCTCTTTCCTAGAGTGACTTACAATGAAACAAGAGGTATGATATATTGAGGGGAATGACACCTCGTTCTCATCTGTGTGTGTAAATCTAGTTTGTGTGATGCTGCCTGGATCTCCTCTCTGCTCAACACTTACACAGAAGCACTTTAATCAACCGTCATCTACTGATGGGCAGCAAAACACACTGGCAGAAATACACACACCAGCAGGCTGCTACAAGTTTATTTTTCATACTTCTTTTATTCTGGTTTTGCCTTCACTCGCATATTCAATCTATCTGTGTCTCTTTTTCACACACTCTCCGTGATTCCCCTCAGAGTGCAGACGCAGGCAGAAACAGTCACTCTGATATTATTAGACATTGCACTTTAGGAAGCCAGATGATTCATGTTTTTTATTTGAGAACCATAAAACAATAAAGTATGATTGCTGCGCCCGCTCCCGCCGCAGCTTCCTGTTGCGGGACAAGACGGAGCCCCATAAATGACAGCGTTGATTTCTGCTCACACATTACTCTTTGCCATGTAAAATTACTCATATTCATATGTAGAGACACAGTGAAGAGGGCTTTTAATAAAACACTGACAGATGTATTACACTAATGAGCCACATACAAGTCACACGTGAAAAAAAGCGCTACACACTGCGCAAATCTAAACATCTATTTTATATTTTTAGGGTCTGTCGTGGAGCAGGAACGCAGTGAGATTGTAGGAATTATTTAAAATGAAAAGCTGAAGAAAGTGTGAGCTTGATATCAGAGAAGTGGGCTTTTTTTAATTGCTTGGCGTCACTTTTTGGTCGCAGTAAACACATGCATGGCACTGAAGAGAGCCTTATGCGTCGATATCAAACGCCGACGGCCGTGACAAAGCGTCGGTATTTGACGCCCTGGGAATGAGAATGGGCTGATATTCCCCAACCCTCAGTGGCCTTTGAACCACTAATTGCTTCAAACTACATTTTTGAGAACTGGCAGAGTATTAGATTTGATTATGTCTTTCCATACTGCTCAATATTCAATGTAAGACCATTAAAAGAAAATACCAGATTTTACTTTTCTAGTAACTCTGTTACCTCCGGCTTTTTGAAAACTTTGAAAACTAAAAAAAACAGTTGTTAAGAAAGCCCTAAAGGCATCAGTATACTGCAAATGAAGTGCTTTGCCAGATCTTTAAACTGCATTTAAAATCCTTTCCCCTCACACTGTTTAGACATTGGAATCAGGGAGGGCTGCGTCCAACGATTGTTCCCGAACTGGTAATCTGACAAGCTCGGTTGCTTCTTTCCAGGTGTGGGGAGGTGAGAAGGTATGCGGGATTCAAGCTTCTCCTTTAAAATAGGCTCTCTCTTTTCATTCTGCTGTCCCTTTTTTATTGTGCAACTGAGTGCAACACCCTGGATACCTTTTAGAAGAGACTGTCTGAAAGTGTGCACCGTTATCCCCATTTATATGATTCATGGCGTCTCCCCCCACTCTTATGACCTTAGGCTTTTTGCCCGGCCTTCCAGTGCGGCCATTTGGAGAAGAGCTATAAACACGTCTGCCTTTAGACATGGTCAGATGACTCATCGCACAAAGTTTGTTTCAAGCATACCCTGACCTTAATATCCCAACAGGTTTAGGGGCCATTTATCTACACAGAGAAATTCTTAATTACAGGTATTTAACATTTCAAAAACTGCATGTTTTCTTTTTTTTTTACAAAACTGGCTGACCAATGAGACATCAGATCTCATCTCCTCATCGAGTTAAATGTAAAATATTGGACTGTTTTTGGGCAGCACTAGAGCACAATTACAGTAGGCTATTGAGGATGCTATTTAATTATAATACTGTGCATCGTGCTCAATGAAGTTATGTCTCCTAAAGGTCACATATTTGCCATTCATTTACATTGGAAATTGGACATCCCTTACCAAAAAGAAGTTTATTCAAGTGTGCTATTTTAAACTTAAAATAAGAGAGTATACTTTCAGTTTACTTTGTATGTACTTATCAGAGATATATTTAACAAAAGTATACATAAGTATACTGTACGTGGCTCATACTGACGAAGTATACAAAAAACTATATTTGGCTTATAGGCCTACTTGTACTTAATCCTTCGATCGAGATTTTCTTAAGAAAAGTATAATTTAGTATTCTTGCCTTATAGGCCTAGAAAGGTATACTTGGCTTGTAGTCGGGCTTAAGTGTGTGAGAGTTTGTAGGATGCTTTGATATGAATTTACTTCAATTCATCAAGACTTTTCTAATTTTTTGGATTATCCGTTCACCGTGGATGCATGCGAGAGTAATGCGTTTTATTAAAGTTTTTAATCTCATCACAAATCATCAAGTCAAATAGCAAAAAAAAAGCAAGTCTCTTTATGTAATACATAAATCATTGGCGAAGTACTATAAGTTAAAGTATACAAATTATACTTTCATGAACTGAAAAGCAGAGATGCTCACGAGTCCAAGTCAAGTCTCAGTCACTGTGTGTGCGACTTAAGTGCGCAATATTAATATTATTAGTAACACCTGTGTTTTTCCTAATATGACAAGTCCAAATGTCTGCTGTGAAAAAGTCCTTTGGTATCAGTAAGTGTGTGTGTTTCCATACCTTATCTGAAAAGACACATGAGGACTTTAATGTATTGAAATGTATTTCCATTCATTATCCTATGTGCTCTCTGGATAAGTGATATTCAGAAAATAGCTGTATTGAACATATGTTTTGCAATTTATTAAACATGAAAAGCGTATCATTATCCTTTGTTCAGAAGAATCTCAGGCAGTCCTTACAGCTACAGGTACTTCTACTAAGGAGTGCCTTCCCTTTCATCCTCAAGGCCAGACGGGCGGAGAGTGCTACAGCTTCTTCCATCTCAACAGAGCAACTCCGGAGCCGTCAGAGAGGCCATCGGCTGTTTTTGTCATCACTCTCACTCATTAAGGCTCTTCTTTCTTCAGCCAAACTCATGTACAGAGACTGCAAGGTTTCAGACTTCTGGAGGCCGCTGGGCTCTTTTATACCATGCCCTGGGTGTGTGTTCTTCAACCCAACTCATCTTCAAAGTCTAGTTCATGGATTGTTTTTTATACATTTTCTGTGAACTGGGAACTTTTTAATGGACAGTTGCATCATGTGGACTTAAAAGTGGAATCATTTTCTAGAAAGGTTACTCAAACAAAAGGATGCAGGATGCACATATGGGTTGTTATAAGTAAATAGATTGAATAATAAGCATTTGAGTTAAGCCTGCAACACAAGAATATTTGGCAAAAGTGAAGCCTCTGTGAACATATATGACTGTCTTCTCCAGGTTTTGACTTTCCTCTTCCAGCACACATTATTTACAGGCAGCTGGTGGCGGTCTGCCACACCTCAAGGTGTCTGTGTCACCGCCAAGCACACTTGCACGCGCACACACACACACCGAAACATCACTACCCCTCACACACACAACAGACAGTGTGTCCCTGTCCCCTTGTCACACAACCCCTGGCCCCACCTCACTCTGTCCCCTTACAACGCCACTTCACCACCACCACCGCCTCCTCCCTCCTCTGTCTGTCTGTCTGTGTGTGTGTGTGTGTGTGTGTGTGTGCGCTGATATACATGTCCGTGTGTGGCGTGATGTGTGTGTATTGGAGTGTGAGAGCGCACACGTCTCCCTCTCCCATCTGAAATACGGCCGTGTCTGCCCGGTCTGTATATCTTGCCTCGTCCCTTCAGCAGAAAACCTTGGACGCTGCTGATGGAAGACGCGCCGCCACAAATAGCTCAGAGAGACGCGGCGGCACTCTAACAGGTCACAGGCAAAATGAAGGAGGCATGCACTCAGTGACATTTGTGCACTGTTGATCCATTACTCATGGACGGAGGATGCTGTATCAAACCATAAAATGTTATGAAGAATAAAATAAAACAATATCAAGCCTAATAACCAGTGAATAACCAGTCTAGACCTTATGTCTTTGGATGCAGTCCAAGCCACGATGTGTCACAGTCACCTCTCTTTTATATCATGATGATGACATACTGTAGACTATATTATGATATAATAATTCAATTTTGTCAAAATTCAGTCTAAAACCAATTCATAGATAAAATAACCGAATGGGAATGTCTGTTTTGGGCCAATTTCAGAGAATTAAATCCACTTAAAGGTTCTCTATATGAAATCCAGAGCATTAATATAGCAGCAAACAACTATTTGCTATGTAAAGATTTACAGGAGTAATGTCTACCTGAGCAGAGAATGAAGTCACTCTCACTCTCTGTGTGTGTTGTAATCAAAGTTTCTCTGTGCTTTGTTGACATCGTCGGGCCAGCCACACATGCTTTTAGTGCATGTTAACCCCCCAGGTTAACACTGTTAGGTCTGTCAGCACTGTTGGCATTGTTTCCTCTGTTAGCGCTGTTAGCACCGTTGGCTAGGAGCCGCCGGCTCAGCCGTCGCAATGTTGAGTGCCATGCGGAGGAAATAGAAATGCTCCCAATCTCGCATTTAGCACCTTTAATAAGGTCAGTATCCCCATCCATAATAGTAACCTTGATGGTAAAGAAAAATCTCTGACAGCTGACAAGTATCTATTGAACACTATTAGAGATGACATGTCCTCCTAAGTTTGTGGATTGATTATTGTCACAATGCCAGCTACATTTGTATCTCTGTCATCACTTACTGTTTGGCTTTAGTAATAAATGCCCTATTAATGTATTGCACAGTGACAATAAAGCACATTAAATCAAATTCAACAAAAATAGTTTGAACTAAAAAAAGATGATTGTTGTTAAATACAGCAAAAACAATGCAGAAAACAGAACAGCGGGGAGTCTGCAGCAGTGATGGTTACATTGTGATATTTAGGTGAAACTCTTCTTCTTCTTTCATTGAATAACAAACACTCCCCGAATCCCTGTCAGCTTAAAATGTGTCCAAATAAGTTTGTATTTGTGACCTTCACAAAGTTTGTCTATGAATTCCAGCAGTGAAAAGTTTTCACGGAAAAAAAACAGAACTTATACCGAGTATATGGATGGACAGTGTAAAAGTGGATTCATGTGTTTTTATCCATCTCTGTGGGTGTTTTGCTACTTCGTCATTCAGCTGCACCTCTCCAGCATACAGAGGGTGAGTGATACCAACACGTTCTCATCCCAACTTGTCACATACCGCCGCTTTGTCACATCCCTTGGTGTCACTTTATTTTCGGCATCAAAACCACTATAGTTACCCTTGGCGTCCCTTTCGGAACAAAGCCACTATAGTTAGGTTTAGGAAAGAACTACATGGTTGGGCATAAAACTATGTTTGTGCAGTGAAAACGACACTGAACGCTGTGACACGAATGAACATCTGATTGTAACGTGACACACGGGACACAAACAGCGGTCTCCTGGATGAAAGCTTTGTGTTTGTTGGACCCATCCACCTCCACTCCCCCCTGTCCGGTGTGTGTCTTTTCACTCTTTCAACTACGTCACCACACACCCGGCACACTTTCTCGGAGCGTTTACTGTTGCTGCGGATGGGTTTACATTATAGTAAATGGAACAGGCTGGTGATACTAAAAAGGTGGATTTTTTTAAATATTGAATCTTTGTGTCTGTGTGGGTTTCCTCAAGATGCTCCACTTTCCTCCTCACATGCAGTGAGTTGAAAATTCCATCAAATTAAACTGCAAACTCTAAATCACCCCTAGCTGTGAATGTGCTTGTTTGTTTGATAGACTGGCGAACTGTCCATGGAGTACCGCCCCTTGCTTAGTGCATGCTGCAGCGTCCTTAAACATAAAAAGTAAAAAAAGGATGGAAGGCTGGATGACATTAAGTAATTCTAAAAATTGCATTCATTAGATTATGTGTATGTTCTTTCACACAGAGTAAAAGGAGGCGTGTGATTTTAACGTGTGTGTGATTATAGTGTGAAAAGCAACACGTGCTGCTTTGACATGTGTTGTCAGGCTGTTACCAGGTCTTTATTCCTTCAAGTGTGTTGTGTCAAACGGCACTGACATGTTAAAAGTGGCTCATCCTCTTTTTTAAAAGTGTAGGTGTGTTTCACCGCGGTGAGGGATTGACTTTCTCTTCACTCCACGTATGCGCCGTTCTCTCATTAGTGCCGCCACAGGCTGCTGGAGCTTTGTTCAAGAGCACTTGACAGGTCACTGAGTGTTAACATCTAATGAGAGCATCGCACAGTAATCTTCAATGTGTCACACGGGCTCTCCAGTATAGCATGGTGATGACTGGAGGATGATTGTGGAGGATTATGTAGAAAATGGACCCACTCAGGTAAAGTCCCCCTCCAATCTCTCACTCTCTGCTCCAAGTGGCCCGCGGCCTTGTTGCCTGATGAAATCAATTATCAGCTTCCTCAATCAGATCGCGGTCTCGACGGCGATGGCGGAAGACTTACGAAGTCTCCAAACAAACAAAATCAGGGAACAATGAATTATTCCATTTGGAGAAGGAGAGTGACAGACCGTTACGTGGGATGCGTTTAATGAAATGCAGGCGCTCACACACACACACATACACACACACACACACACTGGGGCTGTCAAGCTATCGAACCAGAGAGATACCTCCCATGGCTGCTTCACAAACAGGATGCACCAATCAGCCTTGGGTGATTTTCTATGCCTGTATTTGTTTGTGTCTGAGAGTTTGACTGCGGGCTTGTGTGCATGTCCTACATGCATGTTCATGCACCTGTATTAAAGCTGCAGTGCGTAGAAACGGAGCAAATATGATTAAAAAATGTTATTTTTATAAAACGGACACTATATCCTGACATTAGTGCATGAGACAGGTAATCTGAAAAACATCATGTGCCTCTGTGTCCTCCGGTTCTCCTAATGGCATCTGCAAGATTTCACAGACCGGAGGAAAACAACCAATCAGAGCCGAGCTGGAGCCTTGCCGTCTCTGAGCAGCTGTCAATCACTGGCAAACTACGATCAAATGGTCAAACTAGGCAGCGCTGATCAAACGTGAATCAATATTCTGTAACTGTAATGCCTATTTCTCAATTCAGATGTTTTCAGAAACATCCCGTAGTGTACTGTTTAGCTGTAAAGTGAAAAAGTTTGTGACCCGGCAGCCATGTTGAGATCGGTTGAGGAAATACTAAGCACCGCCCACCAGCCGGAGCACAGCCAATGGGAACGCTCTCTTTCTCTGAAATGACCTGTGATTGGCCAAAGTCTTCCGTCACAAACTAAATGTTTTAAAGCCTGAAAACAGAGCCATGAGGAGGTGCAGAAGTCTAGTTTTCTCTCAGAACACTTGAATTACAATATGCTGAAAGGTTACTATGGAATTTTTGCCCAATGATGTTAAAAACATTCTGCCTACTGCAGGTTTAATCAGCTTGCATGTTGCATGTTATATAATCTTATGCATATGAAATAATCAGTTTGCTTCTCTTTGTGTGCACTACGAGGATATGCTCTTTTTAGGTTATTCCCCTGTCGTTACAACTCAGCAGTGCTAGAGGGAGCCCTCCTCCATTTCACCCGCTGACAGCAGTCAAGGACCCAACCCCTATCTCCCCCTTACCCACTGGACCCTGAGCCCCCCTCCCCTCAGCCTCGAGGCAGCCAGCAGGGCCACTAGGCCAAGGCCAGTCCAGCCCTTTGGCCACAGAGAGAGATGGGCTCGGACGCCCCAGGGGACCCAAGAGGGAGCTGCCGGGGCCTGAGCTGTGGTCAGCCACAGGGTGGGACAAAGAGAGGGGATGCTGAATGCAATCTGACCCTGTCACTCACACAGTGGAAGCAGGGTCGGGAGAGAGGGTTGAAGTAAAGGAGGGGAAAATAGAGAGAGAGAGAGGAAGACGGGGGGGGAGTTAGACAAAGATATGACAGAGGTCCTCGCAGGGCTGAGCGGATCCATCAATACAGCGAAAAGAGAAAGAAAGGAAAAAGATTTCAGGCCAGGAATTATTTCGGGTCGGTACAAAAAAAAACCTCGCCACTTTTGCAGATTGGGTGTTTAGTGTAAAAAACCCAAGGTCTAAAGCACGGTTGCAGTCTGGGCGCTGAAAAGCCATTCTCTGAATTCTGTTCTTTAAATGGGGAGAAATATTGATCTGGCTCAGCTGGCCCTGTAGTGCTCTGTGTGCATGTGTGTGTGAGTGTGTGTGTGTGTGATTCTTTGTCTTTTAGGACCCAGTGGGGGTGGCGGTGGGATGTTACCATGGATACGGCCTCACCCCTCACCCCCACTATCCCAACACACATATACGCACATACATACACGCATGCACTGCCCCAACCAAGGCTGTAGGTCTAAGACACACACACACACACACTTTTTAAGGCCTCTGGTCAAAAGATGTAGATATTTCTGAAGGCGCTTTTAGACGTGTCACACTCCTGGACGTACAGATAAGGATACAAATCTGCACCCTACGGCTACACGAAGCTCACACACACACACACACTCACACACACACATGCTGTAAGGTCCAAGGAAACAGACAATCATGGTGAAAAAAAAAACTGCAGAACACTAATGTGCGACACAGACTCATCGCTCATCATTTCCTTTCAATTTACCCTCTTTGTCTCTTCCACCCTCAACACACTCCTCCTTCTCACACACACACACACACACACACCATACTGTGTCCATGATATCTCGTACATTTTTTTGTATCTTTACCCATTTATATGCACTTATACACACAAAGCCATGTACTTTTAGAAATGCAAACTAGCACCGTCGCACACCTGTCTTGTAGGAATGAGACATGAGGAGAGGAGATCAGAGTGGTTTACTGTCAGGTAACTGATATAAATACACCTCATTACAATGGTGACAGGGGTTTCTTCTCTCCTCGGGCTAAATAGCATCATTAGCGACACACACACACACACACACACCTGCAGATAAACATACAGACAAAAAGGCAGCTGACTTAGATGCAGGTATACAAATGCAGAAAAATACCGACACATAACGGGTACCCACATCTGCGAATAAACACACACATACAAGTCAGATAAAGATGGTGCATGTTGCATGTCTTTTTGTTCCTAAATGATGATGATGATGTTGATAATGATAGATCGTGGAGGGTTTCATAGGGTCGTTATAAGGCAGGAAGTCGCAGTGCTGGCCGACACAGGGGGATCAATACGCCCAGGGTCAGTTACAATATTTAGGGTTGCATGACTCCGGGACCAAAATAAATCAGGATGTGAAATATTGTTGGCGTGGATGCCGGGATGGGCCTGTACAACTGCAACGAGTGTGAGGGAGGAGAGAGAGAGAGAGAGAGAGAGAGAGAGAGACTGTAGTGAGTGTACAAAAGAGAAAGACGGAAAACCAAACGAAAAGTAAACCGATATTGTGAAATGTAGGCTAGCTGGATGTGATTTAGGTTGAAGTTTGGAATTGGGGGATGTGAAATCATCATCATGAGCACATTTTAAACCCATTGTGACAAAGTACGAAAGGTCATATTGATTATCAAAGGTACAATTTCAGCTAATGCTTGATTCTAAGTCATATCTGCAGCAATCATGAAGCCACACAACCACAGCATGTTTATTATTAACCACAGGTATGGCTGCCCCCTCTTAGTCGATTAGTCGATGAAGTGGTTGTTTGGTCTTAGTTGGATAAAGATTTCTTTACTCAATTAGTCATTTTTCATGATTTATTTCATGCTGAATGACTTATTTTCAAGAAACTTAGGAGTGCATCTCTGATTTAAAGTAGTTTATTTTGCATGATTCTTAGTTGAGAATCTTTTTCTCTCGTTTTAAACATCTGTCGATTAAATCCGCTAATCGATTAATCAACAAAATTGTAGTCCACTAAAACTGTCTTTAGACAAGAACAGCCCTAACTACAGGAAATGCTTTTGATATAACAACGATGTAAATCTGTTACCTGACCTGTATTTAAACTTTAAACATGACTGAAATGTACATGGATCATCATTTGATGATCATCATTCAACATCATCCTACATTGAAAATAAATCTGTGCATGTAAGCATAATATAAAGGCTGAGGCCATTTGGTAAAGTAAAGTAATTCCTTCTTATTAGATACACTCGCTCAAAGAAAACACTTTGTTGGTGAGGTAGCTGAAATCTGATTACGTATTGTAAACTCATTGCGTTCCCCTCGACTGCTCCTCCACCTCAACTCAGATTAGATCATATCTCACTTATTAATTTCTCCGATGAGGAGATTTTGCTGTTTTGCTGAGTAATGCCGCTGCTGTCCAAATGGACGGCGCACAACAGCACAGGGAAGACAGATGAGCACGAGGAAAGAGAGCAATTGTATTTCCTCTTTATAATAAAGCTTTTAAACTTTTAGCTGATTCAAACATCCCCTTCTTCTGTCTCGCATGCAGCGGGTGAGGAGAGAGTGATAGATGGACCCGCGGATACGTCGTTTAAGGCGAACGCCGGAGCAGAGAGAGCTGCCGTTTAGGTCGTAACTGTTAAGCCTGTTTACAGACGCCGTGCTTCCCGTTTGTCGTTGACTGATTGTCGATTCACTGCCCCCACAGAATTATATCCGTTTCTCTTTGGTATGCAGCGCCGTACGCTCCAAACAAAAAAATGTATTAGCTTATAATAGACTCCTCTGATTCTTGTGTGTGCATTCGTATGCAGGCGTGTGTTTCTGTTTGTGTGTGTGTGTGTTTGCGTAATTGATTGGGGATTTCTGGGGTCTATTCAAGAAGAGCCGACCTCTGACCTTCTTAACAAGTAGCAGCTCCGCCCCCCTCTGGCCTCCAGTCTCTCAATCTCACACTGTGTTAAAAGAAATTAGTCACACACTTAACCACGCACATCCTGCCCATTGTTAAGTGACTCCTAAAGTGTGTCAAAGAGGTTTCATGGTCGCCTTGAACAGCTCTCGGCTCCCCTCCCAGGCAGCAGGCACGCTCAGGTTCAACACACAGACCCTTCTAGACACTAGAGCCGAGGTACTCAACCTTGGCCCGTGACCCTTAAAAACCAAAAGGAAGGCTGCTGGTAAGCTCGCACACGCTGCAAACAGTGAATGGTGAACACTAATGTGAATTTCCATTTTTCAGATTATATAACTCAAGAAGGAAAACTCTATTATAAACTCTATTTCTTATACAGAAATTCCAATTTATTTAAATCACATCACAACCGCCTTGCAGGTGCCAAAGCTCAAAGTGAGAGCCATAAGGCGACACGCCCTGTTGAATACTCGATTCTGATTGGTCAATTGGCGTTCTATGGTCTGTTATTTCTTTATAGCAGACCGCTGCTATGTACAACAGTTCTGATCTTGGTCTCTGGAGGACCGTTTCAGTTTCGTTTTATTGTTTTCATAAGTAAGCAGCCGTCTAGTAAGCGAGATCGTGTACAGCGAGCCGGTCATTGTTGCGAAATGAACCCCTTCCGGGCGATGCGAGACCTCTCATCAACTTGATGCGTTTTATTTCACAACAATGGCCGGTTCACTGTACATTATCCCTTACACATATATCTCTTGTATTTCAGAAAACAGTTCATTTTAATTTGCTATATTTCACTAGGATAATCCCCTCAGTGTCAATACTACTTTCCAGGGGAAACTAACTATTAAAAGCAATTAAAGGGACACAGTTTTGAGGTTCAGTTTATTCATCATGTAAATTACAAATTTGTTAAAAAGAAAAACAATAGTATAATGTTATGAACTTGGGGTCAGGAGTTTGGAAGATGTGGTGTTTATCCAGCATGGAGGGTCTAATGAAAGAGCGTAACATCCTGATTTTGGTGCACATTTTTGTTGTCTTGTTTTATTTTGAAACGCTAACCTCTCCTGTCATTTCAGTTCTTGCCCCCGTGTGTTTCCCCCGTCTCCCTGGTTCTCCACACCTGCTCTCAATTACTCACCTGCCCCATCCTTTATATACTCCCTGGTTTTCCCTGTTCCTCTGCCAGTTTGTCTTTGTTCATCCCCGTGTGTTCATCACTTTCCTGCATTCCTAGTGTTCAGTTTTTTTGGTATTTGGACCTTTTGCTTCGTCTCCTGGTTTTTGGCTCTCTGCCTGCTCCTTGCCTGGTGTTGTTTGTTGTCTGAACTGTGAATGACCGCCTGCTTCTGAGTAAAGACCGACCGTTTTTTGAACTTACCTTGTGTCCCGAGTATTTCTCTGCATTTAAGTCTCTGTTACCTCCAGCTTTGTTACAGTAAGACAGTTCCAATATGGGAAATGTAGGACCTAGTGTTTTATTTCTGCTGATTTGCTTGACCCAAAATGGGATTAAAAATCAGAATATCTCGGCCTCTGCTGCTTCGATTGTTATCTGTCTCTTGTGAGTCTCTCAACTTTATGGAAGCGTAATAAGTGATAGTAATGTAAATCACTGAAGTTCTCCTTTAAAACATATCAAACAGTTGTAATAGTCAGCACAGTCTTTGTAATAGTGTCATATTTCTGAAAGTCTGTAGACTAACTTCTACATCTCTCATCTCATATCAGATAGTGGCACTATAATACTAAAGGCTGCTCCAGGAGATGTGGATCCCACCTCTCAAAAGCCTTTAGAAAACAGAACATGAGGCTTTAAGCTTGAATTTCACTGACCACAAATTCCCAAAGCAACTAAGGTGACAGGTTGACGGTATGTGAGCTCCAATGTGGGCGTGTGCACTCATACAATGAAAATGTTCTGACCACCAAAAACATCCTATTGTGTTGTTTTCATATTAAAACATCTTTTTACAGATATTTTTAAATGCAATTGTCAGTTAAAGTACCACTGAAATTCAGCTCAACTCAAACTCATTATCCTGTATCTGGAAGTTTATGTCAGTGTTTCACAACTGCTTTGGCTCACTAACTTTTTAAGGAAGTGATGTCTACTTGCGACCGATCAACAGTCAGTCAACAGTTATGTCTATGGGTTTTGACCAAAACAACCGAAAATGTAGTAATTATTAAAAGCTTAAAGAGATAAATCATTCCAAAACACAAAGGTGAGAACAGTGGTTCCTAAACCATTTCTGCAGCGCCCCCCTTAAATATATTTTTAAAAATATTAAAATATTTTCAAGCCCCCCCGCAGGCCAGTGCAGAACCATGCATCATTATTATTTAGCCTCGCTGCGCCCCCGTTTTATTACTCCCCCTTAGGTGTTGCGCCCCCACCAGTTTGGGAACCACTGGGTTAGAAGAATATCGTGAAATATAAATATAATCTTGTATTTTTAAGCATGTTTACTCAAACTGGAGACATTGGTCGGCGTCTTCCCCCCTATAGGGCGGAGGGCCGTCCCAATGAATATAATTTTGTGCAGCAAATGTTCTTCTGCTTTCCTATCGATGTAAAAAAACAGAAAACAAGAAATAAATAATTTAACAATCATCAAAACAATTTCTGCCGGTGTGTGTGTATGTGTGTGTGTGCACACAAATGTGTGATTGTGTGAATTTCTGATCAACACAGATGATCACACACACACACACACACACACACAGATGATCCCGGTGATTGAAAGTGTCTGCCGATTATTGATTTCCCGCAGAGAAGTTGCTAAAAGTCTCGCAGCTAATCCTGGCGGGCTGAGCACGCTGTAGATAATGACGTGTAATGAGCTAATGACTTGCTGAAATATTTAGTAGAGCCTCAATAAGGTTGCACTATTAGAGGTGGGAGAGGTCGTTAGAGGACCGTCTGAGGGACGGCCCTTCGATTAGTAACACCCAGAGCTCTCGTCTCTGTCTCAGAGCTGCACACACACACAGGTACATGTATGGATAAAAGCATACGCACCTACTCAGATACACATGTAGATACACACCCTCATGGTCAAACACACACACACACACACACACACACAAAAAGAGAACGGAGGAAAAACACACGGCTGTTAGTATTAGGAGTTGGACCATTGATCGGTCAGCTTTTAAGAGAGTGACCTTTTGCAGAGGGCTCTACTGGCCTTGATAAATCTGATCTGGGGGCCATCTGTGTCTGGATGGGAGCAGCCTCTCTAGGATGGGACCCCAGAGAGGAGAGGAGAGAGGAGAAAAGGAGGGAAGGAGAGGAGGGTAGAGGATAGAAAAAAGCGATGCCATGAGCGAGGAAAGCAGCAGAACGAAGAGGAGGAAAGAAGAGACAGGAGAGGATCGGAAGAGACGGAGTAAGAGAGGAAAGGTCAAGGGGAGAAAATAAATTGAGGAGACGAGGGGAACGGAAAGGCTAAGAAAATATAGTGGACAGGAGGACAAGAGGGGGGAAGAAAAATGAAAGAAGGAAGAAAAGGAAGCAGTGGAGAGGACTAGTTATTTGTTACAGACGGTTAACGAGTTGCCAGACAGCGGTCATTAGTTATACATGTGCAATAAGTCTCTGACAGTCGGCACGGCCGCCCTGCAGTTGATAAAGACTCTGTAGAAAGCCATCTAATAGGCTATCAATGCAAACAGCTTAATTGCACAATGACTATTGACAATGGCTATAAACATCTCGAGAGTTTGCCAGAGCGAGCTAATAGAGATCAGATCGTCTACGTTGCGACTTTCTAGTGCTTAAAGTGCAGTCTATCTGTTTCTAAATACAAGGAGGGAAATGCACTGAGTGCAAATGAAGTCGCTGTTGGTGTGCACAGCTGTCACGCCTCTCACACATGCATGTTGTTTCTACCAATATGATGCTTTGGAGGAAACTGGAAATTGATTTGTCATTAATATACTGAATGGTTATAAGGAATTAAGATTATTGAATGATTTCAATTGTTTTTATGGTTTTCCTGTCACAAACACTGAACCTGGACCATGGATTTGAAAAACAGGAGAGTAAATCATTAACGAATCTCCTTCAGGAACTATTATTGAGGCGCTCTCGAACACGGCCGAAGCTAATATTTCTAGGATTTTGGGGGAAGGGATTAAACGACATGAAGGGGAGTTTACATTTCTAAGATTACACACATATTACGCATATTGGGTTTTTAAAGTCTAATTCTGACATTATTCTATTCTATTATTTGTTTTCAAGCAAAAACTGAATAAAGTACAGATTTAATATTCTCCACCAGAATTATATACCTGGCAAAATTTACAGAAAATATAACAACATGAGCAATTAACCCATTTGTGCCCACAACTGAAATTTTTAATTTCCTTTGGAGGAAGTGTTCTCTTGGCTTACCTGTAATGTTAAGACATTTTTAAAAATCAGTCAACCCGTTTGGCTGAAAAGCGATTTTTTTCTTATCACTCTATATCTCGTCTTTGGGCACATGGGACAACTGTTTCTGCAATATACTCATATACTATATAAAAACATTACAATTTACAAATACTTTCAAAGTTGTCCTGTTAGATAAATGCCCAAAGTATGTCCAAACCAAATTTTCAAGATTTTTGACCAGTCAAAACAAATGTTGTGGCTTTTTTTTTTTATCCTAGTCATTGGGCACAAATGGGTTAACTGAACAAATAAAATGTGAAAATTCATGACATTTAGAATACTCAGGAGTTTGGTTGGTGGTTGGTGTTTCTACACAACGTATCCTCATACATTCGTATGATTTCTTACGAAAGGTTACACCTCATTTTTGTTGCGTTTTCCTACGAATGTTCAGTAGCACGGGACGCACGTGTCAATTTCAGCTCCAGTCTTTTAAAAATAAAACTACTTCATTAGGTTTAGGAAAAGGTCGTGGTTTGAGTTAAAATAACTCGGAAGTGGCGTAACTTAATTATGGACGTTGCATGACAAATAAATTAAAGTTAACTTCTGGTTTCACATGGGGTACGAATAGCAGTCTCCATTATTGGGGAAGAACAAAAACAACTGACATGTATATATAAAACGCAGGTGAAACAAAAAGCCTGACAAATTGTGTCTGATCCCGTTCAATCCTCTTTTTAAAGAATTTATTAAACTGCCCTCGGAAAGACGTTATAGACTCACTGCAGCAACCAAGAAGATTTACAAAAAGTCTTTCATACCAAATGCAATAACTTTACTAAATTCAAAAACACCATTCACACTGGGACCATGTACGTTATTGTTATCTGTAGTGTGTATGTTTATTGTATTTTCTGTGATTTACTGCATGTTGTGCTATTTATTGTATGTGTTATTATGATGTCTTTTAACCAATCTGTGAAGCAGAAGGCAAGTGTCCACATTTGTAGACAATAAAGATTATTATTACTAAGTGTTGGTCGGCAGATTTTATACCTATACCAACAGAGCCAGGTCAGCTGTTTTGCCAAAGTAACACACACATATTCACTGCTGGTAAGTAACCTAAAGTAATAAAGAAATGTTGGAAAGACATTCAAGAGAAACACTGTTTGATCTCACTATCTATCTGTTTAACTCGTACAAATTGCCAGATCTGTGAGAAGCTCAGCAACTATCTCGTCATTTGCACTTCAAAGCAACGTGTACCGCAGATAAGGCTTGCACACACACACACACTTTGTCTATCGCAAGCACACACAAGCACTCAAACTACAACCTCACCTGCTGCAGTAAAACCACGTTGACTAATGGCAAAACCAGCATGTTCCTTACAAACCATCCACTCCTACTGTACCTTCAAAACTTAACCTTAACACACACCCTCAGCAATAAAACACACAAACACACACACATGCTCACACACACCATTACTCTTTCTTTCTCTCTATCTACTACGTTTAATTCCCTTTGGAAAAGACAGGTGCAAACGTTGATTGAGCCTGAGCCAGATTTAGCCCCAGCTCTCAGTGTGCGTCCAGCTGTACTCTCCAACCCACTGAGATCGATGTCCAGCCAGCCAGGCAGCCAGCAGGCAGGCAGCCAGGCAGCCAGCCAGTCAACCAGGCTGCACCCAGCGGGCAGAGGGGGCCTACGGCTTTCCCCCGGCCCCAGATACAGCCGCGCTTCACTGGGCTCATTGGGCAGACCGCAGCGGGGCATCGCACAGTGCCAAGCCCTATCACTGCACCACTGATGCAGGATGTGCTGGAGGCAGGACGGGGAGGGGACCCCAAAAAAGCCTGCTGGACCTCCACCCATTTTCCCCTCACAGCTCCCGCTAAAAACCACCTTTTTCCTCCACGCACTCCTCCCCTCTTCCTTCCTGCATCCTTCTCAACGCCTCCACCTCTATTGAACCCTCCCTCCTCCTCCTCTTCTCCCTTCCTCTCCTCGCTCCATCCATCTTGGAGCTACTTTGATTCAGGTCTCTCTCTTTTCCATCCTCCATCCTCCCCAGCCCCAGCCGTTCTCCAGCCAACCACAGTTTCCTATTGATTTATTGATTGCTGTCTGCCTGTGGGAGAGCGGCCGCAGTCTCCCTCTCTCCCTCTGCTCTCCCCTGCATGGATTTGTCTTCCCTTTCCCCTCCTTTCTTCTCTCTCTTCACCCTCTCCATCTCCCCATCGATGCAGCAGCTCTGAAACATGAATTAGAGAAAGCAGGGGAGTCCAATTTACCGGGAGAAATCGGATTCACCTTCTCCTATGCTCGTTCCTTCTTTCTCTTCCCTCACTTAGAGCCTGTCTTTCGCCTCCATTTTCTGGGGTTCTCTTCTTCTTCTTCTGTTTTGCTTTTGTAAGCCCATCGTGTCTGTTGCGTTTTCACTGTGATGCTGTTACAGATGAGCGTTAATACCAAGACGTGTTTAGTGTAATGTTTAAACCGTGATGAGGAGTCGTTAACGTTTAATTCAGTTGTTTCAGAAAATCTATATTAACACTCCAGCTTGGCTAAATATCCGCTTTATGGATTGCTGCAGGTATTCGGCTTCATTCAAAACATCCAATTATCCCTTAAATTAAAGACAGTTGCATCCGTCGAAGTGATATTGACGTTGCCAGGTGGAGTTTTTAAATTCCTCTTATTCCCAGAGTCAGGTTTGTTTGTTCCATATCTGTGCAATATGTGTTTATTTTTTACAATCACAGACATACTAGCATTGTCTTACTGCATCTTTGATAATTGAAGTTACAGCTTTTCTGGGATGAAACACAACGTGTTGGTGAAACTGCAATACTGGACATTAAACAATCTCTCATCCTGGTATTAGATATGAGCTTTTCTCTCAGGCTGAAGACAGGCACGGTCTTATACCACACTGTCCCCTGAACTGCAGGTTAGCGCAGGTCACAGAGGAGAGCATCTGATTATCTGACCTCTCGGGTCAACCCGCAGAACAATAGGATCAGCTGTAATGGATGGACGGACCGAATGACAGAGAGAAAGGGAAGAGGCTGACAGAGAACGGGACCCTCAATCTGTCAAATTCACCCTGTAATGCCCGCTGAAGTGTCGAATATTTGGACGTTGTTTAGCAGATCCCACACATAGGAATGACATATACACACACAGATCAGGCATGGTACATTAACAAAGCACATTTACTATATACAACAACAAAAATAAGAAAAAAAAAACATATTTTTCTCACTTACCTCTCAAGTCATACAGTTTTGCTTTTGTGCACCCAGGTTTTCTGCCTTCACCTCAATACAATTGAATTTCCTTTGCCAGCAACAAAATATGACATTGAAAATATTCAACAACAATATGCCAACAACAATCTCCCTGTTACTCTGGATTACCTTCAAACCTCATGGTCAATAGTTTTCATTAGAACTACTTTCTATTGAAGAAATAGTCCCAGTGACATTTGTTGATAGCATGTTGTATACAAACAAAACCAAAAGTATCTGAATGGCTAGTAGATATCACGAGAAGTCCGTTTTTTTATGTTTTTTGGGAGAACCGACTCTTAAAAAAAAATATTGTAGTTTTTGTATTTACGTCGATCATTTTTTGTCGAATAGAGATACTTTACAGTTAATGTTTTTACATTGATGCATGTTAGTGCTTTTACATTTGGTGCTTTTAGTACATTTGCAGATAATACTTTCATACATTTTTAATTTAAACCTGCAGTAGGCAGAATGTTTTTGGCATCATTGGGCAAAAAATACCATAATAACCTTTCAGCATATTGTAATTCAAGTGTTCTGAGAGATAACTAAACATCTGCACCTCCTCATGGCTCTGTTTTCAAGCTTTAAAAATCTAACCCATGACGGGAGACTTTGGTCAATCACAGGTCATTTCAGAGAGAGAGCGTTCCTATTGGCTGCTCATTCAACAGAGGCAGCTGTCAATCACTCTCAAACGCCGATCAAACGGTCAAACTAGGCAGCGCTGATCAAATATGAATCATTATTCTGTTACTGTAATGCCTATTTCTTGCCTCAAATGTTTTCAGAAACATCTTGTAGTGTACTGTTTAGCTGTAAAGCAAGAAGGTTTGCTCCGGCTGGTGGGCGGTGCTTGGTATTTCCTCAACTGATCTCAACATGGCTGCAAGGTCACAAACTTTCTCATTTTACAGCTAAACAGTACACTACAAGATGTTTCTGAAAACATTTGAGGTGAGAAATAAGCATTACAGTAACAGAATAGTGATTCATATTTGATCAGCGCTGCCTAGTTTGACCGTTTGATCAGAGTTTGTGAGTGATTGACAGCTGCTCAGAGACGGCAGGGCTACAGCTCGGCTCTGATTGGTTATTTTCCTCCGGTCTGTGAAATCTTGCAGATGCCATTAGGAGCACCGGAGGAACCAGAGGCACATGATTTTTTTTCAGATTACCTGTCTCATAGACTACTGTAGTGACCGTTTTATAAAAACAACTTTTTTTAATTATATTTGCTCCAATTCTACCCATTGCAGCTTTAAATTAAATATTGATCATAGGACTTTTACTTGGATTTGAGTATTATAACATCGAGGTATTGCAATTTTTCTGAATACTTTTTCCACCTCTGCTCTACAGCTGCCAGAGTTGTCGCTGCTCGCTCTTGCTCCAGATTCACTGGAAATGATGTTACTTGTCCAGGACAGGAATTCTATATGAGGACCAAATCCCATATGGGGGATGTTGAGGGTTGAGGAGGAGGAGGAGGAGGAGGGGCGGTAGTTGATGGTTGACAGTAGCTCTTCCAGAAACGACTACAGCGCCTGGCATTGCCTCGGTGCACGGCGCTCTTTGTATTGATAAAATCCATACTCCTGAGATGCGTCTGCGTGTGCGACAGGGAGCGTGAGATTAGTTTCCTGACTGGATCCTAGTTAATTCCACAGAGGAGAAGACACTCCACACCTGAGGCCCTGGAAGACACACAGGGCACCGACAGGCAGACTGCAGGGGCAGGGCTACCTACACACACTGTGGATTGGATACACACTAAATATCAAATAGAAACATGTACATGTGAGCAACACGCACACATGCACCGTCCCCCCGTCTGACGCCACCACCCCGGTAGGAGCGGGAGGGTTTAGGTGTCTGCAGGCCAGAGAGTGGCAGCACAAGGACAGACGTCTCCCCGGCTGTCTGGCTGCCGACAGGTCTGATCGATCAATATGCTGACTCGCTCTCTCCTTCTCCCTCTCTTCCCGCCTGTCTTCTCTCTCTTTTTCCTCCATCTTCTCTCTTTTCCTCATTATCCTTCCTCCTTTTCTCCGTCTTTCACTGTTCTACTTCACATTTATCGGCCCTCTCTCTTCATTTGCCCTCTCTCTCTCTCTCTCTCTCTCTCTCTACTGACCACTGACCCCCTCCCCTCCATTCACCCCCAATCTGCACTGACCCAACCCCAAAATGCCCCCCTCTCCTCCTCTCCCTCTCATTAACCCTTCATCACTCACTTTTTCCAATGCTTCATCACTCTTTCTCCTTCATGCACGCACAAGTGCACACTCGAGGCCTTCGTCCGCCACCTGAGCCAAAGCACCTCGCACAATGCAAATTGATATTATTGACTGTAAGCTCCATCAGCAGAGCTTTGGAAATAAACAAACTGTAATAAACTTACAATGGTCACACACTCAAAGACATAAAGCGCACCCAAAAAACAACTCTGTGTGAGAGCTCACTACAGCGCCGCTCCTCTCCTCTGCTCTGCGGGAATAAAAGTCCACATAATGATGCGTTTGAAGTGTCTTTCATACTCTGCGACACGCTGCAGACCTTCAAATCTACATGTTTTTAATGCAGGTTTCTGTAATGTGTCTTTCCAGCTTTATTTAAGCGAGTAGAGATCAAGAACATCTTCCTCGGTAGAGCTTTGAAGGATGAAAGGAGGACGGGGATATATTAGCGAATACAAAGGGAATATGAGAGTTTACAAAGTGTGGAGGATCAGATCCGACAGCTTTAAAGGGCCAGTGTGCAGCATTTCAGGGGAATATAATATTCATAACTGTTTTCATTAGTATAAAATCGCCTGAAACTAAGAATCGTTTTGTTTTTGATAGCGCTTCATCACCGGCACAGTTTGCGTTGATTCAGGGGGCTCACCAAACCCCCTAGAAATGATGAATAATATTGACCTTGTTGTGTCTTCTTATTGACAGAAGAGAAAGCAGCAACATATGATGGATTTGTGGTCTTTCCATTTACTCATAGCCTAATAATGTCAGACACTCTCTGTCCACACACTGTTAAACATGCACTTTCACGTCATGTAAACAAACCGCGTATATCTATCAGCTGTGCGCTCGAGATCACACTGGAGATGTGACCAGTATAAGATGGGTGAGTAGTACTTGCTATCTGCCGGCTATTTTTTTTTTAACAGAAAACACATTTTATGTATTGTGATATTTACTGGAAATTACTTACAATATAGCCAACAGCAGTATGAAACTTGCAGGCGATCTCCAGTTTATTTAGGTTTTTGTAGTGAAATGAGGAGGTATCGTATAGATACCTCCTCATTTCAACTTCCCCAATCAGCCCTTTCTAGTCCCTTGCGACGCTTTCACAGCAAACAACAGAATAAATAGAAACAGGGTGTCCGACAAAAGACACCGACACTGGCTCTAGTGAGAGCCTTTCACGTTTTTACGTTACCTGAAGGTCACCGTAGTTCTCCGACACGCTTGTGAAACTGCCGTAAAATGAGCCAATGAGTACAAAACCGTGGTACCGCCAACCGCCGTCTGACTTCTGTAGCTCCGAAAGTAGTGTTATTATTATGGTACCGATGGCCTCTGAGCGTGGTGAACGGCGTTACCATGGTTTTGCACTCTGTAGCTCACATTACCACAGTCTTAGAAAGGGAGAAGTGAGCGAAAGGGTACTCAGTTGGTTGCAATCTGCAACCACACTGCTAAATGCCACCAAATCCTCACACTGCACCTTTAACACTTTCACTCATTCATGTTGTGAAAAAAAATTAAATGAATTAAAGTTAACATAAATGTGGTGTAATTGTTTTATGTTTGATTGTATATCCTCTGTGTAACTAGATTTTGAATTGTCACTAATATCAGTAGTACTATTATTACTGTGTTTATTGTAAAACACAGTCCTGTAGAAACTCCTTTATTGTCATAAGTTTAATTAATTTATTATTTAATACAATTCTTTGTCTTTCTCCCTTGCACATACTGTAGATAGTTGAATAAAATAGATCGATCATGTTAGCGTTTTATTTTCAACCCACACTGAAAGAAAGTCACTGTTAAGTCAGTGTGGATCTGAACAAGAGCACAGAAAGTGTGTGTGTGTGCGTGTGTGCGTGCGTGTGTGTGTGTGTGTGTGTGTGTGTGTGTGTGTGTGTGTGTGTGTGTGTGTGTGTGTGTGTGTGCGTGTGTGTGTGTGTGTGTGTGTGTGCGTGCGTGTGTGTGTGTGTGCGTGTGTGTGTGTGTGTGTGTGTGTGCTGGGGTTTTTGGGGGCTATTATGTGTAGTTTGGTGTCTGTGATGTTTTTTGGGCATGACCTCACCCACCGAGGAGTGCTCACGCGTCTCTAATCTCTTTTAGATGGGATGCCTCACTTTTCCCATCATGCGTTTTTTCCTCGTGGCCCCTGGGTAATAAATCTAATGGTCTAAACTTCTACTGCGTCTCATTGCTGTTCCTCCAAAAAAACTATGCGCTTTATGTTCTCCCGAACTTCGTTACGCCGAGCCAGAAAGGAATGATTTCACGGGAAAATGTATATATCGGCTTTGATTTTTGTCTACTTTCTCGCAATATGGGCCCGCTTTAGTGGAATAAAAATTGATTTTTTTATGCTTTTTTGTGCATTAGCTTTTAAATTTGAAATTGTATTTGCAGAACCTGTTTGTGATCAATGAGAGAAATCAAGATTTATAGCTGTGATGTAATATAGGAGGAACGGAAAGATCTGACTGGTATCACATCCTGTACTTGGACAGCGTTGAGTGTCTGTGCAGTATCTATCTATCTATCTATCTATCTAACTATCTATCTATCTGTCTATCAATCTGTCTGTCTATGTTGTATTTTCTCTGTTATTGTTTTTTCCATCTTTACCTTTTTTCTCTTATTTGCTTGCTCCAAACTCTTACGACATTACTTTAGCCTTTAAGGGCCAAAGAGATAAAAGCAGTGAATCCATTTCCTCTCATCTCCTCCTAATTACTCCTCATCATCATCATCTTCATCACCTGCCTCTTTATTTCTGTGAAAGCCTCTTTAATGACCGGGTTTGATGTCCTGGCTGCCTGTCTCCAGCTTCGGAGAGCTTCCTTGAAGACCAGCAAGTGGTCTTTCATAAACACACATACAAATACAGTAAATAGTCACATACACACACTCGAGCACACACACAGACACAGACACACACACACGCTGCCCATGCTCCAGACTGTCCATTGTGTGTATCTGCAGCCTTGAAGAATCTTGAAGAGCGTCTTAAAAGCATGAAGGGGGTTCTAAGAGGGACACACAAACAAACACACACACTAATGGCCTCACATTAGCTGTCATGTGGTAGACGAGACACACACACACACACTTCACATGGTCCTTTCTTTTGGGCAGTCTTCAAGAGGGGAGAAACATTTTTGGGCCCCTAAAGACTCCAAAGAATAAAGAATAATCTTTTTCAGTTGTGTCCTCAAGTAAGGTCAGTAATCTCAAATTGTGTTCCTGGTCCCTGGCAAGTCCTCACACCGCCCCTGCAAGTGTGTGTGTGTTTAGCCTCGGACGTACTTTCCGCGTTCCGGTCGTGCGCTCACTGTTTCATTCATAATATAATTGAGGTTCTGCATCGGTCTGGCGTTCCACGCATGCAGATTTACCGATCCACAATCAAGTCAATGCACCACAGTGTTGTTTGACAGGAGTTCAACACCATTTGACTGTCTTTGTATTCCTTTAAAGATATAAACTTGGGTAACGACGGATCCGCGCAACCTTTCTTCAAGACAAGCATCCACTTTGTTATCTTCTTCTTCTTCATGGCGAACCAGGTAGAGATGCACACGTATGGATGTATAAAGAGAACTGGATACAGCATTGTAGGCGGGCTCCCGTTCATTCCTATGGCGCATGAAGCCAAAATGGCTCGACTGCCGAGTGATACCCGGATCATCCGCTGATCTTCCGCATCCATTGGGCCCATAGAGCAGGCGCCGTAGCGTTTCCTTTAACTCCGCCTCCCAGCTCTCGGTCCAGCTTCGGTCTGGGTCTCATTCACATGAACGGAGGAAGGAAAATAACTCTGGATTCGGCTATTAGTGCATTTGACAACTTTTAGGACCTAATGATTTAAATTCAAGTGTTCATACTGGGAAGTCAAAACAAATTATCCGCTGAGTTAAAGACGTCTCTTTCCCAATGTAAGTCTATGGGAAAAAGTATTTTTGGACCCAAAGGCATCATGTGACGGACACAGAAGTTGTAATTCCACCATTTGGCCACTATGAAAATTTGCTTCAATGCCCGGCGCTCTTCCTGGGAGCTTGTGCGTACCACCACCAACTGGACTGGAGTGTGGAACGAAACTGGATCGTGCGCAGTCTGAGCTTGGGCGGATGACGACATTTACGTCTCGTAGACAAAAGTGAACCCTCGCAGACATGCGGAAAGTATGAATTGGCCTTTACAGTAAATACTGCAACTTATAAACCTGCTTTATAAGTGCAAGTTAGTCAGAGGAGTTGAACACAACCTGCAGACATGGTTGGTGTGTCTGTTGCTTACAGCTAATATACAGTTAGTATATTTGCTTTTTAGGCAAACAAACACAAACGGCCCGGCAGTAAACCAATGCTGCAAGGAAAAAATTTGCTTAGTTTTCTGTCTGAACACACATTTCAATAATATTCTAGCAACAACGGATTCACTATTACCCCTTAATATGTGACAGATGTCTGTAACAGATGTTAACCTTTGACAAATTCCTCTTACTTCCAAACATGATCGACTCAGTTTTAGCTTATTATCTATGAGCCACTCTGTTGTCCTGATTCCTTACGAAGGGTGATCTTATATCTTCCACAGATGCCAGTAATGCAGAATCATCGGCATACGGTAGAAGCTTGCATTTTTGTAGCAGCTGACATGTGAAAAAGAAATCACCTCCTGTTCAAATTTAGTGTGATAGTGTGGGGCAGATTCCCTCCAGCATTTTAGTGTTTATCTCTGTTTGGTATCAAAAGGAAGAATCCCTTCAAAATAATCTGAAAAGCCTCTGAAAGTCTCCTCTCTCCGCCCTGTGAATTCATGTTCCGTGTATTTTCTGCATGGTGCTTCACACTAAAAACTTTCTCCACAGCTTTTAACGTATCCCAGAGGCTTATTAAAACTTGGAACACATTAGTTTCAGTTCCACGTTCATATATCTTTTGTCACTTCCTATGCTCAAAACAGACATATATAATGCATTTTGATCACAGCATCACAAGTACCATCGAACGACAATGTCATTCTTACCATGTAACTCTGGATTTCTTTCAGAAAATGCTGTTTCCAACAGACACATCCTCCGATGACAAAGACTTGCTAAGAGACATGTGACCCATGACTCCCAGTTCTCCTCACTCAATGCAGCCAGCTACTGTAAATAATATCGATATGTTCTGAATCTACTGGTTTATACGAGCGTTAGAAAGAGATAGAAAACTTCTATTTTTCAAGCATTCTCCTGCTATTATCAAAAATATCCAAGATATACTGTTGTCCACTTCCTTCAATGAAAAAATCAAATAAACAGATTTAAGTCGCAAGGGCAACTTTTTTTCCTGTGTTTGTGTCTCTCGCTGTCTGCATGTGTATGCATGTGTCGGCGTGTGTACTTGCATGGCGGCAGCCCGCTAGGCTGAGACTGCTGTTGGTGATGGGGGACATTGATTTTTTTCTTCTCCCCCCTCTGTTTTCTCTGGGATTTTGACAGAATCATAGCACCATGGAAACAAAGAAACTGCTTTGTGACAGAGGAAAACCTTTCATTTCAGCCGGAGTGAATGGCGGCTTGCCGCTGATAACAGCATGGGTAATCACACACACACACACACACTTACAGAATCACACGCGCACACCCATGTAAGGAACCACAAAGCACTCACATATAAGGTTAAAGTATGATTGTTGCACGTGATTGTGAAAATAAACAACTCAAAGGTCCCTTTTCACTAAGCTGCAGCTCAGACACACAATCACAGCTATTATCAGCCTCTGCAGGAATAGATGTCAGCCGAGGGGTATTTCTTACTGTGTGTCACAAATAAAACACATACATGTAACTAGTATTCTGCAATATATAAAAATCTTATGTAGCAGAAGAGAAGTGTTGGCTAATTTGGAATCATTCAGCACACATTAAAGGAACAGTATGTAACAATTAGAGTGAACTATGCATGTTTTCTTTAGTGTATAGCCTGAAAATAAGAATTGTCTTGTTTTCGTTAGCTTAGAATGAGCTGCTTATACAGAATACATACAGAGAGGGTCCTCGTCACGGAGCCGGCCGCCATGTTTCTACAGTAGTCCAGAACGAACAAACCAAACACTGGCTCTAGATTGAGCCATTCACGTTTTCACATTTCCGCGTTGGCCGCCGTAGTTCTCCCACACGCTTGGCACACAGAAGAAGTTTAAGTTGGTTGCAATCTGCAACCTCACCACTAGATGTCGCCAAACCATACACACTGCACCTTTAAAGTTATCATCAGTATGAGTATGGCTGTAGAAAGTGTCCTACACTTTTATTACTAAGTTTTTTAAATTTGTCCTCCCACACTTTAAACCATAAATCTATCCTTCTAATGCAGCGTCTAATCACATAAATAATAAAAGAGTTTGACATAAATTTAAAAAAAACGTGTAAATCTGGTCATAACTGAATGCATTTACAAAAAAAGCACAGCAAATTTACTGAGTTTTGAGGTCAGCCAATGCACTTTAAACAGAGCATACCAATCCCTAATTGAAAGTATACTCACTTTTAACATTGTGTCCTGGTTTGAGCATCTAAATGTCAAAACAAGACAAAGCTCTCCAAAGTAGTCAAACTGGGCAGTACAATTACAGGCCACAAACAGACCCCACTGTCCTATCACCATATAGCAAAATCTTGGATGACCACCGCCATCCCTTAAATCACCACGTCCAGCTACTGTCCTTAGGGCAAAGGTACAGAGAGTCCCTTGTGCAAAGAAAAACTGTTTGAAAAATTGTTTGTTCCTGTTGCCATAAAGTATCTTAATATGTGAGGACAGCCACACAGCACTTTATTTCTATTTATATAACCTTAATTCAGTCCTGGTACCTGGTGATCCTTTTTAATGTAGCTTCTATTGGTGTTTTTTATGTGAATGTGTTTTTTTAATGTGTCCTGTCTGGATGTGATGTGTTGTTTTAATGTACTGTTTTAATAGTAGTTTTTGCACATGCAAACCAAAGACAAATGTCTGCCTTTTGTACGCAAAAAGCAGACAATAAACTATTTTCTATTTTATTCTAACTGAAAATGTAGGCCTATTTTCTTGCTGTATTTAGGAACATAACTGATGTAAACAAACCTTCGACAGCATCAGCAAACCTTAATTAAATTAAGTAATCCGGTGCTTTTGTTTTTTTTTATGTCAATCAATTTGAGAGTGATAGCTGGTTTTCATTTTTCTTCTGCCTTTTGTTCAGACAACAGATTGTACCTCTAAATCACTCCAAGCTCAATCAGCTATGCGCTTAACGTGTAATTGTATTATCGAGAACAGTTTGGTTACAGCTCCTTCAGACAATTTCGCAGTATCGTTTCAAGCTTCCCGTAATCTAACAAAGCATCTGGAAAAAACATCCTAATAGATAGCGTGCAGTACGAACAGTGAAAGTCCAGAGTCAGATTGCTCTTCATTAAACGATTTGACCCCAAAATATTAGATTTCAGAGATTCTATTGCATTTAGCATCTTTTCTATCATTATTGAGATGACGAGGGATCAAATCGATTCTGTGTCAAATTAACTTGAAGAACACCAGACTGCCAGCCTTTCTTTGTGTGTGCATGTGTGTGTGTGTGTGTGTGTGTGTGTGTGTGTGTGTGTGTGTTTCCAGATGTGTTTAGGTGCGCTCAAATTAAATTAATGTCTATGTGCAGGCATGTGTGTCTTCATATACAGTTAACTGTGTATGTGTGTGTGTGTGTGTGTGTGTGTGTGTGTGTGTGTGCGTGCGTGCGTGTGCATGTGTGTGTGTGTGTGTGTGTGCAGCAGCATGCTGAGTTTGTCTCTATTGAGCTGTTGGTGTAATCTGAACAGCTCTACTGAGAGGCTCCTAACCTGAACCAGAGCAGACGGACAGCGGTCAGTGGTCACTGAGAACGACCGGTTAAAGGGACAATCTGCTCTAAAAGCATAACTCACCCTGCAGACGTTACAGAAGCTGTCGGCTCATTGGTTAGAAGGAGCCTCCGCCATCAGACTGCCTCTGGAGCAAAGCCTTTGGGCTGTTACTCCAGCTCAGTGATGATCACTCTCGCCGGTGGGAGCTGCTGTAAGGAGTGAGTTTAAACAACTGGCAGCGTGCGACTGAAATGCTTTGCAAACTTTCTTCGTCTAAAGGGATTTGTGATTTGCACACTTCATACAATGAAACTAAACTTTGTCCGAAATTGTCCAATTTACGGTAATAAGTATGTTTGCATGTAGTAGGTCAAAATTTCTATCTGACAAACTTGATTGCAAATTTGCATTCATTCGTTCTACATCAGTTGCCCATGGGGGTTTGTACTGTAAGCTTAATTGGCATGGCATGATGGCACAAAGCCTCACATTTCTATCTGTGTGAACCCTTTCAATGTCATTGTAATTACTTATTTTGTAACAGGAGTGCATACAAAACAGAACATTGAAAGAAAATCAAAAATAGGCAAGAGAAAACCTTACATTTCTACCAAGTTCCTCTGTAAATTTGGTTCTGTATTACTTAGACTAAGTCTGACTTTTTGGTAGTAAATTCCAAAATGTTACCTTTCAGAAAAGACCCGGAGCATGACTGTTATCCGAAGGGTTCAAGAAGGGCAACCACTTTAGTTTGGTCATTTTCTGGCTTTTGAGAAAAATGTCCGATTTCTGCAGACTTTATTTACTTAGACCGACTGACTGTCTGAGCATCAGATGCACTACAGTTGCTGTACATGTGTATTTTATACACGTGCCACAAAATTGACATATGAAAACTATTAATTTAAACAGAAAATCCATTTACGTTTCAGCAAATTCCGACATCTCGAATCCAGCACACGAGCGAAAATCTCCATGCACATGAATTAATATACCTCAGAGTCTGACGGTGGATTGTGGATTCGTCCTGAGGGAAGGAAGGTCTGGACAGCGTTTGGTGTTTTGATGTGCATTCGCTGCATCTCTCTCTCTGCCCTGGCCTTTCGAGGATGACTCGTCTCATCCCAAGCCACTCACAGCTAAATGTCCCATCTGGTAACATTTCCACGTTTCTCCGCCTTAAATCAATAGCAATAATTTTCCTAAGACCCTGACGCGCGCATGCACACACACACACACAAACACAAGGACACATGCGCTTCTCTTTGTTTCAACTGCCATTTAATTTGATTGCTGTTTGTGTGGATCTCCGTCCTCTGAGCAATTGGCTTTGAATGTGCACTTCAGTTTGAAACAAAACAACGACGCGCACCGCATATCCTTCTCATATTCTCGTCTTTCGATTAAATTCTTTCATTGTTTCTCCTCCAATATTGTTGATTTGTGGTTCATTCGTTGAGCTTTCCTACAAATCCATACACCGATGTGACACTGCAGATGCACAGAAACCGACACACACATGCACCGGTCTCCATTTTAGCTCGCTCCTGCTGCAGGTTGGGCTGTGTGATGGCCGACGCTCTGCTTCGAGGTGCAACGCGTCGACGCAGCTTCCTCAAACATGCATGTTAACACACAAGAATGAATGCATCTCTCTTTCGCTCTCTCTCACACACTTCGCCGCGTATACACTGTGATTGATTCAGGACCGGTTGGAGCCGAGGTAACGGTGAGTGATGCTTCGTTATTAATGTATCCAAATGAGATAATTACTCAGCCCTTCTGCTCCTCCGCCGGCCAGCCAGTTAGTTAAACACGCGTCGGGGATTATGATGTCAGCCAGATTAAATGATCAATTACACGCACGCAGTAGAGTGCACGCTCCCTCTCCCTCTCTCTGAAAGCACACACATAAACACCCAAGCGGAGTATGAACATGTGTTTGTGTGTGTGTGTGTGTGTGTGTGTATTCACTGTATGTGTGCGCTTTGGTCAGTGGCCGGTTGGTTGGGGGCCCTGGCTTTTGACCTTGAAGCTCAGGGGTCAGGCAGCAGACGGCCAGCCAGCTGGACATTTCCATCTCAAAGACCCCGAGGACCCCTCAGCTCTCTCTTGCGCACACACACACACACACACACACACTACCTCTAAGATCCCCTCCCTCCTTTTACTTGTATCTCATTTTCTCCTGCTGCGGATGGTTGGATGGTTTATGAGTGCAGAGAAGCTACAGCCATTCATTTCTCCCTAACTGGGGGTCTAATGGAGAGGTCTACGCTGGAAACCTGAGCTCTCACTGAGTAATGAGCCGCCCTTTACTGTCCAGTGTGTGTGCTTGTAGCCGTGTGTGTTTCTTCTGTGTGTGTGTGCTGCCCAGCCGGCTCTGTGCGGCCAGGCTCTGACCCTGTAAATGATGTCTCTTCTCCCCTCATCCACAGTGGCTCTTTACTGCTAATAACCTCTGATCAGATCTTAGATGGCAGAGCCCTCCACTAGGCCTGGACTACATCCAGCCCAACGGCCTGCTAATACGCTCCAATCAACCGTGGGCTTCTCTATTGGAGGTTGATACGCAGGGATCCGCGGCGGGGACGGGTCACGCCCAACGTAGTAGCCCCGCCAAAGCCCCGCCGACTACCTTTGCCATCTTGGAGTGGATGGGAGGGAGCGGAGCAGCGGCAGCAGTGGTGTGTATGGGGGGAGGGAAAGGGAGCCAGCCACTTCTCCACAGTCTAATGTAGTTAGGGCAGGGCCGATCAGTCATCCCGACCAATACTAACCATGTCGCTGGGCCTCTCCTCCCATCTTCTCCACACAGGAGCCACAGAGAGCAGCACTGTACATTTACCTGCAATTAGATTTGCCCGAGTATCCTGCTGGGAGTGATGGAGGCCCCTCAGACCCGGAGATGGCAACAGCTCTTGCTCTTTGTGCGTGTATGTCATACATGTACATGTATACAATGTATGCTTGTATTTGCTTATTTTTGCCTTTGTATGCATAAGACAATGTATGGAGTTGTGTATAGAGTGCTTCAGGGATGATGTATTTTTTTAGGCCAAACCAGGAAGTAAGCATCGCCCTGGTTCTCTGGTTCGCCCGGGATTTTTCCGTTGGATTTTGGATTATTGTAGGGAATAAATTCTGTGGCAAACAAACGTTTATTATACTTACAAGTTTTATTCAGCAAGATAATCTTCACAAATGAACTCCACTTTTATGATTTTTGAAGCATGAATGCAATCTCCAGAAGTAAAAAGCTAACGAACTACACCACGGTCGCATGAGTGTGAGTATTTATACACAACGAGGCTGTAACTTCAATTAAATTCAATTTATTTTTATATAGCATCAAATCATAACAGAAGTTATCTCGAGACACATCATTGACATATCCCATGACTGTTCCCTAGCATTTAGTATACAGAAAATAATTAAATTTGTTTTATATTATTTAGTTTAAGTTTTTTTTTCATAAAATACAACAAACAACAACAGCATTATGTAAACAAACTGGCATTTAAAGGGTTGACATTCTGAAAATGAGTGACTATTTGGTACACATGATCATGACTGAATTTAAGTCAATGAAAGTGGAAAATTATATTTCATATATATCATTTTATGGCAGTTTTTGCCGCAGGCTTTTTTGTCCTCTAACGCCGAATTCACACCAGGCCATGTAATAAAGGCGATGTGAGACGTTCTCATTTATCCACTTGATAGCAACCGCCTTTTTTAAGACATAAAATTCATGAATGGGTTTTTAATTAATGTATTTTATGTCATACAACAAAACGTTAAAATCTCTCCAGCTTGCGTTAACCACAGACTTTATTTCAGGCATCTAACTAAAAAAAACATTAAAAAAACCCATTGACTTCCAAACCAAGGAATCCGGAAGTGCTAAGACACTAACTCATTTCCGACTTTAGGACTCATTCCTGTAGCGCTCTATATGCACGTAGTGTACGAGCCTGTGTGTGCTTGTCAGTAACATATTAAGGACCGGTGCTGCTCGGTGACAGCCCAGTAGTGTTTGCCTGGCCCTTTGCTGAGGTGGTGGATGGATAATGATTTAACCATTGAAGATTAGTGATCAGATGAATACAATGGAGAGGCTGATAGCTGCCTCTGTCTGTTTGCTCTGTCCCTGCTGGGAACAAGGCACATCACACACACACACATCACACACACACACACACGGTTACGTTAGTTTAATCCCTTGTCGCCGAGCTCAATGCTAAACTCTATGTAAGCATGCACATGACACAGGAGCACCTTAACTAGAGGGAGGGCTCAGCTATGTGTGTGTGTGTGTGTGTGTATGTGTGTGTGTGTGTGTGTGTGTGTGTGTGTGTGTGTGCACTTGTATGAGCGACTGTGTGAACCTGTGCTGTGTAAACACGCCTGCAGTTTCGGAGGGAGGCTCTCTGCCTCGTCAGAATGCACACACACAGATTCCATTCCCTCGTCCCTGAACCTCCTCCTCCTCCTCTTCTTCCTCCCCCCTCTCCTTTCGTCTCCCTTCTCCTCTCCAATCGCTCCTTTCTTCACCTCCAATATCGCCCCCTCGGCCCCTGTTTCTCTGTGATTTACAGCTCCTGGCCCCTCCCCACACCTCGGCAGCACATTAAGAGCATTTAAACTGTGGCCGTTACTAAACAGGGGTCTTTATGGAGCCGGTCTACACATCTAAAGCCCATTACAGCTACATCAAAGCTGGATAACAATGACTAATGAACAATAGATATCATGAGAGACTGTGCCAAATCAGTATTCACTGTTACTGAGAGGGTGTGTGAATGTGTGTGCGGGGGCAATCATAGCTCCATTCATTTTTTTTTTCTCTCTCTCATACAATGTGTGTCTGTTTGTGTGTCTGTATCTACAGAGTGCGAACAGTTGTGTATAGCAGCCGGCTTGTAATTGAACTTATCGGTTTTGTGTTCATGTGTGTATCTGTGAATGCAGTTTATAAGGCACTTATGTGTGTGTTTGTGTGCATACGGTGGGTTTAAATTGTGCTGAGTGGGTGTTGCATCCATGACTACGCCTATAAGATGTTCACTGTGGGTTCCAGTCTAACTCCAACAGGCAGCCTCAGTGCTGCTGCACTCTACCTGTTGACCTAAACAGGACCACCCTCGTCCCCTCCCTCGTCGAGGCTTTGAGCCGGTGTGAGTGCGGAGGTATGAGAAGGTGGAAGTGGCGTCCGTAATCCCATAATGGCAGGTACATGATGACAGGGGGAACCCGTGTAATCCTCTTTTAGATGCAGCTATCATTGTCCTTACCCCAGCCACTTTCCCTACTAATCCCTCCACCTGCCCACCCCCCCAACATACACACTCAACCCCCAAACACACACACTGAAACACACCTGTGTGTACTGTACTCACCATGTCATGAATGATTAAAGATGGTTATACTTTGCACAAGATAAATGCACGAAACTAAACACACTGATCGTCTATTTCTACATTTTGACTCACCTGCACTGACGGACTCGGGACCACTTGTTCTCATCAGCACACACGTACACCCCTGCAGGTAATTGAACAGAAAATCGGTTCACTTCATTTCCCCTAAATAAAAATATACATTTGAATGATTCATTTGAATGATAAAGACCTGAAATATCCAATATTTCTTCATAAAGTGCATGTTAAGGTGGTGACACACAGGCATATTTAGGGTCAACACTAATAAAATAGCAGCCACGGAGACCAATAGGCAACGCTAGATGACAAATTGGACATTTGGAGAAGTGGAAATCAATAAATAAGAGATATTGCCGCCATCAGTGTAATCCTGGACTCCAATTTCATGCTGAAAAATGTTGTAATTTCACTTTTTTATCAGGGTTATTAACTGAAACCTCATTGTTGTTTATTATAGGCTTTTGCACAAACAGAATAATAATATTCCACTGTCTTCCAACTGAAAGAATTGCCTTGCTGTCCTCAAACCACCTCCACTATGGACCATTATTTAAAAAATGTGTGTTGAAATCTTGACATTAACATTGGTTATTAAAGTACATTTTCAGCTGTGAATGTATAGAGTTGTATATGAGAGTACAGCAGTAGGCATGGAGACATTCACCTGTGTATATAAGGGTTTAGAGACACCCCACACCTTATAGCACACTACACCTCATCAATGAAGTTTCTTCCTTCTCACACACATACTATAGAAACACACTATAACACTCGTAGTTTCACACACACACATGCCAGCAGAGACCTATTGTGCACAATGGTAAGCCGCTCACAGCCATACACACACACACACAAAGGAAAGGACAGTCTCTTGTTGACATAAAATATATAATCCTTCCCCTTTCCCAGATATAGATTTTCAGGCACAAGTAACGGACAGCAATCCTTGACCCAACCGCTGAGCGCCTTGTTAAATCTGCACACGCTGTGCCCAGCGCACACATCACTTTTAACAGATGGAAGCCAGTTATTAAATATGGCACTTCCTATAGTGTAAGTGGCTGAGAGGGTCTTAACTGATCAAGAGGGACACTCCTGTTCAAAGCATTATTAAAGTTTAAACAGGGATGTTCCTCTTGTGAGCATTTCAGCTTCATGCGACAGTATACTACTGTAGGCTACGTGTTTAAAATCAGTCATCAATCATCCTGTATTCATCTTAGAATTAGCTTTGATAAAATGTAACTACATGTATCTTCATTATGTAAACTTTATAATTAAAAACCACTATAACCCAGAGACCTTTCAATGGAATCACACCAGCCATGACGCCAAATCGGGCCATGGTTGTAAATTGGGAGGGCCGATGGCCCATCGCCCACTTCCTACCCCTCTACTTCCGGCATCTTTGTACGGACCAAAGCCTATAGAAAGGAGGCTGGGTCACACGTCATCAACGCGTCATATCTTTGGGGGTATAACACATGCGCAGTAAAAATCTGGCCTGCTCTCGCCGAAATTGAGCCAATCGCAACACACGACCGCAGCTTCAGTTACACTGCGCATGTGTCATACCCCATACCCCAAGAGCTATCACAATGGTGGTGGTAGGCCCAACTTCAAGATTTTTATTTTCATAAATAACTGTATTTATTATACAGTAATAATCAATTGGTCAATTGATCCCAATTGGTTTAGTCAATTTTACTACAACGAGAGTTACAGCGGTGAAATGTGTGTTCATTCATCCATTCTACGTTACCGCTTATCCTATTCAGGGTCGCGGGGGGGCTGGAGACGATCCCAGCTGACATTGGGCGAAGGCGGAGTACACCGTAGACAGGAGTCAGCAATTAACCTAACCTGCATGTCTTTGGACTGTGGGAGGAAGCCGGAGAACCCGGAGAAAACCCACACTAACACAGGGGGAACATGCAAACTCCACACAGAAGGGCAGATTCTAACCTGTGACCCTCTAGCTGTGAGGTAACATTGCTAAACACTGCCTATATGGTCTATGCCTTAAGCCGGCCCTGGAAAACAATTCCAGTGGTGCTACCCGAAATACAGTTTAAGACTCATTTTATCTAGTTCTAGCAGCTAGACATGTAAACAGCTAGGAGAGCGTCGCACCTTATTAGTTTCCATTCAATTGTCAAGCAAATTATAAGCAAACTTTTTCAAATGTGGCAAAAGAAAGAAATGCGAATTAGGTGCATTTCTATCAACTGGTTGGAGTGAATAAACTCTGCTATAGCTCAGTTTGGTCAGAAGGTGGCGCTGTAAGCTACGCATGGCTGCAATCTGCCAATAAATAGAATAGAAGAAGAAGTAGAGGTTTCAAACCAGATACAAAACTCATGTTCGAGAGAAAATGGAGAAATCTTCATGAATTTGTTTGAATTGGGCAAATTTTAATTGTTCTTTCATGTCAGCTAGTATCGGTCGTGTTTCTTGTTGTCCGGAGACGAAGACAAACATTCAGCGTTATGGAGAATATCCGAGATGACACCGACAAGTGGAACCAGCTGATCAGTCATATGAGTTAAATGTGATTTAAATGTTTGTGACGTCATAAATTATTCAGCAAAGGTGTTTCCGTAATCCAATTAGCGCTTCTCTTTTCCGACAAAGGCAAAAAAATATCTCAAGCGAGCGTAAATTGGAGACGTGTTGTTGAATTTTCCATACAGCCTCTCTAATGCGATAGGCCTTCTTCAAAATGCGCATAACAATGTGTGAATGGAACCAGCTAATGTTTCATTATGAACCTGACTGACCAGGTAGTAGAGGTTAATGTTGGTACATAGCCTACATATAAGTAGATACACAATAAAGTAATTTGTTATAACCAAAAAGATAATAAAATGCATTTTAAATCACTAAAATAAACGTTCATAAAATGCACAAAATCCTACCTTCTGATATCATCATCTGATATACATACTGTACATATAAAAGCTAATATGGACGAGGAGTCCTTAAAGTGCTCAAAATGGAAATCTACAATTACATGACAACTGCTAATGAAGGTCATGTGAGATGATCAAAAGCTCCAGAACAGCCACTACATTAACCTTGTGTTATTGTTGTTTGTCAACAATATTACATATATTGAATAACGCCTACATAAAAACCAGCATGAGCTGTATAGTCTATCTGTGCAAACCAAGGACCTCAGAAGGAAAGCATCCACCTTTTTTTATTTACCTTATAACCCTGTCTCCAGTGTGTACCTGCTAGCACACTGACCAAGGAGCCCAGGGGCCAACGGGTCACTGACCTTTCACCCCTGACCCTCTCAGCTGGTCAAACTCTAACCCTGGAACAGATGGATAACGGACTCGATGTTTTATCTCCTCCTGACCACACTCTCCTCCTCCGCTTCAGCTCTCAGCTCTTTTAAATCAAGGCTGAGGACTTTTGTGTTTGCCTCCGCCTTTTATTCAATCATTATCAATGATAATCCTGTATTATTATTCTATTCTCTTGTTTCTTTAATGACTGTCTTTTAACTGTATTTGACCGTCCCTTTGGGGTGTGTTTCTTTTGCACTTTGTCTCAATGCTTTTGATGTTTTTTTTATGGAAAGCACTTTGAATGGCCTCGTTGCTGACATGTGCTATATAAACTTGTCTTGCCCCCTCGCTGCAGCCTTTCCTCTCACCTCTTGTTGCCCTTCCTCTCTTTTTCCTTCATCTTCCCTGTCCTGCTCTTGATTGCCTAAACTCTCAGATCCACTCCTGTCTTCACCTGTGCTCCACTTTCTGTGTGTTTTGCCATTTCTCTTCTTTTTTTCCCTCCTGCTGCACTCCTCCCCTGTAATTTCACCCCATCACTTATTTTACCTTTACTCTTGTTCATTTCCCCTCTCGATCCATCCTCAACCAGGTGCTTCTCTTCTGCAGTGTGTTTGCCAGCACTATTAACACACCTCGGTTGGCTACATGTGGTGTGCTTCAGTTAGGATTTTGAGAAACAAACAGAACCAGGCTTGAAAATGTGACAGCAATCAAATCATATGAAGTCATGAAACATCGGTTATCACATTACTCGGCACTCAGAGACTCATTTCAAGGGGTGACTCTTGTTTATGCGTCTGCGAAATGAGTAATGTTAAAATATGATTTTGGTCTTCAGTTTTGAGCAAAATCCAGGGGTGATTATACTTTCACACTGCGGGCATAGATAACCTCCATTCCAGACAAATTAAATCAATCACAGATTAAATATTAATTGTATCATAAAAGATAAGATAAGATAAGATAAGATAAGATAAACCTTTATTAATCCCCGGAAGGAAATTCAGGTGTCAAAGCAGCAACATCAGCAAACAGAGTGAAACACAGGAGAGGTATAAAGGTATTCAAAAATTATAAAAACAATAATAGAGATAGAAAAGATACAGAGTGAATGGGTGAACATAGTGTGTGCAGTCCGTCAATAAACAAATGTAGTATGTGCAATAAATAAATGTAATCTGTACATATGTGCAGTCTATAAAGTGGTATGTAGGAGGTATAGTGTAAAGTAAGTGTAAAGTGTGTCAGTGGTTAGAGTCCAAGATGGTTGCAGATTGTGCATGTTTAAAGTTCTTAAAGTCCTCATATACATAATTTAGTGCTGCTCATATGATTTCCCCTATGATTGTGGGTTTATTTCACTAATAAAAATGTGTTTAAGTCTTACAGCTCTCAGCCATCTACATCCACCCTGCGTCCCTAAATTTACATTTTTATAAAAAGGATATTTTAATAACAGTCCAGTGTTTCCTCTTGTCTCTCCCTGTGTGTGTGTGTGTTAATATATGGAGGTCATTATACACATTTATGCAGCAAAAGGAGCCTCTCGTGCCAAAGGGGCTGACGCTCAGGCGGATCGAACCTTTCGATTGATACTGAAACAATTTGCATACTGATTCTCTTTCAGTGCGCACGGATCCATAACAACACCGACCGGCCAGCTATTCAAATGCGCCTGCATCGAGAAAAGCACGGAGAAGAAGAAGCACCGGAGCAAGGAAAAGAGAGGCTTTCTTTTTCATTGCGGGATGGATAATTTGAGATTGGAATCGTGGAGAGAGAGAGAGAAGAGAAGCGCATGCTGCTGCGGCTGGAAAGGATGTTTACCTCGGGCAGGATTTGGAGACAGCTGTGGAGGAGAAGCTGGAAGCTGGAGGATGAAGGAGATGGGTGGGGATGGGAGAAAACACACACTGGAGGAGGAGGATGAGAGCGCATCCTCTGCCTTTTTATACAACGCGTATGTTGGGAGTTAAAGAGTTTATGTACATTGATGTTCAACATCTGTGCGCAGCTGTATATGGTGCATGGGAGGCTGCACAGATGCGTGACATGATGCGGTAAAGTCAGGGACTACAGTGTCTGTGCATGTGTGTGTGTGTGTGCGTGTGTGTGTGTGTTTGTGTGCTGCAGAAGAAGAAGAGGAGTTTTTAAATGCAGACATTTTTTGCACCCTGTTGAGAGGAGACGTGGACAAAAGAAGTGCCGTCTAAAGTCTGACGCACAGTTTCTCTCTGCACGCTGATGAACCTGCACACACTCACTCACTCACAGCTGCTGCGACACATTTCATCCTGTAATATCTGCATGCTGCAGTAGTTCATGGCCAAACAGGCTGTCTGGAGGAGAGATTTCTTAATTAAAGATGCAGGCTTCATTAAAAGGCTGTTATAATAATGCAGTGTAAGCCTTTTATAATATTGCCCAGAGGCAATGTTATAAAATAATTACTGACTGATTGTGTGTGTATAATGCAGCTCTCTGAATAGAGTCAAGTTGTGGTATTTCTTAAATGCAGGCTTATAGTTTATTTACCTTTATACCTTTAAGACATGAGCAAAAAACAACACAACTATTGCTGATAATACTGAATGATGATGAATTATAGCTGTGTATGTGCGTCCAAATATGCACTTACAGTATAGCCTCAGATTTAGCTGTTTTATAAAATAAAAAAATAATAGCATTGTAAATGCATTTATCTGAAACAGTAAAGTTTCTCTTGAGAGATCTATAATTTAGACGCAAAGACAACGATTCACTGCAAAAACATGCTGTCAAGTCTCTTATTAGAAACCAGCCCCACCCTCGCGTTGTTATCGGATGACAAATCTTATTTGACACAAAAATACCACTAATAATAATAATAATAATAAAAAAACTAATAATTATCAAGCCAAAATTCAAGAGGTTTGTCCTGTCTAAATTTGTAAATATTCATACAGAGTAATATGGTGATTTGCAGTTTGTATTAAAAGAAATACATGATATATCTAGTGTGGAAATTGTGCTTTCGGATATTACCACAGTAGTGATTTTAGCCAGCCCAGTTGTCCATGTAAATTCACAAGTTAGACATTGAAGTTAGACATCTAAAAGTATGATCCTTTATTTAGCTAAAACTATAAAAATAAAAAAAAAAGCATATATAGCAACTAGATTTCTAGAAATCTCACCAGCATTTTGGTTTTTCAATTTCTCCAAACTGATTATTGCTGCTCATATAAAGAAACAGTCAGTCAGTCTGTTTAAGTGAGAAGTCATTTGGATTTGAAGTGCACATTTGGAGCATGTTGGTGCTGATGGTTTGGCTGGTTTGGCTGATGGTTTGGCTGATGGTTTGGCTGATGGTTTGGCTGATGGTTTGGCTGGTTTGTCTATATCGTTAACATGGTTTTGTTGTCATAATTGGAATCTCACCAAAGTTACAGCGAGTAATTGGGCGGCATATGGACACCTTAATGTAAAGTGATGCCTTGTTAATCTCACATGAGTGCACGAATCAGAGCAAGTGACGCGGAATAACACGAAGGAAGAGGCAGTTGATTTTACCTCTGAGCAAGGCAGCAGGTCCGGCATCTGCTGCTGTTGCTCAACCATGATGGCATTTATATTAATTATAGGGAAACTCATTAAAAAAAAAAAATTCCGTAATCAAGGAGGAGAAAATTGAAGTGTTTTTTATTAATATAGCTGTGAGGTTTATTTGTTCCTGTTTGGTTCCATGTTTTTTACTCAGAAAACTTAAACCATGTTCGTCTTAAATGCTCTAATACGGGATTTCAACCGGTATAGCAGCTTAAAGAGAAGATGATCTCTCTTTAGCTCTTAATGTAATCTTGGCTTGTCGCCTGATAACTGCTTGTCAGAGAGGTGGTGATTATTTTTTTATTTTTTTTTCACATTCATGTTGCTTATTTTTTTTTTACTGTTTCAGTCTCAGAATAAAGAAAAACACATTAAAACAACTGCATCTGCAAAGCTTCAATACTAATTTATTTTTTACAAGTAATGTATTTCCTTTAAGATATAACTCAGTTGCTGATTTAAATAAATGTATCGGCTTGCTTAAATATATTTATAACACATGGGCCTACATAGACGCAGAGAAAGTATGTATAAAAAAGCGTATATATTTTTAGGTTTGTTTATTGTTACAAATCAAAGGCCTTAGCCTGAGTTCCTCCAGGAATTATAATTTTATTCAGTATTGATTGTGCACGGTGTGATGTGTTTCCAAGGCCTATATACTTCAAATATGCTGTAAAGGCCATGCAGCCACAAACACTGCAATGCACAGTTTTAGAAAAGAGCGCAGAGGCATACCACCTCAAATGTTTTATTTCTTCCACTAACATTCTTGATAATTTGGGAGGATTTGAGGGTAAAAATCATGAACTAGATTTTTGCAAAGCAACAATATTTATGGAGACTTAAAAGGTGAAACCAATAAATTATTTTTTAAGGGTTGAAAATGATAAAAACAAGAGCAAATGTGATGTATTTTTTCAAAAGGCTAATTCAGTTTCCTCATGCATGCACCCTTATATATCATCTGGTTTCATTCATCTAGCATAAATAAAACCATATTATATTATAGGCAAAAACGTATAGCCTCATTTATAAAAGTTCAGCTTCACCAGATGCCATTTAGCAGTGGCTTATTCCTATAAGCAAGCTGTAATTGTCATTTTGAACATCTATAACGCTTGCAACGCTGTGTCACTTTGCAGAGCTGCAGAAATATTGATCCACGGTCCTCCTCCTCTCTGCAAGGCATTATATTGTTTCTGCTCGGATATGCTGCTGTGGGATTAATAATTAGTGAGAGACCTGTAAGTATAATGGGAACGATGCATTCAGGTGCCTTCAGGTGCCTTCAGGTGCCCCTTTGGCACAGACTTTTCTTTTGCGTAAAAACGAAAGAACTTATTTTTTTTTCTCCAAACTATACATATATATATATCCACATCCTCGCATGTGAGTGATTCTATAATTAGGGGTACATGTCATGTCCATGGGCTGTATTTATCAATTTTTACTAAATATTCACTTCAAGCAATGGTCAATTTTATATCAGGGGCACATTTATCTTTCATTTAATACAAAAAAAGTCAACAGGTCCCATCATTTATTATTTATTTTGAAGAAAATGCATATTCTATACTGGAATTTGCTGTTTTTGTGCTGTCCGATTTGCTAAATATCAGGTTTTTATTTCTCTTCAGATTAACATTAAAATACATGTATTTGTATATAATTTTCATAATTATTTGTTCAACATAATAACACGTGTATGGATCTGTGGGGGCATTATACTTGTTGGCCTCTGCTTTTATCCTTTTGTACTAATTGCATTGAATCTTGAAATGTATCCTCTTTTCAGAGGTGCTCAGAAAACCGTGTCCCTTATATTCTCTGCAAAGCAAATGTCAAATGCCAGGCCTTATATCTCGGCACAATGTCCATATATATATATAGAGAGAGAGAGAGAGCCAACACACATAAACACACACAGCTCAGGTCGTGCAGACATGGCAGGAGCTTATCGATCCGTATGAGAATGTGTAGATGAGGTTTGCTGCCATGTAAGGCCAAACCTTGGCCTTTACATAGAATAGAATAGACTTTATTGCCATTGTCATTGAAAACAACGAAAATAAAACAGTTTAGAAGCTCTTAGCAGTAAAAGCAAACATTAAAAGCAAAACATAAAAACATTCAAATCAAGATGTAGACAAATAAATGGATCGTAAAGTGCAGGTGACCATGATTATGGTTCAGCAGCTATATAGTGTCCTCAGCCTTCATATTCCTCTTGTCTTTCTACATCTTGTCGCTGCGTCTCTTATAATAAGAATTAAGTGGCCTTCAATTGGAAAAATAAAAGTTATATCATCAGAAAATAAAAGTTATTTAATTTTATAGAATATAAGGTAAAACTGTATGTAATATGTAGATTAAGATTAAAAACAAATTTAAAGTGTACCCATAATATGGAGCATGATTTAAAGGTCCCATATTGTAAAAAGTGAGATTTTCATGTCTTTTATATTATAAAGCAGGTTTAAGTGCTTTATGAAAACTGTTAAACTATCAAAACGCTCAATATACGGAGAAATACACACAGCCCGTATTCAGAAATTGTGTGTTTGAAACAAGCGTTTCAAAAGGATTTCTGTCCATTTGTGATGTCACAAATATACAATATATATGTAGGTCATTACACGGTTTTAAACGTAAACATTCTAAATGTGTCCCAATTTATTTCCCTGGTTGCAGTGTATGTAAATAACATCAGCTGACAGGAAGTAAACATGGACCCAAACTGTTGCCTAGCAACGCAATTCCGTTGAAATGCACTAAAACGGAGCGTTTCAGACAGAGGGGAAATACAGGTATATTCAGGCAGACAGTTTGAGGAATATAAAAAAAAAAATTGAACATTACAGCATGTAAACATGTTCTAATACATTCACAAAATACAAGTATGAACCTGAAAATGAGCATAATATGGGACCTTTAAAATGAGCGTAATATTCCCAGTGTGTTTGTTTCCCTCTTGTCTTGTCAGCCCTATTTGCCTCCTCTATTATGTCCACAGGACTATACACGGTTGGACAGCCACACTTCGAGGAATTAGTGTCCCTTTTGTCTCGACACACGTCACACACACGCCGTTGACATTGACTTCACATCAGAGACAGTTTAACTTCTTCTCTACTTTTTTTTTTCCTTCTTCTCTTTTATTTAACTCGTTCAACCGAGCGTCGTGGCTCTATTGTGGTGGTGGACCCTGACAGATGCAAGGGGCCCCCCACCCATAGCAGGTCCAGGGACAGGGAAAAGTCTGAAAGGTTAATCTGTCCCCCCGCAGATGTTGGCTTTGGGAGTCTTGAAGCGTCACCTTTGACATGTCCCCTCATTCAGCGGGGGGTCCAGCAGGACACTGACCGCTGCAAGCTGTCACCTCGGCCGGCTGAGGACGCACTGAACGACCGACCGCTCTATCAGGATAAACGGCCTCTGACATGGAAGCAAAGGGGCTGTAGGTTTTCATCCGGGCTGCAGGTTTTGGGGGGAGTTTGACACATAATGCAACAACAACAACAACACTGGGACACCACTCATGTTATGTGTCAGCATGTCATTTTCCTCCACGACCTTGGATTTTATAGAGAAAGCTGCACTGTTAAGAATTTCCCAGTAAAATAACAGTAAAGAACTGATGGCAGCAGGGTTGCCCTTATGTTACTGTAAAATTAACATTATTATACAGTCGCTGAAATTTACAGCTTTGTACTGTTTATGAAAAATACAGTTTTTTTATTAATTTCACAGTATTTTACAGTTCATTTACTGTTTAAAGATACATTATATAGCTGTTTTTCACCTTTCTTTTACATTATCTTACTGATTTGTTTTAATGCACTATTTATTTTTTACATACATTTTAATAAACATAATCTTTTGCCTAGATGAATAGACTTAGCAGGTTACAGACATAGGAATAGTCACACTAAATACAATTAAAGGCACTTGTTAGGAAAAAGGCTATAATAGACTTGTTGACACTTTTCCCAAAATGTCTGTCTATAGCTGGCTACAAGCACAGAATGCAAACCAGAACAACATGTGAGTGAAGAACAATAAAGCTAATTCACTGATTGTACAATCATGTACAATGTACAAGCCTCACATGTGCAGATCAGGTCCCAGAATTTAAAAAAAATACTGCATGAAACTGTTACTGATGATACTTTAGACAGTTGATCAGCAGTAAAGTCCTGTTTTTTAAGAATGCATTATAGTTCAGTTAAAAAACTGCCTATTAGCGTAATTTAACAGGTTTTCTTTTGTATTAACAGTAAAGCACTGTTTTTAGCATTAACAGGTTAATACTGTTGAAATCCTGCTGTAAATTAACAGCAATTGTTTACAGTGTGGGTGTGAATTTGTATTATTTGGAAGTTTCCTGTAAAAAAAAAATGATTTATCTTATTTAAATGAATAACATGTTTGCACTATCTGTTTATATCATGTTTATTTTTGTATAAAGCTTATTTTGTATATTGTATATTGGTAGAAATTCAATTTTTTTTATTCTTATTTTATTCTAACGTTTTTATCTATTCTTTTGATATCATACTGTTTAACTTGCACCAACAAAACCAAAGCAAATTCTTAGTGTATACCTCTTACACCTGGCAATAAACACCATTCTGATTCTGATTCTGATTCTGATTCTAATTCTGATTCTGATTTGTAACGTCCATGTGTATAGGCAAGTTTTTTCTCAAACTTAAGGGTCTCCAAATAGGACACAAGCGTGTGCGCAACATCCATACACACACACACATATATACTGCTGGGCTTGGTTCGTTAAGCCTAATGGTTGAACAATAGACACATCTGCTCATCTTTTTCTATCAAAAGAGAAGGTACTGCAGTCTTCTTCGTTTGGTTAAACCGCCACATATTTGGCATTTGTGTGGGGGGGTGGGGAGGTGCAGCCTGATAATGAAAAAAATGGATCTTTATGTGGTGCACATTAATATAACTTTATAGCTGCTAATTAAATCATTATGCTTTTGTTGTAATTTTCTGAAGCTTCTTTTTTCTGTTTTTGTTTTTTTTAGAAGAATTGATTGTTTTTCATTTGGAGTTTTTTTGGTTGGTTTTTGAATCCCAGACCTCACTAGTTAAAAATCAACTCCAAATGAACCCGGAAGTTTATTTCATTTGCACTTAATAATTTAAGGAGGACTGAAGATAAAGCCTCATTATATAGCCCTATAATGAATGACAACATTTTCTAAATAAGAAATGGGCAATCTGGACATTATAGGTGCTATACATTTCCATGATGTCGATTCTGTGAAGGTTTTATTAAGAGATCCGTCTATTTTGCATTTTTTTTAAACATTTCACTATAAAGAGTGGTGTTATCATGGTGGAGAATATAGCTTTTAGCAGGTGGTTTGATACCTCCCTTCCTTAATAAGGTAGCTGACGTCAGAGCAATGGGGCGGTGTGTGTGTGTGTGTGTGTGTGTGTGTGTGTGTGTGTTTGAGAGAGAGAAAGAGAGAGAGAGAGAGAGAGAGTATTGGAGGAGATGTGTGCTCCCAGTGCGCATGTGTGTGGACGGTGATCTGTCTCTGTGCTGCGGTGGAAAAGGAGCTGGAGACACACAACTAGAGAGATGGCGCGGCACCCGACCGGAGCGCGAGGACAGCTGGTTGGCGGTGGGGGGGCTTGAATTATTATAAAGAGAATAAAAAAAAAAAAACAACAACAAAAATAACACAAGAAAAAAAAAGACAGGGGATTCTGGAAAAAAAAAAAAAGGAGTTTCTACACTGCAAAGATATCGAATATAAGGAGGCAATATCTGCAAGAAGAAGAAGAAAAAAGCAACAAAAGAAGTTTTAACTGGACAGTGAGGATCTTCTTGGACATCAGCTAAGATCACATACATGGTTTGTCCACATGCAGGATCATGAACGCACAACTGTCGATGGAGAATATTGGCGACCTGCACGGAGGATTAGTGAGCCATGAGTCCGTGGTGTCCGTGGCCGGTCACGGAGAGCTGCTGAGCGGCCACGGTCGTTCGAGCGCCCGGGGGCTCAGCAGCAGCCACCGCTCCATGGGCATGGCCACCCTGCTGGACACCGGAGGAGGAGACTACCACCCTGGACACCACGGACACAGTCTGCATCCAGCAGCCATCAGCATGTGTGAAGCCCCCCCTGGCATGAGCTCCAGCAGCACTTACACCACCCTTACCCCTCTGCAGCCTTTACCTCCCATCTCCACTGTATCCGACAAGTTCCATCACCACCACCATCCTCACCACCATCATCCTCACCATCACCAGAGGATCCCTGGGAATGTCACTGGCAGCTTCACGTTGATGCGTGAGGACCGGAGTCTGGCTCCTATGAACAGTCTGTATCCATCATATCATCATCATAAAGATCCCTGCATGGGCCAGAGTCTGTCCCCGCTGTCTGGTTCAGGTCTGGCCAGCATCCACACCACCCAGGCCGGCAGCATCCCTCCTCCTTACGCGCATCCCGGTGCAGCCATGCCCGGTGAGAAGATGCTCACACCCAGCGGGTTTGAGGCGCATCATCCGGCCATGCTGGGCAGACACACGACGGAGCAGCAGCACATGAGCTCCTCTGCAGGCATGGTGCAAATCAACGGCCTCCATCATCATCATCACCACCACCTGCACGCACACCAGGGGCACGTCCAGGGGCTGCATGGGGGGAACAGCCGGGAGCAGGCTTCTGGACCCGGGCAGCAAGGTGGAGGTGCAGGAGGTGGAGGTGTTAATGGTGGTGGTCAGATGGAGGAGGTGAATACCAAAGAGGTGGCGCAGAGGATCACCACGGAGCTGAAGCGCTACAGCATCCCTCAGGCCATCTTTGCCCAGCGGGTGCTGTGCAGGTCCCAGGGGACCCTGTCCGACCTGCTAAGGAACCCCAAACCCTGGTCCAAGCTCAAGTCCGGCAGAGAAACCTTCAGGCGCATGTGGAAGTGGCTGCAGGAGCCTGAGTTCCAACGCATGAGCGCGCTCAGGCTCGCAGGTGAGCGAAGCCTCGGTAAAGACAACCTCCTCTTTTTGTTTTTCATCTTCTGAATGTTTTTGCTGAGAGAAAAGCAGAGGAGCATTAGACCTGAATGCTACCTTTGACCTCTTGAGCAATAGGTCAAGTGGGCTGGGGACTAAAAACTTGTAGTTTTTATTATAACAGAGAGAGAAAAACTAAACATTTTACAGGAATCTAAGATCTAAGGTAGCATTCAGAACGAATCCCCTCAAGGCTGATAGTTCTTCGGTAAAATAACATGAGATGCTGGAAGTCAAGTTCTCTAGTAAAATAACATGATGTCTCCACTTGTCTCCATTAATGCTACCTTTGACCTCTTGAGCAATGGGTCAAGTAGGCTGGGGACTAAAAACTTGTAGTTTTTTATTATAACAGAGAGAGAAAACCTATTTTACAGTAATCTAAGAGAATCACATTAAGGTAGCATTCAGGACAAATCCCCTCTGGGCTGATAGTTCTCCAGTAAAATAACATGATGTTTCCACTTGTCTCCATTAATGCTACCTTTGACCTCTTGAGCAATGGGTCAAGTGGGCTGGAGGACTAAACTAACTTGTAGTTTTTATTATAACAGAGAGAGAAAAACTATTTTACAGGAATCTAAGAGAATTACATGTTGTCACACAAAGACAACAATTTCTGGCATTAAAAAAAACATTTTCCTTTTCATCCAAAACTACAGTTCACATTGATTCTATAATTGTTTCCGAACATCACAGAGACAGTTCACCCTACTGTATGTGGTTGTGATGTTGTCCTCAGATGTAAGAAAGCAGAGGAGCATTAAACCCTGAATGCTATACCTTTGACCTCTTGAGCAATGGGTCAAGTGGGCTGGGGATTAAAAACTTCTAGTTTTTATTATAACAGAGAGAGAAAAACTAAACATTTTACAGGAATCTAAGAGTAATCACATTAAGGTAGCATTCAGGACAAATCCCCTCTGGGCTGATAGTTCTCCGGTAAAATAACATGATGTCTCCACTTGTCTCCATTAATGTTATGAAAGATGCTGGAAGTCAAATAGTTTTAGATGCATGAAGGAACTGGGTCATGCCTTAGGCGCAGGTGAGCGAAGCCTCGGTAAAGACATCCCTTTTTTTTCATCTTCTGAATGTGTTGCTGAGAGAAAGCAGAGGAGCATTAAACCTGAATACTACCTTTGACCTCTTGAACAAGGGGTCAAGTGGGCTGGGGAATAAAAACTTGTAGTTTTTTATTATAACAGAGAGAGAAAAACTATTCTACAGGAATCTTAAGAGTAATGTAAAATCACAGGTAGCATTCAGCCCTCTGGGCTGATAGTTCTCTAGTAAAATAACATGATGTCTCCACTTGATGATATGAAAGACGCTGGAAGTCAAATAGTTTTAGATACAAGAAGGAACTAGGTCATGCCTTATGGGGTTTGGTGACCCTGGATTCTTTAGATGAGGCCTCCAAATTAAAGAGGAGGTCTGTTGGATGGTCAGATCCAACATTATAACAGTGTTAAAGCTGCTAAAGTGCCTCACCAAAGCTGATGCTCTAGCACCACCAAAAACCCTGAGTGTCCTGATATCAATACGCATCCCTTTTCTGTCTCTACACTGATTTTGGGGTTTGTGTGAAACAAGTGCTCATGTCATTTTACCTCAAAATATCGACCGCTGGACTGTGTGTGCGTAAACTGATCCTTGGCCCAGAAATCGTTAGGAATGTGTTTATTTTGGTGGAGATGCAACTGATCAGCCTTTTTTGGTGTTGCCCTTGGAGTAAACAGAGACAGAGACAGAGACAGAGAGAGAAAAGTGTGCCTGCACATGCTGTTGATAAACTAAATTTAAACTGAAAAGTCGTGCATTATTCAGTCAGTGAAGTCACTTTGTTATAATTATATGATAATAGAATAAAGTAGAAGCATGTGTTTATTGTTTTGGTCGTAAACTAGCCCTGACCTGACTGAGGTTTCTTTAATTAACCGATAGGCCTCTGGATTCATTTGTCCCTGAGGTACGCACGAGTCAATTAGGGCGCGCATCGAGGCCCAAATCGCACGTGCATGCGCGTTCACAAACATCCAATGGATTTTTTTTTTTTTTAACGTTGTATAGGCCTAATCAATGAGCTACACACGGGCTTTTTGGCTTTTTGAAAAGTGAGGCCACATGGAAAGTGCGTGATTTTTGGGTACGTTTGTGTGTGTGTGTTTACGTGCAATGCTCGCGCGCGTGCACGTGAGTGTAATCGCAATTGATTACTTTTCAGTTTTCCCATCTGCTGCTGCTGCTCTCTGTGTGTGTGTGTGTGTGTGTGTGTGTGTGTGTAGGTTGGAGATGATAAATTGCATCACAAATGTTTAAAAACAAATCTTATTTTCATTGATCATCATTGATTATTAGTGTGATCAGCTTATAATTGAAACAATAATCAGATCAGTAGCTTATTGATTAGTATTGATGATGATTTTTTTTTTTTTCTTTTTTAAAGGAAGAGGAATTCCTACTGGCTGTATACTGGGAAAATACATGTCTGCTTCATTAATGTTTCCTATTCATCTTTCCTTAAAGCATGTCTCGTTTTATCTCAACTTTTTATGAGAAAAAAATAAATACGAAATAAAAAATGACAAAGCTTCTCATGAGCAAAAATCCTTAATTATAAAATTATATCTTTTTTTGTTGGAAAATGCCACCAAAAACATGCTGTGAAAGGAGAATTTCTTTTACAGTTAAAAAACTAAATTAATTTGGAGAGAATAAGGCTGTGCGCCGTTTTATTGATCCGGTCGTTCCTGAGGTGCAGCTAGATCTGTGATCTGAAGTAGATGTGATATACTTATTGATTTTAGGCTTCTGAAATTAATCTCGGGCCTTTTCTCCCTTTTCCCACGTATTCAATTACCCATCTGAATGTGCTTGAATAGAATAAAATAGAGAACAGAATCGAATAGGATGGGAAATGTTTTGGAAATAGGTTTTGGCACAGAGGAGAATGAATGAAATCAGAAATGAGAGATCCATTTAAAACTCAGTAAATCAGCTGTAATTCCAGAGACAATGTTCAATGCTGCTTTATAAATTGTATGTACCTGCTTACACTAAATTTAGAAGAGGCCTTCCACATTCTCACTAGTTAGAGGGTTGAATATTTGCAGCATTTGCAGCACAGAGGTCTGTTTGTTGTTCTCGGTCTGTGGGCCCAGTGTGTGCAGCAGTCTGTTTGAGTGTGTGGAGTTATCTGTGTGTTTGTAATGATTAGCCTGGAGCAGGAGCAGCAGCAGTGTGTGTGTGTGTGTGTGTGTGTGTGTGTGTGTGTGTGTGTGTGTGTGTGTGTTTGTGTGTGTGTGTGTGTGTGTGTGTTTGTATGAGTGTGTGTGATTAGTGGTGATAACGAGGCCTCTGTTATGTCCCTCCTGGTCCTGGGAAAGCTGCCTCTCAGGCCGGGCCTCCTGTGCCTGTTCTGGGGCCAGGTCCAGGGGCCGGGCTGACTGAGACTGTGTGGTGGCTCCTGCTGTCTGAGTGGCCTTCACTGCTGCTGATTTATAGCAGCCCTAACACGAGGAGCTTCGGCTCTCTGTTAATATTTACCAGCACTGGAGACACCGGGCTGTTCAAACCCACAATTACACTCCAGTTTATGGTCATGAGGGCAGGTCGCTGCACTGTACTTTACCACACACACACACACCTGAGAGAGTGTTTTAAAAAGAGGTTAGAGAATCAGCTTCAACTAGACTGATTTAATAAATGTGCTTATTTGTAATATAATCTCTTTTTCTCATGAAGCATACTGCTACTTTAGGGTGTGAATTTAAAAGGCAATGACAGATAGTAAGCTATCAAAACTAAAACAAATATTAGTAACTCGAAGTGATAAAACACTTTAAATGCACTACAAATGTTTTTCGTTAAAATTATTATTTTGGCAATTTTTCTCCATATTTTGTTCAAAATTCTGTATTTCATAGTTTTTTTTTTAATTGGTTTCCGTTGTGCATTGCTGTGTTTTGATTTTTTTTTTATAATAATAAAATGTTTAATTCACTTTGTGCATTAGCATTTTGCAAAATTAACCTGGTTGCAAGAATTGCTTTGTGTTTAAAATGTGCCGTTCATGCAGTGAGTGAGTCCATGTTGGGCCTTTTTGCTCCAGCAGCCCACTCCTGCCCCCTCCTGGTCTCTATACTCACCGATCAGCCTCAGGTTGGATGGCTGTATTAGGGCTTAAAGAAAAAAGAAAAAAAAGAAAGAAAGAAATGAAATAGCAACGAGATCAGTTGAAGGGAGGTTGGATTTGCTGTCAAACGGATTCCCAAGTTCTTCTTTTCCAGTATTAGATGATCTGTGGTTCATTTCTCCACATGCTGTTCGAGGCTATACTGCAGCGCGCTGTTTGTTTTCAGCACCGCGGACAGCTCTCATTGTTCCCAGACAGGCTGACAGCCTCTCTGGCTCTCTGGCTGTCTGGCTGTCTGCTCACCTTCACAACCAGCTCCTGCTCTGAACCCTGAACCAACATGGGGTTCCCCGACAAAATGCGGAAGAGTTTAGTTCTGCAATTATTACCCATGACCACTGCTTCCAACCTGCAGACTGCTGCATGATTCTGTACAAAGTCACATCTGACACATGCAGTCTTAAAGAGGACAGGAAAAAGTCTCATCAACATTTTGTCATCACTTTTGAGTCAATGATAAATATGACTTTGGTAACACTTATATTCAGTTTCCTTTTCACCACTAGGCTATACAACAACAAAGCAGGCTACATACTGTGAACCCGAAATGTGCATCAATCCAGTGTTTATAGGTAGGATTCTTGTTTTTATCTAACTCAAACTGCAGCAGCTGGTTTTACTAATTAAACCAGAGAGAATGATCATTCATGTCATTTAAATCAGCTGTTGCAACCTTTGTTTTGATTGTAGAGATGCTTTAAATGATTGTTTCCCATTTGGTTCTTGATGTTATCATTTACAGATGCAAAATTAGCATCAGTCAAACATCACTTTTACTGCTGATATGTTGGATTGTGCACAGGGCTGGCTGTAGTCCTTTTGGGGGAAAATCCACCCCCCACATCAGACATTACAATGGTTTTAAGACAAAATGTCATAAATAACTGTATTTATTATAATATAAATACACAATTTGTCACTGATATTGTAGCTTAAAAAGTGTTTTGTCAGTTTCACTACAATTTACACTTTTATTAACAAATAAGTGGGGCCAGGCAGATGAAAAAGTGTGAGAAAGGGAGTTACAGGGGTGAAAATTGTATTTATTTATTTATTTATATATTTGTTCATTTGTTACCTCAATGCAGGAAATGAGGAAAGGCGTTGACTGGCCTTTTATTATTTTCTATTTTAGTATTTATTGATTTATTTATTTTTCTTTTAGAGGGCGACCAGCATCCCCCCTGAAAGTGACGCCCAATAGGTGACCACCTATATGGCCAATGCCTTAAGCCTGCCCTGATTGTGGAATTACCATTTTTGTGGTCTTTGCTTGTAGAATAACGTTACTTAATACACTTGTCATGTTAGCAATGTAATTTAAATGTTGAGGTCTCAAATGTAAAAATTAATTTTGATATAAGCATCTATGAAAACCTTAACCTGTTATATTAGAGTTAGTTTCGGTCTGAATGGATTGGAAAACATCTGATATTGGCTTTAAATAATCATATCAGTGTGTCCCTGTTAGAATGAAAACAGACCTCTACGTTAAGATGGTATGGGGGAGACCCACTGAAATAGTTCATGGGTCAGTCCATGGATTTATTCAGGACTTTTTCAAAGTAGAGATGTGATGGAGAGAAGATTGTCATGCAGTATCAGCCCTCTCTCACAAACCCACTCTCTCTCTCTGTCTGTCTCATCCTCCACAGCATGTAAGCGTAAGGAACAGGACCACGGCCGGAGCGAGCGGGGGAGCGTGTCCAAGAAGCCCCGGCTGGTGTTCACAGATGTGCAGCGGCGGACGCTCCACGCCATCTTCAAGGAGAACAAGCGTCCATCCAAAGAGCTGCAGATCACCATCGCCCAGCAGCTGGGCCTGGAGCTGGCCACAGTCAGCAACTTCTTTATGAACGCACGCCGCCGGAGCCTGGATAAGTGGGTGGACGACGGCTCCGGCCACCCGGGCAACTCTGGCCCCAACGCCTGCACCAAAGCCTGAAGACGGAGTGATCCGACCAAACTCATGGACTGACTCAACCTCGGTGGAAAAGCTTTAAAACTTAAGAGAAACAAAGAGAAACTTAAAAAAAGACCTTGAAGCAACGTTTTGCCCTTAAACCTGTACTATATTGATATTTATAGTATCCAAAGATGAAAAAACAAACCAAAGACTTCTTGTTTGACCTGCTTTGAAATGTTTTTTTCAGCAACACATTTACGTGTAACATACTGCAAAAAGACTATAGTTTTACCCCCCCTTCACACACACTCACTGGTCTCTAGCTTTACTACACCTCCCCCAACGCCTCCCCACCCAGTATCAATCTATCATTCACCATCCTTATCTTTAATCTGATTGGTTGGTTTTAATGATGGGTCCCTAAATGGAGGTTTAATCAGCCTGTTGGCAGTCTGATCTGCAGCTGTCCACACCCTTGAAAAACAGCCAGAATGTGGAGCTCCGGTGGGATTGGCCAATCAACGTTAAAGACAAAAAAATCCTACAGGAGCGACTGGATTGTTGTGCAACCTTGTTTGGATCAACGGTGGACTGTCTGTCTATCTGTCCAGCTGTCTGTCTTTCTATCAAGCATTCCAGACAGACGGGGAGATGCCCATGCGTAGACTGCTAACCCAAAATCCCCAAAAAACCCCAACCTCAACCCACAAGGTAGTGCTTTCTTCCAACATGCTGAAGCGTTGAATAATTTAAACAAGAGAAACCAAAGCCTTCAACACCCTGAAGCCACTTCAGAACCTGCTATGAAGTAATTTGACCAAAGAGTATATTTTGTAGCTGATAATCTTAAAAGTATTTTACCTCATTTCCTCCCTTTAACCCTCCTGAGACTGGCTGTTAGTTAGGCACCACAAAGAATGTCCCTGCTTATGGTCCATACAACATTTTGAGTCATACCTTCCCTGCAAATGGAAATATTATGTGACACAACCCTGAAAATCATCTATTGACATTTGCCTTATAGATGCCTTCTTGAATCAAACTAAATATTCCAGTTATATCTTCGTTAACACTCTAGAGAATGATCCTGCAAATGCAACCAAAGACTAATCCATTCAGCGGTGTGTTTTCGCTGCAAAAGATGAAAACAAAAGCTGCTGGCTCTCGTGCTTTATGTGTGACACGGTGAGGGAGACAGATGTTGTTTTTTTAGGACAAACTGTGTCACCACTCTAATAATAGGCATTCAGCCCCCAGTGCTTCATACGTATTTGATTTTATCTCCTCATCAAAGATGTTGGGCGGAGGGGATGATATCAATGATCAAATCACTTTCAGGCACAATGTCACCTCGTCACCTGAATACGAAAGCACCCCCCCCCACACACACACACCACCCACCCCTCCCAATCTGCCTCCACTCCCCTGGCAAAGCTATGCATTTCAGCACTAGGAGGAAAGCACTACACAGGGCTGGCCCAGGGCGGCGTATCATTAAATATATTGAGCTGGCCCCCTTGCCGTCATCCTCCTCGTGGCCAGGGTTAGCAGCTCTACATTCATCACAAACAAGCGCCGAAGGAGAGGCGAGGAGGAGGAAGAAGGCTTCTTCTTCACCTCCGAAAGGAAAAACCAAAAAAAAAGGAAAACGTGTCAAGACCTGCTGATGTTTTATAGTGTGAACCAAAGATGCTACCTCACTCAAGTTCCATACGTGATTTCTATCACTTTGATGATACCAAAGATAACCAAAGATTTTTTCTCATTGCACGGCCTCTACGAGTGGTGTTTTAAAGATGTTGTATGTCTCCTCCCCTCCCCCCCACCCCTCGTCTCCTCTCTCTCACTTCCTTTCTTCTCCCCTTTCTCCCCCTCCCTCCCACCTGCATTCAACCCATGCACCCCTGCTATGCGTGCTCTTGCTTCATCTGTGCTCTGATTACAGCTCCATAGATAGTCATGCTGATGTAGCTATAGGCAGATATGCTGATCCAGCCGTAGATACACACAAGCGGCAGTGCAGGTGCCTGCGGGGGTACGGCAAACTCGGTAGCAATGTGATCGGTCTTTCTTTGTGCTCAGTACCAAAGTATTCATTTTCCTATCACAAAAATGTAAAAGCTGACATTGTGTTTATATATAATACATTTAGTCTGATTCATTTCAAAATGTAAATTTGACCCCGCTGGAGTGTCTTTTTTGTCGCAGCTTAATTTCTACCCGGCCCTGCCTCTTAGTGTGTATCTATAGGTTGATAATATTGATCCACCAGACGTCTTTACATGACAATAGACAGACAAGCTGACATAGCCATGGGCAGAATTGTTGACTCAGCTATAGGCAGACATGTTCCTGAAAGTAGAAGCAGACGTGTTGCAATCTTTCTAAAAACTCCCAGGACGAGTGCCTTGCTTGAACCAAAGTGTTAAACCGCTGTTGACCTCTCACCTTTGACTATGTGAATACCTCAGCCTGTAGAAGGGCCACTACTGAAGAAACAAGGAAAAGGTTTTTTTTTTTTTGTTGTTTTAAATCACACCGTGGTGCTTTCGCCAGCGCAACCATGCAATGAAAACATACCAAAGGAATTTCCACTTCTACAGATTAAACCAAAGGTCTTTGTTTCTCCTCTCCTCTGCCCTCCTTCTTCTACCCCTCCATCCCTCCTTCCTCCCCGACCTTCCTCGTCTCTCTGCTGTGTGTGGGAAGGTTCAGCACTCTGGCCGTGCATGTCTTTACCAATGTCTCTGAATACCTCATAGTAATAATTCCTTTGAGTTCTGCATTGAGACGTCTATCTGTGAGTAAGGCAGAACTCCACTCGTGTGGTAACTGTTATTGTTACTTCAAAAAAGCTGTATGATTATCTATTTTGAAGCTGTTTTTTTTGGCAGAAGTGCTCTGTTTTCAAGTCACGGAGGACAAGTTTCAGGGTTGATGTATGAAACTTAAGGGATGGAGGGAGAAGCATATTTTTTATCAGACATTGGGTTATGCCAATATTATGATGGTAGACTATTGCTTTTTACAGGGTAAAACCAACTGCTGTGATATTGTGTTCATATTTTCCCTTTTTCTCTACTTCTGTGTTGTGATTTTAATTTAATTGCATTTTTGTAATGGTTAACCACTGCTTTAATTTATGCATTTGTAGAAACTCTAGATTTGTATATAGTAGGTTTTTTGGAAAAAAACAAACAAAAAAGACAGTTTTATGTTACAGCCTTATTTCCCACGCTTAGATATAAAAAAAGGAGTAGTTTGTATTCTTCTTCTTCAGCTAAATCCTAGCCGGCATTTCAATGTGTGTTTTAAACACTGCCAGAAACCCAGACAGTTGATTTTGCCAACGCAGACAAAGTTATACAGGAGCTACTTTGTTGAACAGCTGGCAAAAAGCAGTGTGTACGTGTGTGTGTTTTTTCTATTCTTTTGACTTTTTCAAAACAAAACGGTTATTTTATGGGTATTACTGCACATCCAAAGATTTTTAAAACAAACCAAAAAATTGGAAAAAAAATATGTATAATGTTGAAAAGCACTGGCATTTGTGAGGTAGACTTGTTGAGTTTTGATTTGCCATTCGCACGGGTATAGAATGTAGAAGGCGTAGGGCCGTGTAGACAAGCTTACTCTACCATGTGGGAGATCTCCTGTTCAATGTACAATCTGAAGCATCTGAAACGAGGGCTGCAAGTCCCGCTCACTTTGCTGTCTCATGCACGGAGTGAGGTGGAGCGTAGGCTGGGCAGCCGGTCTGCCAGGGGCTGTGTCGCGGAGCTGGGTCTGTTTTTATTGCCGTGGCACTGCCGCCTCGCTCCATCTAGTATCTGTTCTTTTGGTACGTACTCGTGTAATGACCATGAGCAAAGTCTAATAAAACCTTAACCAAGGAATCAGTGTGTGAGTGTGTATGGGGACGATCACCTGCTCATTTCTTTTTCCCGTCTGTGGATGAGTGTGTGTGTGCAACTCAATTGTCAAGAACTGCTGAGGTGTGCCAGTTTTATGTGTGTGTGCTCATTTGCATGTGTTTTTCTTTACTGTGTGTTAAAATCTGTATGGTGTGTTTGCATGTGTGTGGCTGATTGCTGCATATATCCAACAGTAAGTTTGACTCCCTCTGGTTGTGCACCCAATTTGACTGTTGTCAGGCCATTAAATAGGCGTTATCGGTCGCCATAAGCACCATAGATGTGGGTCATAGGGGCCTACTGCCCCTGCTACGTTGTCACTAGAGGTCAGTGTTGTGTTCTTTTATACCTTCTTTTGGTGATCTACCATGCGAATGGATGATAAAACCTACTATTGGGTGTAGTAGGTCCCTAATGACTCAAATCTATGGTTCTTATGACGCCTATAGAGGCGAAGTCCCTCCCCTTCCGGTGGACCACCATGGGACCTTATTTCGGAAAAAATATGTATGGTAGTCAACGGCGAGAGACAAATAATTTATTGATCCCGTTTGAATTGCTCCATGAATCCCACATATGATGTTTGTACATTTAAACATAACTTTGCAAGTCAAGAAAGTCTCAGTTTGTCACAGTATCATTTAGTTTTGTGTGAAACCGCTCAGTGAACTACATCGCACAAATGAAACGTTATCTGACCTGATGTGTTTTATCGAGCGACTCCTGGTCTTTTTATTTACCAGGAAAAGAAAGAAGGAGGGACACCTGTTACTGGTGTGAGTACATCCAAGTACGAAACACACAGGCATCGTAGCTTCAGAGAGAGAGACCTCACTTATGTGACTTTTGGATGTGTAGTCTTTCTTATTATTTAACTTCAACAGTTTTACAACAAACTGAGACTTTCTTGACTTGCAAAATCATGTTTTAAATTAAAAAAACATCATATGTGTGATTCATGGCACGATTCAAACGGTATCAAAAAATATTTCTCTCTCTCCGTTGACTACCGTTCATATTTTTTCAGAAATAAGGTCTAATGGTGGTCCACCGGAAGGGGCGGGACTTTGCCTCTCTATTTAATGGCCTGATACCAAATCTAATCAGCTGGGTTGTCAGAGGCCTTACTGTTAGTGCTGCTTCCTCTCTGTCATGCAGACAGCACAGTATCACAGCATGCTATGCAGTCATTATGTCACTTGGAGAATGTGGATGCTTTTCAGCACAGGTGCTTACATAACAGTTACAAAGGCCTGTGTTGAAGAGGGAATGGATGATGCAGCGTGGATCTATTTTTTCCCCCCGTTTTATTTATTTTGTCCATAAGGAGTTCCCATATGATGGGTAGCTTGGCTACAAGTCTCATAACAATACTGCGGCGCCTAAGACAATCATCTGGATCTCTTACGCTGGGGAACTAGTTTCTCACCCGCAGAGGGGTGTCCTCCAGCTATTCATACACAAAGATGCTTGAAGGGTTTTGATAAACAAGCATATTTGTTGTCATAGACATTTAGGAGTAGATTTCAGTAGTAGTTCATCTTGCACTCGCATTTCAAAATAAAATCTCATTGCTCTCGTCAGCCTTGTGCTCTTGTCAACCTTGATCTCTTTCTTTTGACCTCCTTCTCAACTCACAATGCTTCTTCAGTTTTCGGTATGTGTGTGTGTGTGTGTGTGCGTGTGTGAGTGCCTGGGTGTGTGTGAGCGTGTGTGTGTGTGCCAGAGAGGCAACACTGTCAGTGTTACTCTCAGATGTATAACTCCATGTCTCATGACTTGATTTGTCATTGCTGTTTCCCAGGCTTTGCTACTGCTTTCTCAGTGCCGTGCAATATCATCTGTTGTGATTGCTAAGCAAATGAAAAAAAAAGAAAAGAAAGAAAATTGAGAAGCAAGTGATGATGTCATCCAGCTTTTTTCAGTGTTCAAAATGTTTCAACATTTCTGTAGTCACAAAAAAGTAGAAAAAATAAACTGTTGGTATTTCCAGCTTCGGAATCCTGGCTCTTGTTCTTATTATTTAATTTTTGTTGTGTTTTGTCTTTTTTTTTTGCTCAGACAGACAAATTGAATCAATAAAACATCAAATCAGATAAGGAAGTAGAGGACAAGACAAGCAGGCATATGAGTCGGTCCTGGAGTTGAACCTGCATGACAAGTAGCTTCAGAAGATCAGTGGATAGTTTAGGTCTTACATGCTGTCGGGGTTAGAAGGTTCATTTGCACCGGGGGGCAAAATATAACGCACTTGTGTTCCTTAAAAAAATCTTGATTCAATGTATTCTCGTCACATGGCTTTACTTCTATACATACATTATATTTAGCTGCCTAAACCAATCCATAATTTTAAAAAAAACACAGTATCTTGTAAAGGTAAAATAAAATGTGGAGAGGGGTTAATTGTATTCAAATGGTAGGTTTATATTTTTGCAATGGACCACAGTCCCACAACAAAGGCTTATTTATTCAAAATATGACTCAACCTGCAAAAATAGGTTTTTACAGAGCTGTAAAAGGGGAACACTACCTAAATTAAGAATTACAATATGTTATGCCATGGCCTAGGAAAGTTCAGTCAATATTTATGAACATGAGCTGCTCTCTCTCAAACCCAGAAACCAGAAAAGTAAGTCTCAAACTTGTGATGTCATACAGCGTATATACAATGAATGGGAGACTGATTTTATGGTACCACAGAATGAATTTTGTTTTCTTTTTTACCCAAATGAGCTTTATTCTACTGTAATGTTGTCAGTTGTGAAACAGAAAATGTTCCCATACACTCAGAACATTCTCCTGGGTGCTCTCAGTGTCATCTATAACATCTCTCCCAATTCATTGTCTTTGGAGCAGCTCCACACTTCATACCCAATGACATCACAAGTTTGACTTATTGCACTCTAGTTTTTGGATTTGGGAGAGAGTTGTTCATGTTTACTGATACTTTTTGGACTGTCTTAGACCATAGGAATAACATGTATGAACTTTGAAAATGGGCGTAGTTCCCCTTTAACTCAGCGTGTGTTCGCCACATAGCTTATTTTCTGCAATAATCCAAAACGCAATGGAGAAATCCTAATGGCTTTTTGTCGAGGGAACCCAAGGTGATGCTAACTTCCTGATTGGTCTCCAGAAATACAGTACGTCATCCCTGGAGCACTCTATAGACAGAAGCCATTCAGAATGGTAGAAAAATAAGGTGGCGTTGCCCTTTAAATACGTCATGACATCAGCAAAGCCATCTGAATCAACATTTTAGCTTGAATATATTTCCCATTCAGTTGAATGAATGAATGAATGAATCAAGCCGAGCGGAGACATCCACACTTCCATCCATAAATCATCTCATTGATTGAACTCAGCAACACAACAATAAATATAAAGTAAATTGATTTTTCAATGTGTTTCTTCTGTTTGTGGTGCTAAACCCCACAAATCCATGTTTTAGTAATCCATCACCGAAATGTGATATGTTGTACTCTGATTACACCGATTCAATTTGCATGTAAATAGGGGGAGCACAAATATATTAGTGAAACTGTTTGACATCAGGCAACATTTCCAAACATAGGAAGTTGAATTGAAATGATTGATGGTCAAGTGCCAAGTCACTGAGTTAGTTAAACACTGAGTCAGTGGTAAATCATTGATCCCCATCAAACCGAGTCCCTGGACTGCAGATCTGGCCGCTATGTGGGCCGATGGTTGGACCAGAACTTTGTTGAACTTGTCAAAGAAGCCAAACAAGACCGATGCTTGGAAATACTTTTCATTTAGGATGCAATGATATCAGATGAACAAGGTAAGATATGTCAGCTAAACTGTGTTTGAGGAGCCTGGTGAATATTGTCTGAAGAAAAATATGATTCTGACTTTACAAGACCGTGATATAAAATCATGTCAGTCATCCACCTTACTTTTGTTACCTGCTACAAATCAATAAACTACTCTGTGTGTATTTGTGAGCATACGTGTATGTGTGTATACGGTTGAGTGTGTATAGAGGCTTTACAGCTCTTTAAGTAGGTCAAAGTGTACTGAATGAAGGCACTGCAGTGTGACACGTGGATGAAGGACGTTCTCTTATTTATGAGTGTTCTTGCCTTCAATTAAGATTGAGGAGTCACAAGGCGGTGACCCGAGGGAGTCCCAGCACCTGGCAACATGTCTGCGCTCTTTCACCTCAGGTGCACTCTTATTCATACAACATTTGTCTTTCAGTCCCTGGAGTTGTTGGAGTTGCCCTTCCTCTGCCCTCTTCTTTTCCTCTTCTCATTTCTCATTTTTACCCCATCTATCTACTTTAGGTAGACAGATATTCTAACTAATACAAGTAGTATATTTATTTTTATTTGCTGCATTACTTGTAAGCTGCCACTAGATGGAGCTATGACATGGATTATTTTTTTTCAAACACAAGAACTTCTTTGTTTGCATTTATACCAACATTCACACTAACAAATCAGAGCATCAATACTTGTAATGATATTCCAATTACACTGAACAATGTGCACTATGGATGCAGATATTAAATCCAAATGAGCTTTACATGAACACAGATCTTCCAGTGGTGAATTAAATGTCCTCATATCTCTTTAAAATCAGCCAGGGTGTTGTCACAGCTTTCTAAGAGTTGCTACTGTTAGCTTCCGGATTTATCTCTAGATGACATCATAAAACCCATAACTGTGTTGCAGGCCTTTGCAGCTCATGCAAACCACAGCGTCAGCTTTCCCTTCACACACTTTTAAAAATAACACACCTCTTTGTTTATAGGTTGGGCTGTGACTGGCTAGTTGCAGAACTACAATTAAACGGAACCAAATTACAGTTTCGGCGCAAGTGCAAACTCAAAGTGGCTGATCTTCATAAAGCGGCTACACGCCAAGCGTGTCATTTTTAAAATTGGATTGAAAGTCAGCGATGACAAATTCTGTCTCGGTTTGTGAGGCATTTCAACCACAGAGGTCTGCATTCACTGCACAATATCTCTCAACACAATTTTATATAAAAGTATATGTGAAAGAAGTTGTATCATAGAATTCCCCTTTAACAGTGTAGCTATATAGGCTTATTACTGGCATGTCATGTTGGTCTACTGTCAGTATTGTTGTTAACCATTCAGAAAGTTTTGAGCCCTTTGACAACAACTGAACAAAGGCTCTGTCACAGTATCTTTAACCCTTGGCCGCCACCAACAACCACCCGATTAGCCCTTACCCAGCTGTTTCTAAGATAAAACTGTGATAGAACACCACCTGGTTTCTTATGGGAGTTGGTTTTGTCATGCGCAGAATCACAGACTAGCAGATAAGGCTTCGTTTGACTCATCACAACAGGTGGTTTTTCCACTTAAACCTAATTTTGGTGTGAATGAGTGACAGTAGACTAACTTCGTAAACTTTGCTCCCCTTGCCAGAAATATGCCCATCATCAACTGGTAGATGTTTGCAGTGTTATTGTGGACTCTGTGACCTTATGCATTCTCTGGGTCACTTGTCTCTAGGGTCAGAAACAAAGGACAACTCAATCAATTTATAACCCAATAGACTCACAGCATATATTCTGGAAGCCACTACTTATTATTATCTTTAAATGTTGACGCCTGTGACCTTTTTTTTCCTAGTAGTCTATCCAAGATAGTATAATAATACTAGTAGAAAAACACACAAAGTGCAACTGCAGCTGCCAAACAGATTTGTGAAACAGATTCTCCTGTCCTCACTTTGGCCTTTGCCTTTGTTCCAAGAGGTTTTAGCAGAGAAAAGATAAAAACAAAGAGCTCTCCCTCTGTTCTTTTTTTATCTGTACCAAAATGACAATGGACCATTTGTAACTTTTGGTTGTAACTTACAAGGCACATTTTACTTCAATTGCACAACTCATGTTTTACTAGAGATATATCTTTAATTCTATTTTATTGTATTTTTTTAATTATTTTATCTAGTTTGAAGTAGTAGTTGGTATGTACAATTAGATAGAGATTTGTAAATACAGTGTTTTTCGTACTTGTTTCTTTTTGTATGAGTGATGCACGTTTTTTTTTGTGATCTATGTAAATTGCTGCTGTAACACTGCAATTTCCCTCTGGGGATCAATACAGGCAATCTATTTATCTATCTATCTATCTATCTATCTATCTATCTATCAACCCATAGCTTTTTCTGTGTATAGTTTTTCCTCATTCGCTTTGGCTCATTTTTTCGAAACAGTCTTAACTTTCTCTAAACTGTAAGTGCAACTGTTACAACTGTTTCATTGGACATCACAACCCTATTGTATGTCTGCAAAAGGTAGTAGCTAAACCAAAACACTTCATTCATGCTACAAAATCGAGTTATTGTGTCAGTAAATTGACCAATGCCATCAAAATGAAAAGATGTTTTGTCTCACTTTACTCAAAATGTTTCAAAAACGTCAAAAGACATTTTTTTCACCACAGCAGACAACCCTGGAAAGATTTCTTATATACTAATCTCAGTTTTATTCTACTTTTTTATTGACACTGATTGTTTACTGTACTATACCAGAATGTCAGTTTTGTCTACCTGAAGGTTGTTGTGTATCACACTGAGCTGGTTCGATTCCCATTTCAACAACAGGTCAAAGTTTACTGGGAAAAGTCAATGCTGTAGTAGCTGCACAGAAAAAGGATATGCACATTTGTATGTATACAACACATTTATTTGTGTAGCAAAGTGTTACATGTACTGTAAACAGAAAATTCACCTTTGATCTTTCATGTAAAGTCAAATACAGTGAACAGAAGATTTGCCACATAATGACATCCACGCCAAAAAACAACAACATCCCTGCAACAATTAAAAAACTTGCGGTAGTTCAGTTCAAGAACAACAAATTGTACCTGCTACTCATAGATATTTATGGAATAATCATGTGTGTCTGACAGATTTCTATAATTAAATGGATAATTTTGCCTGTGATGGCTCAAACGATGAAAGAATGTGTAGAAGTTGTGACATTTTAAGATATGTTGTTCTTATTTATTGTTTCTTTTTTGGGGGGCTTTTATTGCTATAATCCTATGTATTTATATGGTTCTTATTGTAACTTGTCCCTCCAACTGCCCCATGTCTTTAATATGTTTCCTTTGACTTAACTTATTATTGGTTGTCTGTTGTATGTACAGTATGTATGTATGGATGCATGGACTGGGAATGCTACAAATGAATTGCCCCCTTGGGGATAAATAAAGTTGTCTGAACTGAACTGAACTGAACTGAACACAACGACAATTTCACTGAGTCAACTCATCAGTTTTGAGCAGCAAGACATGTGCAGGTGTTTATTGTGAAAATTATAGACAGTTGTACTGACTCTTTTGCACGCATGTGCCAAAACACCTGCAATTTGCTTGAATGAATGAGAAATTCTAATCTGTTGTGAACAACACATTCCCTTTCAGAGATTTGAAACTTATTGTTTTAAAAAAAAAAAAATTGAGAATTCGAGAATTTAGCCAAAGCGAATGAGAGAAACTGTAATATGACTCCCTTCCGGAGGAACTCAGTTTAGTAAACTCTGTTTCTTCTTTTAAATCACGCCTCAAAACCTACCTTTACAGGAAGGCCTTTTTATGGCAATCCCTTATTTATATTGCATTATCGTTGACTTTTTGTACACAAGTCTTATATTTTACATTTTATTTTAGCCTATGTTTTTATTCTGTTTTTATCTTGATGTTTGCACTATTTTAACTTATGTAAAGCACTTTGTAACTATGTTTGGAAAGGTGTTAGACAAATAAAATGTATTATTATTTATTATTATTATTATTATTATTATTGAAAATTACAAAATGTAGCTCTTTATTGTTTAACAACATAACAAAGGACACATATAGGGCATTTATCCCCATGATAAACACAAGCAAAAACATCCCTTAATTTTAGAAGTCAGAAAGAATCAAAAGTTAATATCTAATAATACATTTGCCAGGAACTTCTCTTGGCTTTATTGTCTCTCTTATTAGTCAGTCAAGACTTTGAACTACAACAACAACAGCATTACCTTTAAACACACACAGGATGTTTGGCTCCATACATACAGCGCCCAGCAAAGACAGAACAGAATGTTCACAAAAATCGAACCCTCATGTGTGCACGTGAACGCTCCAACGAATCCCACTGACCAATCAGCGTCCAGACAGAGTGTTCCATCATCTCTTGTGTTTGTCCCGTTCGAACCTTCTAACTTTTTTGCGGTTGCTATGGCTGCGAGAGTTCATGCAAGGCTGTGTGGTGGTTAATACATCTATGGTGGTGACACACACACACACACAGATAGAGAGAGAGAGAGGGAAGTGACGACTGGGGCTGTTGTTGGGACACGTGACTGGAGAGCTGCACTGATCTGTTTTGACAAGCAGCCGTGGAGGGGAGGGAAGTGAGCTGAGGAGGAGGAGGAGGAGGGGAGGCAGCAGACTGTAAGCATCACGACTAAAAGGAGAGGATTCACTGTTCCCTTTCATCTCGACCTAGTCTTCTAGTTTCAAGCAGTCAAAACGGGCCGTTGAGAACATTGAGTCAACCGTTGCCCCCGTTGCTACGACGACGCGGACGTTAACCGTTAAGTCTGGCTATTTGTTGTCGGGTTTGAAAAAAGTTGGAAAGGTCGCTAAGGAAAGTCAGCACAGGTGGCGTGTTTTTCTAACGTTAAATGGATGGATATGGATGGGTAGAAAGTGGACCATATCCGTTTGAGCTGTGGCTACCTGCGCTAAGTATATATATATTGGGGGTTGGGGATGTTTTGGGGAGGTCGTCGTCACCATTAAATAACCAAACAGTGACGGTTGAGTGACGGTTAAGTGACGGTTAAGTTTGCTACCTAGCTGCTGAGTTAGCAACCGTTGCGAGGGAGCCAATGTTACAGGAGAGAGAAGAGGACACCGACATGCACCGCGACGTAACTATGGTTCAGGTGGTGGCATTTGAGACGAGTAGCCAGCTTGCTAGTTAAATAAACTAGTTACTAGCACGTTGACATCTCCTGTAACGCTAACTGTGGCTCTTCTCAGCTGTGTCTTTGTGTGGACAACACAGTGCGACTAGATGGAAGCGTACAGTAGCATGCTAACAAAGCAACGCTTTGTTGTTGGATAAGGGGGGCAGCTGGCTGGCACCAACACAACAAGGCTACCAAAGCTGATATTATTATTGCTTTACTAATACAGCAGTCACAGGAGGCTGTGTGTGTGATAGAAAAGAAGACCCTGCTGCAAGAGACCCCTGAAGGCAACCTGATGACACTGGACAACATGAAGTCGGAGCGAGGTATGTGGAGCACTAACAAAAACACACATTGTGCATTTCCTTAATTTTGCAGTTTTAGTGGACTGGACTGTACCCATTCCCCCTGAGAGAGAAGAATCAGGCCAGGGGAGTTATGTAACAGCTGGTCATCCTGGTTATGTGAATTAACAAAGCCTGACCCGAGTCAATGAGGACATGTACACACATTCACTGCTCTAGTTTTGGGAATGTTTCTTCCTCTCCCTCCTCCTCATTTCATCCGCATCAACATTATAGCTATATAACCTGCAAGATCCTCATGCCAAAAAATGCTGTTCCCCTTTTTTTTCCACAGCAGCTCTCGTTTTGACAGTCTTCCTGCTGCAAAAAAAATGTTCCTGACAACCCACCTCTGTTGTGGAAATCAGGCTCCTGCCTTATGCTCTGCAACCTGTTTACATGTCGCTGTCTGCAGCAAGAGGTAAAACAGGGACAGAGGGGGACACCCTTGTTTGTTTCAACGTGATTACGCAAATTTTTTATCATTGCTCTAATTTGTAAAAAAAAAAAGGGTTATTTCAGACTCGGTGCCTTTTAATCTGACACGATTCACATAAAGGTGTTGTGTAAGCCCCCTTCATTGTATGAGCTAAATCATTGATTTTTTACATGGCTATTTGTGATCCAGGGTGACAGCTGACTTGATCTGTTGTCAACAACACAATAGCACCATACCTGGAAGCAGCGAAGGTAAAACAGGGACAGAGGGGACACCCTTGTTTGTTTCAACGTGATTATGCAATTTTTTTGTCATTGCACTAATTTGTAAAAAAAAAAGGGTTATTTCAGGCTTGGTGCCTTTTAATCTGTGTCCCTGACACGATTCACATAAAGGTGTTGTGTAAGCCCCCTTCATTATATGAGCTAAATCATTGATTTTTTACATGGCTATTTGTTATCCAGGGTGACAGCTGACTTGATCTGTTGTCAACAACACAATAGCACCATACTTGGAAGCGGTGAAGGACCGCTGTCCTCAGTCATGACGAGATTAGCTGCAGTCAATCAGGGATAGTCTGTGTTTCTGCATAGGTTATGAAACTGCAGTCGGGCTGCTGACTGGCCTGAGTGGGATCTTCCTTGGAGCACAATATGCTGGTAATGGGACTCCACAACACACAGTAAACATGCGCCCTATATGGGCCTAGACTTTTAACCCTAGCCTCGCCTCGTCTTGACTGTAGGAACCTAGGCCTTTATATAGAAGCACTGACCCAGACATCTGTGTGATGTGGCTGGCCTGCGTAAAGGGCACACTGACTGTGTACAGTGTAATTATAGCCTAATAATGCAGCACGGCATGCTGGGTCAACTGTGAACAGGAGCACTTTGGTTTTATGTTGTAGTATTGGTTGGTTATTGAGATGATTTTACAACCAAATACTCTGCTTTATATCAGCACATAAGACTGTCTGCAAGCTGTATGCCTGAGGCACAGTACTACAGCGAGCCTGTTCTTCACCCTTCATGGGTTGTCACCATGTCAGGTTGGCTCACTCACTGTCATGTTCTAATTATGAAAGCTTGCTGCGACTGTAGAAGCTGCTCCACATCAGTAGCTCCCACCCAGTTTGACTGGCAGACACGATGGGGCTATTGTTATTTTGCACATGCTGTACCGTTCCTGTGGCGGAGATACCAGGCTGCTTATAGCCCACACGCCGTTCTTCTTTTGCCTCTCAGAGAAAGGGACTGCAGCAGTGGTGAGAGAGGCTGTTTACTTAGCAGCCTGGACCACAGCAAAGTCAAGCTTAGCGCAGATGATGCTGGATTGAGGGTTCCCTAGGAGAGCCTAGCTATATTAAGTTGGAAGGGGAGAGCTGAACATGTCCAGACATGTGTTTCTAACATGTCCAGACATGTGTTTCTAACACTAAAACTCCTGCATCATGAGCTGTGACCTCCTGATCAGGTGGGTGTGAAAGTCAAGCCAAGGCTTTGAATGGGTGATGAGGTGATAGATTCAGGCTGTACCCTCCTGGCATAACTTGGATCTTGCTCCACCTTTAGCACCTTGAGAAAGGGACTATGGGATCTGCTGATGCTCAATATTGAATTTGTGCTGATGTTGACCTTAATAAACAGATGTCATATCAGGCTGATGTGACCACCCCAAATTAAGTTTCTTAGTCACTGCTGTAGCACAATTTTATAAAGCTTCTAGATAGGGATGCACCGATCTGACTTTTTCAGTCCCGATACCGAGTACCAATCCGATACCAGTGTTTAATTAATAAGCTAACGATGGAAGTGACTAGGATCATTCTTTTATGTGTAAAGCCCCAGACACACCAACCCGACATCAGAGAAGTAGCGGCGATGAAGGCCGCCTGGTGTGTCGCCTCACGTTGCCTTTGTTTTGGCCAACCAGTTGCACTCGAACACGACACAAAGACTACAGCCGACGGCCAGTTAGCACGGACGTTCTGCGCCTGCGTGAGATGAAATAACTCTCCACACCAGCAGATCGCGGTAGTCTGTATTCATCATTCAAAAAGGGAAACCGGAAGATCGAGGACTGCGGATATACAAGCCGTTGTTATGGTACGTGCATGAAATAAAGCGACGTTTGCCGACAATTTTCACACCAGTCTCCTTCACCACTTAGCTTCATTCCAGATGGCAATGTCACTGTGAAAATATCCGTGTACTGGAATGATCAGATGAGATGAGGATGTAAAAAGGGGAAGAGCCTTCTGTGTGAAAAATCTTCAACATTAATAACAGGAATTACAATTCAGGTGTAAACCTTTTTAATGCAGCAACATATTGGTCAAAACTTAAACAGGAATTAAAACTCCAGTATGTAATGTATATAAACATAGATAAAGCGACCCCATTGTCTTCGATATTCGATGCAGTTGTTTGAGTCCGATGTGTAATAATGTTTGTGAATGTCCCCAGATACACTCAAGTAGTGCTGTCTAGTTACAGCCTTATATTATCTTAGACATGGAAGAACATTCCAAATTGGAAAACAAAAAGAAGCACTGGTATCAGATGGGAACCCTGAATCAGAATTAGTATCCAAAGAACAAAGCAGTATCAGTCTAGGTCTTGTAAGATCTCAGCTCCTGATGAAAACAAAGACTTCAGATGAGCAGTTTTCTCCATGTTCATGCAGCATCTCTTTGTGAGCCGCGCTTTTTGTTGTAAAGGTATAAAAGGAACACTTGTGTTCTGCTCAGGGGCCTAACCAGAGTCATCTGACCCCCTTGTTTTTCTGTGAGTTGAGCTGTGAGTCAGGATGGCGTGTGTGCGTGAGTGTGTGCGGGTGTGAGGAGAGAGTGAGTGTAAGCAGAGAGTACCCAAACCGATCGCTATTGGCCCTAATAAGCACCGTACCTACCGTTGAACCATGTGGCTCCGCTGACAGCTTTTACAGGTCCCATAAAGAGCAGCTATGGAAAACCCTGGACCTGTTACACCAGTCAGGGAAAACATAGCTCGTCATATCGGGTTTCAAACTGTTTTGGCTGAAGTGTGGTAACGCTGTGTTTTATTTGTGTCCTTAAAGACGTAATTTTGTTTTAGTGTGTTTCCATCTCCACATGTAGAAGAGCAAAGTTTGGTTCAGATACCACACTGGAATCTACACCATAAAAATAGGCTGTTTATACTCAACTGTGGTCTCCTTCACAACCAAATCACTGAAGAGACATTACAAATAAAAAAGACTTTGAATGATGGTGATGTGAGGTAATACGGTGCAATGTATGAGCAAAGAGCTAAGAATCGTGACTGGGTGCTTCCTCCTTTATGCCCTCAACCACAGCTCTCCTCCTCTCTCTGTTCCACACACACATTAAACAGTATACAGAGAGATGACCTCAGAGCTAGTCATATTGGAGAGACTCAGTCAGCTGGCAAGCCTCAGCGCTGTGTTCCTGCTCTCTGTATTTGTGTTTTTGTATGGTGGTGCTTCCTGTTTAAAGTCATTAGTCCTTTAAGGAGGAGTTGAATACAAGTCCGCCCCCCTAACCCCCCCTCGCCCAACGTACTCCACGGCCTGCCTTCTGCTGTGCACTCAGCCAGATTACAGCTGTCCTGAGATGTCCCAGCCTAGGCTTGCAAAACACTGGGAATATTCACTTTCCATGGGATTTAACAGGAATTTATTGGAATTAACTGGAATAAAAATATAGGAAATATAGGGGTTATCTAAGGCTGTATTTACCATGACATATGCAGATCGAAACAAACCATTTACCATATCATAAGCAGATCTGATCCATTAATTTATAATCTGCTGGTTAACTGAAATATACAATTTTAAAAATATATTCACTCCAGTAATATAGCCTAATCAAAACATGAAAGCATGTAGTCTCTTGGCTCATACAGTGCAGTAGTGTTGGCAGTAGTGTGGGCTGCACATGCGATTGGAAAGTGTGCTGCTGAATGCAGTGCATGGTTACAATTCAATTAAATGGGCATACTTTTAACCAAAACATACCATAAGACCTATTTTTTTTTTTTTTTCTGTGTATCCCCTCCCCCCAAAATAAATTCATGGAAAAGTACGCTTTTTAAATTGAAGTTGTGCAAAAATTCCAAAATTCCCAAGCTTAAATTCCCTTGAAAATTTCCTGGGAATGTTCCGACCCTTTCGAAACCTTTCCCAGCCACATGCCAGCGAATCAGAGTATATACACTCTCACTGACAAGAGACCCAGATAATCCAGAGAGAATTACACAGTTGTCCCATGCAGCACCTGTCTACTCCGGTGTTGTCTTTGCCTCCTCCTCTGCAGTGATTTACCCCGTAGCAGGAGGAGGCAGCCAGAACAAGTGCTTTCCTCTGTTTTACTCCTCTTGACACAGTTGGAGTTCGTCTGTATCGGTATATATTTTTTCCCCCTTTCTTGATCAAAACACATCCTGTCATTTGTCATTACTTATTACATGTATGACAATTAGAAAATTAAACATAAGATGACAGAAACAGATAAACCATAACTTTGTATTTGATGTATTTAAAAGGTCAGATTTTTTTTTTCCTCCCCTAAAGATATTCCTATTTAGGCATACACAATCTTACATTACATATTCATTTCATCAACTAGTTTAAGTCAACATAAGTGTTTCTCCATATTGCTTTTTCAATACAACACCACGGTCATTTGCTGACCCAGCTGCTCTGAACATGGATATTGGACTCCCCATTGTACGCCGAGATTCAGAGCTGCCTTTTGCAATGAATACCAATACTGGGTAGGCATTCAGCTGTGAATTACTATCCTGGCACCCGGAGTAATCAGCCTAAATCAATGCTGTTGTGACAGGTTTGACTGTAAGTAGCCCAGCCTTGCCTAGCCGTTATGTGTGATTGGACGCCCAGTGCTCCCAGTCCAGCAATGCTCTTACATAATGCTGGAACATTTAGCACACAAGTGCACTGTAACCCTCTACGGGCTTAATACTTAAAGTCACACAGTGAGCTGTATCCACACGCACACTGACATAAACACAGGTGTACATATTTAGTGCAGCTACTCTGCATTGAGGCTCAGTGTTAACAAGCTGTACGGACACACTAAAATACACCATCCAGACTTGGACTGGCTAAAGCTGAAAGTAGCAGCATGGGTCGCATTTCATGCTGCCAGGGTGCCACTGAGCAAGTGATGTCATCGCTGGTGCGTTCGTCACATCCTCCCGCCCCCGTGGCTCCTCGTAGCCAACCAGCAGCCAGCTCTGCAGGAACAGGAAGAGCCATCTGGACCTGTTGGTTCTCTCCTGGTAGGGGTGGTGTTGTGGTGGGGACGATGTCTATGTCTCTCTCTGTATATTCTTCATTTCTGTCTGTCTTTGGCATATTTTGTTTGTCTGCGGATATGCATTCGTGCCTCTTCTTCTTCTTTGGGTGTAAGCTATAAGTACTAACTTGTAGTATAGGGATTTCATCTCCATGGGCTATTATTTCCTTGTGTCCTCCATAGTGCATCCTTCCTTTTACTCTAGTATTAATCCCTGATTTAACATACCATAAGTAGATTAGTGCAAATTCTGTGGATGAGCTCGCCTTGCTCAGAAACCACATCCTAAAAAAACACACTCATGCCTGGCACGAAGGTTTGGAGTATGTCTTTGTCATGCTCCCTTCCACCATGCCTGATATTTTTATAACTGAGAAACCAAAATGACAGCTTCTTGTTACTTTCAGCAGTATGTACACAGGAGTATGTCGGGGGATGTGTGATTATTGTTATTCTGCACGATTTGTAAGGAGGGGAGACCTTGTACCGGCAATTTATTTTCTCTCCGACCTTGTAGTGAATCAACCATAGAAATAAAACAGGAGTAGAATGGATATTGAACTGTTTTCCGTGGTCATTTGAGTAGTACAAAAGAAAATGTTGATAGTTGTTATGGTGACAACACATGTCAGACAGTGTGGTCGCAGCTCGCCGGGAAGAAAGCGGACGCAGCTCCTAGAGACTGATGGCTGGCTAGTTAGCTAGGTAGCTTCTCTGGAGCGGTGGGGAGTGAAACGGAGGGGCCGTAGACCCAGCACTGCCGCTGTCCACCAGCCAGCTGTTCGGCTCACTTTCTGAAACCAATATAGCTTTAAAGCATGGCGAAATTATGGGCCGTACACATGCCACGTCTAAAAATGCGTGGAATCCAATGTGCTTACTAAGCAACCAAAACCTGCGTGCTGCGATGATGACGACGATGATGAAGTTGCAGTAATTTAGCAGGAAGCCTCACTCACTAACCTATACAAAGTGAAAATAAAGATAAATGCATTTCCAGCACCACAAATCCCTCACAGTAGCTTTACCCTCGATTTGTCTGTGTCAATTTGGCTCACGCTTTCAATCAGATGTTGCGACGTCCTCGGAGGGAAAGGGTGACGCAAGTAAAATAGTCTGTGGGACAGATCATAAGGCTCTGGGTAGCCCTGCACTAAAATTATTAACTTCTCCTCCATATATTTACCGTAGACTGATATTTACGAAAGTAAGAATAGATAACTGCCGGCTGTGATTGGTTGTTTCTCGTCACATGATATTAAGTGCGCGCTGCAGCGTTCTGAAAGTTGAACTATTTTTATCTCGGGGCGCAGCCGTCGCTCTTGCGTTTGAGGGTGCCTGCCGCGTGTCTACATTGACAACAATGGATTTGAGCACACAAAATACGCGGTATGTGTACGGCCCCTTAGCAAGCTAGCTAACTAACCAGCTTTCCGCTAGTTAGCTAGCTAGCTTTTTATGCTTCGTAACATTACTACTCCACTGCTCATTTTAGTTGTTACTGCAAAACCTCACCTCAGTGAGTCCGCAACTTGTCGTAAGTCAGGGTTTAGTAAATACAGAAGTTAGCCCGCTACAACAGTCGCAATGGCAACGGTACACATAAAAATGGCCACCACTCTCTGACTATTTTACTACGTTGATTTGAATGGGAATGTCCATTCTACTCCTATTTCTATAGAATCACCTTCCCTGCTCCTCGCTCCACTGGTCTTCTTTTACTCATCCTATCCTCCTTTCCCCTCCTCTCTTTTTCCTCTCCTGTTCTCTGAGTCACGTCGCATAGACTTCAGCTACTGTAACACCTCAGCACTCAACACCTCCAGCACCTCTATCTGCTGCTGATAATATCTTGACAAAAAACATATTGACAGAAATAGAGCTCAGTTGACTTACTGTCTAAAACACAAGAATGAAATAGGTGATGGTAGGGCCTGACAGATTTATTAGTATACTTATATCGATTGTTGGACGAAGACATTAAAACATTAGCTCTCAGTAGCGTTCATGGAGCACAACGGCAACAAAATTCCTTTTAAATTAATGAGGAAATAAAGAAACTAGTGCCTTGTCAGTCACTGATTTCCTACAGCTGGTTAATGTTGATAGTGACAGACAGTCTAGATTGACTCTGAAGAGGGTCGACTCCTTTTCAGCTTTTAAGGTGTGTCACCAGACACCAGACGTCTTTGGTTGCAAAGAGCTTTATGCAAGCCAGCACTTAAAATCAGGTTCACACACCAGGCCAACACACAACACAAACCTCATCGCGTTATGTGTTTCCATGCTGACAATGTGCCCTTGTGGTCTAGCACTAAAAGATCATAATTAGGGCTGTCAAGCGATTAAAGTATTTAATCGTGATTAATCCCGTGGTTGTCCATAGTTAATTGTGATTAATTGCAAATTAATCAAACATTTATTTGTTCAAAATATACCTCAAAGGGGGATTTGTCAAGTATTTAATACTCTTATCAACATGGGAGTGGACAAATATGATTGCTTTATGCAAATGTATGTATATATTTATTATTAGAAATCAATTAACTACACAAAACAATGACAAATATTGTCCAGAAACTATCACAGGTACTGCATTTAGCATAAAAACTATGCTCAAATCATAATGTGGCAAACTCAAGCCCAACAGAAAACAACAGCTGACTGTGTCAGTGTGCTGACTTGACTATGACTTGCCCCAAACTGCATGAATCTGCCCATTTTCATTCACATATCTAGAGGTCAAAGGAAAATGTCAACTAATTAATGTCCATGGAGCGATAATCTATCTCTAATATGAATTATTCCTTTAAAGTAATAGAATCATGGTTACTCATACACAAACTCCCAGCCTCTGTTTACGGAGAGCACCTCAGGGGCTCATTGTGGAGGCGTTAAGCACATAGTTTATTAACAAGAGTGGGAGGTTAAGTTAATTTGAGACTCATCACAACTATCCCCTTTCCTTTTCTCCATTGTCTCATCTCATCGCTTTCAGGCCAACAACCGGCCTCATTACTGAGTGAGGCGATTCCCCTTATCATCCTCAGTATTGCTTCATCCTCACAACAAACCAGCTGACAGTCACTCTGTCCTGTTAAACTGGGTTAATAATATTCTTTTTAACCCTTTTTTCTCAGCTGATTTTCAGTGGTTAGGTTTTTGTTTTTGATGTGGAAACATGTTGTTGATGAATGCTGTTAAATTTAGGGGTCAATGAGTTGTAACTTTGAGTGAACAAGTCCTGACAAAGAAGGTTCTGAATGATAAATACATGGGGTACAATACACTAATGAAACGTGAGAAGCATTCAAAAGGAGAGAAGGTGAACAAGAGCTGTTTGGTGGCCTTTTGGCACAGATTAATCATTCAGTAGAAGAATAAGGTGAGGTTTTTTTTTCCTAGCCACGTCCAGACTTTGGCCTTGTGCTTCTTTGTCCCAAGCGGTTAATTCCAGTCACCAACCACCTCGATCTGCCTGGGCCACAACTGACACACTTTTCATGTGGCCCTTGGAGCTACACCGCTCGGGTTGCTCAATTCGTACTCCCCTTTCTAGAAATTGGCATCGGCAGCACAGGAGAGGTCAAATGCCTGTGCATTCATGTTGTACAGGGCCGCTTTTGGTTACAGGGAGAAGCTGGTTTGTCCTACTGCCCTAGTGTCGCGGAGATGCCAGCAGTCAGCTTGCTGAAACCTAAACTGCTATGGTAAAGATTTAGTGTCAGATGTTGCCATTTAAGGAGATAGGAATTGGCCAAGGGGACCCCGTCTATGCACACAGTTGAATTAAGTGGCCTACAGAGTAAATATGAGTAGTACATTTCAGAACATTATTTTGAAGGATGAAATTATCATCTTTAACATTTTCATTTTCATAAAGAAATCTTGATATTAGGGCTGCACCTAACGATTATTTTCACTGCCAATTAATCTGTTGATTATTTTCGCAATTAATCGATTAGTTATTTGGTCTATAAAATGACATAAAATGGTGAAAAATGTTGATCAGTGTTTCCCAAAGCCCATGATGACGTCCTCAAATGTCTTCTTTCGTCCACAACTCAAAGACATTCAGTTTACGAAAATGATGCACATTTAAGAAACTGGAATCAGAGAATTTTTACTCTTTTGTCTTAAAAAAAGATACAAACCAATTATCAAAATAATTGGCGTTTAATAGTTTCATAGTTGACAACTAATCGATTAATCATTGCAGCTCTACTTGATATTGTTTTCGCCTTCTTGCCAATATTATAAATAACTTTATAAATAATATTGTGATGTGCATTCTCTGCTTTATGTGTCATTTCTATCAAATGAAAATGTGAATGTTTGTACCTAATAGTGTACATTGTTATGGCTTGATATAGCAGGACTTGGTTCTACAGACTGGCTCTACTGGGGCTTAGTAATTCCCACTTTGCCCACCTTGACCAGTGCTGCTGTACTCACTCCACTCCACGTTACATAACAGGTGTTAGACAATGAGTTTGCACTCTTGCCTGAATAACAGGGGCTTAGGGGGCCTAGCTACAGCATGTGCGAGTAAGTAAGGTCAAAAAGGGCACAACAAACCTTAGGTCACTGCGTCTGAAGGGAATCTTTCTGGCATTTCAGGAAAGATGAGAGGCAAATTAGCAGCGAGAGGTGTGATGAATTGATATGAACAATGTCACACATGGTTTACACTGTAGCTCCCTTTAGCCACAAGTATGCCTACCTCATTGAGTATTCATGGGTCTTTTTCTTTTTTTTCAAAGTTTACAGCACATATCATTTTTTTCAGCTTCACTCCGCTTGACATTTTCTCAGCCTAATGCATTTACACCTTGAAGCAGAGCAACCAGTCTTCCTCTTTCAGCGACCAAGCAACTCATTTGAATAATGGGGGCTTTAAGTACCTTACTCAAGGACTTCAGTTTCTGGCTGGAAAGCACACTGTATTTCATTCCTTACCTAGGATGTCTCAGCAGGTCTGGGATTTTAATTTACATCGTTGTGGTCAGTAGCTGGCAGAGAGTATGCAAGTTTTCATCTGATTTAAATGCTATAGCAGCTGATATTACCGGTGTGCTTCTCACTGATATCAGCTGGCATTGTGTGTGGCTGCAATGAACTCCTGGCACTCCTTCAACCATGGTTACCTAACCGTGGTGATAGGCTGCCATTGTTGCTGGTGCTTTCATCATACAGAACTGACCTAATACTGTTCGAAAGCTGAACAGCACACATGATTTAAGGGGGATTTCTGTGCATGAACTCAACAAAAGTTTATTGCAGTATGTGTGGATTTAAAATAGATGATCTACTAATGCTACATACAACTATATTAGAAAAAACATCAGATGTTTTTGCTCGAAAGCCAAGTACAAAACAATAACAGGAATTTGTCTTTTTACTTACCAGAAAATTATATGGAAAAAGGAGACAAGGACATGTCAAAGCGTAAGAAGTACTAATTGATAGACATAGCACATAGCTACTCTCTTAAGTCAGGTCCTAGGTCAGACCGAGCCTTAAAATTACATTTTTTCCACATCAGCTGAGATGAGTTTTGTCTGTTAAGTGCTGCCTCACGATGAAAAGTTTTTTCCAGAGTCCCAGAGCTTGTTTACCATGTGACTTCACTAGTATGCAAGTTGCTCAGCTTCTAAACAACAGCCTTTCTTCACAGCTGACAATGATGGGTGTGAGAGAGAGGGCAAGGTGGTGTGTCAGTCTGGGTCGAGTGTGTGTGTGTTTTGTTTGTTGGCAGTGGGAGAATAATAGCAGCTGAGTTCACAAAACAGAGGAAGGGTTCTCCTCAGCTGTACTAAGGCCTCTCAGCCAATCAGGGCTTGTTGCTACGTCTGCTGTGAATCTGCCCCTTTTGTGTTGCAGAGAGAGGGACACACACACACACATCATAGATCCAAAGTCCATAGATTTGAAGAAACGTTTGAGTTAATTAAGCGGCAGGAAGCTGGAAAAGTTTGGAGTAAGGCAGCGCCTTAGGTTAAATCATATTGGACCATAACAAAACTTTCTGTGTTGACAGATAAAGGCCTACGTTTACCGATGAGACGTGCTGATAGTCGACTTAAAAGTAGAATTCACAGGGTTTTTTAGCAGTAATTTAAAACAAATGTTAAATTTCAGCAGCTCAAACTGAATATTAATCATTCTTTACCAGTGACCCGTACCATTCTTTAAAATCTGGCAAAAACACACCAGTTTCTTGGCAGACTTCGCCATCACTTCCATTGTTTTTTAATGTTGTAACACAAGGCAGACAAAAACAGGAAAGGTGAGCTGGCAGTGACCTGGTAAAAAACGCAATGGAAACACAGCTGACGCTGTTATTACACTTGTAATTTAGCAGCAAACCTGCGCTGCTTTGCCACAGAGAGGGAGAACAAAAGAGTGACGCAAAACATTCAAGACACACTTCCAATAACATTACACACCTACACAGATGGAGCTCAACATACCCACAGAGCGAGTATGACCACATAAACAGACAAACAACAGGCAGTATCATTGTACAATGCAAGGACAGTCAGAGTACAATAGACTAACACAAAACAGTCCTATGCTGTGTATACCGAGTGCACGTCACACTCGCAGAGCACAACAGGAGCATTAATTGTCTTCAAACTCTTTCTCGTCAAGCTGCAGCTCACTGTCACATACAAAGACGCATATTGGTGCAGCTCATTCCTATAGACAGACACTCTTCAATTACCGTGACGGGAATGTTTAACACAATGTCTCCGTTGCCTTAGTAACACTTTTTTCTCCCCCCCCTTTCTTCCCCGGCCAACAGTTGTGATCGTTGATCACTGTTCTCCGGTAGTCCCAGGTCAGTGAGTCGGGAGAGAAATGACCGAGGCCACGTATCCCCTTTCATTTACTGCAACACCTCCTTTTTATATCGGGACTTAAAAAGGACAAGTGATGCTGCTGTGCTTTGCCACAGGGCTCACTTAATTGTGTCTTAAATCCTACTGCGGTTTCTGCTTTCACTGGAAATTTATTAAGATTGAAACATTTAAAACCCACATAGGTGCGTTGAATAAGTGGATGTTTTTTGTAGGGATGGGGGGAAAAATCAATACAGCATAGTATCACAATATTTTGCGTGGCAATAATATATGGTTACACGGACGTCAAGTATCGATCTTTAATTATCTAACTATTAATAACTATTAACCTCTTAACAATCTGACGGCCAAGCTTATTCGGATATTCTGTCTTTCAGAGGTTGTACAGGCTCCGTTTTAAAGCTAGAGTGAAGATACTGGTATCATAAATCTAAGGAATCGTGGTACCAACCATGTCATGTTAGCTTGCCGGGAAGAACGTTAAATAATGCTCCAAAGTTACGCAATATTTTGGTGAGGAAAAACTAGCATGGCCATTTTCCAAAGGGGTCCCTTGACCTTTGACCTCAAGATCCGTGAATGAAAACCCTGAGATGAACTGTATCTTATTAGACAAAACAGATGTTAACAAACTGCATAATTTGCACCTGAAAAAAGGTAGTAAATCACAATATAACACAATATATCTTATCGTAATATTCAGCATATTGCTAAATAAGATTGTATCGTGACTTAAATATCGTGATAATATCGTATCGTGAGTCTTTGGCGATTCCCAACCCCTAATGTTTTGTTTGGATTTACCAGTGTAGTCAGCATGTTTGCTAAATATTATGTCAGAATCTTTGCCATATTGATAGTATACTATAACTCTCATGCTTTTTCAGTAGCTTGTGGGGGTTAATGTGTTTTTCCTCAGACGTACTTAGTTTCAATTTTTTTTATTTTGAAATGGCCTAATATGTCTATAGTTGCTGAAAATAACTCAGGTGTTGAGATCAAATATAATATCAGGCTTCTTATTTTAGCTGGTGACCATCTGCCCACTTAAAATATATCTGCTAGCCTGTACCTAATTAACATGTATTCAGTTGTCCAAACCTGTGGGCATTGCTGGCCTGTCTACATGTTGTCGACATGGGAAGTTGAAGACACAATATGCTTGAAGTCATGACAACACCGTTGCCAGACAGCCGACTACAAAAATAGACACCGCAAGACCTCTCCCTCCTTGGTCTGCTGCCAAAAATGGTGACTGATTTATTTCCTCTGCCTTTTAACACCACTATGAGGAACATGAAAAGACTAGACAATAGCTGTGGTCAGCTTACCTTAGAACTATCACAATTTGCACTTGAGTTGTAAACACCATGTCAGTCTAGAAGATCGTGCACTAGATTTTAGCATGAAATCCGAAAAGCAAAAACACTTTGCTTGCACTCAAAACACTCATGTATTGTGGGCATCTGTATGTACCACATGACATGATGTCAGTTCAGGGTGCTATGACTCAAGTACAAAATGTTATGCTAACTAGCAAAATACCAAGTGTTACGTAAGCACAACATTCCCTGAAAAGCAGATGAACTTATGTCAATGAATACTCAGAACATTATAGGATTTGCTGCTCTACATATACCAGATTGTGCACACATTGTTCATATGCGTTGTGAAAGGATACATACAGTACATACTGAGGGTGAGACCGCTCGCTCTCTTTAGGCCTGTACGTTTTATTGTCTTGCATATTTCAGGACATGCAGCATGTTTGGAACCACACTCTTGTTGTGAAGTGCTCATAGAAATGGAGAGTTGATTAGGAACACATACTTAAAGAAAAATATAAGCACGCAGTTGTAATACTTCAGATGTATAGGAAAAAAAGAGATGCAGACCAGCTGGTCTCCAAATATAGTCAGACTGCAGAACTGGCCCTGAAACAGAAAAGACGGCATTGCAAACAATTCCCATGGTGGTGAAAAGCAGTGGCCAGAGCTGCTGACACTTCAAATCTGCCACCTGCTTTTGCTACCAGTGCATTTGAATACTTTGAAGCTGGCTATGTGCTTTCATAGTCTTGGGATAGCTACATGGTGGACTGGACATCAGGCAGACTTCAAAAGCACAGCCAGGTGGATTTTAGGGGAGCTCCTTTTTGATTTTCAAATAATCCATGAGCTATTTGTGCTGTGCTATGGGAAGCGGGTTAGCTTAGCCTACTAACTATAGTACCATACGTAGAAATCAAAGAGACACAGTTTGGCATATGTGTCAGCATTTAAGCAGGTTACGTGTGGCTGTTGGAACTTTTCTCACAGTCTTGCAATTATTTTTATCGTTCCAAAGTGTATGACTTCAGGCATTCACCACATTAGCCTTTTTTTGAACATGGCCGCTGCTGGCAGAACCATCACAAAGTCATCAAATAAGTGATTGTAAGAACCTTCCCTTTGAAATCAGAGAGAGAGAGAGAGACAGAAAATTAGAGCTACCAAGTTGTGTCTATATTTATCTTACCGGGGGCTGCAGTAAAGAGATTTGGTATGGAAGAACTGTCAGTGTAATCTCCCATTCTGCCTCTGTGTATTCATTATAGAAGTGCAGCGGTGTGTATGTACGAAAACGTGCGTGTGTTAGGGCTGCACAATTCTTGATGAAATCTCAAATTTCTCACTCAAAATTGAGTGTTTGATTTTGTCTCACTATTCTTAGGGTTTGAAAATAAAAACACTGCCTCTGTAATCTTCGTGAGCCCTGGATAATTTCGATAAGTATGATGGCACACTGTTATGCAGCCTTATGCAGTGCATCAGCTTCCCCATTTGGTATTTTGTGGTTACTTTTGCTGGTGCTCCAATTATGGCAAACCAGTATGAACATTAGTGTGTTTGACTCTTTTCATCCAACAAAGTCCCACACAACAGAATAATAAGTAGAACTGGTGTTTAAATTTAGATTTGTTTCCGTTTCTGCTCCCTCTACTTATGCACAGTTCAAGAGAAGAACACAATCTTGTCATTTGTGGAACAACTTGGGAATAGAAAATAGAGATTCCTGCTAATGCAAATATGGCAGAATCGTTGAAGGATGTTGCATAGAGCAGGGGTTCTCAAGCCTTTTGGGGCCATGGGATAACATTTTCCAAACACCCCCTCATAATCGTAACACCAATTAAGCATAATACTTACTTTTTGTACTCTTAGATGCCATTGGAACTATTTGTATTCTAAAACCTTTCAACCTAAATACTCCAGTCCAGTTTCATAGTGATAAACAGAAACACATTTCTATTTGAATCATATTAACACCACTTTGTTTTGCACTGATATTCCGGGTGCTTTGTAATCAGATGTTGCTTTAGCTTGGCTGGCTTCATGGCTTCGTTCGCTAGCACCTGAACACACATGACACATTTTGGTCTCCCATCGCTGTCGCTTGATATAACTGTTGTCATATTTTCTCAATTTTGCTAGTCTGGGTTTAGCGTCACTTGACGATGTGAACTGACTCAAATATTTTTCCATGCTCGCCAGCTAGCTTGCTGGCTAATAAGCTAAGCTAAGCAGCAGCAGGAACGGTATGTTGCGCCCTGAGTGAAGTGACTGATTCATAACAGATTGACGTGATGTGTCACAATCATATCAGAGTTTCTATTGGCCCAAAGCTAAATTGTTTTATTTTAATGATGCGGCACAATGATACGGACCCCTGGGGGTCCCCGGACCTCACTTTCAGAATCACTGGCATAGAGGTATGAATTAAAATCGCAGTTCCAATGTCACACACCTCTGTTGTACCATAAATGTACTTAGGCTCATTTACATATGCATCGCCACGCATGATTCAAGGTCAGGTCATTACAACATCACAATTTTACGATGATGTGCGAGTGCAGAAAAAAAGCTTTCGCTCCGAGTCGTTTCCCATCGAGGACATCCGGTGCTGCTGTACCTGATCAGAATGAGGAATTTGCAGTCGGGAAGGTTGAATCTTCACTGTTTGGTTCCATTCAGAAGGAGCCAGATATATCATTGTGTGTTAAGCCGACACACCTCAGCGAGCTCTGCAGACTGCTGCCACTGCTGCGCTGAAGCTGCCTTTAACACACAGCCTCCAGGCAGGCTGGTTATCTAGAGTCTGCAGGTCCCCCCAAAAAAATTCAAATGTCTTAAATCATATCAACTTAAGACCTCAAACGATTTTAAACTCGGAGACCAAAATAGAATTTTAAGCCTCATATCTTAAAAATCCCCTGGTGTCCTTGCTGCGTTGTTTTTCATTAAGGAATCGGTCCAGTTATACAGACCTTTTGTTCTCTCTCTAGTTTTATTATTTATTCATCTTGAGAAATTGAACTCCATTGGAGCAGTCCGGGGCTTTAGTGTCTTGCTCGACAGTAGATTTAAGGCTTGGATATTTTATACAACAGTTCAGTGGAATTTGAACACCCTCTGGTTGATGATCTGTCCCTATAAACTCAGCTTATTCATCCTTCTGTCTCTTGGTCTGTCTTGGTGTTTTCCAGTCTGCTTTGAGCAGGGTTTTTTTTAAAACAAAATGTTGAATAAGAAAACCCCCACAGCCAAGTCACGATTTGTTCAGTTTCGTAGTACAACAGTTCAAAGTTGGCTTTAGACTTTCTGTAATTAATACATTTGTCCTCCACAATCTGCCAGACGGGGTGATGTATGGTCTTGGTATTGCCAAGTTACATTTTTATGTTTTCATCTTTAAGAACTGTCCCAAAAGAACAGAAACAACTTGTAGTTTTTTTAGCAAACTATTTTTCTTGCGGATGTATTTTGACATTCAGAAAGATTAGTTTTGCTGATGCAAATGCAACCTAATTCACTTTTTTTTCTGCAAGGTATCAAACGTTTGCATGAAATTCACGTGACAGACTGGAAACATCGTTAATATGACGTCCTGTCTGCCTTTTTCAACTAACAGTGTGTGTTTCCTATCTGCCCTTTAGACTACTCATCTGTCTTATCCAATATCTGTGTAGACCTTCTGTCTCTCTCTACCTCTGAAGCATGTCTCGTCTCTCCCTGGCTGCTGCCCTGCAGTATATTACCTCATATTGTCTGTGTGTGTATTTCTCAGTCTTTGATAACCAGTCGCCCAGCCGTAGGTGAGCTCATCAGTGTTTTGTTCCCGCTGAGACCTTGATCTGTGACTCCTTTTTTCTCATCTGCCACTGGCTTTTGTCTCCAGTCCACCAACACACTAATGAGTAAAGACTACTAAGACTCTAGCTGTGCTCTCACTGCCTCATTTGAATGAAACATGGTCACAAACAAATGATAATGAGCCACACCGGCTGAACAGAGCAGGATGGGAGTGGTTTTTGCCTTATGGGTACTTACACAGCATTCAAATTAGCTGTGAGTATATGTGAATGTTTGAGTGTGTGTGTGTGCAGAGAGCAGAGCAGCTTTTCCTATAGAAAGAGGGCCAACCATGCAGCGATTGTGTGGCCGCAGAGCACAGATTAATGGGTCGGCTTATATGAATGTGTCCCTCTCTCTCTCCTTCTGTCCGTCTTCCCATCTGTCTCTCTGTTAAAACAGACTGCGTACAAAATGTAAAACATTTGAATCCAGCACCATGTATTCAAATTACAAGCTTCAGAATCACAATCACTGTCTTAACCATTTCGACCAGGCACGGACATGTTTGACTTGTTCATTTGCCTCTCTGACAGGCCTTAGGTAATGATGAATCACTCCTAAGTGTGTGTCAGTGTGGCGTGTTTACTCTGAACACTGTGTTTGCTACCAAGGCTGACCGTTCCACTCTTGTCCTGTAGGCCTTTTTTCATCCCACATGACTCTATACTGATCTATTGGCCCGAGGTGTGTGTGTGTTTGTGTGTGTGTGTGTGTGGGTATACAGGCCCAACCAGCCCGTCTGTAGGCGGGACTCCAGCTGCACTTGGTGGCAGGCAGTCACAGGTCTAATAATAAGATGCCTGAATCTAAATCCGACCTGTTACATAATTCACATCACACATTATCGGGAGATGGAGTAGAGGTCACACGCACACGGAGAAGAGACAGATCGGTGTTGCATTGTGTGTTATGTGCGTGGGTTTGGGTCAGTAAAGTGCGGGATGTAGCCACAAAGCCTCTTATTTAAACAACGGACCTAAACCTGATTATGTTTTCCTGATTGAAATGTTTTTTTTCTGTTTGCATTATTTCTCAAGCATTGCTAGTATTTGCTATGGTACTTTTTTAACTCTCTGAATGCATGGGGACTAGGGGTGGGGGAAAAAAACGATTCCCCTATGTATCTCAAATCGTTTTTTACGATTTTGAGATTTTTTTAATGCCAGAGTCAATATATTTGCTTCATTTGAGTCTATGCCGAGGTAGAAGGAAGTTACCGCTTTTATTGTTGTAGTAAGAATAATGTGACGTCATATCCGTTGCGTATCTGTCAACCAAAACAAACTGCAGCTGGCCGCAAAGAGCATGTACAAAACAGCGGAGGTTCTGTGTATAAAATGTAATAAATAATGCCTGATAATGACTAATATATTTGTCTTCAGGACATCTTTGACTGCATACATGCTGAAAATCAAACATTTTAATGTATTAATTTAGATATTTTTCAAAGTAAAAGTCCCTATAAGTATATGATTAAACTCTTTCCCATTTACTAGTGATGGCGAGATGAAGCTTCATTAAGCATTGAAGTTCTCCAGCAAATTGGTTTGCAAGAGGGTTCATCTCTCGAGGCTTCATGTGCGCACAAAACCACCTATTGATCAAAACAGGCAGATATTTCACAGATGTGAGGCAGCGGTTTAACCACGCAGAGGGTAGTGAAAGTGCTTGTGTAACTATAGGAAAATGATAGACGGGAGACTTAATTTGTTTTAATGCAGGAACAATAATTTCTCAACTATGTTTCGGCTTTGGGCGTCTTCAATTACGTTATTTTCTTCTAAGACGATACAAGCCTCGATACGCGTTTCACAGAAAACTTCCTGGATTAATCGACACACGCTCCGGAGCCTCGGTACAGCACCTAACATAACATAACTAGACTTTACACACAGGTTTGAAAAAATAGACACTAAATTGACATCATGTACACACAGTGCAGTGCAGACATAGAAAGCTCAAAAACAAATTGGAGAAAGAAAGAAAACACATCTCAACAGACACACATTAATTCAAACAGCACAAAAATTAATTAATGAGAGACAGATTTCGCATTTTAAAGCGATTTGAGAGGCAGGAATGAATTGGGCACGGTCCAGTGGGAAAGAGAGGAGGAGGAGGGGGAGCAAAAGGCAGGATTGAACATTGAGCCCCGCTTGTGAGGCTTAATGATTGGTAAGCAACCCAGATTGTTACATAAATAAATTGCCAAATGATATTAACTACTTGCACCATTGGTTTGACTCTAAAGATCCCTGCATCAAGCTGAAACTCATCTTTTCTTAAATATTACAATCAGATTGATTATTTCAAGTTGTTGAAAAAGGACATAATGTGCTTCTACGTTGAACACAGCTCTCTCTCTTCATGTCTATGGAAAGGTCTACTTCTACTTCCCTGCCTTTCATGTGTTGTCCTGCATCCTGATCACCTCCCAGCTTAAGGCTGTGTTTCTTTGTGTTAGTGTGTGTGTGTGTTAGTGTGTGTGTGTGTGTGTGTGTGTGTAGGCTTCATAGGAATGTTCTTTTCAGTCACGACGCCCTAAAGAATGACAGCTCTCATCTATGGGCTGGGCCCCTTAACCAAAGCCTCCTTCACTAGTCCTTTGTCCTGCATTGCATATGTGTGTGTGTGTGCTTGTGTCTGTATGTTTTCAGTGGGTTCACGTGTTTGGTGATGGTGGGTTTGTTGCTGTGTCTTCATGTGTGCTTTAGGAGGGTATTCCTGGGTTTGCCTTTCCTAGAAAGCAGCAATCCGACACCCACTATGCACACATAATTGGGTCTCTGTGTGTATACGTTCAAGGGTGGGGGGTTATATGTAGGACACCACTTCTCAGAGGTTGTTTTCCGCTGCTCCCATGATCACTCTTTTGCATCCCTCCCTTCACCCATCCATGCTTCCTTTTCTCTTTTGCTCCTCACCTCCTTCATTGAGCCCAAATCCCCTGATAGGACCAGGAACTGGAGCCTTATACATATACCTTATAGAGAGCCTAAGTAACCCCACTTCCGGTGGACACCATGGGACCTTATTTTGGAAAAAATATGAACGGTAGTCAACGGAGAGAGATAAATATTTGTTTTGATCCCATTTGAATTGCGCCATTTGCGTTTGTTGTAAAACTGTTGAAGTATCAGACTGTGAAAATACGTAATTAGAAAGACTACACATCCAATCCAGTCATGTAAGTGACGTCTCTCTCTGAAGCTACGATGCCTGTTTCTTACTGGGATGTACTCACACCAGCAACGGGTCTCACTCGTTCTGTCTTTTCCCGGGTGATAAAAAGACCAGGAGTTGCTGGATAAAACACATCCGGTAAGATAACGTTTCATCTGTGCCTGGTTATAGCTATATTAGCTAGTTCACTGAGCGGTTTCAAACAAAACTAAATGATACTACGACAAACTGCGACTTTCTTGGTTTGCAAAATTATGTTTTGAATTGACAAACATCATATGTGTGATTCATGGCTCAATTCAAACAGGATCAAAAAAATATTGATCTCTCTCCGTTGACTACCGTTCATATTTTTTCTGGAATGAGGTCCCGTGGGGTCCACCGGAAGGGGCGTGACTTAGCCTCTCTATACCGCCCACTGCTGTATATCCAGTTCATTCAAGCCAACCATCATGCAAAGGTGATGGACTCTGTGACCTTGAGTCTTGACCTTTGTCTTATATTACTCCCTCTTGCTCCCTTTTCCCCCCTCCACGGTTGGTCTCCTGCTCCCTTTTGTTCAAGCCTTTCCGATTCCAGCCCGTAAAGAAAAGGAGATTGTCCCTGAATGTAGCCTCCATCTCTTTCACCCTGCGCTTATTCAGCCTACAGCTGGCTAGCAGACCCCCTCTCCCTCTACCTCCCTACCCTCTCCTCAGCTCCCCTCCCTCCCTCATGTTTTGTGTTGGACTGCGCCTCTCTCCACGTGCAGCAGCAGCAGAAGCAGCTCAAAGGCATGTAGGAGGAGTTCCCTGAGAGGAATGTGCGTGACTGGCTGGCTGACTGCGATATGTACACACACACACACATGCAGCAGCAGCTCGTAGCTCACACTTCTGCAGAGCCAGCTGAGAGGGAATCTGTTCTAGCCAGCCTGGCTCTGGTGGGAGGAGGACAGGGTGTGTGTTTGTATTTGTAGCTTTACGAGGACCTGACATCCTCAACATGATCAAAACGTAATTGTGACCTAATATTTGTTTGATCCAAATGAAGGCAGAAGGAGGCCTTGAGATTGTAGGGCAGGTAGCTTCTTTACGTCAGTGTTTTATTTTTGCTTGTGTGCTGCAAAGAAAGAAAGCTGTGATTCTCAGTGCTGCTGTGTATCAGCTGACCTCCTGCGGGATTCTAGGAGTTTTCTCTGGAGGAGCACAGGAGATAGAGCGCTAAGACGGGCTCTTCAACCTTCTGCTAAAAATACCCCTGCTTTGGATCTTAAGCTTCAATTACAACATAAACGGAGCAGGAGTTTGTTTATTTTGTTGTGGCAGGAGACGAACAAACGAGCCACAGCAGCTAGAGTTTAGTAGTATTTGACTGGTGGCTTAATATACAACAGCCCCCGTCTTGCCCCTTGTAAAAAAACACTATTAAATTGGTTGTTGTGAATAATAGTGCACAGCGGCGTGGCTCAGCATGAGCTGTAATTTGAATGGGACAGCCAGCTGAGTATTTCTTGTTAGTCGTCTTTCTGCTTCCACATAATTTGAGTCTTGCTGTTGATTTAGAGGGGAATAGTCTGTTCTTGAATGGTGAAATGGCTGACTCAGCTCTCTGTCCTGCCAGGTCCTGGTCACCGTGGCAGTCCCGCCCAACCCCACCCCGGCAAAATTGGTGGAGCATGGGGTGGTGCAGCATGACTCCTCTGTTCTTTAATAGCCTAATGTTCTGGTTGAGTTTTTGTTTGCAATTGTTTAGTCAATGACGTCACTGTCAGTATTGTACATGCATGTGTGTGCACTGTATTAGAGAGAGAGAGCAGATAGTGTGAGGCTTCACCCCTCTGCTCAGCTGACACAGGAGGTCTAAATATATTCCTCTGAAGTGGCCAAACTGGAAAAGTTGTGTCATCCACCCGCCGCCTTCCCCCACACCCATTCTCTAAACAAGTCTTTCAGGCCAAAGTTAAATAGCCATATCTACTTAGGTGAAAACCATTCAGGCACTCGTGTGCTTATCATGTCAACACAGATGGCTTTCTGATTGCATTTTTTATTGCCCCCCAGCATCTGTCACAGCAAAGGCAAATTAGTAGTTTACCTCCGATTGGCTCCTTGTTTTAGATGTGAAGTGATTTGAAAAGATATGCTGACCCTCTGTTTCTCTGCCTTGCCTAGATGCAACGGAGGAGTTCTTCGAGTATGATGCGGAGGAGTTCCTGGTGTTCCTGACCTTGCTCATCACAGAGGGAAGGACACCGGAATACTCTGTGAAAGGCAGGACCGAGGGGCTGCACTGTCCACCAGCCCAGTCGGCCATGCCGCCTCTTCACAAGCACGAATGCAGCGACAAACTGCCCCAGGTAGCACACACACACACACACACACACACACACACACACACACACACACACACACACACACACATCTATGTACACCTAAAGTGTGAACAGAAGGCAGTCTTTTCACAATTTCCTACAATAGAGGTTGTTGTTGTTCTTGTTGCTTCATTTGCGTCATTCAAGTCATGAGCATGTTTTTTTTTAGGCCCACTTGTGAAATGGGATGCACATTTGACCTATTGTTCATTGTTTTTGAGATATTAGTGATAGGACTGTTAATCGATTAAAGTATTTAATCGCAATTAATCGCATGATTGTCCATAGTTGATCGCGATTAATCGCAAATTAATCACACATTTTTTATCTGTTCAAAATGAGCCTTAAAGGGAGATTTGTCAATTATTAAATACTCTTATCAACATGGGAGTGGGCATATAATATATATGCTTTATGCAAATGTATGTATATATTTATTATTGGAAATCAATTAACAACACAAAGCAATGAAAGCCTCTAAAATGACCATTCAAATCAACACCTCTGTAAAACAGTTTTAACAACAACTGGACATTGTATACTTCATAAATGGTAGGATTTTTAACAGGGCGTTTGTATTAGACTGCATTAGTTTTAATAAGGTACACTGGCAACTCAGTGTATATAGACATTCAGCTCTAAGTGAGGCTCTTTGTGGGTCCCATCTGCTTTGCCCCTGAAGTTCAAGGTCCTGGTGTTGACATTCAGTAATGAGCACTAACCCTCCACCTTTGTCTGCGTGTGTGCGTGTGTCCAGTGTCGGCAGGCGAGGCGAACCCGTTCGGAGGTGATCCTGCTTTGGAGGAACAGCATCCCCATCATGATCGAGGTCATGCTCCTGCCAGACTGTTGCTATGGTGACGAGTGCCCCCCGAGTGACCCCATCAGCGACCCGGTCATCAAACAAGATGCTTTGTTGCTGGAGAGATGGACCCTGCAACCAGTTCCAAGACAGTAAGTCACATACACACACTCAAGCACACACAAAAATGAAAATATAATAAAAAAAAAAAAAATCAAATAATAATAAAAAAGAGAAAAAATACAGATAATTGGCTTGGCAGTCAGATGGTTAATTAGCCTTACAAATTGGCCCACTTTCCCACTGACGTGTAGGAACAGGGAACGCACACATCCTTGATCTGTTTTCTCATTAACCTGACATACTGGCACATTTCCACCTCTTTTTAACTGTGTTTTTAATAGAAGCGGCGATCGTTTCATTGAGGAGAAGACCCTGCTGTTGGCTGTTCGCTCCTACGTCTTCTTCTCCCAGCTCAGCGCCTGGCTCAGCGCCTCCCATGGCATCGTCCCGAGAAACATCCTGTACAGGTCAGACATAACACTCGCTGAAGACTTTGACTCTGGTGGGCTGAAGGCTTTTCACTGCGGCTGTTCGACCAGATTATTAACGCTGCAGGAAACTTGATCTAAAGTTGTGCTCTTTTCAGGTTTATATATAGATGTAAACCTTGTGTGCTGTGCTGTTTTGAAAATTGAATCAGAGGAAGTAAAACTGAATCTCTGGAAGCTCTGACAAGTCCTGAATATTTTAAGAGTTAACAATGGGGTGTCAATTGAATCTCTCTCTCACTGTCTCTGTCAAACAGGATCAGCGCTGCTGATGAGGAGTTGGTGTGGAAGTTCTCCCAGCCGCCTTCGGAACACATTTTCCCCGTCCCCAATGTATCCCAGAGTGTTGCACTGCAGGTCCGTGTCCAGTCACTCCCCCGTCAACCCACCTACCCCACCCTGGCCTGCAGCATCCACACCGGCCTGCCTCCTCTTTACAGCAAGACCCCCAGCCTCAACCCAAACCTCAACAGCCATGGTGGCCTGCCCACCCACAAAAAGAGCCAAGACCCCAGCAAAGACAACCTGCTTCACAACTCTACCATGTACAGCAAGAGCTCCAACTCCATGTCTGGCCTTCTCCTCAATGGATTACCCATTCCTAATCTCCCCATCAACAACATCCCCATCAATAGCCTTCCCCACACTGCTGTCCTCCCTCCATACAGCAAGAAGAGCCAGGAGCCTGGCGAGGACCACACATATCAGAATGGAGAGCTTCCGCAGGTCAACATCCCCCAACGTCAGGGCTCCCCGTTGTTCCACAGGCCCTCTCACTCCCCTACGCCCTCCCGCTCCCACTCCCCCTCTCCACTTCCCACAAGTAAAGCGGGGAAGTGGCTGTACTCGGCTCTCAATGGTTCATCTGACCCCACACAAGTAGAGGACTATGGGTCTGGCACCAACAGCAGCGATAAGTCAAAGCAGCCCATCCCTGAGCCACTGAGGACTTTTAAGAATTTCTCCTTGGCCGAGCCGCCCCGGTGCCCCTCCCCAAGGTCCGCAACCGAGACAAACCCCCTGATTGGATCCCTGCTGCACGAGAGACAGGAAGTTATTGCCCGCATTGCACAGAGGCTCAACTTCTGCGACCCCACAGCACCGCCACTCCCTCCCGGCCTTTTTGCTTCTGACAACCCTCCCAAAGCCATGTGGGGCAGTAACCATGACGACATAACTGCCAGTAAGACCAAAGAGCCTGAGGTACCGCCCTATGAGTGTGTGGGACGCGTGTGGCCCAGCCCCTTCAACACACCCATGACTGACACTTCTTACAGCAAACGGGAGGGCTCCTCCCCTAAACCTGCAGCATGCAGGAAGCTGAGAATGACTGAGACGAGAGACCGAGAGGAGGAGAGGAATGGACCGAGGGAGAGAGAGAAAGAGAAGGAGAAAGATGGGGAGAGAGACAGCTCCCTGATCGCCCAGGCAGTACAAGACATAACTAGACTCATCCAGGAGAGACTGTCTGTCCCCTCGCTGTCCCCAAGGCACAGCAGGAGCGGCAGCCATCTGCACCACACGCACACGACAACAGTCACACACACGGTCCGCACATACTCACACACCTCACACATCCCACAAGCCTCACACACTGCCACCAACGGCTACGCCAACGGCCACATACCCAGCCATGAACCTCACAGAGGCAGCAGTTGCACCGCTGCCACACACGCGCCCGTTTGCACAGACAAGCCCCGGGTCGACCCGGGGGCCGAATGCCATTCTCCCCGGGCCCAAAATGGTGCTCACTTTACACTTGAAGAACCCTCATTCAAAGGCCAGTCGCACGCCCAGGCTGGCCAGCGTTTACGAACTCCCCCGCAGGAAAAGCTCAGAGTCAGGACACCCAGCAGCCATGAGACCCCCCCTGCCTCCCCTGTCCTCGAGAACAGCCCAAGGAATGCTCAGATCTTTAGTTGGACTTGCAGTGATGCCAGTCCAGCCATGAACTGTAAGATAAGCCACAACCACAGCAAGCCTCAGCCTCAGCTTCAGTCCCAGATGCAGTTCTGTGCGCCAGCCCAGGCCTCTGCCCTGCAGGATGAGAACCAGGCCCCCTCGATGTCGGGATGCTCCATCGCCTCCAGTCCAGACATGACACCCCCTTCTACTGTCCTGGTAAGGGACTCTTTTAACGGGCATTGTTCGTCTATATACTTTTAAGTGTAATCCCATTTACTAATGTGCAATTATGCCATTGTTTAAAGGAAGCTTGGTTTGTTCAACATTTTGGCAAATAGGCTTATTCGCTTTTCTTCTGAGTTAGAAGAGGAGATCGATACCACTTTCATATCTGTACGGTAAATATGAAGCTACATCCAGCAGCCAGTTAGCTTAGCTTAGCACAAAGACTGGAAACAGGGCTTCCTAGTTCTGCCCAAAAGTAACGAAATCCTCCTAATCCTCCCCACCTTTAAAGGTCACAAATTAATAAGTAATACTTTGTTTGTTTAATCTTTAGAAAAACTAAAGTTGTGGTTTTACGAGGGTTATGTGCACGACTATTTTTTGTCCGGGAGCAGTGATTTGTTGAGTTTCCAGTGTTTGTGCTTAGCTCATATTTATCGTGATATCAATCTCCTAACTCTCAGCAAAAAAAAGCGAATCAGCTTATTTCCAAAAATGTTTAACTATCCATTTAAGTTATATTCTAAAATTTAAAAAAAGAAACCTAAATGAAATTATATGGCAACACTTATAATAACCATCATTTGTAAATGGTAAATTGATAGTTAATTAAACTTAGTTGATGGTTATTTTAATGTTAACAAACAATGAAATGATAATTAATAATGTTTACTAATTATTAGTAATGCTATAATAAATATTATTTTTATCATTAGTTTCTGTAATATGAAATAATTAAAAACGATATATTGTATTATAGCTGATAAAAGACGATAATTACATTCTGATTACATTAGTACACTATTAACAGTTCAGTGCTGCACACATTATAGCATTTCATATACTATATTAGGTGTTGGTTAGTGATTTACCAAATTATTTGTAAACCTTTAAGAAATAGTTTGTAAAACATCTTTAAACATCACATAGATAGATGGACCAGAAATCAATTATTAACCATTGACCAAGTATTAACTATCTATCTAAATGTTTATAGATGCCCTACAAGGTACTTATTAACCAGGTATTATAATCATCAGTTGAAACTTTATAATAGCCATCCAAATAATGTTTATATATGGTTTAAAAACCAATTATTAACCTTTAACAAATACTTATATTGTATATAAAATGTTATGTATGCAACAATAAAATGTTAAAATAACATAAATTATGTTAGTTAAATAACTATTAACTAAGTTGAATTAACTATCAATTTACCATTTATAAATGATGGTTATTATAAAGTGTTACCAACTAGGGTATAAATGAATTATCTACACACTTCATTTCAGAAATTATAGGTCGATACAGGCATCACATTTTTCAAATTGAACATGTCAAACTGGACAGAACCTCCTCATTTATACACACTGCTCAGTTTTAATGAGTGTTTTGTTGTGACCAGATGGGACTGGTATGGTAATCTAGACAGCATATGATATATGAGAACATGATTTAATAAATACAGATTATTTCAGTTTACTTGCAAACTCTCTTAACTGTCTCTCCATTTCTGCGCTCCAGCGAGCTCAAAGCCCCTCCCCGCTGCGCCCTTGCAACAGCTGGAAGAAACAGAATCGCCACTCATTAGACGCCACAGCGACCAAGGCCTTCCACCCGTGTACTGGCCTGCCTCTGCTCTCCAGCCCTGTAAGAAACACACGCACCCGTCTTCACAGTGAAACTCACAGTCATTGTCAGTTTCTGCTTTGTGCATTTGTTAAGAGGACACTTTCTCACAGTCACAAACACTTACTGACTCAGTCGTCGTCACTGTCCATGTGGTTGTGTTTGCCATAACACCACACTCACTACCCTTTATTTCACGCCATCTGAAGCATTACTCACAGTGCTTTCACCAACGTAAGAAAGAGAGCCTGTGAATGTTTGTCGTAAAGAGACTTTGAAATATCTGGCAGCTGTTTTTATTGCTGCTGCTGTTGGGCCACTGACTTGTTAGCCAAGGTTAATGTACACACTAAAACACACACACACACACACACACACACACACACACACACACATATAGGCAGGTGAGGCACGTGAGGCACGTGACTCATCTGTGCCACATCGACCACACAGTGAGTCGTTTCACCGAGTCAGATTACCACACTTCTAGATCATCACAGTTTCCTGTCTTCTGATCTGATCGCTCTCAAATGTAACCACTAAAATGTACACACAGATGCTCTCAGTCTCACAACAGCTGAATTATTTTCACACACACACACACACACACACATCATTACGAACATTGCACAAAATGTAGTCATACTTTAACATTTTGAAATCAGTTTATCTTTATGATGCCTTTTGAATCTTTTACAATAGACAAAACCTGTTGTATAATTGTGTGCCCTACATTTTCAATATACAGTGGAAAGCGCCTGTAGTGATCGCAGTTACAGTGATCAGCCGTTTATATGGATCAAAAAGCTTGGGACAGAATCATTCCTATACAAATGCTGTTTAAATAATTTGCTTATAGTAATCAAGTAGTCTGCGTACAGTGTCTATTTTGGGACTTTTCATACATGAAAACATCTGGAAAAACATATTAAAACTACGTTAGACTAACGTTAATTGAATTTTTGTTAAGTTTTTTTACGTTACTCCCTTGATACTTTGCCTCGCTCTCCGGCTGGATACCTGAGGCTGATGCTGAGTGCGCATTGATATCATGACGGGAAAAGGGAAGTAATTTTCTCTGAATGTAAAACAAATGCGCACAGGGGAACGCACCTGTGGGTTGATAATGCCTCATGACGTAATGCCCCCAAAGTGAAATTCCGCCGACCAGCTCCTCGGCAATGCAGCACTGGCAGCACATGCAGGCTGGCGCCCGTCTCCCTCCGTGCCGCTACTGAGTGAGAGAACGAGGAGCCCCGGTAAAGGGGCGCCGTTCTGCATGCACGCTCGCGCCGCAGAGCCGGCCAAAAAACGTCAATGCCTCACCCTCGGTGAGGGAAAAGGCAGAAGAATTGGCAGCGAGCCAGTAAATAGTGAGACAGCCTGTTTCATTACTTTGTATTCATGCACTAAATATACAAATGTCAATTAGATGGTAATCTGCATTAGAAATGATGCACAACAGCAAAAATTCGGTTATAATAATCATCCACTTATAGTGATCTATTTGACCCGGTCAAATGTGATTTCTGTAAGCGGTTTCCACTGTATAAGATATCTTGTTGTCCAAGCTCTAACATGGGATACCATGACAGTGTCTCTGTGTTAATCGTGTCTTGTGTGTCTGCCGCAGGTTCCTCAGAGGAAAAATCAAACAGGCTACTTTGATCTAGACACCTCTCTGGCTGGCTGTAAGGGTTTGCCTTGGGCCTCTGGGAAAAGGTACACATTTTCTCACTTGGGGTCTTTGTTACTATAGTTACCGGACTCCAACTCAGTTTGTCAGTTTGGATTCTTTCACAGGTTTAATGGAGTCTTAGTAACAGTTAAAGGACAATCAACTCCCACATCATCTGTTTATTATAGTACCATCTGGATCAAGTTACTCATACTTTGCGTCATCATTTTAAAAACTTGTTTTTCTCACTATGCAACATTTCAGCTGTTACTATGTGTAAGTGCCAGCGAGGCAAACTGGTTTTGAATTATTATTATTATTATTATTATTCAGTGCTCGAAGTGGGCCGGTACTCCCCGGTACGCAGTACCAGCATTTCTTCATTTTTATTCCTTGGCATACCGTGACACTTCTCACAAACTGCCGGTGCTCTTTTCTGCCCTCTCTATATCAGGTTCTCTGGGAGATTCATTATAATGGCGATCCATAACGGCGCATCGCCAGCGTATTTGCGCCGCGCCTCATAAGCCATATGAACATAAAAACTATGTAGGGAGCATCTGGACGAGCTCGGGGGAGGGGGGTGAGAACGAGGGGTGCTATAATTTATCAATACAATGTTCACGTCCTTTTTGTAAAACAACTAGTACACTGTTAGTCATATCTTTTTTTTTATTTGTGAACAAATATAATTAATGAAACATTATTTAAACGTTTTCTGAATCTGCTATTTTAGGTCAAACATTTCCAGAAGAATTCAATGTTCAGACGAAGGCTATAATATGTGTAGATAATAAAATAATCATTTAACTAGTAATAATAGTGCTCCAAAATGATGTAAAATTGCATCGTTTTAAGTCAATTTTCTTGTGGGAGGACCCCAAACCCAATATCTCCTAGTATCTTTTATTCACTACTGAAATTCAGAATGTGTGTCTTTATCCTGCTGATCCATCCTGAGCATCCTGACTGGGACACTACACCTAAAACCTGAATGATGCCCTACTATAGGCTACAAATAACACAGGACAGCACTTTAACTATTAACACTAAACACACCACCTTAACCCTATAATGTTTCAATAATGAGTATTATAGGCCTACTATAGAAGATGCATAGCCCAAGTGTAATAATAGCAATAAAACCACAGCTGATTATGACGGACACAGTATAACATGTTTAAAGAAATAATGAATAACTAGGAATAAGATACCGGCCGATACACGCGCCAACATGTGAATAAGGGGAGTACTGGCACTTGTTTTTTTCCACTTCAAGCACTGTTATTATTGTTGTTGTTTTTTTACCACCAGTATTAATCAAGCTATCCAAAGTCACAGGACTAGTGTATAAGAGATCTATATTAGAGAGGAGGTTTGCTACAGCTACCATATTTAAACCCCAACACGCTGACATAGCCTTGAATCAGCAACAGGTTTTTAGAAGTATTGTCTGTGTTGAGAGATCAGACAAAAAGAGCGTTGTTCTGAGTGCTAAAGTTAGGTCAGCCCCCCGTTCTGCTGACACGCTGCCACCTGCTGAAGCTCTGCTGTACTGTGGCTGCATCTAGAATCACACACATTCTTCTCAAAATGGCAGACAGAAGTGAGTTGGCTTCATATACACAGAGCTTCATGGCACTGCCTACACACAGCAAATGTGGGTGGTAGCTCAGTGCTGCTATTGATAAAAGCAGATGTTTTTAGAGAGATTGGCTTTAGGGTGTAAAGTTCATTTTAGCCACTGGCTGCGGCTGGTAAAAGCCGTTGTCATGCTTCCATTTATTATTTTCTTCTTTTTTTTATTCTAGGAAATTTGCTTGATTAAGAAATATGTGACTAAAGATTTGTGTTTCCAATGCCTGCCGGTTCCTTCAGGAAATTAAGATGTCAGAGTAACAAACATTTTGAGGTCATGGCTGATGTTACTTTTGTTTACGCACAAATGAAATTCTCACCCTGGACACAGGTCTATTCAGACACAGGAATGCTTGTCACGTAAACCTACTTAAGATGCTATTTCATACATCTCACCATGAAAACAAGTTGATCAAGAGTGTGTGTGTTTTAACCCTTCAGGGTGTGTCCAAAGGTAGAGGGGTACACCGATGAGCAGCTGTTCAGTGCCAGCGCTCCACCTGCCAGTCTCAGTCTGCTGGGAAACTTTGAGGTATAAACACACAAACACACTCAGTAATTCAATTACAGTTATCAAATCAAACAAAGTATTAAATGTCAATCAAATACTGAACTTTCCCCTAGGAGTGTGTGCTGAACTACCGCCTGGAGCCTTTAGGGTTAGTGGAGGGTTTCACAGCAGAGGTTGGAGCCAGCGGGTCCTTCTGCCCCAGTCACCTGACCTTACCTGTGGAGGTGTCATTCTACAGTGTATCCGACGACAACGCTCCCTCACCATATATGGTGAGATGATGTTTTTTTTTAGTCAATCAATAATACTGTTTTCAGCCTGTCTGACTGAGCCTTGAGCTGAAAAGCTGTATCTGCAACTGTCCTTATACTGTGTGTGTGTGTGTGAGCTCTGGTGTGTATTAGTGACACAGCGGTTGTCATGTGTTTTTTACAGGGTGTGATAAACCTGGAGTCCCTGGGGAAAAGGGGCTACCGCGTACCTCCATCAGGAACCATTCAAGTGGTGAGTGTTTTTGTCCCGCAAATGAAATGTTCTAAGAATATTTATTTATATTTATATATCTGCATCATGGTGCACACATGGCTGAGAACAAAGAGCAAATTACACCAAGTAACAAAGGGAAAGGGGACCCCTAGTGGTTATAGAGGAAAATGAATCATGTAACAAGGGCATATTTTTATTCATTTAATGTTGCTTATTAGGGCTGTCAATTGATTCAAATATTTAATTGCGATTAATTGCATGATTGTCCATAGTTAATCGCAAATTAATCGGGTTTTTTTCTGTTCACAATGTACCTTAAAGTGAGATTTGTCAAGTATTTAATACTCTTGTAATTATATGTATTTATTACTGGAAAACAATTAACAAAACAATGACAAATGTTATCCAGAAACCCTCACAGGTACTGCATTTAGCGTAAAAAATATGCTCAAATCATAACATGGCAAACTCAAACCCAACAGGCAACAACAGCTGTCAGTGTGTCAGTGTGCTGACTTGACTATGACTTGCCCCAAACTGCATGTGATTATCATAAAGTGGGCATGTCTGTAAAGAGGAGACTCGTGGGTACCCATAGAACCCATTTTCATTCACATATCTTGAGGTCAGGGGTCAAGGGACCCCTTTGAAAATGGCCATGCCAGTTTTTCCTCGCCAAAATTTAGCGTAACTTTGGAGCATTATTTAACCTCCTTCCTTACTTTATGTATCTTTCACAGCATGGAGTCGATGAACTCGGGTCACAAAAAGTTTGAAACCTGAAGTCTAAATCCTGCCATGCTATCTGGTTATACCTTTCAGACCTTATTCAATCCCAACAAGACAGTGGTGAAGATGTTTGTTGTGATGTACGACCTACGAGCCATGCCAGCTGGACACCAGACCTTCCTGCGCCAGAGGACCTTCTCTGTTCCCGTCCGCCGTGACACAAACAATCAGACCAGCAGGAAGCCCCACGGCCAGACACGCACCTTGCGCTACCTCGTTCATCTGAGGTAAGTCGGCTTGTCATTTGGAATATATCCAGTAGAGGGGATGTTTCTCTTCCCTTATTCATCCTCTCTGTCCTTCGTCTCCCGTCCTCTCCAATCCCGACCAGGTTCCAGAGTTCTAAGTCTGGGAAGATCTACCTCCATAGGGACATCCGTCTGCTGTTTTCCAGGAAGTCCATGGAGGTGGACAGCGGAGCTGCCTACGAGCTCCAGTCCTCCATAGATTCCCCTATGGACCCAGCGTTCTCTCCACGCTGCTGAGGCCGGACTCCCTCCCTCCTCCACCCGGCAGGTGACTACCGAAGCTTCAATCACACCTTGATGCCAGCTATAGACTCTCACGCAGCCCACGGCTGGATAAACAGCTCTAAAAGAGGAAGCAATTTAAGGACAGCAGTCAACAAGACTCACCTGGCATGTTTCATCCCTTCTGTCAACCAGAACTGACAAAGGGGGGGCTAAGAGCCTGGGAGACTCGTCAGAAATGATGTTCTTTGTTAAGTGCACAACCTTGGATCAAAAGGGTTGGGTCAAAGGTTACGGTTATAGTGTGTCTCAGATCGTGTTCTCCTGGTTACGAAGGCCTTACCGGATATGATAGGTCATTGTTTTTCCTGCTGTTGTTTGTATCCCCTCCAGCGTCTGGCAGGAGAGTAGACACCAGTGATCGTATACAGAAGCAGTTAGACCCCTTAAATTATTTCAGCAGAGTTTAGGCGACTTCACTCTGTTTGCTCAAATCAAAACCTTAATCGGACCTGTACTCGACACGATGAATACGTGTTCAATTGGAATTAATTTAGTTATAAACGCAATACTAGGCCCCTTTTATTGGTAAAATATTTTGTTTTAAATCCTTGAAGATAAGATTGATTGAACCGAAAGTGAACTCAGCTTTGACCCTGTGATTCATGAGCTTGGAGCAGAGGGAGCACGTACGGAAGAGGAAGCGGGTGGCGAACTGTGGTGCAACGCCATCCCCTCGTCCCCAAAAAAAAACAAAAACACACACCATGGACCACTAAAGAAGTTGAACAAGCAATCAAGCTTTCAACTGAAAGCATCACAGCAGAACATCAAAAGTGCACTGTGGATTTTTTTTTTCTCATTATAACTGGAAATGAAACAGAAAATAGTAATATTCTAATACTTTTGTACTGTTACAGAACCACTTTATTGGAAGTGTTGCAATAGAAAGAGTAATCTTAGTTTAGTGTTTACACATTCACTTTCAGTTTACTTACCATCATTTTATTTAATATTTAAATTAATATTTCAGTTACTACTTGTGACGTCTGTCATGCTAAGATGATGTAGTGCAAACTGTATATCATAGTATGTATTTTTGACATTAATATTCAAATCTGAAAAAAAATATATCTATATATCTTCTAAAGCAATCTTGAAAGCTGCTTTGTCTCTTTGTGTTGTTATTTGTGTTTCCTACCACCACATCTCCATACTGTCACACGCTGGGATGAAAAGAATAAAACACATTTGATTTCTGCTGCTCCTTTAAATTTGGTCATAAACTGCAAATTATGAAAAATACAACAGGGCTGATGCAAAGCTTTGGGTTATTGGAATTAATTATAAAAACATATCAACTCAAAGAAGATTGTGATAAGGGACCGAAATAGGTAACAGGGTTGATTTTGGAGAAGGACCAGAATGGTTCATTATCTACAGGTGATATTTCAATTAAAAAGCAAAAGTTAAAACACTGTCTAGGTTTTATTACCATAATTAACACAATAAGTGGAAAAACACTGAGGCAACCCATCTTACACCACACTGAACATATTTATCATGGCATTTGGGAGTTATGTTGGTAAACATATGGATACATAAGAATATTTTTAGAGTATAAATACAGTATTTTTACAATTTCACATGCTTTTAGTTGACACATTTTAAGATCAAAAGAAGAAAACCAATAAATACCATGTTTGTCCAAAATATTAAACCTAAATGTGGGGGAAAATTCTCTTATTAGACAACTGCACCCCTAAAAGTACTTTATTAATATTCAGTGGTATGAATAGTCTGTGTAGCACAGGTGGTGCAGCTTGATGCCAGCACTACTTCACACTCATGAGATTATAAACAGCCATCAACAGCTGACAGTAGTAGGAGAGTACTGCTGCTGTCAGTTTGGCACACAAAGCTGCGAATACAGTAGGTGGTAGTCATTTAATATGGCGGCCACTGGACCCTTAAATGCACCTGCACATTTGTTCAATGCATCATTTATTTATTTTTTTGCATGGTGACAAAGTCAGGCTGTAGGTGTGTTTATGACCCGGAAGTGTTTGTTTTAATGTATGCTATGTTATTTAGCACAATGTGAGCCAGGGCCGGCTTAAGGCATAGGCCATATAGGCGGTCGCCTAGGGGTGCAACCTTCTGAGCACCTCTCAATAAAATAAAATAAAATAAATGCCAGTGGGCGCCCTAAACCTAAAAAAAGGGTACAGTTAGGATTACGACACAAAAAGTGACTGGTCAGGATAAGGGCTAGGGAACAGGGCTGGGCCTAAAAAAAAAAGCCAAATATTAGTATTAGGAAACAAAAAGGTTTTAGTCAAAGTGGCTAAAGTTAGGCTTAGGAAATAAAAAAAAAACAGGAACTGGGGAAGAGAACAGGGATAGACATGATAAAATATAAAATCACAAATTTAGGGTCAGAGGGCCATAAAATCTCGACAGTTAGTGGTTAGAGAAGAGCTATAAAGCCTGCCCTGATGTGAGCAGAGCAACAGGCATATTTCAGTCTCTAATGTAAGTAAGTTTTATTTATATAGCACCTTTTAAAACGCACCGTTACAAAGTGCTTCACACACAAATGAAACATCATACAATGATGAAAACAAGGAAAAATTACAATATGAAACACAGAAACAATGAGAAACAGGTCAAACAAAAACAGATAAACACACATGTGGATGAGGCCTATAGAAAGGCTTGCCTATAGAGATGGGTTTTTAGAAGCCGCTAACACGCAACACACAACGTGAACTACACTGTGTTCATCAGTGTGTGCAACATCAGTCATCCTCCTCCAGATTTGAGGATTATTTGACTGAAATCTGGATTTGTGTGTTACAACAGCAGCACATGGCTCTAACAGCTGATCAGCATGTTACGCAATCAATGTAAATCCGACCCCAGCACGATGTGCGGGTGCACGGCAGGAGAGTGCACTAACACGTGGACGCGCATGGTGTCTCCCGCATATGACGTAGTATATTTTTGTGCGGGAGTGCGCGCTCTGCAGGACTCGAATTAGTAATGGGAATTCCGTCTCTTTTTAGTGAGCCAGATCATTTGACTCAGCTCATCAAGAAGAGCCGGCTCTTTCGGCCCCGAAACGGTTCTTCGTTTTACCACTTCTGCCTTTTATAATTCAGCAAAAATTTAGCGCTGTTTTGACCTATGATTGTGCATATATATCACTTAAACTATTAAATTTAATTATACGAAACCTTATAATTTCCAGAATACCATACTTTGACATGCTGCTTCGTTTCCAACTGTCACTCATCTTGTCTGCTATTCGCGCACCGCACTCCTGGTGGGCATGTCACTAGACACAAGGCTGTCCCCACCTGATTGGACGAACGCTTTCCATCCGTGGACTACTGCTCCCAGCTTTCAAACTGGAACCAGTATGGAGGCTCGTTTGGAAACTTTCTTCTCTTATTTCACGAAAATAGTTCACCGAAATGTGTTTCTGAAAACATTTAAGGCGAGAAATAAGCCACGCAGTTTGCTAAATCTGTCTTTATTTTGGATCGATGACGTTTATTTTAAAAGATTTCTCAGGAGTTTCGAGAGGCGGCGAGGCGCGTCGGACGCCCCGTAATTTGCATAAAGTAGACTAGCCCTCAACTTTATGCAAATGAGGAGCGGGCGTCGTGACGGTCCGTTTCTCGAATCGCGACGCCATGCTACCAGAATGCATTGCGCGGCTGCTTACATAGACAATGAATGGGGAGCGTGGAAAGCACGGAGCCTGTGGACACGTACCATTAAAGGGACTGTTTGTAACTTTTTAAGCGTATAAATGTACCAGGACGGGACACATGCGCGCTCGCATATGTGAGAGCCTCTCCTCCACTGCCTGCCTGCCTGCCTTCACTCAGACAGCGCGCGTTCTCGCTGTCTCGCTCCACCTCTAGACGTGAACACGCGCTCACTACCCACAGAAGAGTTAGTTTAGCTCTGAGAATATCTAGTGAATGTACAGTGGACGTTTGTGCAGAAATAAATGCTGCAGCTCCTCCAGACTAACAGAGGTTTTCCGTGTCTTGTGAAGTGACGGGGCTCCGCAGCGAGAAACGTTATCAGCGGCAACCGGTCGGAGACGGCAACGTTTCTCTTCCTGCTCAGCCCCGGCACCGACCCGCTTTTCCTGCTCAGCCTCTGAGGCTGAGCAGGAAAAGCCAGCATTGACTCATGGAGAGACCTTCGTCTGGTCAGCTAACATTACTGCCAAGCAGGTGAAATATAGAAGGATATTGTGGTTTTAGCTGACGTGTGTCGCCTCACTGTTTTGAGCGATGCTCGTTCATTAGAGCGAGCACAAGCGCGAGCCTGACGCTGACTTTCGTTGACTTAACGGCCACAGGTGTCGCTGTTAACACGCATTTATGAATCTTACAAACAGTCCCTTTAAAGGAAGAAAGAAAAAAAAAAAGAAAAAAACGGCTCTCGGACGGGAGCCGGCTCTTATCGTTCACTTAAAAGAGCCGGCTCTTTGAACCGGCTCGTTCTTAGCAACACATCAGTAACTCGTATGGGTCCGTAGAGTCAGAGCAGAGAGAGCAGAGAGAGCAGGGTTATAGAGCAGAGAGAGCAGGGTTATAGAGCAGGTTAGAGGGGATCTGTGGGTTCAACTAGTGAGCAATCTCTCAATCTCTGAGATCACCACAACACAGACATGTCGGGGGATAACGAGGAAACACAGACTGCGGAGGAGACACCAGTAGACGACAGCAAGGTAACTATGGTGACTGTGTTAGCAGCCTCAGCTAGCTGTTAGCTTTGTTAGCTGTAGCTAACGGTTATAGCTTACCGTTAGCTTCTATTCGTCTTATTGTTGACATATTAACCGAAGACAGCTGCTAAGCCCTTATGTCACGTGTCAAACTATCATAACGACATCGCGTTACCGTTTCTGTCGCTAACAGAGCGGATGGATGTTTCGGATGGTTGGATGTCAGAGCTAGCTTAATGCTAACTCGCCAAGCTAACTGTCATGACATTCAGACACACTGTGAGACAGTTATCTCTCAGCTGCTCATGTGAGTTAGCTCTCTGGCTCCAAGCCTAGTTACAGTCACGTTATCTTCTATAACACTTTAGAAAGTGGATCACCTCTCTAGGGAGGACAGTCTGCAGGACAGATAATAATGCACACAGTGCACTTCAGACTGAGCTACTGGAGTTACCCTGCTGCACTATATTCAGTTTTAACAGTCTCTTCTGCACTATATTCACTTTTAACAGTCTCTTCTGCACTATATTCACTTTTAACAGTCTCTTCTGCACTATTTTCATTTTTTAATAGTCCTGTATCACAGCTGTTATTCTGCACTATATTCAGTTTTAACAGTTTTCTTCATCTCCTTGTATTTTTATATCTGGTATATTTTGTTGTACTTTGCACTACTAACTTTTTTACTGCCTTTTTACTATGTTTTGCACTATGGAACTGTGATGCTGGAAACTTGAATCTATCTATCTATATAAATTAATGTATTATTATTATTATAATAACTTTTGAGAGACTGAAAAGGAGGTAATGTCACACATTTTTGAAGACCTGTGACCATGAAATACAGGTAAGAATATCTGATTATAGCCAGATCACTTATGACATTTCTCAATTTAGGGAAATTCCTTTTAAAAAAGTTTATTTGAAAAGGAAACCAGGACATCGACAGTAGCACACAACATCCTTTAGTCAAATTCCCCCACAATCTTTGGGATAAATAAGACACTAGATAATAATAATGTACTATACTCACTTTTAACAGTCTCTTCTGCACTATATTCACTTTTTTTAATAGTCCTGTATCACAGCTGTTATCCTGCAATATATTCAGTTTTAACAGTTTTCTTCATCTCCTTGTATTTTTATATCTGGTATATTTGTTTTATTCTTTGTACTTTGCACTACTAACTTCTTTACAGCCTTTATACTAACATGTTTTGCACTATGGAACTGTGATGCTGGAAACTTGAATTTCCCTCGGGATCAATAAAGTTACTATCTATCTATCTATCTATCTATCTGAGGTCTCTACACTGGCTCCCTGTCTCTCTCAGAGAATTGATTTAAAAATAATCCTGCTGGTTTATAAAGCACTAAATGGTTTAGGGGCCAAAATACATTTCTGGTCTTCTGTTATGTTATGAACCATCCAGACCTCTCAGGTCATCTGCTTAGTGTCCCCAGAGTCAGAACTAAACATGCAGAAGCAGCATTCAGTTTTTATGCACCAAATATTTGGAACAAGCTCCCAGAAACCTGCAGGACCAACTCCAACTCTAGTTCTTTTAAATCAAAGCTTAAAACTTTCCTGTTTGCTGTTGCCTTTTATTAAACCAGATAATGATCTTATACTGCACTAGAGCTTTTACTCTTGTGTGTTATACTATATTTTAGCTTCTATCCTAGCTTTTGTTTTTAGCTTGTTTTTATTTTCTAATTATGTCTACCTCAAAATGTATTGAAAATAACTTAACTATAAACATGATTTAATAATTATATTCCGCTATTTCCCAATAGCTTGTCATTTATTTAATACATTTCCAGGAAAAGAATACAAAGTGAATTGATATGCATTATTTCCATGTCTGCTGGTAAATAGATGATAATTAGCAAATAACTTCTTTGAAATGTCTTTAAACATTTGTGTAGACAATAAGTCACACAATGGTGAGATTTGTGCTGAATAGAAGTGCCTTCTATTAGTTTTGGTTTTGGAAGTAAATATTTGGGTAATTTGGCACTAATACCAAAGAAATGTCAAATAGGTTACTTGCTAATTATCACCTAATTACCATGAAATTTGCAGACCTGTAAAATGAAGTGTTACCAAATATAGTCATGCATTAAGGTTACATGATATATTCAATAATTCTACTGTCTGGTACCACTGACTCAGTGTTTACAATTTTAAAGCTTTCTACTTATATTTCAGAAGTGGCAGACAAAAAAAATGAGTGGCCGGTAGAAATGTTTAGTGACCTGCCACAGTGGCAGGTGAGGAAAAAGGTTAATTTCTGACCCTGCTTGCCAGTATTTCCTTTTATCTTGTTTATTTGGTAGGCTAACATTAGGTGAATATTTAACTGCTTCTGTGCTTCTCGTAACCGGCTTTGTTAGAAATAGGCAGTTAACCATAGGTCTTATCCAGAAATGTTTTAGTAAACGTTTGTATACGTTAGTAGTCAAAAGGTCTAACATGGAGCCAGATTATCTCTATATCGCAATGCCATCAGCTGACAAATATTTCAGTTGGAGCCTGGAGGCACCTGCTGATTGTATAATCTGTTGTTGTGCTTGCTGTGGGTTTTGAGCAACATGTTTCCCCATTATTTCGATGCCTAATGCTTCTGCTTTTTTTCAGGATGTTCAGGACAAGGTGATCAGTCCTGAGAAGTCAGAGGAGGCTAAACTGAAGTCCAGATACCCAAATCTAGCAAATAAACCCGGGGGCTCTGACCTGCTTCGCAAACGCCTCCAGAAGGGGGTGAGTTATCTCTTGTGTTTGTCTGCAGAACATTCAGAGTTCCCTCAGGTATAGTCTCTACAACCACTGCTAATTTGTGTTAGTAATGTTGCACTTGCACTCAGTCAGTTGCTAGTTTATATGGTACCTAAACTAATGCTGTTCGACTAGTTAATATTAAATCAAGGTTCACTTGCTGGAGTTTTCTACAGCATACTAATTACATCAATGAGAACAATACAAATTTATGAAATACCCTTCAGTGTAACACAATACAAAATAGAAAAACACCACAAACTGCAGTCTCCACAATGACTATAAAATTGAATCAACACCTCTTAACAGTTTCAACAAAGCCTGAACATTAAAGCTTTCATGAAGGTAGGATTTATTGCAGGGATGTTTACCTAGACTGTGTTAGTTTCTGCTAGCTATGCGACTCATATAGATTGGTGTATAGTAACAGTGTCTCCATATATTTTACCATGAGTTATTACACGGCTTTGTTGAATACTTGATTCCGATTGGTCAATCACTGCACACTACGGTCTGTTATTTCTTCATAGCAGACCGTTGCTATGTATAACAGACCGTTGCTATGGATGCAGTTCTGATGTCGGACTCTGGCGGACCATTTTTGTATCAAATTATTGATTTCTTAAGTAAGTAGCTGTGTAATAAGCGGGATAATGTACAGCTAGCGGGTCATTTTTGTGAAATAAATCATGTTGCATCGCCCTGTCAGGGTTTATTTCAAAACAATGACCGGCTTGCTTTACATTATCCCTTACATATAATATTGTGATTCTGGTTGATGATGGTTGGTTAAACATGGACATTAGTGCACCGTTGTGACAAACAACAATTCATTTATCAAGTAATAATACCAGCAAACATACTGGGAGAATTGTCGATACTGCTTTTGATTTCGATGGTCAAAATCGTGACACCCCTATTGCCTCCCTTGTAAAACATTTGCAAAGTGTTGTTATCCATGTTTACTGACTAGCAGTCTTCTTCTTCACTGTCTTTGTTGGTGCATTTCTACATTTGTTGGTGAGTTACCTCCACCAACCGTTAATCAGCAGAATAACACAGAACAAAATGGGAAAATGATGCATCCCGTCGCCAACATGCTTATGCGTGTGCGTGTACGATACAGACAAAACGAGGACCCACTCATAATAACGCTGTTCCATAGCGCTACCAGTGGTCAAAAACTTCACAAGGTACCCTTAAAAAAGATCACAATTCGTGGCATTTGCTCTCTTTACCATCTACTTAAAATAAGCGAGTAAGTCTTTAAACACGGAGTTAAGATAAGTACTTTTATTCTATCAAAATCAGCAAACCTGTATATGTTGCATACTGATACAATGCAATGTAACAGTTCATTCTTCATAGATCACACTTTAAAATTTGAATCTTGTGTCTCTCCACAGCAAAAGTACTTTGACTCTGGCGACTACAACATGGCTAAAGCCAAGATAAAGAACAAGCAGTTGCCGACAGCTGCGCCAGAGAAGACCGAGATCACAGGGGACCACATCCCAACCCCCCAGGACCTGCCCCAGAGGAAACCTTCCCTGGTGGCCAGTAAACTGGCAGGCTGATGCACACACAGCCTCGACAGCCCCTGCAGTAACCTCCCAGCCCTAACCTTCTCCGCTCAAGTCTCAGAGCTGTAACATTTCCTCTCCCACCCCTCACAGTATCTCTCCCCTTCCTCTGCCTTCTCCCCACCCAACAGGAACCCACACCTAGCACCCGGAGAACTGGCTAGTCGATACCTTCAAATCCTGTTTATTTCTGTTTCCACCCCATCTGGCCCTGCCTCTACTGCCTCCTATCCTTGTTGTTTTTCCCTCGGTACTTTTTATTTTCTCTTTACATTAATGTAAGATACACTGAATGACGGGAAGTCCAAGTGTGAGTGTGATGAGCGGGTTATAACGCCTCAGAATGACTGATACCACGGTGTTTACTGACTGAATCTGAGTCTTGTATGGTTAGAGGGCTTTAGTGTGAACATCAGGATCACTTAGCTTGGAAGTGTGTGTGTGTATATACATATAAATATATTTCCTTTTGTGTGGCACAGGGGCAGATGTCAGCCTTTTAGAAACATTTTACATCAGATTTGTATCATTCACTGTATGTCCTTATTCTAAATCATGCTGTCAATATGCTTTCGATTTACTGAATATAGTAATCCAGAGCAGAGGCCAAGCTCAGTTTTGTTAACACTTTTGATTGTGAATCATGGGAGGAAGCTGTACTAAACAGTGAAGGCCAGAGTGTGGTATGGAACTGCATGTGTGACGCAGGGCTCCCAAAGGCAAACCTCACTGAGCTTTATTTTAATTCATCAAGGTGCGCTGAACACAGACATTTACACAGGAAGCTCAGGTGCGGCGTATCAGCACTGGGTGGCATGTAGATAATGCATTCAAGACAACTTTGAGGAGTGAAAGAGGAGGAGATGTTGCTTCAGTTTGAACTGCTATGTTATTGAAAGTTTGCACTGTATTAGTGGTGTGCCATCCATCTCAGTCAGATGATGACAGTCTTCTCCTTAGGTCAATATTCCTGGCTACAAGTTGTCATGAATGGAACATCACCATGCTAGAAGACGAGGTACAGGAGTACATGGGACCTAAAAGCTAAATTTCTGTCAGTAGGGATCAGTCTTTGTGTCCTGTATGCTGTGTGAGTAGACTCAATTTATGGGAAAACATGTACTGGGAGCAGCTCTTGGCAATGGGAACAAATGATGTCATGAATTGTGTTCAGACTTGAGAAAAACCCTTCTATACTCATAAGTTGAAGTAGTTTTTATCTTAAAAATGTCCCTGGCCCTGTATAGTGCTTTTCCAGGGTCTTTATTGACTGGATGAAGTTTACCTGCGACGCAGTAAATCGAAGCTAGCACAACATCCGTCTGAGCTGTGCATGTATATGGCTGCCCTGCTGTCATTTTGTGCCATTTTGTTTTGTAAATAAAATAGTTTTGCACAAATGTTTAATTGCCGTGTGTGTGTTATGTGGACTTTTTGATGTTTAGGACGTATTTTATGTTTAAGGTGTAGAGCTGCAATGACTAATCAATTAGTTGTCAACTATTAGATTAATCGCCAACTATTTTGATAATCGATTAATCGGGTTGAGTCATTTTTTAAGAAACAACTATGTAAAAATTCGGATTTCAGCTTCTTAAATGTGAATATTTTCTGGTTTCTTTACTCCTCTAAGACAGTAAACTGAATATCTTTGAGTTGTGGACAAAACACGACATTTGAGGACGTCATCTTGGGCTTTGGGAAACACTGATCAACATTTTTCAACATTTTCTGACATTTTATAAACCAAACAACTAATCGATTAATCAAGCAAATAATTAACAGATTAATCAACAATGAAAATAATTGTAATTGTTGTAGCCCTATTAAGGTGCTCTCAATTATTTAATCAATGCACACATTTGGCCACAAAACAGTTTTATCATATTAACGTCCAAAATTTACTTTGATGAAGAAAACTGCCTGTTTGTCTTCATCTTTGTCTTTTTTTCTCATGTTTTGAAAACTGGCTTTAGGACAAACTTTCCCTTACAGTTTGTCAGACTTTCATTTTTTGTTTCATTATGTGGTAAATTAGGCAGTTTTGTGGCCATCAGTAATATAGATGTCAACAAAAGGGGGCACAAAAATCATCTGAACTCCAGTCAGAGGCGATCCAGCACCACAGTCAATGACACAAGACTAAAGGAGTTTAAACTTTAGGTTTTATATTTTCCCTTTATAACTAAACCCCGATAGTTGCACCAACAAAATAAAATGTCGGAAATTACTGTTGAATCTCTTTTGATAATAATTGATTATAATTTGATCATAAGCATCCTTTTACAAGCACATTGTTGTTGCATTATACTGCAAGGTGTTCCTGCATTTTACCCATTCAGTTGTTACCTTGCCACAAGAAATAACATTTTGGTGATTCATGGACTGATTATTGCTTCTTTTGCTTCTTTTTTAGTTATTTATTTATTATTGCAAAAACTTTGCTGAATTAAAGGGAATGCTTTTTTCTATATTCTTATTTTTTGGTTTAATGTTTCTTTCTCTTCTAACAGAATGGATCAGTGACACATCATACATATATAATACATTAAGTACATCAATTCCTTATATACTGATATTCCAGCATGTACATATATTAATGAATGAATGAATGATTTATTATTATTATTATTATTATTATTATGTCCCTAGAATAAATAGAAATTGATTGATAAAGATGATTCTGGGGGTCCACAGCTGAGGGCCCTCACAAATTACAGTTCGATCATTTTATTTATTTACGAGAGGGTGGAGTTTGTAGTCATGAAAGACAGCCAGATAAAACACAGTATATTTACAATTAAATAATTCGATTCATATTGAAGCCATGTTGCTAAAGTAAAATGAAATGTATTTATTTTTTTGTTTTTTTTAGGAACTACCCTGTTTGGCGTAAGAATAAAAGAACTCGTGTTTTTTGTTGGTGTATTTTCAACTCGTGACCATCAGAGGGAGCAGTATGAAAGGTGTTCCTGAATTTTACCCATTCAGTTGTTACATGCCACAAGAAATACCACTTTTTTTGTGAGTCATGCATTGATTATTGCTTTCCTTTTTTTGCTTAAAGTTTTTCAAATTACAAATATAATAAATTAAGTACACTTAATTTAAGTAAATTCCTTATATACTGATATCCCAGCATGTGCACATATTGTACATACATGTAAAATAAAATGGAAAAAACATAAAAATAGGGATAGTTTATATATTATATTATATTATCATTCTATGATATGTTTATTGCCAATACTGTATATACTGCTCCTATTTTTATACTTCCTTCTATTTAAATGGTTCATATTTTGTTTCACTTTGTTTAGCTCTTTTTTTTACTGTGTTAGCTGATGCATCTTGTTTTTTGCACTATCCCCTTTGCTGCTGTACACTGCAAATTCCCCCACTGTGGGACTAATAAAGGAATATCTTATCTTATCTTATCTTATATGAGTTATTAGAGGAGAAGTGAGAAAGGGGTAGGGAAATATAAGGTTTACTTCTACCTACTCCTTTTCGGAACACTATTACTCTTGTTTTGTTTGTTATTATTTTGTATTTGTTTTTATTTATTTTTTATGTTCGAAATAAAGTCATTCATTCATTATTATTATTATTATTATTATTATTATTATTATAATAATAATAATAATAATTACAATAATAAAAACAATAATTATTATTATAATAATAATAATAATAACAATAACAATTATTATTATTATTATTATTATTAAAACTGAAATATTGCCCCTAGAAAAAATATAAATTGATTAGTAAAGATGATTCTGGGAGCCCTTAAAAAAAATTAAAAATGATTTTTTTTTTTTTCAGGAACTACATTGTTTGGCGTAAGAACAAAAATAAAGCAGTAATATTTTTTGTTGGTGTATTTTCACCTGGTGACCAGCTGGAGGCGCAGTGCTCCACGCGGCAGCAGCAGCAGCAGCAGCAGCAGCAGCACTACTGTTTGGCTGAATCATTTCATCCATTGTACCCAGAATGCAAAGTGAGCTACAGAAACCTCAGCAGCCTCAATGCTCCTCCAGGTTATCATGGCGATAAGAGACACATCTTACCCTTGAGTTGAGCTCCTCTCTGCAGCAACAACAAAAGGATTTCCTCCTCCTCCTCCTCCTCCTCCGCTACATGAGACACAAACACAACGATGAGTCTTCATGCTGCCGGAGGTTTAGCCCAGACTGGAGCGAAAGGACATAGCGTGAGAGAGGACAGAGACACCGCCATGGCAGCGTCGGAGCTGTATACAAAGGTAAAAACAAGTGCATTTCTATATGTATATATAGTTGCATGAGAGCATGTCTGCTGAACAGGATGTTTTAAACCACAGAGAGAACATGCTGCTCTGACAGCACCTTTTAAATATAACATTAGCTAGGTATTAGTCAGTGAAATGGGTGCAGCTGACAAAAAAAGACAGATGCAGTCGTCCTTTTTCATGCATCCTGCAAAATCAGCTTTATTAATGTATGTTTTAGTGTCATTTATCACCTAAACTATATATTTACCCTCCTCCTCCTGGGGCCTTTATATATATATTGTACATCATCCCCCCACTGGAGGCTATATGGGATGATGCAAAGGCGGTGCCAGCCATGATGGAGGCAGATCTGGTGTTTTTTTTTTATTGTTTTTCAACCATAATATTTACTAGTTCAACCCTGTGCATTCACATTTATATTAGCTGTTTTATTATTATTATGTCTCAGGTTTATTATGACCCAGTTCTCATGATGGTGTGAGCTGAGTCCTTGCAGGTTTGGGTACCACTAAAGATGCTGCGATGAGCGCCGCATCCGGACAGTGTAGCATCCTTTAGCATCCCCGGATGTTGAGACTAGTAGAGGCCCTGAAAGCCTCACTATATACAGCCCCAGGATGCTCACTGGAGAGAATATGACACTACTGCTGCTGCTGCTGGAGGAGGACTCACAAGGTCATAAGTGCTGCTGCTGTATTTTCTGTGATTGGAAAACCAGTACAATAAAGTGTGTGTGTGTGTGTGTGTGTGAGGGAGAAGGAGATGAGTCACCCATCCCCCCCCACCACTATAACAGCTGGTGTGTTCAGCTTGAATAATAAGAATAAGAAGATGAAGGTGGTGGTGAGGAGGAAACGTGACAGTGTTTTGTGATGACGATTGTTGTTGAAATTCTTTTTTATATCTGTACTAAACAGCAGCACTGCAGTGTATTTGTAATTTGCACCGCTCTACTTTCATGCTGATGGAAGTGTTTTCCCGCCTCTGTTGTCTTAAGTGCATATTAGAGGAGCTTATAGACAAAGTGGACGGAGTCTTTGGACCAGATGACACAGATTTGAACTCTTGTGTCAGCAAATGATCTCCCTGCTGTTGGCTCCTTGGGGTGCTGTTCTGTGGCTGATACTGACCTCTGATCGTTAAGGAGAGATGCAAACAAAAAGGCATCTTGTTTCATTTAGTGCTGAAACTGTTCGATTAATCTATTAATTGATTGACATAAAATTGACCGTCATTTTTCAAAGCAAAGCAATACTTCACTGTTTCCAGTCGGCTCCAGCTTCTTAAATGTGAATATTTGCTGATTTTCTTAATCATCTTAATTAGTAAATTCAGTATTTTTCAGTTTTGGACTGTTGGCTTTTTTTTTTTTTTAAAACAATATTTTCTGACATGTTATAGACCGAACTATTAAAGCAGCGGTAGGCGAGATTGGAGCAAATATGATTTTAAAAAAAGTTATTTTTATAAAACGGTCACTATATCCTGACAGTAGTGCATGAGACGAAATGATGTGTCTCTGTGTCCTCCAGTGTCCTCCGGTGCTCCTGATGAAATCTGTAAGATTTCACAGAACAGAGGAAAACAACCAATCAGAGCCGAGCTGGAGCCTTGTAGTGTACTGTTTAGCTGTAAAATGAGAAAGTTTGTGACCCGGCAGCCACGTTGAGATCAGTTGAAGAAATACCAAGCATCGCCCACCAGCCAGAGCACAGCCAATAGGAATGCTCTCTCTCTCTGAAATGACCTGTGATTGGCCAAAGTCTCCCGTCAGGGGCTAGATTGTTTAAAGCCTGAAAACAGAGCCCATAATGAGGTGCAGTAGTCCAGCTATCTCTCAGAACACTTGAATTACAATATGCTGAAAGGTTATTATGGAATTTTTGCCCAATGACGCCAAAAACATTGCCTACTGCAGGTTTAAGTCAACGACAGTCAGCGTCCTGTTGCTCGTGCTATGTAGACGAGCATCGGTCAAAAACAGTGAGGCGACACACACAAGACTGAACGTGACTGACAGCTAAAAACACAATATCATTATATATTTCACATGCTTGGCAGTAATGTTAGCTTACCTGTCCAATAGGAATTTTGCCAGCTTGGGGTCCGCTTTTGCTTCTGTGGAGTTTGTGTTGGAGTCTGAGTTGTGGTGAGGGCTGGTTGTTTATTGCCGCAGCGGACTCCATTTCTAACCAAACGTTAGCTATGGTTGCATACTGTTATCCCTGTGGCAGAGCTGAAGAGAGGAAAGGCACTCGTGAGCATACATGACGTCACATCCGTTGGATTTTCCCGGAAAAAACGGCCCGCAATCTTCACATTAAAAGCAGACCTCAGACTGACAGAGGAAACCCAGAAAGTTGCGGAAGGTCTAATTTTTTAGGTTAGGGTACAACCTGTTCATGCATAGGTAAAATAAGTTTGTTTATAGCTGTGTGCAAGGCTAGCAGGTTGGTCGTGCTTTTTTTCTATATTAAATGTCCTAGTCACACGTCATTCAGTGTCCTTCAAAATGCCTTTCAATTTTCAGGATATCCTCCCAGCAAACAAGTTAGAGTTTTGCTACAGAAAATGTGTCTTTCTAATGGTCATGGTGGCTTTAAATGAATGAAAACCACATAGAAAATGACGGTCTGACATACAGTATGATGTCTGCATTATAAATTCAAAACATTTAAAGGTTGCTGCCTACTCTGTGCTTTCACTCTCATGGGTTGGGTTTGGCTAAATAGCACTTAGGTGAGAAATTACAACCAGTCATCAATGAAATGCAAGTAGATTTTGGCAATTAGTTTCCTCTGCCAGCAGGATTTGGCGTTATTCCATAATAATCTGGTTGGGTGTTAAATGGTTTTAATTGTAAAGGAATAGGGTCAAATTTGGATGTACATGTCCGTGTGGCTGAGAAACACAAAGTTAGTTTCTGCTTTGAATGGTCCCGTCTGTTTCAGAAGTCCGAACCCTCTGTGATTTACTTTTCCAACACAGGGGTGGAAAACACTCTGCCCTTTGTGCGTATGAGTCAGCCTTATAGAAGCTTATTGAGCGGGTCTGAGCTGCTTGGTTAACATACACAAACACACACGCACAGACACAGACACACCCACACACACACACAAAGTGTCCACACACACATACACGCACACACACACACACACACACACGCACATACACACACACACACACACACACACAAATAAATACACAGATAGCATCAGATTCTGCTCCAATCTATGTTTGGCTCCCGTCTGACCCGACCGCCAGTATAAAGAGAGGTGAGTCAGAGGTGAGGGCAGATTTTGTAGATTGGAGGAGAAGGACGAAGCTACAGTTGTAATCATTAATCGCCAATAAAAAAAATCTGCATTGTTTAATTAGATTGATTCAGTCTGTTCCATCAGCAACGAATCAGGATCAAATAATGAATGTGAATGAAACAGTGCTGTGTAAAAAGCAGAGATGGAAGAGAAGGAGGATATTGTCATGGAAATGAAAGTGAGGCAGTGCTCCATTAGATGACTCACAGATGGAAAGGCTATTCAATGCACAGCCCAAGGTTTCAAAAATACATACTGCATTAGAAGGAGTGTTTTGCTGTACCCCGACAAATGCAGATACTTTATTTTTAGAATTACTAGACTCGGCTTGACTCTAAATTGACCGTAGGTGTGAACGTGAGCCTGAATGGTTGTCTGTCTCTATGTGTCAGCCCTGTGATAGTCTGGCGACCTGTCCAATGTTAGCTGGGATTGGCTCCCACAAGAGCTGCAGTTTTGGAGATGCTCTGACCCAGTCGTCTAGCCATCACAATTTGTCCCTTGTCAAAGTCGCTCACATCCTTAACGCTTGCCCATTTTTTCTGCTTCCAACATAAAGTTCAAAATGTTCACTTGCTGCCTAATATATCCCATCCACTGCCAGGTGCGATTGTAACAAGATAATCAATGTTATTCACTTCACCTCAGGGGTCTTAATGTTATGGCTGATCGGTATGTATATTTATATGAGTCTCATAGTGTGCTTCAGGAATGACGTATTTTTGTAGGCCAACCAGGAAGTTAGCATCGCCTTGGTTCCCTCGACAAAAAGCCAATGGGATTGTTCCATTGGGTTTTAGATTATTGCAGAAAATAAACTCTGTGGCAAACACACGTTTATGATACTTGCATGTTTTGTTCAGCAAGATAATCTTCATAATTGAATACCACTTTTATGATTTTTCAAGTGTAAATGCAATCACCAGAAGTAAAAAGCTAAACGTTAGTCTATAAATGAACTAAACAACGGTAGCATAAACGCGAGTATACACAACGAGGCTGTAAAGGTGAACGAGTCGGCGTGATGGTGTTTAGTAGTCTCATTTAGCCACTTGTTAGCAACTGCCTTTTTTAGGATACATAAGGGCTTCAAAATTCATGAGTGGGATATTTACTGACGTATTTTATATCGTAGAACAAAATGTTAAAATCTCTTCAGCTTGTGTTAACCATAGACCTTATTTCAGGCATATAACCAAAAACCCATTCAAAAAGCTCATTGACTTCCAGATGAGGGAACCAAAAGTGCTAAAATGCTAACTCATTTCTGGGTTTTCATGTTCAAGATCATGGTTTTTCTTTTGTTGCCCACTGATCAGGCACGGTAAGGAAGGATCAGGACAAGGAAACACAAGAAGAGGTAGTCTACTTACTGTATGGAGCACTGAGGCATTTGGATCTGTTATTTAAAAGAGAGTGCCAGAAAAAGCTGTTTTATTACTGTACTGCTACTTGAGGAGACAATGGAGAGAGGAGGGGTGGGAATTATAGGTTAAGTACATTACTGTAATCATTCTGTATTACAATACAGGCACTTTTAAATGAAGTGATTATATTGCAAAAGAATTACCTTCATTACATTAAGATTGTTGGGTTAACAGATCAGGAAAACAATATAATATACAGTTTTTCATAAAGCAGGAATCATTCATACACTGTATGTACTGTATATTCATTGCACTGTGTGGTGCTTTCAGGATCACATCACTCTACAGACCTCTGTGATGAAACAGCATGTGACAAACTGCATAGTTAGTCTTTGCCTCTTCAATTCACGTACACACACACATGCTACCGGTACACATGCGCCATTATTCATTTGTCAAACTGGCAAAAGGCTAAACTGCCAGTAAGCTGTTCCACACTTGAAATTCTGGCAGCAAAGGAAAGATAGACCTCTGCTACCTCTGAATCACAAGAAAAGTGCATCACATTGTTGGTGCTCCATAGGTTTCTGAAGAGCCATTGTGAAGCTCAGAGCCGCCGCCATCTTGGCAGTGACGACACAGCCTAACTCAAGCTAATCCAAAAATGGTCAAAGCGGTGGATCGATGGTGGAGCTGAGGCTGTCCAGGTGACGCAGCAGAGCAGACAGCTAGCAGCTAGCGACCTGTTATGGCACCCACCTGTCACTCAAAGTGGCAACGGTCTGATTATGCCTAACTTTAAGCCTCAATATAAGTTAAACAGGTGAGATTATAAAGATTCACCCCCGTACAGTTGTCATGAACGGGGAAATTAGTTATCAAAACCAAAAGCGTTTTTTGTAGCAGGCTGTAAACATGTTGATTTCTGCTGTAAAATTGGGCATTTTTACATGGGGGCCAGCCTCAAGTGGTCATTTGAGTCAAGTCAAGTTAGATCTGGTGCTGCCGCTGGTCAACAACCCGCTGTTCGGATAATTTTTTAGTAATCAGAGCAGCACCAAAGCAACGGTACACATAAACATTTGAATGGGAATGTCCCTTCTACTCCTAATTGTATTTCTGTGGTTGAAACTTTGCAGCATGTTGCACATATGGGCCACACGGTACTCAGTGATGTGAGGGAGCGAGTGTTGTCATGAGCAGCTGATGGAGAGGAAAAAAAAATCTGCTGTTACATCACTTATTAGGGTGTTTCTAAAAGCACAGCATGCTTGATTGTTTGAGCCCATAGAGAGCAGGGCAACAGTGTTTTTCTGTGCTTTAGTGTAAATTTATATCCCTATCCCTAATGTTTGATAGCAGCGTGGCTCCATGTCATGTCAGTTGATTGGTCGGTCTGTCCACCACTTTGGTCCAGACCAGACCTGGGCATTAAATGGCCCGCGGGCCGGAACCGGCCCTCGTGATGATTCTGCCTGGCCCGGGATGTCTCAGACAAAACACACAATTCTACTTACGAAGCTAAAAAAAAAACAGTAAAGAAAATAGCTTTTATTCTGAAATGCTCTTGTATCGTGAGTGTGCTTCTTCCTGTCACACTTGACATTGACGTAAATTGACGTGAGTGATGTTTGAAGTAACGTCACCTACTAAGGTGGCGCGTCTATAATAAGTCACGGACTGCTAAGTATTTCTTCACGGAGGTTGGCGGTAAAGCTGTGTGCGTAGTTTGCAACAAACATGTCGCTGTATTCAAAGACTAGGATTTGTTTGGCCCCCTGGCAACAATCTGTGTTTCTCATGTGGCCCCCCCCAAGAAAAAATATTGCCCAGCCCTGGTCCAGACTGAAATATCTCAACAACTATTGGATGGTTTGCCATGAAACTGGGTACAGATATCCATGATGCCCAGAGGATGAATCCTACTTTTGTGTTTTATTAACCTTTCTTCTAGCGCCACCATGCAGTTCACATTTGTGGTTTCTCACAACCTTTGGATGGAGTGCCATGAAATTTGGTACAGATGTTCATATATCTGTATACATTTCATATTATAGCATAGTAGTTCTAAATATGTCATGGAAGAGGTCAGTTACACTTTTATGTGCCATATCTTGCCTGAACTGCATCAGGTGGCGAAATTTTACATGATCTAATGTGGTTTATTTTTCTCTCCCCAGCTCTATTTGAGAGCATGTGCATTAGATTACTGAGATAACCTGGTTAAAGTAATTGCGCTAGTCATGTTGTATATGCTCTGGCATGTAGTCGGCGCGGTGCTGTCCAACACAGACAAACACGCCAAGGGCAGATTCACAGAGGAGAGCTGCATGTTTATCGCTAAAATAGTGATTCTGACTGTTCAGTGTGACGGTGCGGCAATTAGTTCTTGTAACGATTTGGGGAACAAACCTTTAGCAGCTTATTTCAACATCAATTTCAGACTGGTATCGTAAAATAAATGAAATGCGTTATTGTTAGACAACACAGACACATATAGGTTTAGTAACTACAATTTGGATTAATGTTGTTTAATTGAATTAATGTGCTTCACCTCCTGTAAAATAAGAGGATATTTTCAATCCAGCGTATAGGAACAAGACTCAGACAGTTGTTGTTTGGAGCCATGTTTGTGGTAAAGTCCTGTTTACTCACTGAGAGTTTTGTCTGCCTCCCAACTCGTGATCGAGAAAGGAAACCAGGATGTTCTACAGACATCAGGGATAACCAATCATTTGTCACAATTGCAAGGGACTACGGTGAACGTTGCTTGTGTCTGCAGACACACTGGGAAGGTTTCATCCACCAGTGAGCTCTGGAGCTCAGTGCTCGATCAGCTAGCGTCTGGTCTTGTGGTATGAACGGCTGGAGGCATCCAGAAAACCAGCAGACTCGCAGCATGAGCTAGAGACTTGATAAATAGACAAGATGAACCGGGAGTTGGAGTATATGTTTGTAGAAGTAAGTTCATGCTTCTTTTAAGCTTTCAATTTTCATCCCATCTCTCCATTCATTGAGTAAGTAGATGTATCTTGTGAAATTGTTTAAGAAGATTGACTTGGAATCAAATGAAGCTGTTGAAGGAGAACCTACTTTGTCTTTTTGGCTTTTAGGTTCTTTGATAAGTGATATCTGATATCTGTAAGTTCTGGTCTTGAATTTGGTAAATTTGGCCTCTTTAATGTGCAACACGGAGCCCCGGTCCTGACACACCCTTCTTCTGTAGTAAAAAAAAGTTATGTCAATGAAATCAGCAGGGCGGTAATAACTCATAATAGAGAAGCAACAAATCTGATTTTAGCCTGAGCGGTGTTTTGGTATCTGAATAGCAGTAAAATCTTTGTTTCCTATCAAAAACACTGGATGTAGTTTGTCCCAGATTTTGTAAATACATGGCTGCATATCTCGGTTTACAGTCCAGCACACAACTCAGTTGACTAGATGGGGAAGCAATATGTTCTCCTATTGAATGATAAACGAGCAGCATGTTAGTGTCCTGTTATAGCCTTATAAATCATTTCCCCACATGTTACCTGTTTTCTCTAGCATGTTGTACGTAGCAGCAAGGGGAGGGCATTTGTAGAGAACCAAGAAAAACGTTTCTCCGAAGCGCTGTTTACCTTAGCATGGCTTATTCTTCATTTTAATGTTTGTATATCTTTTCCTAATTCCCTTCGCAAAGTCCCGCCCCTCGAACGCAGACTGGCCAATCATAGCGTAGCATCGGCCAGCCTCGACCAAGGTACGACAACTATACGGCTCTGCTCCATGTAGACTCTCATGCAATCGTTTCAGATTATCATTATCATTTTCAGGCTGGTTTTGTCGATTTCGAGCTCGTCATGGTTAAATGTTGTGTAATAGCGATACTCGTTAGCCGGAGAGGTTAGAAGGAGAGATACATTTCTAAAGCGTTACGTTTCTACGTAAAAACCTGTGAGTTAACATTAGCAGGGTGCGTTAGCACATCATTAACTAGGGTAAGCACTCTGCAAACCAAGCTACTGAAGGTATACTGAATTTACTTTTTAATTTCTGTAACGATGAATAAAGACCTACCCAGCTTTACTGGAACAGTGTTGTTCCTAATTTTCATTGTCTTCTGTCTTTTACACTGTGATCTGTAGGCTTTAGCTTCTATCTTTATCTTTTGAATCTGTTTTTGCTGTATGACATCCTGGATATATAATCAGACTCAAATTGTAGACCCTTCTGCCTGCTTCACTCTGAAATCATTTTTTCTTTTTTTCCAAAAAATAGATAAGATTTATACAGGGAGTGTATTTAATGACAGTGTGAGTACTCTGGTAACTCTGACGGCTTGATGGAGTAGCAGCGGGGGGCGGGGCTTAGCGAACGGCCAATCGATTGACTATTCAGGCCCGTTATCTGGTGTAAACATAAGACAATAGTGCAGCTGTGCACTGATTCTCCTACCCTGACATAACGCACAGAAGTGAACTGCTCTACTCCAGGAGTCAGCTCTGACTAAACTAATGAGATTAGAGGCTGAGCATCGTCACAGCGTCTTAGTAAGAGACCCTGATCTTTGGCAATCTCTGGACATTGGCAGGCTAGTTGATCCTAGAAAGGGAAAACCATCGGGTGTAGAGAAACTAGCATAGTTTGTTTCCAACCAAACTCTCCAGCAGCACTGAGGTCTCTGTATCTTTACTTCATGCTGCGTCTGCCCAGCTGAGCAGAAAAACAGCAGATCCTCACATGAGTGGCATCATGTGACGAGGCCTCTGCAGCAGTCTGGGACTCCATTGACGGCTTTACTGAGAATATGTGAGCAAAACACCCCTTTTACATACCACTGCAGCTGTCTAGGAAACAGTCTCTGCCAGACCGTGTTGTAAAAGGTTTTCAGGTTTATTAATTTATTTCCACTTGATTCACTCTTATGATTATGCGTCCTTCACTTAATTCCTCTCAGTCTTCTATAAAGTTAAAAGAATTATTTCACTAAGACCAGTTCACAACAGAGCAGAGGAGTGTCATTTTATTTGAGGAAAAGCTATGTGGATGATAGGGCTGGGACGATACGCCTATCTCCCGATTTGATACTGACACGATACTTGGGTTCCGATTCGATATGTATTGCGATTCTACAAGTATTGTGATTTGATATTACGATTTATTGCAATTTTTGCTAACTTTTTTAACACTAGACCTTGGGAAAAAGTTGAATCATACACTTCTAGGGACTTTTATTTTGGAAAATATCTAAATTGACAGTAAGAATGTTTGATATTCAGCATGTATGTAGTCAGAGATGTCCTGAAGTCAAATATATCAGTCATTGTCAGGCATTATTTAGTATTTTATTTTTAATTTATAAGGGACATGTAATGTTTTATACTTCTGGTGAATATAATCCAATCAATTTTATTTGCATATATGTATTTTGTATATACAGTTCCCTTTGTTAACACCTTATTTTGAAAACCGAACGTAGTCACATGTATACTTCCGCTAACTTCGCCAAGTCCATCGCAGGCTCTCCCATCAGCTCCGTTCTCTTTATACATCCATGGCCGGCTCTAACGGGGCCGTTTGAATGCATATAACATAAATGTCAGTATATGGGTGCTCGACAGTTGTAGCATCGACTGATTTGACCACGGAGATGCGAGTTGCGGCTGGCTAGATCGCACGGTACCACAATACCATAACATTTCCTGTCCATGACAGAGTTAGCATGCAGCTTTAGCCGTGATGCCTAGATCTGCTTTTCCTGGCAATGTGTGAATCCCAAAGTGTTTCCATACTTTACTGTATCTGTAGTGTTTACCACGTTGGGTTTAAAATGTGAGGGTGTGCGGGTCGTATCCACGCGGATCCTCCACCGTTTTCTGCTCTGTCGTATCTGCTGGTTTCTGCTCGCCACGGCCGGCCATCACGTTACTCAGACAACAACAATAAAAGCGGTAACTTCCTTCTACCTCCGCATAGACTCAAAGGAAGCAAATATATCGTCTGATAGGTGTTCATTTAGGGCCTGGCAGTGTGAGTGTGAGCAGGAGAAAGCCGTCGGAGGGTTCAGAGGAGTCAACGCAGGCCAGGGTGACTCCAATCCCAGAGTGAGAGCTCAGAGCTCAGTATTAGCAAGGTGAAGTCCTCCTCTAATCTGCTGTTGACTTTGTGCAGATTTGTGAACACTTGTCATGGATGCCCCGCCCGCCCGCCCCTTGGTTACAGCCCTACACCACCAACACACACACTTGCACATATACTGTATACACACACTCTCCCAATGCCCCGATCTCTGCGACCTCCAGACCTCAGTTTTCCTCTGGCAGTGGTGTTGCAGTAGAATCAAGAGTAAAGGGGGGTTAGATTTACAGCTGAAATGAATAAGACTTTCACAGCATCTGCAGAAATTTACTATTTTAAACATTGAAAACAGCCTTCCTGGTCACCTTTCTTCATAATAAGAGATTACAATGTTGTGGCACACAGTTTTGTATGGAATGGGTTTAATCTCGTGTCTTTATTAATGTGAACACATCCCATAATTATGTTTCTATCAGTGGCTCAGGACAAGAATTAAGACAGGTAGAAGCTTTTGTCATCGTGTTAGCAGTACAGTGGCAACCTGTAGCCATATGTGAATGTAATGAAATCTCGGTGTAGTTGACTGAAATAAGATTAACGTTGTTAGTGTTGAATTAGCCTAATCAGGTCCTGATCCTTTGTCTCAGTTAAACCAGGATTAGCATCAGCCCAGCTTTGTACCTTAAAGAGCAGCCTTTTCCCTGCTGTGAACTGACCTTCTGGCAGCCACAGCGAGGGAAAGTGTAGAAGTTAATCATTTGAAATAAAAGAAATTGTTTCATTAAATACTTGATGTGTCAGAAAACACAGTACGTAGAGCACTGGTGTTGCTAGATCAGTAGATCAGCACCAGTATGATCCATCGGATGCATGTGTTTTTCATTTTTTTTTTACCATTAGATTTTATTAGATCTCTTTTTACAGAACAGCAACAACAGGGGGTCTTTACTGCACTTTGCATATGATTTTCCATGATTGTCAAAGCAGACAGTAAAAGGAAGGTATAAAAAAAACCATGCATGTTCCTTATTCCAACAAATACATTATCCATTTTGTCCATCTTGCAATGCATAAATCATCTCTTAATCTTAGTAGGAACGTCTTTCCATCTCATGAATCTCTTTAATGATTTCAAGCCATGTAATCTACTGTAGGTGGATCGGCCCGGGTTATCTGCCATTTCCTGTTATTCCTTCTGGCATATGATGCATGTTTATTGTATTGAATTAGTGAATAGCACACCAGCTGTCTGTGGGAATCCCCTATGACTTGAATACTACACTGATATCTGATAGCATTGTTGTAATTCGAGTGGTATCAAGTATTTGTTCTATTATTCTGCTTTTTGACAGAGAATATTATACCATCGTATCACTGTTTCACACTAAATTTGAGCTCTTACAAAAGACTTATCAAGTTGCATCGTGGGAAATGCCGGATCCAGTGTTTTTGTAGCTTGACCCATATTAAGATTTATCAATTTATCGTACGATATATGGAGATGACCTCGATCATTTTTGCTGACCTCGATATTGCCTGTTGTGTTTACATGCATGTTTGTTTACATAACAATGTCACCAACATTTTAGTCAACATGATGCCAGAATAAACAGCAGGGTCACCATTATAAGACTTGGGCATTGCTCATTTTTGTTAATAGAGCCCGAGAGTCCATTTTATTTATTGTTTTGGTTTTGTGGTTTTATTTGTATTTTTTTATTTATTTAGAATATGTTTTTTGATTCCAATTCCACTCTCTGAATATTTTTAAGACTTAAAAGTCGCTCTTTGAAAGGGTGTACTTGCATTATTATGCTATTATATTGAGGCTGTCACAATGAAGGTATTTCCCCTGCAGTTCTTTTTTTTTTGCAAATTGCTTTATTTATCCTGATATTAGCGCTATATAAATAAGCTTTATTGTTGCTATATAAATAAGCTTTACAGAAGGGCAACGAGGTGCAGCGTTTTTTTTTTTTTTTCGTTGCGTCTGGTTGCTATGATACTGAATATCCCCAGAATGTAAAAATGTGTGTTAATTTCTCCTCCACTGGACATGTGACGGTTGGTCTTTGTCTTATTTGACCCCGGCTGGGTAAAAAGTGACAGTGATGAGCACAGCGTTTTATCCAAAGTTGAACATTTTTCTACTCTCTGCAACCAGAAAAAACATCAAGCACAGCGCAGAATAGACGCTGAGCGCCTCGCCACGCTGCTGCCGTTTGTAGCATAGTGTCAATACGAGGTGCTCCCATTGCAAAGAATTAAAAAGAAAAAACGTGAACATAGCGGTTGTGGCAGTTAGTTGCCATATCCTGCGGTTGGCTTGTCAATAGCATTGTATTGCAATATTGCGGTTATTGGAACAGCCCTAATTATATTATTATATCAGTGGCATAAAAATGGTCTTAAAATGACAATAATTTTGTTTATCCCAATTATTTATGAGACGATATATCGTCCAACAAATGTAGTTATCATGACAGGCCTAGTCAGGATATCTCTGCCACTGATGCTTACATTTTGACAATTTCTTTGTCTTTAATCTGTCTCTTGTGAATCCCTCAACCATAGAAGTCTTTAATTCAGCATAACAACCAAATCAGACGTCACTTGTCTGGATCTTCACTGCCTTTTCCTGGAGTTAAAAAAAAAGCAATTAAACGTATGCTCGGGGCGGGATCACACTGAATACATTGAATATATCACCATTCATTTCAAATGAGAGCATCTGCTACTGATTGGATGCAGATGGCAGAACAAGGTGCTGCATTGTTTGTATGCATCTTCTTCTGAACCCTTCTATTTAAAAGCAACACATGTTCATCACATATAGAGAGCATGTGACCCTCACACCCGTTGCCCTGAGCTAAAGGAAACAGGAAATTTCAGATTTACAAAAAGCAATTTAGCAGCTCGAGTTCATAGACAGTGTGTGTACACTGTACACTCATGCATGCGGCATATGTTGGGCAAGCTCAATGCAGAGACACTTTAGTCATGTGATTTCTGACATCACAGATGCTCTGACGTCTTTGATCCTTTTTCGTCACCCTCTCTCCTCTCCGCCTGCCGCCCATAACTCACCAGCCCGACCATCATCCATCCCTCTGTGAGGCAGACGGAGATGCTACTCTCTGACTCATCACATTTTTCTCCTCCAGCTTTCAGACGTTCCTCTCTTCCAGCTTGTGTTTCATTGTGTTGCATTATGTCCTTGAAACAAATATCTGTCTGTGTGTGTGTGTGTGGTTGAGTGGTTGAGTCTCATCCTTCATCTCTCCTCTGTTTTCTAAACCCAGGAGACATTGTTGGTCTATAAATATGATTCATAGCCTCTGCAGCTGTATTATATTGCCTGTCTGTCTGTCTTTTTGTCCCGTCCACAAGATTGTGTTTTGGTCCAAGAGGAAGAGAAAGAAAATAAATGTGCAGACTGGCAACGTTAACTAATTCAGGATAATCGTGTTTGACACCTACTGACGTGTGAAACAGGCGTGTGCGGTTGATTATGAGGATCAGGAAGTGTGCTCAGCAGCGCAGTGATGTCTCTGTGAGGTGTGATGCTGCTCAAAACTCGCTGTTGCTATTTTTAGCATCTATCCCCCTCCTCCTCTCCTCCTCTCCTCCCTCTCTCTCTCTCTATATCTCTCTATGTCTGTCTTCCTCTCTCTTGCCGTTGCTAGGAGGCTGGCAGCTGGGACGGTCTCCTGTGGGGACCAAAAAGGTGAAACCACTAACGAAATGGTGGAATGGGAGGAGTGATAGAGAGAGGCAGGCATAGAGGTTATGTCTATATGTCCTATAATTGTAAATTTAAGACAGTTTTATCCACTTTGTTTCCACTTTAACCCTCTGAGACCCACATTTTTTGTCTTTTTTAGAGGGGTACAGGGAGTCTTTAGGGGAGATAGCAGGTCAGCAGTAGGGTTAGGGTTAGGATTGATATCATTTGTTACACAGATTTGGTGCTAAATTTAACAATTTTTTACCACTCTTAAATTGATAAAAAATCCCTCCAAAATACCACATTAAGACACCAAGACCTTGAGGAACACCATAGAAAAAGCCATGCTGTGATTTAGTATCAAAAACTTTTGACATTTGGAGATTTCAGCAAGAATTGCATTTTTCGGCGATTGGATGGTGAGCACTTCTGTGCTGGAAACTGCTCAGAAACCCCCTTATTGTCAGTCTACCTAGGAAAGCCATCCATCCTCTGAATGCTCTACGTCTCTAGTTTGTGGCTGTAAAGTTTCATGAGGCTGTGATTATCCTAGAGGTCACCACAGGTCATTTTCTCGCTATATGAAATGGCTACTATGAGGACTAACTCATTGGATCCAGTCTCAGCTTTGCAGTGAAACCCAATTTATGTAATTCGAAAACTGTTTAGGGACCCCAGTATGCAGAAGTATTCATCACACATCACATCATTTTAGTGTCGGCGAAAATAACACATTTATACTGCATGCAAGCAACTGCATGGTTTTTGCCCAAAACTGCATGTGATTATCATTATCATATTAAGTGTGCATGTCTGTAAAGGGGAGACTCGTGGTACATATAGAACCCATCATTCACATATCTTGAGGTCAGAGGTCAAGGGACCCTTTTGAAAATGGCCATGCCAGTTTTTCCTTGCCAAAATGAAGCCCTACTTTGGAGCGTTATTTGGCCTCCTTCCCGACAAGCTATTATATTATCAAGCTGACATGACTGGTACCAATGGATTCCTCAGGTATCGTAGTTTCATATGATATCTGGATCTTCACTCTAGCTCTAAAACTGAACTTCCCACAGCCTCCAAAAGACAGTGACGTCTGTCGGGAACGCGGGTCTCAGAGGGTTAAGCAGCTTTAAGGTACATTTTCCTAAAATTTAGTTTCATATCTTTAGAAACTTTGGGAACCCCACTACCATTATGAAATAACAATCTGCTGGTCTGAACAATGTTTGGCTGCACAGCAGGGCTGTTTGTAGTGACTAAACTAACCGTGGCCTGGAGGTGGTTTGAACAGCCACAAAAAATAAAATGAAACAGTATCAAAATGTGCAATTTGTTAATTTTCTTTCATTCTTTGTTTCAAGAAAACAAAGACGTGCATTGGGAAATTATTTTGATGAACACGTGACCATAATTGGCTCCTTTTATAGATGAATATGACAGCAGCTGTCAGTTTTGGCAGGCAGATGTTGTACCAACAACATATCAGAACCTAGAAGGTATATAAATAAACTGTTCAGTGTTTATGAGACAGTCGGCATTACTGCACAGGTTGTTTATTGGCAAATGAAACTGCTTATTACAGAAATTGTCTTGAATTTAAATGTTGATTGATTCAGTCGTTGTCATTTAATCCATCGTAAGTGTGAAAAGAAGATGTCTCTAACTAGGAGGGATATTTCACCTCACGGGTATGTTAGTTGTGAGAGTTTGTGTCGAACAGAGGTGAGGTTGTGACGTGTGGTTTGGTCATGCTGGTTGTTAGTCTTCCCTTTTTAGCTGCTGTTTGATTCAGCAGACACACATTTAGACATACTCTGTATCTCTGTCTGTCTCACTTCATATTTCTCTTTTCTTTCTTTGGCTGCGCATATACAGCTCACAAGCAACACAGTTCTCTCTTATCTCTCTGAAAACCACATGCACACAGTAGAGCCCGATAGATAAATAAGCCAGTACCGTCCGTTTCATCAGCTGGTATTAGTTTATCGTAGATATATTCATATCACTAATGTGCCAGCTGATAATTAATTAAGAAATTGGAGTACAGAAAGGCCAAAGAATTGTTAAAAGGTGATTTAGAAACAGTGTCACCATTAGTGTGTCACTCTGCGCCGGCCGTCCATCTCATTCTTGTGAACGCGATATCTCAGGAACGCCTGGAGGGACTTTCTTTAAATTTGGCACAAACCTCCACCTGGACTCAAGGATAAACTGATTATAAAGGTCAGTGTGACCTCACAAAACGTGTTTTTGGCCATAACTCAAGAATTCATATGCTAATTATGACAATTCCACAGAAATGTCTAATAGGATAAAATGATGTAGAGATGACATTTTGGGCAGACATGGATGTAAACTGCAACTTGATGGGTTGACGGAGGCATGCAACCGTGAGCCGGTAATTGTAGTTTAAATGTAGAATGTCTGATTTCTCACACCATCAGCATTACAACACACACACACACACACACGTCTTGCAGCCATATTGCCACTTCCCCACTTTAAATGGTCGCATGTTGTTTATCATTCACTTATTCCCCGTGAAGTTCCCTATAACCTCATTTATTTTTCAGTTTTCAGATTTTGGTTGGGTTGTTTTTAGTAACTTTGACCTCTGACTTGCATTGATTCTTTTGTAACTGTCATTCAAAGGCAAACCTAAGCCACACAGCACCCTACCTGCTGTAATCACACTGATCTGTAATCCACAGTCTGATCTTCCTGCAGCGGTGGAGAGGGAAAAGGATTAGAGAAAGGGGGAAAACAAATTGTGACAACCTTGGGGGCTTGGTGGTGGTGGTGGAAAAACACGACTCAGGGCACTTTCACAAGTCATAGTCCCTTTGGGTAGTCCGTTTTCTATTTAGTCTGGTTCGGTTTCACATTACACAAATTAAAGCGGACCAAAGGAAGGGCGTGTACGAAGGAGCGAATTCATCTTTTTCGTCTCGAGAGCTGCCACCTCCATGCAGGGAATCACAGAGTTTGATATATTGCTGTCTAAGTGTTTTCGCTTTGACTCGGCACTGATCTACTGTGCGCACAAATCCCTTCTCCTCCAGTTTATCTCAAATAACTTTATAAACGTCACTATTTTTGTGGACTTCATTTAACATATTCTGTATGTTCTCGAGAAGATACCCTGGGTATGTTGAACTCAGTGGGTCAGTCTTCTCCCACTCATGTTTACCTGTTGTTTACCTGTGTCCATCTCAACAAGCGCCGGCACAGCCTGCTTTTTTGTTCACTTGGTTGTTTTGGTCCGCACCAGAGTACGATTACTGTGTTCACAACCGCCCAAACAAACCACACCGGAGGTTGGGCCGCACCAGAGTTTGATTAAAAGGGACTAAATGTTGCCTTGTGAAAGCGCCCTAAATACTTATTTTCATTAAACTCCTTCGAGAGGCTGTAGCTGCCATCTCACCACGCCACTCTTCTTAATATGAAGAGACAGACAGGGGGAGAGAGGGAGGGCGAGGGTTTGTGTGACCATGATGTCATGATTCAGATGATCGGTAGTGAAACAGCAGTCTGAATAACCACGTTCTCTCCGTCATGCTTTCTACAATGAGGTCTTTCTCTTTGAAACTGCCGTCAGCAGTTCATGTAACGAAGCCTAAAGAAGGCCATGAAATCGATGTTGGACTTCCAATAAGAGTCTCCCAAAATCGAAAGTGTTATTCAGATACTCCTGTATTAATAGTTCACTGTGTGTGTGTGTGTGTGTGTGTGTGTGTGTGTGAACATAATTCACTAGTATTTGAAATGAATGAGTCTCAGCAAAGTGAAAATCCTCCTTCGTGTTGAGATTATAACACTTAAAGGTTTTAAAGGTGTCTAAATCCCGCAGCGATTAGTGGATAGTCTTTCTACTCTGTCCTGACTAATGCTTTAACAAAGACAAAACCATTAGGAGTATATTTAATCTGCTCTCATTTAGTTTTTTTCATTTATTTATTTACATTTTCACTCTTAAGTCATTGATTCATTTACAAGTGGTGACGGATCGTGCGTAACACTAAACTCATAAATGTCAGGTTAAGTGTATAAAGCGTTCGCTACTGGAATACAAACCCCACCAGAATCTGTTATGTTGAACCTCTTAACTTAATTTCCTCTCATCTTTCTCCCTTATGTAATATCAGATTTACCGTAAGAATAACAACCTCTGTGCTGTTTGACCACTGACGAATGACTTCACTCCAGCAGCCTGCACACACACACACACACATTCATGCACATGCAGGCCTCATCTGTCTGGGATTTTAAGGTCACAGAGTGGTTCTCTTAATTCTCCAATCAATGCACAGTCATCCAGCAAACTCCTACACCATTAAGTAAGGGTTGTGCGCGTGCGTGTGTGTGTGTGTGTATGCGGGTACCTTTGTGAGCTGGATTCCTCAGCCATGTGACTGCCAGTGTTCATCACTGTTTTTCCACATGTCTGTGATCAGCTGATTGCCCCCAGTCACAAGTCTGTAAGTCTGAAACGGTTTTATAGTGAACTGTGCTCTGTGTGTGTGTGTGTGTGTGTGTGTGTGAATTTTTAATTACAGTATGACCACACAATAGTCCACAACTGCATTCCTCAGTGGTTATCCACCTCCATTTGTTCAACAGTTTGTTCCCACAACTTTACTGACCATTACGACCTATGAGCTTATGACTGTGAAAACATAGAGATCTGTGTTTTCTCTGAGGTCACACTGTTTAACGGTTATTAGAAAGGAAGTACAAGTAAACTCCAGTGTCCTCCAGTGCTCCCAACGGCATCTGCAATATTTCACATACCGGAGTAAAACAAGCAGTAAGAGCTGATCTGAGGTCCGCTGTTCAGCTGCCGTCTATGACTATGACTACGGTCAAACTAGGCAGCGCTGATCAAATATGAATCAATATTATGTTACTGTAATGCCTATTTCTCGCCTCAAATGTTTTCAGAATCATCTTGTAGTGCACGGTTTAGCTGTAAAATGAGAAAGTTTGTGACGCCGCCGCCATTGTGAAATCTGGTGAAGGAACGCCAAGTTCCGATCACATGACCGGAGCACAGCCAATAGAAACGCTCTCTCTCTCTCTGAAATGACCTGTGATTGGTCAAAGTCTCCCGTCACGTGCTAGGTTTTCTAAAGCCTGAAAACAGAGCCATGAGGAGGTGCAGTAGTCTAGTTATCTCTCAGAACACTTGAATTACAATATGCTGAAAGGCTATTATGGGATTTTTGCTTAATGATGCCAAAAAATATACTGCCTACTGCCACTTTAAGTCAAGTCAAGTCCAAGTCCAGTCGAGTCAGAGTCAAGACCAAGTCCAGAGCAAATTGTGTCCTGTTCAAGACCATAATAGCCAATAGTGTCTTTCCAATGCTAATATACAGTAGTGATTAAGGAGTTAGGATGGGCAGAAATAATTTATCTATAAACAATATTGATCTATTTTCTAACATCAAACTAATCAATGCATAGAGTTTAGGTTTAAGGACCATTACAGTCTAACGTAAGATTCATTAATAAACCTTGAATATGATCCGATATTTGCTACTGATGTTTCTACCATGGGACCAACCCCAACATATATATATATGTCCACAAGCAGGGACATTTTCATTTTCATTAAATATTCATTTTCAATTTAATTATTGAGATTATTCTTTATGTAAATAGCATGGACGTTGGTGTGCACCAGCACCTCCTACAACAACCGTCAATTGATAAAGTTTGAACTCTTAAAACTACAGTGTTTTCCCATTTCTTCCTGGGATACAGGCTATATGTGTAGTACACAAGTAGGCTATTTGTAGTGGGAAAGACGATTGTTTTTTATCTATTTATTATCATATGCATTAGTCCATTAATCCTTATGATGCAGACTCTATCACGTACAACAACAGTGAGGAGAGAGAGAGAGGACAAAAGTGTACACAAAAGCATTCTTTGATCATGAATGTAAGTGTTCAATTCTCAGGTTTTTCAGTGAAGTAGCTCCACTGCAGACTGAAGTCTCTACTAACAGTGACAAACAGAGGCTGACTCATACATCAGCGGGTCCAGTGTGGGTTGAATGAGCATCAGCAGGTCCGTGTTATATACAGTACGTCTGGTGTATGAAACGTCTGTATCGTCACTGCGCTGCATTTTTATAATATATGATAATCTGGTCACATCTCTCATCTAGGCTCCGTCTCACTCCCTCTTCCTCTCCTTGCACACGTCACACTCATTGAACTACTACTTTTTCTTTTTTGCCAGGGGCGGCCCAAATTGCGTTTGGGGATATTTTTAGCAGCGGCACTAATCATTTAGCAGCGGCGCTGCGCTGCTGTTGAATGCATACAGGGGAAACACTTTGTCGGTAGAGTCAGGCAACTTTCTGTACAACTGATCCCAAATCAGCAGCCGGGAACAACTTGACCAGTTCTCAATAGCCGAGACCAAGACAAGTCCAAGTGCAACAAGTCACGAGTCCAAGACAAGTGTGAGACTTCAAGTCTTGCAAAAAAACTGTCTGGTTTTTGCCCAAAACTGCATGTGATTATCATAAAGCTTTAAAACTGAGCCCGCTTCAACCTCCGAAATATCGAGTAGCGGCCGGTCCCGACGGTGGGCCATCAGATTTTTAGAGGTCAATTAAAAATCGTCAACAGTGTTTTGGAGAATCAATAGAGTATCACAAAACATAATATATACTCATGTTTACGATATTTTCCACACCCCTATGCAGGGACGCCTCCGATTTTGTCAATTAAGTTAAAAAATGTGGTGGTTTTGAAAGATATGATAACGCTTTTGTATCATACTGCGGCAAAATTTAATGAAGACATCAAAGTCTTCAGTCTGCAACCCTGGCTCTTGGCCTAATTTGTATTCCTCAAATGCTATGACACGTCTTTATCTAACTTTTCTTTCTTCCCCTGTCTCCCAGTGTGCTCGGGTGTGGATCCCCGATGCAGAGGAGGTGTGGAAGTCTGCTGAGCTGACCAAGGACTACAAAAATGGCGACGTCTCCCTGCAGCTCACGTTGGAGGATGGAGCGGTGAGGATGAATGGAGGGGTAGCGTGGGGAGGAATCAGTCTCTCCCTCTTCACGTTTTTTCTCCTCTCAGCTCTTTTTGTTGCATCCTCTCTGTCTCTCTCTCTCTGTCTCTCTCTCTTCCTCACAGACACTTCAAAGTGCTCGGTCTCATTAGTGGTTATTGGTTTTAGCATTAGCAATTTCCACAAATGAGACCTGCTTGCAAATGATGCCCCAAGGAGCATTTTAAATGTATAGCAGTACATTTAATAATACAAACAGCTTCCAGCACACTCCTGTTAATGAAAGCCCGTTACTGGCAAGACCATTTGCCATATTGCTCTTTATGATTTAATCATATAATCATATATATATATATATAGATGATAGCACCATCAACTTGGTTACTGTATGTTTCTGGTGCAGACTGTTTAATGTCTCCACAGCTTGTCAAACACTTTTCAGTGACATTGGGTGGAACATTAGGACATGAGCCAAGGAAAAAGTGACAGATTTTTGGTGCCAATCCAGGCCAAATGGAGATCAGGGAATTTAAAGTAGTCAAGGATATTTGTGTAGCTTAATATCACATAACATTTCTCAGTTGGCCCACAGCAGCAACAGTTTTCAACATAGCTCAAGCTAAGCGCAAAAAATAATGTCTTTGAAGGCATTCACGTTTTACTGCCACCATGTCTGTCGTTAGGGATTTTGCTGCTGATCCATGTGCAGATTAAACTTCTAAATAATTTAAATTAATAAAATAACAGCGTCTAAAAAAACGCACGGAAAACGCCAGCCATGCCGCTTTCATCCTTTTATCCAAGGTGCTTCGGAGGTTGTGCTACTGTCGCGTTACTAAGCAACCAAAACCTGTGCGCTGTGATTACGATGAAGTTGCGGTAATTTAGCGGTAAAAGCCTCACTGACTAAACTAAACAAAGTCAAAACAAAGATAAATGAATTTCCATCACCGTAAATCCCTCACAGTAGCTTTACTGCTCATTTTCTCTGTGTCAATTTGGCTGACCTTTCAACTGGATGTTGTGACGTCCTCAGACGGGAAGGGTAAAAAGCTAGAAAAATAGTCCGTGGTACAGAAAGCTCTGTAGCTCTGCACTAAAATGATTAACTTCTCCTCCATATATTTACCGTAGACTGATATTTACGGAAGAAAGACGAGATATCTGCCAGCAGTGATTGATTGTTCCTCGTTACATGACATGCGATGCGTTTTGCTGCGTTCCAAACTGTTTTTTATTTTGGTGTGCAGCTATTGCGCCCTGAAAAAATAGGCGCTTGGGAACACTTGCGCGCCGCAGCGGCTTACCTCTCGCGTTTGAGCGTGCCTTCTGCACTTCTACATTGACAACAATGGATTTGAGGGTGCAAAAAACGCTGCCTGTGAACGGCCCCTTAGGCTCTCTCTGAGTGCTCTCTGTGTTTAGGTAGATAGCTGCTGTTGAAGATGATGAAAATAACACTCTCAATTAGTCAAGCAATCTGATGATCTAATTAATTCCTGATGTTGTTGGCTAAAAGACTTCCTGTTACAGAATCAACCATACTTATAAAACAAGAATCGGAAAAGAAAGAGATCCATTTAATATGGATATAAAAAGATGTAAAATGGTTCCACGCAGAGAGAGGGGGAACCAAACTGAAAACAAGATTAATACAATACAGCTTTGGACGATCGGCGGTTTTGCTCCAGAGCTGTGCCAAATCAGTAGACGGTCTCATGACATTTTTGAGAACATGTGCATGAAATACTGTATGAATACTGTTAGTGGGAGTGGACTCACATAGACCTGTGTTTGTCTTTTTTAGGGGGGTACAGGGGGTCTTTAGGGGGAGATAGCAGGTCAACAGTAGATGTCACATAGAAGTGGTGTACATCATCTGAAAGTTGGGAACCTGAAGATTAATTTGAGATGCAGCTCAGCACTGTGTGTCAAGTTGTTCTAGTAATAAATCAGAAATAAAAAATAACTAATTAAAATAAATGTTGAAAGTGTATAAGGGCTATCAAAAGGAACATTATGATCAAAGTATATGATGACCATTCCCATGCTCAATTATGTCTCAATGTTTGGGTTGATATCATTTGTTACACAGATTTGGTGAGAAATGTAACCATTTCTTACCATTCGAGAATGAATAAAAATGATCAATAATCCCTTCAAAATACCACATTAAGACACCAAGACCTTGAGGAACACCATAGCAAAAGCCATGCTGTGATTTGTTATCAAAAACTTTTGACATTTGGAGATTTCTGCAAGAATTGCATTCTTTGGTGATTGGATGGCGAGCGCTTCTGTTCTGGAAACTGCTCAGAAACCCCCTTATTGTTAATCTAGCTATGAAAGCCATCCATCCTCTGAATGTTCTAGGTCTCTAGTTTGTGGTTGTAAAAGTTCATGAGGCTGTGATTATCCTAGAGGTCACCTCAGGTCATTTTCTCGCTATATGAAATGGCTACTATGAGGACTAACTCATTGGATCCAGTCTCAGCTTTGCAGTGATACCCAATTTATGTAATTCCAAGACGGTCATTTTATACAGTGAGGTCAAATTTTAAAAAATGGTCTCACTACAATGAAATGGCTCCGATGGGGACTAACATCATCACACATGAATACAGTTGGGCTCATTGGATCCACAAGAGTCTCAGCTTTAAAGTGATACCCAATTTATGCAATTCAAGACTGTTTATGGACCCCAGTATGCAGAGATATTCAAATACATTATTTTAGAATAGAACAATTTATAGTGCATGTAAAAATGTAATTAATTGCTTACATTTATTCACCATGCTGGTAATTTTAGTATTTCATCTTTTCATTAATCATTCAGCGTTTGGATAATATCTCTCTACCCTTTTGTCTTTCTGCCACTTTCCCATCTTCTTAAGAAACTCTTAAGCATTTTAAAACTCCAAACAGTTTTTCACCTTAGGGGCTCTCTTAAGGGCTAAGATGTTCTGTGAATAACTTTTATCTTTACCAGGATCTAGTCTTAACTGTAAGGGGATAATTCGTAGAAAACGTCATAATTCTTTTCTTAGAATTTGGTCACAAAGATCAACTCTTTGTACTAGGAAGCTTTATGAATACGGCCCCTGGACACCTCAAACACGTTTTAATCTCAGCCCTTGGACTGAAGTTTTTACATTTTACGCGAGTAGGATGAGGATGGATAAGGGTATTTTCTTAATATATACAATGAATAATAGCATCTTAACATAGGTCACAGTCAGATTTGCACTGATCCACCATCTTTTGTTTTAAATGTATGAATTCCCAGTGTTGTACTGGGCTTTGCTCGACACGGCACTCTGTTATAACTGTCCTGTTTTGCTGGTCGTCTTCAGAACATTGAGCATAAACTGGACCCCAAGACAAAGAACCTGCCTTACCTGCGAAACCCCGACATCCTGGTGGGCGAGAATGACCTCACAGCACTCAGCTACCTCCACGAGCCGGCCGTGCTGCACAACCTTAAGGTCCGCTTCATCGACTCAAAGCTCATCTACACTTACTGCGGTAGGTGAATCAATTCATGCTTTCAAACATTGAAGGAATGGTAATGTAAAGAAAAACAAATAGTCATGTAGCACTGAGTCAAGAGGTGACCATGTGGTGTGCATGTCTGCTACAACTGTGTGATCAAACAACATGTAAACATTTTACAATCAATCTGTAGAATTAAAATGTTCCACTACAGTAAACAGATGAGATTGTCATTGATTTCCATTGTGTTTATAGCTCAGTCACTGAAAACAATAGAAACCCCATTCATCTTTTTGCACTTATTATGGCATGCTAATCAACTGAATCATGTTTCAAAGAAGACGCTTTTACAGTTTATAGGTTTAGCACTGCCTTGATGTCTGTGACCTTCAAATAACCTCTATTGTATTGATATATAAATATATTTATTACACAGCGTTGTTAAATACAATATTCTGATTGGTCAATCACGGCGTTCTACGGTCTGTCCTCTGGAGGACTGTTTTTGTGTCAAATTATTGATTTCTTAAGTAAGTAGCCATGTAATAAGCGGGATAATGTACAGCTAGGGGGTCATTGTTGTGAAAGAAACCCCTTCAGGGCTATGTGTCAGGGGGCAACATCACCCTGTCGGGTTTCTTTCACAACAATGATCGACTCGCTGTACATTATCCCTTACACATTCTTGAAACACTCAAATCACCACTTGCGCTATATTTACCGCCGCAAAGGCCGAAGGCCTCGGGAGGAGGTTATGTTTTCATCGGCGTTGGTTTGTTTGTTGGTCTGTGAACAGGATTACTCCAAAAGTTCGCGATGGATTTGAATGAAATTTTTTGGAGGGGTTGAGTGTAGCACAATGAACAATCCATTTGATTTTGGTGGCGAACCAGATCATGATCCGGATTCATCCGCCGATACGTTACACGGAAACACACCGTGTAAATAATAAGCCGACCACCTTACGGTACCGCCAGCTGTGAGCTGTGATCTGTTTTTAAAGTCACGCACCTTTGCGGAGGTTTGCGCTCTCATAGTGCCATTGTAGTTTAAAGATTTGTTTTTGCTACTAATATATAATTAGGAAAATGTAACACATTGGGCTTCATGCAGCAACATCCTCTTAAATGTCTCTTATATTTTCTCTTAATTTTCTGTTAAGAGAAAAAAAATAATAGAAGTCCAGATGCACCGAACAGTCTTAACCACCCAAATCTGCTCTTACCCAGGTGTGCTGAATCACGAATCTCATTTGATCATAAGTTAAAGACTGGTGGCCGATTGTTTATTATTATCAATGGTAACACATAACAGATAACACTATATAAGGGCATGTGTTGTGCTGTGTGCAAATAACCAGGCACGTGCCCAAGAAATAGAAAGATAGATTGATTGATTTTATTGATCCCAAATTGGTAAATTCAAGGACCGTAGTAGTGAAATTGAGGTACTGTTAAATAAACTCAAACCAATCAAACATACAATTTTCCAGAGCGTGAGTACTGGTGTTACTAGTTTTTATAGTCAATAGACCACGAGTATTTCTTTATCCCACAAATTTGATAATCCAATCATTATAATTACTCTAAAACATATAATAATCTAAATTAGATTTAATGATATTCATGCCTTATTTTAGCTTCTCTAAATTTAAAACTTATGTTTCCTTGCGTTGGACAAACACTCTGTGGACTGTGAAAACAAGATGTTTTTTTCTTATCTTAAGAGTGCTCTCGACCAGCTGTAAAATGTTCTCTTACCTAAGAGAAGAGCAAAAATCAAAAACAAACATTAGTGAATACCAGAGATCAATGGGTACTAACAAAATAAGAACAAATCCTGGATTTGAACAAAAATAAGAGAAAATATCGCTTCCAGAACAGCGTGGGCTTCAACACCTTCAATTTGAATCATAAACAATATACAGTATGTACTGTTTGGAAAGACGCCTCTCAATGTGTCACCTGTTTACTGCGGTCCAGTTCAGCTGCAGGTGAGCTCACACTTCTCCTCTGTGTTCTGTGTCGTAGGAATCGTTCTGGTGGCCATCAACCCGTATGAGTCGCTGCCAATCTACGGGTCAGACATCATCAATGCCTACAGCGGTCAGAATATGGGAGACATGGACCCGCATATCTTCGCTGTGGCAGAGGAGGCTTACAAACAGATGGCCAGGTTTGTGTGTGTGTTACCTGAGTAGTCTCCGTGTTGCTCGGCCCTCCCTCTCTCTTCTGGGTTTGTAGGTCAAAGCTGAGCCAGAAATAGGCTCATGGTGGTCTCACAGTCTCTCTCTCTCTCTCTCTCTCTCTCTTCCTTGCCCTTTTAATACTGATTTTCTCTGCAGGAGCCAACCTGGAGACCTCCCTTTGGGAGTTTATGTCATCAACACACTAACATTCACATGTATACTAACAGCACCAAGTTGAATCAGTACTCAGAGCTCCCTCCCTCCTTCCTTCACTAATGCAGGGCAGTTTTAGTTGAGGATGACAGTAGTCAGCACTAGCCCTCTCAGTGTGTCCAGCATTACGTAGCACAGTTGGCATACAGTTGTGCTACTCCACGTGTGAGGACCTTACATGCAGTGTAGGGCTGCACAATTAATTATAATCCTAGTCTTAAGTGTTAGTGACCTGTCGAATCTCAGTGGGCAGATTGTTCCAAATCTGGGATCTTTAACTGCAAAGGTGCAGTCACCTTTTGTTACCAGCTGAAACCTGGGAACAACCAGCAGAGCCCGATCCACCGATCTAAGGAGACGCACAGGCACATAATGAGTCAGTAAATCAATGATATGTTTTAGGACGAGGGCGTTCAGTGCTTTTAAAGTTATCCGTAACATTTTACAATCTGTATGAAATCCACCAGCAAGCCAGTGTGAATGGCCTAGCACGGGGGTAATAATGAAGCTCATATTTTTTACATTATAAAACTAAATATTTGAAAATAAGACACAAAGTATGCAATTAAAAGACTCCCACTGGCTGCAACTGATTCCAGCCAGTGGGAGTCAGGGCATGGCATTCGGTCTGGTAAACACTTGGCTCAAATGAAACACTAGTTAAGTTTATTTGTATAGCCCAGTTTGACATACAGTGTCTCAATAGGCTTCACATGCCCACAACAGCATGCCAAGGTCTCTAGAAAGACGAGGAAACCTTCCCAAAAACTGTAAGATATAACACAAAAAAAAAAATGAAAGAAGGCCCGAGAGAGGCAATTCAAGCAAAAATCGTAGCCAGAGGTGGAAAAATGCCAAATGCAAAAGAGAAAAAGATCACAACAAACCAGCCTACCTACCTGCAGCTGGGAGTTTATTTCAAAGAAAGGCGGCTCAGTAGGATGAGGCAGGGCCTCAGGATTTTAGCTCCATTCTTTCTAGAATGAGAAGGTCAGCCTGCTGAGATATTAAAGCATGAACAGGAAAACAGGGGATTAATAATAAGGTGTGTTAACACCTGCTCCGGCTGCAGGCACTGAACATGTTTGTTGTTGATAGAATCTGACACTTTCCATCTGCCAGAGTCCTAACTCTGGCACACTCTAATTATTAAACGTACCAGCATCAGTTCACATCACAGTCATCATCACACTTAACCTTTAGCTCTGTTTTCAACACCCTGATGCCAGTCGGAGCCAATCCTTTGCATCTCCTGACTGGCGCCACTGGGCCTCAAGACTAACACGTGATATATACAGTTACCTTATGTTGTTTTTCCTTATATTTATGTTTTTGTTCAATCCGTCAGGGACGAGAGGAACCAGTCGATCATTGTGAGCGGGGAGTCCGGAGCAGGAAAGACGGTATCAGCCAAATACGCCATGAGATACTTCGCCACGGTCAGCGGCACCACCAGCGAGGCCAACGTGGAGCAGAAAGTCTTGGCTTCCAACCCCATCATGGAGGTGAGAACGGGAGGCTGTCTGTTGAGAAACACCTTCCAGTTTTATCTTAAAAGAGAAGCTGTTTCCTACTGACACTCAAAGAAACTCAGAACGTTTATTAAAATAGAAAATAATGAACATATTTTAAACCTTTTGTGAGCTAAAATAACTCAGAATCACCATCTAGATTTATTCATAGGTTTTTCTACTCATTGAAATCACTTGATGCAACCTGTGTACTTTAAATTACAGGTCAAAACACTTGAAATGAAATGTGTGGTGTGGGTGTGGAGGACTGGTAAAAGCTCCTTTCCGTAGCTGTGAATTTGTCTTCAAAGTGAAAGTCTTGCGTCATTTTTCCTGGCAGTTTGCGTGCGTATAGACGCTCATTTCCTCGGCCCAATTACTCAACAGTTTATTCACAAGCTTAGTTCATTAAAGGATGATAAGGGCTGAATGTCCTTCTCCTCTCCTCTTATCTCCACTGGCATTTACTTACTCCCTTCCCTTCAGTTTCTCCACTAAACTCTGTGTCTCTCTCTGGCCTCGAGCTGCTCTCCGCTGTGATACAGCAGGTCTTATTCTTAACTGTGTGTGTGTTTTGTAATTCTTCCTGTAGAGTCATGAGGACAGGAGGGGTTGGAGAGCTCCCCTGTGCCCATATGCCACCCTCCTCCCCTCCTCCCCTCCTCTACCTCCTGACATCCCCCACCCTCTCCGTCCTTTCCAACCGCTCCGCTAACATCATTCTCTCGTCCTCCCAGCCTCCACTTTCACCTCCAGCCAATCAGAGACAAGCTGACAGAATGAATAGAAAGCTTTCTCTCGTCGCAGTGATGTCACTTTAGCCTCTGAGCCTGGATGCAGACTAGATGGTTGCATCAGCCTTTTCGATATTACAAAACCTGTGTGTGTGTGTGTGCGTGAGAGAGGGAGAGTGTTTGTGTGTGGTGTTTATGTGTGTTTGGCTGATGCAGGCAGAGACTGAAATACCTGCTGAAAGACTCCTTGTCTGCAGTGAAAGACTGTGTGTTCGGCCTTAACTCAGCAAGAACCCTCTGCTCACACACACGACTTAACTCGGCTCAAGCCGGCCGGTTGTATAGCTGGGATGTGTGTTTGTATGTAGCCCCACCCGTCTACCCACAATTCCTAGTAGGGTCATTGATCAATCCTGCTTATTGGACTAAGGCTGCTGACTTCAGTAGATTTATTTTCAGATGTGTAGTAGCTCAGCAGGAAATGCCCGTCACCATATCCACCTCTTGTCTGTGGAAGGACAGAAATTCATTAATCTACTGATTTTTTTTTTAGTGTCTGGACTAACCACAAATAATCTTAATCTTATTTCAGGTTGTAAACCACAGTATGAGGCTCTGGCGTATCAGAGCTCCTAATTTATACTAAACATTTCTAGTAATGAGTACTAGCTTAGGAGTGATTTAGGAAATTTCTCTGATCAGGAAGGGGCAGAAACTTTTACCTTAGTGAGGAGGCGTGGTTGACCCCCTTTGCTAGTGTGACACATTCTTTTATAAAGGTGTGATTGGTTGATGCACTCTGATGCAAACTGTGCTCTTAGTGATAATGGGCATAGATTGGACAGTGAAATCGATAGGCCTAATAATAATAATAATAATAATAATAAACTTATTTATATAGCACACTGCTTCACAGACATATAAAGTTACAAATTAGAAAGTTCAATGCAGCCAAGAAATAGAAACAGAGATAAAAGACGATGAATAAAAATCTTAAGAATAAATCAATGAATAAAAGCATAAAACAAAAAGAAAAACTCTAATTAAAAGCTGTTTTATAAAAAAATAGTTTTTAAAAGAGTAATAGAAAAACTAATAAAAATGTATGCATAGAATTGAGTCTCTATTAAGACGTAATTATGATACTACTTTATGTAATGAGCATCTCTGTTGAATAAATTGTTGAAGCCATAATTTGGCTTACAGTAACTTACAAAATGTTTGAAAACACAGGCCTACTTGTGCAGTAGCCTATTCACACGCTGATATGTGTTATATTAATTTACCTGTGTTTATTTACCATGCTGCTAATTTTAATCTATTTGATTTTAATGGAGAAAATTGCTCAGTTTTCATCAGTTTCTGTGATTGCTGGCTAGTCTATATAAGTAGCGGCGCTGGTTGGTATGTAAATCTATACACCGGCCAACAGTGTTGCATTTTTCCAGTTGCCAAATATCCTAGTGTTGTGATCACTTTCATTTAAAGCGTTATTGCGTTGGTCGGGAGAAATGAGCGCATCTGTAATGAGATCGACCACAAACGTGATCCCTGCATGATCTAATCTGTAGCGTTTCATTAACTCACTGTCATTCAGCATTTGGAGAATATTTCTCCTACCTCTTTGTCTTTCTGCCAGTTTCTCATCTGCTTGAGAAACACTTAAACCTCTTAAAAGTCCTCATCCCTACTCCTAACAGTTTTTAACCCTAAGGGCTAAGATGCTCTTTTATCTTTACGAGGATCTAGTCTTAACTGTAAGAGGAAATGCTTAGAAAACGCCATAATTCTAAGAAATGTCTTAGTATTTCGTCACTAGGAGCAACTCTCTGTACTAGGAAGTGTTATGAATACGGCCCCTGGTGTAAAGTACTTTTGAGAGTCAGACTAACTGTTTCCTCCTGTTTCCACTCTTTGTGCTAAGGAGTCCTCCTGTCTTTATACTAATAACCACAGTAAAAGTTGCTTTTCACTTTAGTGTTGTGTATCCTGGGACAGTTGGAACTACTGTTTGTGCAGCCAAATAGCGTTTAAATAAAAATGTACTGCTGCACCATCTGCTCTATCTAAGTTTAAACACCATCACCATAATATGTTATATCTGTTTTTGCATTCTGTTTTTCTTCAGGCCATTGGAAATGCAAAGACCACCCGAAATGACAACAGCAGTCGCTTTGGGAAATACATCGAGATCGGCTTCGACACCCGCTACCGTATCATCGGCGCCAACATGAGAACATACCTGCTGGAGAAATCACGAGTGGTGTTTCAGGTGAGCGCACAAACGTACACTCAAGTTTGCATGAACGCACACACGAGGTGCACTGTTTATACTTGCGTGGATGTTTAATTGACTTGCACTCATTACAGTCTATTACCTCTGCCATCACAGATCCATGCACTAAGTTAACCTTTGTACACTTTTAGTTCGCGCAGTAGCCACTTTGGAGTCCGTCTTTTCAAATACACATTCTAAAATCACGGTGGCATTGTTGTGTCCTTCAGTCATCTTAACTGGGTTCCTGAAAGCTGAAGAGTCCTCGAGTATGTTTTTGAACATGTTGTTCAAGAATACATTCAGTTCTTTAGCATTTATTTTACACTCTGGCGTCTTGCAGGGTTACAGGCAAAAGAGAATTTCCTAAAGTATCATGTGTGATTTGTTATAATCTGCTTTAGCCTGTTTCCTTGACATTGGAGGTGTTGCTTTTGCTAAATGATTCCTCAAAGCCTGTCAGCGGTAATGTATTTACACCATTTACTACAGCCATAATATAACACATTCAGAGGTTTGTTGGCTGGCATCAAAATTATTGTATCGTCGCCAAAATCTGTGAGTTATAGCTTACTGCCTAGTTTAAACCATTACTGTGAAAAGCCCATCTGGAATCTCATTTATCTGTAAACAGATGACAGCTTCAAACATTACAATAAAACTACCTTTAAATTATTTTAAAATTACATTTCTTTTATGGTGTTATGTGTGTGTTCGGCACTCACCCCTTAAATTGAAACGTCACATTAAAAACGCAGACTGTCTCCCAAATTTGTAATCGTAAATAACACAACCCACGTACCTAAACACACAGCTACAAGCACACTGGGACCGTGACTCAGTAGTTAATTGGCTTCCAGTGGCTCACACATGACTCTGGTGTTGCTGCACACGCCATACGCACACATGCATGAACGCACAGACAGCAGATAGTATGCTTCGGGTCATATGGTGAAGTATCTAATTTTATTGGCTGATCAACAAGCAGGCGACATGTGGAGAAAGACACTTGCGTAACCCCGGTTCTCTGAAAAGTATGAGTGAGATGTCTTACGATGGGATAGTTCTCCTGAGTGTATCACCACCCAGCTAACATGTCACCAGTTGTAGGGTGCACACAGTGGTCTAGTAGTTTAGACAGATACCATGTAAATACATAATCCCCGGTTTGAGTCCAGACAGGGACCTTTTTGTTGCATGTCATACCCCCCCTCTTCTCCCTGCTTTCCTTGTCTGTGATTCTACTATCACTTTCAAATAAAGGCAAAAATTACAAAAATAATATTTAAAAAAATTGGACGTTTGACCTCTCATTCAAAAGGCATCAGTTCTGACTGACTGTTGGGGAGTCCCAGGTGTTAAAAGGATAGTTCAGGTGTTTTGAAGTGGGGTTGTATGAGGTACTTATCCATAGTCAGTGTATTACCTTCAGTAGATGACGGTCAGCGCGCCCCCAGTTTGGAGAAGCAGACAGGAGTTACCGCACAGAACCAAAGCAATGTACTGCTGTGGATGGGGCCGGCAGCAAAACGTATTTTAGTCACCTAAAAGAAAGGCTCACCTAAAAAAATAGATAGAAGTTTAAGTGTACGCTATATTTAGAATATTTTTGCTGGTGTACCTTGCCGTGAGACAGCTATACAGTCTATGTTTCCCATGGGGAACTGAAGCTGTTATCTGTGCTCTCGCCAAAGCAAATAAGACTCCCTCGGAAAAAGCTTCAGTTCTCTGTCGTAAAGGGCTCTCTGATAGCACAGTAAAGCGGTGAAAATATTCTAAATATAGCGCACACTTATACTGATATTGATTTTGTTTTAGGTTATCTTTTCTTTTAGGTGGCTAAAATACGTTTTGCTGCTGGTCCCGTCCACAGCACTGTATTGTTTTTCTCCGGTGTCTGTACTCCTGTCTGTTTCTCCAAGCTGGGGGCACGTCGACCGTCATCTACTGTAGGTAATACACTGACTGTGGATAAGTATCTCATACAACCCCACTTAAAAACACCTGAACTATCCCTTTAAACCTCTCTGTGAACAACCATACAGACCCTTATTTTACCTTCAATCCAACAATAATGCTAACCCTGGTCAGAACTTTTAAAATGTCCTCAGTTTTCAATATTTAAGGTGCTTGAAGTCCTCACAAGTATGAAGACGTGCAGTCAACCAGACACACACACACACACCCAATCAGTCTGTTCATCAGTAGCACTCAACCAACATTAACTGTCAGTCTGGCCCTGGTGTCCTTTAGAGCAGAAGAAGTATGCGGCAATAACTTCCTTCTCCACAAAGACGAGTAGCAGGAAACAAAGTAAACAATACATCTGTCACACCGGGTTACACCACGGCACTCCTTACCCCTTTTTCTCCCCCTCTTTCTCTCTGGTGTCAAAGACTTTCTTACCCAAGTAATGATTTCATTTGTGTCCTTTTCTTGTTTAAATCCTTCTTTACATATAATTTTCTTTTTTTCTTTCATGATCTTATAACTTTATATGTTGTGGTTTTGTGTTCAAGTTCTATCTAGATAAAGTTTACTTGCTTTTTCTCTCATAACTTTATTGTATATTCAGCGGGTGTGTTTGCTCACTGGTGGAGCCAGTAGGGCAGTGTCTAGATAAAGACACATATTTTAACTCTGCACACACATTTATACACACACACACACACACACACACACGCCAGACACACACTCTCTGTCTTAGACAGCAGCACTGTTGAGGAATGAGGATGTTGTCGGAAATACGTGAACACTTTCCTCCTCACATTTCTCACAAGACTGGCTCCAGTACCACCCATTTATAGGTGTGTGTGTTTGAGGGTAGTAGCACCAATGTAGGACACAGGTAACAGATTATTTCCAGCTTTCTGACGTCCTTTTAACATTCGAGTAATTAATTTTCGCTAGAAGTCAATCAATAGGAGTGTTATATATGCCCGTTTACTGTATCAGGTATAACCTCATCATAGGTATGAAAATTAGGGCTGCAAATAACGATTATTTTCATTGTCAATTATTCTGTTGATTATTTTCTTGATTAATCGTTTAGTCGTTTGGTCTATAAAATGTCAGAAAATGGTGAAAAATGGCGATCAGTGTTTCCCAAAGCCCAAGATGATGTCCTCAAATGTCTTGTTTTGTCCACAACTCAAAGATATTCAGTTTACTGCCATAGAGGAGAAAAGAAACCAGAAAATATTCACATTTAAGAAGCTGGAATCAGAGAATTTTGTCCTCTTTTTCCTTAAAAAATTACTAAAACTGATTAATCAATTATCAAAATAGTTGGCGATTAATTTAATAGTTGACAACTAATCGATTAATCGTTGCATCTCCAATGGAAATGCGTGCACAGGTGGGCCACATCTTGTGTTTGATTTCCTGTATGTCTGGGAAAAAAATGTGAGTGTAGAAAATAACCGTATAATATTCTCATCCGACTCCATAATATCTCTTGATATGCCCTTGAGCAAGGCACTAAATCACCAGCTGCTCCAGAGCAGATGTTAAACTGTCAAACTGTATACTTGTGAAAAGCACATATGACTAAACAAGACACACGTGATTTTTCCTGCATGAATGAATGTAGGTCGAATGTGTAGATGAATACCATTCATGTGATGTATTTGAATAAACTGAGCGTGCTATATGTGCACATGCAGCATTTACCCCACGTCATTTGATCTTCATGCTTTCTTCCAGGCGGACGAGGAGAGGAATTATCATATCTTCTATCAGCTCTGTGCATCGTCACATCTGCCTGAGTTCAAGAATCTGAGGCTGAGTAAGTATCATACATGTGTGCATGTATCCACAACTACACAGAGCTGCACAACTGACTGTTGATCTAAACTCTACATTCACGTCATAAGCAATTACAGAAACAGTAGCCTGAAGTCGGAAGGAACAACAACATTTTTCATGTTTTTCAGAGAGGCAAAATGGGCTGCAGCACCCAGACACACACTAGCCGTGTTTCCATTTTCTTATTTGTGTGCACATTTTGAAGTATTGCATTAGGAAAGCTGTATGGCAACGGCAACATTTTATAAAACTTCCTCATTTGCGTTTTTTATTTTTTTTCTTTTACATTTGCTTGATGTGGTTTTTGCCTTCGTCGGAAAAAGAGTTGATGCGTTAAATGAAAACGCCTTTACTGAATAAATTCTGATGTGTCGAACATTTAAATCACATTTAACTCACATGACTGATCAGCTGTTTCCGCTGTTGGCGTCTTCTCGGATATTCTTCTCGGATACGTTTGGTGATGTTGGATGTACAAGCTGACTCGTTTTGTTTCGTGTTCCCAACCTCTTCTTCTTCTACGCGGATTACAGCCACGCGTACCTTATAGCGGCAACTTCTGACGAAACTGAGCTGTAGCCGAGTCTATTCGCTCCAAACCAGTTGATTGAAACGCTCATAATTTGCATTTCTTTTTTTTTGTGACATTTGAAAAGTTTGCTTAGAATTTGCTAGACAATTGAATGGAAACACGTTTAGTTATTGTCCGAGCTACAGAGGAGCACTCGGCTAATACACTAGTGACAGCAATTCAGAATCAGCAATGAATACAGAGTGACTGATTGTAAGAGCGTTGTGTTTAGCTGCAGTGGCTCTCCTCCCTCCACATCTCTGAAAACAATCTTCATAAACCACAGTGAGGTGTCAGATTTTATATCAGTTTAGACGTGTCCGACACATTGACTCTGTGGTTGAACAGGCTCTCATACAGAGCGCTCCCACTGTGGACCTGCACCTGCTCATCCTAGTCATGCGACACACACACACACACACACACACACACACACACACACACTGCTGGCACTGTCACTTACAGCCACTCAGTTGGCATTCACTCTCTCTCTCTCACACACACACACACACACACACACACACACACACACACACACACACACAGCTGCTGTCTTTTCCTCTCCTGCTGACTTCCTGGCTCAGTAAATGGGGTGGTTGTCACAGTCGTGTCAGTGCCTCTCGTTGCCAGGGAAACAGGCCATGCCTTAATTCAGTGTAAAGCGTGCATAAAGAAACTGCTTGTGGGAAAGTTGAGCTAACGTCATTCTTACATAGAAGTGCTCTTGATTTCACTTTTTTTTTTCTAAGAACCCAGAATCATCTACAAAATTGTGATATGTGGTGCATTGATGTCACAATGTATGATTTTAACAGACCGCTCCTTCTAGCTAATCAGAAACTAAATGTTTCCTTAAATCAATGTCCTATTTCTTAACTCAGTTATATGTTAATTTCCAATGCAGCTCAGCTTGATAAAGGAGGATGCTGTGATAGCACAGTTGTTACCCAAGTTGCACAAGGTAAAACTGCACACACTGCATGTTTTCTTAATTTATTCACCCGCTCTGTTCCTCCACTCAGGCAGTGCAAACGACTTCTTGTACACCAGGCAGGGCCGCAGCCCCGTTATCGACGGCGTGGACGACACCAAGGAGCTGTCCACCACTCGCAATGCCTTCACATTGCTCGGTAACATGCACACCCTCAACATATACAGATTAATACACATTCAAATGTGCCTGAACTCACTTGATATACCCGGTTAACTGGATTTGATTTAGAAGAAACACTTTGTAGGTATATTTTTCATGCTTTTTGAGTGTGGCGATAGTTTTTTTAACAAAGGTTAAGGATAGGATGGTATAGCAGGGGTTAAAATTGGGGTCAAAACTCACTAATGTGTGTGTGTGTGTGTGTGTGTGTGTTTTCCCCTGCAGGTGTTAATGAGTCCTATCAGATGGGATTGTTCCAGGTTTTGGCTGCTATTCTTCATCTGGGAAACGTGGAGATAAAGGACAAAGACTCAGACAGCAGCGTCATTCCTGTGAGGATAATATTTATACTGCAGTTCTGATTGTCACTGAGACAAGTTGGAACAGATTGCATGATATTTACAACTTTATATCTGTCGTTATTCAGGCTGTCCTCAACCAAAGAAATTCTTAGTGGACTAACACTCGTACGATTTTGTCGACTATCGACAGATCTGTAAAACTGAGTTTCTACACAAACAATCACACAAAAGCACCACTTTAAATCTTGTGTTTACCAGAGATGTGCTCATAATTTTCTTAAAAATTAGTTGTTCAGAATGAAAAAAAGCATAAAAAATTACTAATTGATGAAAGAAATCTTAGTCGACAAAGACCAAAACGACCGATTAACTAATCACCTAAAAGGGGGCGGCCCTAGTAGTAATGTGATGGCGTGTATTAGACAGAAATCTATGAAGAAATATTATGTTGGGCCAGTTAGAGCAGAGGAATAAGTCAGTGCTGCTTATTTGCACAACTTTTACTTCTAAGTTTACTTATACAGTAGCACTGGTTTCCAACCTGGGGGTCCCCGACCCCCACTAGGGGTCGCCAAAGTTTTATGTGGGTTCGCGAGGCCTTCTTGATTTTAAGGTGTAAGACATCTTTTTAAGAATATGTAGTTGGCCTATATCTCAACATTTCATTCATTTCTGTGAAGAAAACTAAATTAAATTATTATTTTTAAAGTTTGGATTATTATCTGAAATATATAAACAAATCTCACAGGATAAGTGCACGTTGAAGATCTGAACACAAGTTATATTCACAGAGCCTTCCCTCTCTAGTAAACAACCTCGTCCTGCATTGGAAAAGTACGCAGTTAAAACAACCAAAGAGCTAATAGCACATTGGCGAAGCGTCAGGGAGAAGAAAACTAAAACATTGTCAGAAAAGAAGCCTATTAATATACTGACAGAGAATTGTATTAAAAGTCCTAAAAATAACAGAAAACTCATCTGATGCGATATTCACAGGAAATAATCTGCTCAAAATTCATCCAAATCGCTCGTTTTACACAAACTTTCTACAGTTATTGCGTCACTATTTGGGTTAATTGTACAGTTTATCAGTTGTTCAGTGCTGTTATTGTTATACATTGAATATAATATGAAATATCCATAAAATATGTCACTTAGTCAGGGGTCAGTTTACTCAATGATAGAAAAGGGGTCCCTTAAAGGAAAAAGGTTGGGAACCACTGATTTATAGCATCATCCTCCATCTTGTGAGGGAGAGACGATGTCACTGAGTCTCTGTATCCAAAAATATTATAATGTAAGAATTTTAAAAACGTTTCATGAAAGAGTCCAAAAGAGGGAATCCAACTTTTCTTAGCTGACATCTCCTGGTAATGGTTATAATCTCCTCTTTTCCCCATAGCCCAACAATCGCCACCTGACAGCGTTCTGCGAGTTGGTAGGCGTGACCTACCAGGACATGTCTCAGTGGCTGTGCCACAGGAAGCTGAAGACGGCCACAGAGACGTACATCAAGACCATCCCCCGCCTGCAGGCCACCAACGCACGTGACGCACTGTCCAAACACATTTACGCCAAGCTCTTCAACTGGATCGTTGAGCACGTTAACAAAGCCCTCATCACCAATTTCAAACAGCACTCCTTCATCGGGGTCCTCGACATCTACGGGTACGTCCGTGCATTCGCCCGTCTGCGTAGCTAATCTGAGGTTTTAAATGTCAATGTTTAAATGTCACTCATTTGTTAATAGACTTCACAGTGTACAACCACAGTAGTGAAGTAAATTGCACTGGCTTTTCCCAGCAATGTACCAGCAGCATGACTCGTCTGTTCTTCCTCTCAAGGTTTGAGACGTTTGAGATCAACAGCTTTGAGCAGTTCTGTATCAACTACGCTAATGAGAAACTCCAGCAACAGTTCAACATGGTGAGCAGCATGCGTTTTACCTGTTGGTTTGCACATTATATTAACAGATGTGATTTATTTTTTTTTTTATTGTTTGATGCAACTATAGAGCTTAATCCCCACATGTGTGTGTGTTTGTGTGTGCAGCATGTGTTCAAGCTGGAGCAGGAGGAGTACATGAGGGAGCAGATCCCCTGGACTCTGATCGACTTCTACGACAATCAGCCCTGCATCAACCTCATAGAAGCCAAGATGGGCGTCCTGGACCTGTTGGACGAGGAGTGCAAGGTACCTTTTTATCTAGTCCACTTAATAATGTTTCAAAAAATTATATTTAATTTAGTTTTCTGGTAAGTCAATATTATTTAAAGACACTTAACATGCAGAGAGAATTGTTATCTCAGGAACATCTGGAGGGAATTTCTTCAAATATGGCACAAACGTCCACTTAGACTCAAGGATGTACTGATTACATTTAGAGGTCACTGTGACCTCACAAAACACGTTTTTGGCCATAACTCAAGAATTCACATGCTAATTATGACAATTTTACACAAATGTCTAACAGGATAAAATGATGAAGTGATGACATTTTGAACAGATATGGATGTAAACTGCAACTTGACTGGTTAGCGGAGGTATACAACCGCAAGGCGGTAATTTCGTGTTAGTTTGATGCAGCTTACTGTTTATACTGATCTTTTTAAAAGCTTTGTTTGACAAAGATAAACAAAAAAAATACTCTGATCATAAATCTTCTAATCTTTAATCTATCTTTCAGAAGAATATACAATTACATAAGACCTGATGACTTATGAATACTGTTGGTGGAATAAAAACGTTCTCATAAATGTAAACAAGTAAAGTGAGTCTATGCTGCATGTTGAGCAGAGGCTCGTTGTGTGGGTTGTGGTTGAACCTCTCAGTGAAAATCATCCTCCCGTTCACACCCACGTGCTGCTTTACATTTTTTGACAGTCGACCCGTCGGCGCCTCCCACCACGCACTAGACCCGAGTCTCCCAACACCTACACTTACAGTTCACATCACCTGCAGGAACTCTGAAACACATGAAACACTGACCACATACTAGCGTACACAATGAAAGTGAATGGGAGACAAAGCTTTTTTTCAGTTCAATTCACAGTTGGATTGTTTTTATTTTGTTGTAGCAACTCATAGTAATGTTGGGCTGAGCGTTGGTCGAACGTATCGAATATCTGAGTTAATATTCAGGTTGCAGCCTTTGTAGAGTAAAGGCAGTGCTCATATCTGCACCATCGACACACTTTCACAGCTCAGCCAGTCCACTAACAATGCTGACTAATCTCTCCACTGCAAGGTCATTTTACAAGTTGTTGACATTTGAGGTGGTCCACATTGCTAACATAATTGCAGGGTGACGCAAACACAAAATGGACACTTGGTTTGACTTCTTGGCAAAGAAATATTCAGAAAAGATTTTGTCCTCATGCACTGTGTAATCAGGAAAGACAGACACACTCGTAAGATGAAATCCAATAACTATGTAATACCTTAAATTACTTGAAATGTTCAGTTCTTTGTCTCTCAGTGTATTTATAAGCAGGTGGTAACATACATGTTTTCTTACTGATAGTTTCCACTGTGTCTTCTTAATTTAGTTTAGTTTATTTGCACAATTATTTGGATACAAAATAAACACAATAGGAAAAACAGTAATTTCAGTGCAGGAGAGGAAGGAAGCCTGGAACGCTTATTCAGAGTCCTCCCCTATTTAAACAAGTAAAAAATGACGTTATTACTCCTCAAAAGCGAAACAAAACATTAAACGAACAAACAAAGAACACATAAAACTAAAAATATCTATACACACAAAAGTCACAAGCAAATGAAAGAGAAAGAAAAGAAAGAAGAGAGAAAAAAAACAAAAAACCTAGAGTAAGTCGATATGTACAACCAACAGAACCACAATGCCATTAGGTCCAAGATGAAATGAGAGAAGCTGGCAAGGAAGATGATCATTTCAGCGGCGTATTCAGTGAATTCCATAACTGTGGACCTCTAAATTTGCCTCGTTCGATATGAATAAATGTCTTAAGATAAAATAAAGAAACTATGAATGTAACTGGGAGATCTTTCCTGCGGTTCATGTATTTAAACATACACAAGCATGTTTGAAAAACATTCACCTTATCTATAGACAGGAATTAATATTTTTTCCCCTTTCTATACCAGATGCCGAAAGGTTCGGATGACTCGTGGGCTCAGAAGCTCTACAACACCCACCTAAAGACCTGCTCCCTCTTCGAGAAGCCACGCATGTCCAACCGCGCTTTCATCATTCAACATTTTGCTGACAAGGTGGGCTTGACTGACGTGTTTGTTTCACGCTTCATTGCTTCGCAGAATGTTTGTCAAAGTATGAGAGGAGTTAAAGTCATTATTTTGGAGGTTTGTCATTCAGATTTTGTTCCTTATTTAGCTGGAAAAGTAATGACACGGCAGAAACCTTTTTAACTCCACAGATAACACTTTTAGGGACAGATTGGCTGCAGTGGCTGCTGCAGTGCTGGAGCTATTTTTAGGATGAATGGAAGGAGGGAGGACGGAGAACTTTTTTTTATTGTTAGTGTTTTCACACAAAAAGCAGTTCTGCAATGAAGTGTTGAGAGAGTGTGTGCGTTTGACTAGTGTAATCCACTTTAGCGTAATAGGTTTCATATCCTGTAATGAGGTGCAGGATGACGCAGTGTTATTTTTAATATCTGTTTTTAGATCCTCACTATAAGGTTACAGATAAACGGTGTCGAGGACTGATGCATGCTTTCCCATGAGGTCCCCTGAAATTAAAACTGGATCCTAGTTGAAGATATTTCTGACCAAACATTTACAAAGATTAATGTTGATATATTTAAAGACTCCTTGCATCAGGAGTTACGATGAAGGCTTTACTGTTTGCCCTGGCTGTCACTGGCCACCTCAATTTGAATTAAAACCAAGACATAGAAACATTTACCTTATAAATGTACCCTAAACATTAGGACAAGGTGAATACACATTTCTTTGGGTCAGATTATCTGCAGTCTCGGAATCCATCAGCTATCGATCTGACGACAGATAATCCTCTGGGGGCAAGAGGCTATATTTCTGGGGTTGCGGTGTAGCCAGCGGATATCCTGGCCAAGACTTCCTTTACCGGTCGCTGCTTATTGTTTACAGTCTGATTAGCAACTTGAGATGCGAGACTGGGAGTTGGAGTTGAGAGATGACATCTGAGACCGGATTGTTTCACAAGTAGCCAGTTTACAAGCTAATTTTAAACCAATAAAAAGCTAAATCATCATCAGACGATAGACGGTGGGTTCCCAGATTGCAGATTTCGGCCAATGCGTTACCCGCATTCGAACCAAACCCTGCTCGAACCTGATTGGTCAATACTACTCGGACTACAAACGGAAACCAGAACGCTTCTGAAGCCAAAATCCGGTCCCGTTGCCGACAGATTCTACATGTGAATGCAGAATCTGTTTATAAAGATTAGATTGTCAACCCCTGCAGCATTTGTTTTGTTTGTAGATCATGAATACAAAACTACAAGGGAGATTGAACTGTAATTTCTAATCAGAAATAAAAAGCACCTAGATAAATTCCACTGAAACGTCCTCACAGGTATTGTAACACAAACCGCTCTGTTGTTGTCGAGCAGGTGGAATACCAGTGTGACGGTTTCCTGGAGAAGAACAAGGACACGGTGAATGAAGAGCAGATCAACGTGCTGAAGGCTAGCAAGGTGAGAAGCACAGACAGACATGATTCATGCACCGTTTGAACACATCGATGTACAACTCAAAACACTACGAATAGAAGCGTCTGCTGAGATCAAAGCCGAGAAGCTTGCAGCTCAGCGAGAGCTGGTTCACCTGGTCTGTGTGTGTGAAACATAGACTATTGTTTACTGACCAGAAGTCCCACCTGAAAGCTCAGGAAGCAGCGCCCTCCTCTGGCCATGTGGAGGTAGTGTTGGCGCCAGAAGAGATGACAAATGCTCAATGCAGGATGTTTATGGTCAGAGAGGTTTAGGTTTTATTTACACATAACAGACAAAGCTGAATACACACACACACACACACACACGCACACACACACATTCATTGGCTAAACATAACCAGCAGAGGATAAATATGAATGTGGTTCATAATTACTATAATATTCATATATTATTATTACAGCTACATATTGGACTTTCCAGCTTGTCCAAATATATTTAATGACTTGCAGAAAAGCATGACTAAGGCTAAATAAATGCAGTGTCATGTGATAACGGTAGTAATACTCTACACATATATCTGATTTTGCAAATGAACACATCCACATATCATTATGTTAAACAACCTTTTACAGCATTAACATTTCCTGGTTTTGTCCCAACTAAGAGTCGTCACAACCATCTTGTGATTCAAATTTTCAATTAAATTCTTTAAAGATTGATTTCACAGTTTTTCAAATGATCGTTATCTAATTTGGGAAGAAAATGATGCTGAACTGGAAAACCACACACATACGCACGTTCATTTAAGCCTAACTTAGCCAGATCACGGCCCAATTAACATCACATGTGTGTGTGTGCGTTCTGTTTTCTTGTAATCTTGGTTCAGGATCCGTGTCTAAAACCCAGTTGGGTCAAAAGGGGCCTAAGCCTTTTAAATCCTCACTGCTGTTTAGCTTGCACACACACAACCTATGATGTAGTGTGTTTGTCCAAAATGCTCCAAAGTGACCATCGATTGTTCTCTTATAGACTTCAACAAGAGCAGAACGGGGTAAGGGTTGAAATACTGTCTGCTCTAACCTCTAACACAATCACTTAACACACACACACACGCACACACAAGCACAAACACACTCATGGACGTATAGTCTGAATGTTGCCGTGGAAATCGGTGAGATTTAAACAATTAGGATTAAATGGTAATGAGCTCTTAATAAGATTTAGGCTAATTAACTTTCGTTTTACTTCCCTGCTCAGCTTATCCCGTCATTCTCTCGTGCGTGCGTGCGTGCGTGCGTGCGTGCGTGCGTGCACACGTGTTTTCCAGCTAGCTGATACCATGAGGAGGAGCACATCTGTAAAATGTCACTTAAACTGGAAGAAAACTTCAAAGCATTTTTTTTTTTTCTACAAGCTGTCTAATTAATTCATCTGGTACTCGACCTTCAAACACAAGACCTTCTCTTAAATCCTCCCTTGACGATCAGAGAATGACTGAAAAATAATTTTGTAAACATTTAGCAGCTAACTGCTTTCATTGCATCACCATGTAACACATTAACATGAAAAATACAACATGAGGAGGTAGAAAATCCTTCCTATGAGGCATGGAGGCAGTTCTGTTTTCTGTGATTGACCTTTAGATGAACAGAGAGAGGCCTTGAGGTGATGCATCCCCGACACACTGCGTACCATCTCAGTGAATGGACTGCAGGCCAGGATGGAGATGATGCACTTTTCTAAAGCTTCTGCTGTTGATTCAACAGTTAAAGGAAAATTCTGGTTTATTGCAACTTGGGTCCTATTTTCATAGTCTTTGCCATCATTTCTTTCAGTAATGATAAAATTACACCAACGTAATTGCTGAGATATGGGAACAGGAGGACATCGCTACAACAAACTGGGGCGAGAAACGTGCAGTCAGACGATCATACAGGCTGGAAACAAGCCAACAGTTTAGACAAATTATCTAAAGCACTTCAATTATCTAAACCCAACGTGAGCACACTTGAAAAGGTTGCTTATAATCCTTCATTGCACAGTAGACGTTCTGTTAGCACAACAAGGTTATAATAGTTTTGATATTTCAATCGTTTTTTCTTTTATTTTAGTGTTAACTAAAGATTTAGTTTTAGTTTAGATTTAGTTTTCAGAGTGTGTTATATTATTAATGTTTAATCTTCGTGCTGCATAGCGTCGTCTCCTAGAAGGTCAAGTCTGTTCAATTTCTGTGGTTCAACGTTACGAGAGTTGGCAGAAATTCATGCCGTCACCTTTTTTGGTAGTGATATATTATAACAAAAAAACTAAAACTGTAATTAATAAATCTTTTTGTATTAGTTTTTACCCAGACAATATAGTTTCAGTTTAGTTTTTCTTCAAAGACTTAGTTTTTACTTAGTTTCAGTTTACCAACGATATTTTTCTCGGCTTATTTTCGTTTTAGTTTCAGTATTAGTTTACTATAATAAACCTGGTTCCACAACTGCGGCAAGTGCAGTGAGTCAGAGATGAACCAGGAAGTCCGTCTGAAAATATGAATATCAACATTTTACCTTTCGCCTTCATTTACTCTCCCAAATAAGTTTGGCTAATTTGTTTAAAACCTGCAATCGTCTCACCACTCATACTGTATGTCTTGCCACAGTGGATTTATTTTTAGCAGTGTCACTCAAATCCAAGATCATAGAAATTGTCCAAAAACTATGAAAAGAAAAACCCAGGTTGTATAAAACAGGAACTTCTTCCTTTCAAGTGAATGCAGTTAAAGACTCCAGCGTGGCTCCACAGTACCTGCATTGCTCCAAACTGCATTAAGGCCTGCGAGACACATAGGAGTCTTGCATTCATGCCGACATCTGCTTGCAAGTCTAATCAATACGGTGCATTTGAGAAATGCCTGATGCAGATATTTCCCATGATGCATTGCAATCCAGGAATGTGATCAACATTAGAACAGATCGAATTCCACCGTGTGGCCGTCCTCCAACCACAGACATGCTTTATACTTCATGCCGGCTTGGAGCTCAATGGAAATCATCATCCCATCATGTTGCTTCCACCCATTTCAGCCTCATCACTAGTCTGCCTGGTTTCATCTACGTTTCCGTTTGAATCATACATGTTGTGTTATAGTTTGTGATGTGGGGGTAACAATGATTTTGGACTTGAGCCGTGTGTTTCCTTTCCTTTTAAAGTCATTGTTGTTTCTTTTGTCACTGTGTCTCCATATGTTGTCCATGTATGTTTGGTTCTGTCCTCATCATGACAACCCTTCCCCGCCAGCAGAAGGTAAACAGAGGCGTTCTTACAACGCTGGTCCGCCTGTAGCTCTTCCTCTTTTATCTTTCCTCCTTCCCTATCTCTCTCTTTGAGTTATTATCACTCTAACGGCACTGAGGAGATTGAAGTTGTGTGTGTTTGTTTGCTGCATGGGGAGCACTAAAGGCACTCTGGGAGGAGGAAAGGGGATTGGACATAAAAACAAGGGACAAAGGAAGGAGGATGTTTTTATGTTTTCAGAGTGATGCTGAGAGCGAGCAGCACGTAAAGCCTTTTGTGGCCGTGGCTGTCCAGATTATCCCGCTTCATGACGCTGGCGAGAGAAGCAGCATGGCAACGCTCTGAGCACAGCAGGAAGAGCTGAAGCTGCACATAACACAGCCTCCTCCTCATATAACCTCAGTGTTATATGGAACATGACTGATGTGTGTGTGTGTTGTACATGATACTATTTATGTCATAACGCCATGGCAAGATGATGCCATGTAGTCATATATGGTCACTGCATCATATATGACAAAACATAACCTTTTCATTATTTTTATTGGCTTTTTAAAAACATTGCAACAACTCTCTCTGACTGTGATTGAGTTTAACAAACGCTAATCAACAAATCAAGCGACATCTACTCACTCATCTACTCAAACTATCCAGCAGATTTTCAGCTGTTTGTGTGTGAAAATGCATTAAATCTCATGTCAAACCATCCCTACACTTGATTACTAGACTAGATTACTCTCAGAATTTAAAATGAAGTCAACAGCATCGTGGTTTTTCAACACTCAAGTCAAATTATGAAGGCTTGCTATTATGCTTTGTAAAGCTGTGTGCAATAGGTAAGAGAAATCCATATGCATGCCATGTACTATAAGAAGAGACTGTTATAAAATACAGTCATAACTCATAAATAAAATGCACTGTAGTTGCACTGAAGCTTAATTTAACAGTGCATCCAGAGCAAAATGCTTTGTGGTTAACTTATTTTTCAGTAAATCAATATTGCCTGTGGTGTTTAATGTTTGCATCAGCTGTTCTGTTTGTGACTGTAAGTGGGCTGCTGTTCCCAGTTTGACCTGCTGGTGGAGCTGTTCCAGGACGAGGGGAAAGCCACCAGCCCCACTGGTCAGGTCGCTGGCAGCGGAGGCCGGACCCGCCTCAGCATCAAACCTGCCGCGAAGGGCCGCGACAAGAGCAGCAAGGAGCACAAGAAGACTGTTGGCTGCCAGGTTGGTATCTCTTTCCACTGTTTTTGTTTCGTGGACTGATTGCACATAGTGACATCAGATCCAGTGCATTATGGTAGATATCAGATCACATTGAAAATATACTGCGTGTCCTGTTTACCAACATGCCTTTTTGTCCTAATTCATTGTTTTTATCACTGTCACTTGTGAATTGCAGCTACATAATAATATAATTACATACATTTATACATCATATAATAAGGAAAGATTGGCAACTTAAAGGTTTACTATGTAGGGTTGTTGGTTACTGTTTGTAAACACACAGGATTCAAAGTTTGCCACTCCTCCCCGGCTCAACGAGCCAGAGAGAGTTCAACGATGGCCGAGCGAGCAAGTGAATGAAGAGAGGGAGCGGCGTTAGTGAGAATAAAAGTATTGAATCCGAGAAATAAAACATTATTTTCTGATTGTTTTTAAAATGGAAATGAAACGTTCCACCAAGTTAATCTGGTTTACTAAAGGGGCTTCCACTCTAATGAACAATTATATAACAAACATGACAGCATTTAAGGTGCCGCATTGTCAGATTTTGAATGAATGCAGCCAAAGGGCAAGCTTCATCCTGTCCTCTCTGCTGGGTGTGTGTGTCTCGGTAAAACTGACACACCAATAGCAGCCACTCTGCACACAGCAGAGGAGAGAGACGAAGAGCAGGGGAAACACTGAAGCAAATAAAAACACACAGCGATGTAACAACCCGTCAGTTGTCAAAAAACGCAGCTTTGTATCATAGACGCTAAAGAGTGCCTCGGTATCAGACGCCGAGGGGCGTGACAGCGTATTTGACGACCTGGGAATGAGAATGGGCTGCTCATGCTGCTTATTGGCTAGGAGTTACACTCCCACACGGGGCCGAAAGTGTTTTTGCTGACACCTAGAAACATCCTGAACACAGCAAAATAAGAAAAGAGAAAATACAGGCAGAGGGCTGCAGGGTCTCTGTAGAAACAGACACTACCACACTTCTAGTGGGTCATAAGTGAGGATTGAGGAGGGGTTATTTATATCAGTCTATACATTGTTTTTTAGCAAAGTGCTGCATATTATACCTTTTAAGTTTTGAGCAATATCAATTATTTCTTAATCCATTCTATATATTTGATATACATTATCTCTGTTTAATTGTTTTTATATTGATTATAATGCTGCAAACAACAGCATGTTATCGTAATGATGATTATCCAAAGCTGCACTTAGACAAGTTTGAAACTACAAAAGAAATGATGGTGATGATGATAATGATGATGTCGATGATGATGTCCTCTGTTGTAGTTTCGTAACTCGCTGCACATGCTGATGGAAACTTTGAACGCAACCACTCCGCACTATGTCCGCTGCATCAAACCCAACGACTTCAAGATGGCCTTCACGTGAGTCTTCCTCTTCTCTGTTTGTGAAGAACTATTAGGCATGTTTTCAAGTTAATTCTTGTTGTGGGACAGTAGCATATGATTGTTTTTATTCTTTTTTTCTGTGCTCCAGAGGTATTCTCTAGGCCACCGTCTTAGCGCAGGTGTAATTCATGGTAGCCATAATGACTGAGGTTATTTGTTGTTGGCAGGTTTGATCCTAAACGTGCGGTGCAGCAGCTCAGAGCCTGCGGTGTTCTGGAAACCATCCGCATCTCTGCTGCAGGTTTCCCATCCAGGTACTGATGCATGCCAGCAACACTGTTTCCCATAGACTCTCTTGTGTTTGATGTGTGTTGTGTCCTTAAAGAATTTTTTTAAAGTATCTGTGTAGAAGGCAAATGCATATTGACCCTGCAATTAAGAGTCTGCTGTTCATACATTATGTCTGAATACATCCTTACATCAGTGCAGCCAGCCAGCTCGGTGCAGGATTGATTTGGTCGGTGTCTTTTTTATCTATCATCACTCAATTTGCTCAAGTGATTAACTTTCTCCCTTTAGAAGAGACTGTTATGTCTGGCCTCCTGCACTGGATTTTAGTCTGGCTTTACTTACTGGTCTTCTTAATGCATTTTAGATAGATATTAATGCTGAAATCTAAAACTTAAAAAAAAAAAAATGCACTTTTGCAGGAGAAGTATACGACATTGTTCCCACAAGAAATTGTGAAATATCATATAATGAAAGGAAAAGAAAATATTTTACAACTTGACACCACAAACATTGCATTGCATTATGTTGCAGTGAGTGTTTTTCCTTACAGAAAGCCAAACGGTAAAGCAAATGTGGTCCCTTTGCAAATTTACTTTGGTAAAAAATGAACTCGATCGACCAAACGGTAAAAAAAAATCAAATGCTTAGGTCATGGCTGTCTTCTAACTGATCTGATATGTGTGTGTGTGTGTGTCTCAGATGGACGTACCAGGAGTTCTTCAGCCGTTACAGAGTGCTGATGAAGCAGAAGGACGTGTTACAAGATAAGAAGCAGACCTGCAGAATTGTTCTGGAGCGACTGGTGCAGGTCAGACTATCTGAGGGATCTTTTGTTAAAAAGGAAAAATGAGAGTTATAGTATGACTTCCATTGCCTACTATGGCATATAAATCTTGACTGGATTTCTGTTTAGTTTTGCATTTCCAAGTCCTTTGTTTTCCCGTTCTGTTCCACACACAGTACATCCGTCCCTTTTGGTCCATCTAATCACCATCTTAATCCTGATCTCTGCTCCGGTCTTCCTTCAGGACCCGGATAAATACCAGTTTGGTAAGACCAAGATCTTCTTCAGGGCCGGCCAGGTCGCCTACCTGGAGAAGCTGAGGGCGGAGAAGTTGCGTGCCGCCTGCATTCGCATCCAGAAAACCATCCGCTGCTGGCTGGCGCGCAAGAAGTATCTGCGCAAGCGCAGCGCTGCCATCACCATCCAGAGGTTCACCAGAGGATACCAGGCTCGCTGGTGAGTCCCTTCAGCCATTAAAACAGAACAATCACATGCAAAGATATTTGACTCCTCTTGACCGATTGTTTTATAAGACGATGCTGGGTCAAACAATTTATTTTGAGTATTATTATTGCAGTTAAATAAGTCAAAGGCTGAAATACCTAAGGTCTAAAGTTAAAAGTTTGAATACGTGTTAGTTGAGACGTGTTTATCTCCGGTCTCCTCAGCCTGGCCAAGTTCATGCGTCGCACGCAGGCGGCTACAATCATCCAGAAATACCAGAGGATGGTCGTGGAGAGGAAACGCTACAGGCAGAAGCAGGCTGCCGCTCTGGTCATGCAGACGATCCTCAGAGCTTACATGGCCCGGCAGAAGTACCAGGCGGTAAGACACACATCACAAAATGCTGCAAAATATATTCATATTCTATTCTATTATTAAGTCCTGAGATCTAGCCTTCTTTCAAGAAGAAATCAATAAAACATGTCTGATACCTGTGGTTCAGTTATTGCCCTATTCTGTCTTACTGACTCACTTCTACAAAGAAACCTGTAACAGGAGAAACACAGCTAATACAAGTGGGAATATTACAGAAAGGAATATTTAGCTTCTAGTAAAATCTGAAAATATTTGACTGTGCGTAATAGATCCACATGTGCTCTTATGTTTCTCTCTCTGCTTCTCCTTCACTGTTTCTGTGTCTGTCTGTAGTTACTGCGGGAGGTCAAGATGGTGATCATTCAGAAGCGCGTCCGTGGCTGGTTGGCTCGGTGCTGGTACAAGCGCTGCCTCGAATCCATCGTCTACCTGCAGTGCTGCATGCGCAGGATGAAGGCCAGACGCGAGTTGAAGAAGCTAAAGGTCGAGGCTCGCTCAGTGGAGCACTTCAAGAAACTCAACAAAGGCATGGAGAACAAGATCATGCAGCTGCAGAGGAAAATCGACGAGCAGGTGAGATTTTTGGTTTTTGTGTCCTCATGTATTTATTCATTTTTGTCATTTGGGTATTTGACCTCCCTGTTTTATGATCTGTCCCTCCAGAACAAGGACCACCGCTTGACAAGCGAGAAGCTAGTCGGTCTGGAGACTACCTACACGACGGAGAGCGAGAAGATGCGTGGCGAGCTGGGCCGGCTGCGAGGGGTAGAAGAGGACGCCAAGAACAAAGGCAACCAGGTGTCCTCGCTGCTGGAGGAGCTGGAGAAGCTGAGGAAGGAGCTGAGCTCCACACAGAAGGAGAAGAAGACCATCGAGGACTGGGCGAAAACCTACAGGGACGAAATGGAGAAAGTAAGACGGGATCCACATCCATATCTGTCCATTTACCTGTAGTTGTCCTGCCCTCCATCTCCCTGTGCACAGTGTGTGTATACAGTAGTGTTACATGTCTGCTGTAATACAGTAGATGTGTTTCTCTCTCCTTCCCTCTTCTTGGTTGTAGTTCGGAGACATTTCCTTAGATGTTACATATTTGAACCTTTATTAGTGAATATTTTGGAGGTTTTAAATTTCAAGGAAAATTCACTTTTTGGTCTTCTCTCCTCCACTCAGTTTCCCACCTTTAGTGAGACTGTCGCTGTCAGAAGTCCTATTATTAGTTTAAAACTAAGTTCAATAGAATTAGAACAATCTCCCATAGTTTCCTGGACATATACACCGATCAGCCATAACATTATGACCACCTGCCTAATATTGAGTAGGTCCCCCTTTTGCCGCCTGACCCGTCGAGGCATGGACTCCACTAGACCTCTGAAGATCTGTTGTGGTATCTGGCACCAAGCTGTCAGTAGCAGATCCTTTAAGTCCGGTAAGTTGCGAGGTGGGGCCTCCGTGGATCGGACTTGTTTGTCCAGCACCTCCGACAGATGCTCGATTGGATTGAGATCTGAAGAATGTGGAGGCCAAGTCAACACCTTGAACTCGTTGCCATCCACATGATGTAAAAGAAAACGTGATTCATATGACCAGGCCATCTTCTTCCATTGCTCCGTGGTCCAGTTCTGATGCTCACATGCCCATTGTAGGCGCTTTTGGCGGCGGACACGGTTCAGCACGGGCACCCTGACCGGTCTGCGACTACGCAGCCCCATAAGCAACAAACTGCGATGCGCTGTGTGTTCTGAAACCTTTCTATCGGAACCCGCATTAACTTTTTCAGCAATTTGAGCTACAGTAGCTCTTCTATTGGATCAGACAACACGGGCCAGCCTTCGCTCCCCACGTGCATCAATGAGCCTCGGGTCTGACCCTGTCGCTGGTTCACCGGTTTTCCTTCCTTGGACCAATTGTGGTATATCCTGACCACTGCAGACCGGGAACAAGAGCTGAAGTTTTGGAGATGCTCTGACCAAGTCGTCTAGCCATCACAATTTGGCACTTGTCAAAGTCACTCACATCCTTACGCTGTCCCATTTTTTTTCTTCTTCCAACACATCAATTTCAAGGACAAAATGTTCACTTGCTTTCTAATATATCCAACCCACTGCCAGGTGCTATTGTAACGAGACAGTCAGTTCACCTGTCAGTGGTCTTAATGTTATGGCTGATCAGTGTACTGTATATATACAGTATACAGTATATCACAAAATACAGTTTTTTTGCATAAATATGGATATTGGCAACAGAGGAAAACTGTTTCCCCCCAATTTAGGAGCGAGAGCGAACCAGGGGGAAAAGGGCACATGATGGGCTCAGAGGGCAATGTTGCCCTGGGGCAGGTGAGCACAGGAGATAGAGTAGTATGCTAGTGAGGTAGCCACTGAACTGTGTGTGTATGTGTACGTGTACAGTATGTGTGTACTCTGTGTGTTTTCTGTCTTTTTTCTGTGTTTTTTTCTTCAAATAACCCAGGAGGTTTTTCTAAATGTGAAGCACTTGTTTAGAGCATCTTGTGTTATGCTATGTTCACACTACAAGCGACCACAGCAACAAAACAGCCAGCGTGGCCAGCTACATTGTCGTTAAGTAGCACTGGGAACTGGCTAACGGCGTTGTTGAAGACGGAACGGAACAGGTTGAAACCAAAACATATGATTGGTTGACACTTCACCGCGTCATTGGAAAGCTGAAAAAAGTTGAGACCAGCTCAACTTAATTTATTTGTAGTGCGTCAAGCGACAAGTGTTGGGCGTTGGATTGTAGCTTCATGTCATCGGCTTCCATTGAAAATGACTTGCAGAACGTTGCGGTATCGCTCGTAGTGTGAACACAGCTTTAGATGACAAATGTACAGAATAAATTTATCAGTCACATTTAGTTCTGTAGTGGACTACAGTCACCTTGCTTTACACGACATGTGATTTAAAGATAATGTATTAATATGTGTGTTTCTGTGTGTGTAGATGGTCTCGGAGCTGAAGGAGCAGAACGGCTCGCTGAAGAAAGACAAGGACGACTTGAACAGGTCGATTCAGGAACAGAGTCAGCAGATGACAGGTGTGAAATCATCACCACGTAATTCATCCATCTAGTCGTGCAGAAACACGTGATTGTCTCCCAAACCAAACGGCATGTTTTTTTTGTTTTTAAAAAACTGCTTCTTCTTTATGTTTTGTCCCGTCAGAGAAAATGGCCCGTGCGATAGTGGAGGAGACTCAGCAGCTGGAGACGGATCTGAACGAGGAGCGATCTCGCTACCAGAATCTCCTGACAGAACACCTTCGCCTCGAGGAGAAATACGACGACTTGAAGGAGGAGGTGGTTTCCTCGGTGAGGAACATGTACACACACACCCAGTCAATCACTTATAAGAGGTTTAACTCATTTATGAACATAATTAGTCATAATTTTAGTGTTTCTCAAAATGTATTTGATCCATTATTTAATATTTCTCAACATTGGATTTGTTTTACAACAACAGCAGAAAGCAAATGGTTAATAATATTCAACACTCACAGTCTGAAGGCGAGGCAGGGAGAACTTGAGTCTCGTTTGTTTTAAATGAAAAGGCTTATTTTTCTCTCTCATCTGTAGAACGTCCACAAGCATGGCCACAGGAGAACAGATTCCACCCACAGCAGCAACGAATCAGAGTACACCTACAATTCAGAGTATGCCGAAACGGAAGAAGGTTCCCGTGCCTCCGAAGTAAGAACGTTTGCATTAAGTTCGGTCACATTGAATAAGAGGATCCAGAGACATGGTTTCTACTGTTAGTTGCTGACGTTAAAGTGGTCTTTCATTTAAATACTTTTCGTGTGGCGTGTGCTCGGTCCTAACATTTCTTTGTCGTGCAGGATGTGACACGAGGAATAGACACCTCGCTGACTCTCAAGCTGCAGAAACGTCTCACAGAACTCGAGCAAGAGAAGCAGTCGCTGCGCAACGAACTGGAAAACAAAGAGGACCAGTTCCAGCGGGCTAGAGCCAGGGTACTGACGCCCACACTGGGCTCTGAAATATATCACTGTATTAACAAATTATATAAGCCTCATTCTAGTGTTTTAACCCATGGTTAATGGCATTGTAACCATACAGTAATACTTATATGGTACCTAATGAAAAGCTTTCTTTATTCCATAATATACATACGAAGCATGTACCAACCTAGTATAAGTACAAATATTATTACAAATACAAATTCGATTTTTTTTTTTACACTTTTCATGTCTCTTTTGATATAATATGAGGTTTTTCATCATTATGTACATCATTTAAGTGCTTTGTTAGTTAATACATAGGTCATTACACAGGAAAAAGAGATTAAATAATCACCTTTTTCTTATCAGGCCTTGTTCTCATTCGGCCCTGTGTCAAGACAGACTTTGTCACTGTCCCAAACTCCTCTTCATCACCACGTTTTGCTTCTTGTTTCAGGATGACGTAGAGTTTAAAAAGGCTCGCGGTGCAGAGCTGGAGTACGAGTCCCTGAAGGTAAGCTGTCAGGAGAGCAAAGTAGAAATAAAACACTAGCACATGTTTTCTCACACTGACTTGATCCAAAGTCAGACAACTTCTTTTATTACAGTAATTCCTGTCACAGCTTCAGAAAGCTTCAACAGCCACTTGTTATTATAACTCTGACCCCCCCCTTCGACACTGAATCTTTTCACTTCTCAGCGTCAGGAGCTGGAGTCGGAGAACAAGAAACTGAAACATGACCTGGTGGAGATTAGACAAAGCCTGCTGGGTAAAGCAGGTACAGGCGCCGGGGCCCCGGGCTCGCCAGCTTACAAGGTGGTGTTGGAGCAGCTCAACGCCTCCTGCGAGGAGCTGGAGGTCCGTAAGGAGGAGGTGCTGATCCTGCGCTCCCAGCTGGTCAGCCAGAAGGAAGCCATGCACCACAAGGTAGAGGAACATTTTATACTGTCTATGTTGACTCAGTGTTCAAAGAGGGAAAGTGCATCCATCACCACTGCAACACCATCACACTGGAACATTTAGGCTCTGTGGTCACATGGTGCTGTTGTTCTTTCACAAAATGGAGCTAGATTTAGGTGGACGCTGCCCTGCTTGCTTGCATCCACCTTCTCACATTTACGTGTTATGTTTTCACCCACGTCTGCTTCTCTGTTTGTCTAATTGTTAACACAGTATCCCCAAAAAAAGACAAAGGGATCAGATCAAATCTCTCAAGGCTTAAGATCAGTTTTTTTATGCCAGTGATCCTAATCTCAGGTTTTCACCATTATTTGTTATTAATATTTTATAAATAACTACTATACGTAATGTGTAATGTACTCAAGAAAAAGTATGAAATCTGAGAATTCCTTTTTTATAGATTTTAAACCGTATTAAAAATTTGTTACATTTGTATCTTAGGGCGTTTTCACAAGACAAAATTTTGTTAAACGAACTCTAACTAAGTTCGTTTGGGCAGTTGTGAACTCGGTAATTGTACTCCGGTGCGGACCAAAACAACCGGTCTGAGATGTGGTCTCGGATCGCTTCCAAGCAAACCAAAATGCAGGCTGCCTGCGCGGGCATTTGTTGAGATGGACACAAGTAAACGACAGGTTAACATGAGTGGGAGAGGACGGACAGCTCGACATCTGGATCGAAGAGAACATACAGAATATGTTAAATAAAGTCCACAAAAATAGTGACATTTATAAAGTCATTGGAGATAAACTGGATGAGAAGGGATTCATGCGAACAGGAGATCAGTGCCGACTCAAAGTGAAAAAAACTTGGACAGCAATATATCAAAGTCTGCAATTCCCTACATAGAAGTGGTAGCTTTCAAGATGAAAAAGATAAATTCCCTCCTTTGTACACGTCCCTCAGCCAATACATGTTTTTATTTGATCCACTTTGATTTGTGCACTTTGAAACCGAACCAGACTAAATAGAAAACAAACCAAAAACATAAATTTCACTCTGACTCATACTAGTCAAACGGACTATGGCTTGTGAAAGCGCCCTTAATGACAAAACATGAATTGAACATAACTTGATTGACATTTTGAACTCTAGTTAGTTGTTGATTTTAGGGTCAAATCACATTATTGTTCACACTGTATGTTGCTATTTTGTTCACTGCACCGTCTGTGTGTCTAACTCTCCTGTCTCCACCTTCTCTCCACCATCCATGCTTTTCCCACAGGATGAGAAGGTACAGTTAAAAAACTGCGTCATGCATGAGTGTTTCACACTTTTTTTCACGGTGTGTCTTTGCATGTGATGCCTCCTTTATGTAAGAAATCTGATCCAAAGCAATCACTTTTATGTGATCTTTTATGTCATCACATTGATAGTAAGCAGCGAGACCAGTCTGTGTTCTGCAGCTCTTATCTCCACTGCTAGGAAAATTATTTAAAATATACCCTCAGATACTTAAAACCGCTATATTTCTGGTGGTTGCTCAATGGTGGAGGTTTTTATTTTTTAATTAGCAGCTGCTCAAATATAGCTTGTAGTGGGTTCCAGCGCAATTAGAGAGTTACATAGAGAATTTAGTGAAAGAAAAGGTTTCATAACATCAACTATAAACTTCAGTACCTAAACATTAAAGAAAAAGGTTTTACTTTAACTTACTCTTCTACGTTTGCCACCACCGATATTCATTTATCCACCTCCACATGCCGAATGAAACAAGTTACGTCCTGCTCTCTGGGAAATCACTAACTCAATTTGAAGTAAAGAGAGCAGGTTGAGGGAAAGTGGTTACAACAAAGACTCCCAGAACGCTTTGAACATTAAATTAATGATATATACTGTAACGGCGTGAGAGCATCCAAGGGTGGAATTTCCCTAGAAAGTACGACAACAACTTGCGCTGGAACCACAACAAGGGACCAAATTATGCTCAAACATGTAACCCTAAATTATAAAGTACTTAATCACAGCTATGGCATAAAATCACAGAAGAAACACAAGATCAGTATTCTTACTGTAAGAGGCTTTACACATACACACACTCACACTCTGTCCTCTCCAGGCTGGAGTCTGATTATCTCATCTGTCTCGTCCTTTGTCTGTCTGGGGGAATGCATTTATGGACTGTTTGTTTCACTAAAAGTCATTGAGAGTTCTCCTCAGTGGCTGTTTTACAGCAGTCATTTTGCATTTTGTCCATTACCGTCTGTAATGCAGTCACAAGCCAAGGATGGATGTTACCACAAACTGAAAACCCTCTGCACGTTGAATTTGTATTTGCAGCCTGCAGATTTCTGAAATGGCTTAAAGTGTTCTTCAGATACAATTGACTGCACAGTTTCATAAATGCACATTTATAACACAACATTTTTATTCAGAACACAATATTCAAGTTCATTTGAATATCTGATTAATGGTGCAGCTCATAAGCACTGCTTGAATATGTAGTGATGCAGACAAGGGGGCTTACGTCACAGTGCTGGGCAGTGGTGACTGGTGTCTGCACTTAATAAACGATAGGGGTGGGAATCACCAGAGGCCCGACGATACAATATTATCACAATACTTAATTCACGATATGATCTTATTGCAATTTTAAACATTTTGCGGTATGAGTATTGCGATAAGATATATTGCGGTTTATTACCTTCTTTCAACGTCAAATGATGCAGTTTGTCAACATGTGTTTTATCTAATAAGATACAGTTTTCACTCTGTTCATCTCAGAGTTTTCATTCACATACTGTATCTTGGGGTCAGACGTCAAGGGACCCCTTTGAAAATGGCCATGCCACTTTTGCCTCACCAAAATTTAGCGTAAAATTGGAGCGTTATTTATTGTTCTCCCCAACAAGCTAACATGACACGGTTGATACCTTTCGATTCCTAATTTTTTTTCTAGTTTCATATGTTACGAGTTCACTCTAGCTTTACGAATGAGCCCGCTACAACCTCTGAAAGACAGAATAGCGGCCGGTTGTTACTGGTTTATATAATCAAAGATTGATATTTGACATCCGTGTATCGATACAATATTGTCACGCAAAATATTGTGATACTATGCTGTATTGATTTTTTCCCCCTACCCCTATATTTATGTCGCTGTTGACTCACTAAAGAAAATAAACTGTTGCTTTATACTGCAGCAACACAAATGTTCTAGTTACCAGTGTGACTATTTCGTGCTAAGAAATGTCACATGAACCCTGCTCATACATTCTGATTGCAAGTGACCTTAAAGCCCTGTTACTTATCAGCTGATGCTCAGCAACTCTTGGTCTCTTGAAAGCTAGTAAAAAAAAAATGCCACCGCTGTGAAATGGCATTCCCTGAAGATAAGACAGCGTCACTTGATGGCTTGTCACTGTTTCAGCTCGAGGCTCCAACTGGCGGATGATTGTCAGAGTGAAAGGACAGTCGTAGCCAGCAGCTGTAGTGATGCTGGCAGGGAGTCAACAACACACATGCTGACTGCCCTCAGCAGTGTGAACTCACAGTCATGACTCGTCTTCATTCATTCATACACCTAAAACTGTATGAAACTGGTGCATGATGCAGCTTTGCAAGCAGTTGTAGCAGCCAGGTCACACTTTCTTATTTATTCCTCTCTTTTCCTGTTTACCTCTCTCCAGGAGACCATGACCGAGCCTTCTGTCTATGTCGAGGACGTGTCCAAACTGAAGGACGCTGGTGAACTCAAGCAAGCTTACGTAGGCCTCAAAGACACCAACAGGTACTTTGTTACAGCCAGTTTGCCTCCCAATCTCCAGGTCTTCACAATCATCTGTGTTGAATTCACCTGACTCATCATCTATCTTACCGAGCTCTCGCTCCATTATTAATATTACCGTGATTCATGTGCAAAGAAATGTGTGTTTGTGAACGCTGCCCTGTCTTGTGCAGATCTCCTAGGTTCATGCGTAAGCCGTTGGAAGTCAGTGATCTCCTGAGTAGGCTGAGGTAACCGATGAGACGTGGCCTATGCATCATGGAGCATAGCATGCATGGCCACGCTGGCGCAAAACCGGGTTGAACTTGACATTACTGAAGCTGAAACTCTACGTCGTAGTGCTGATGAAAGCTTGGGTAGCTTTGCGTGGCGTTTTCTGCCCTAACAGCATGTGGAATAATGTAGCAACTCTAGCTACAGTTTAGGTCTTAGTTATGCTCTAACGGACTGTGTTTACGGGTATTTGAATCCAAGGAATGTGTGTTTGGCTTTGGAGTCAAGTTTTAGGATTCCTAGGTCTGCATGGGAGTTTTCTAGTTCAGCATGAACAAGAGCAGAGTCTCTGTTTTCACTAAAAAAAACAAAGATACAAGGATGTTTTCATTGGCTTCAACACCTCCGGTCTGTTTTTGGAGATGCTGCAGAACCCCACATTTACAGTGCAGTGTTTACAAAATGTGCGGCATGAAAGCATGGAAAAATGTCTGAGCTAAAAAGGTATCTATGTAATCTTCAGCTGTAGGTTAACCTTCTAATAACACAGATTTACAACCCGACTTCCTCACACACTGACTGTTCAGCAGGGATGCCTTTGATCCCATTGTAGGAGGCCTCCTGTCTCAGCTTTATGGAATGAGTTTGGCATAAATCCTGCATGAAAGCCCACTTGTTTTCTTTGTTTGTTGAAGCAGAGATGCACAGCACACTTTTAAAGGGTTGAATGTTGATACACAGATCATCTTTGGCAAGTACCCATCACAGTTTCTTGTTAATTTTTTATTTTTTTATTTCATCAAATGCTGCACACACGCATGACCATAATGTTAAAGTGAATACATATTTGATATTGTACACAGAGTAGGTAGTTAATCACAGATTTATTTTCTGTTTCTAAGCAAACATTTTTCACAAAATACTTAAAGGTAATATATGTAACTTTCAGAAAATCCTTGTTATTGATGAGACTTGTGGCCATTAAGTGAACTGCATCATCCAGGGCATCGGCCAAAACAGCCACGAGACATCACATTACAACCATATATCATAGAATAACGTTACTATCTGTAATGTCCAATCTCCATGATACTAACGAGCTTGCCATTTGCAAATTACTTCACATACTTCATAGAGTCCTTTACATAGAAATCAGTTGACAGTTGGGGAAGGTCTCAGTTTTTAAGTTGCATTACAATCTGTTCACACATTGGCAATACAACTTGTTACATATAGTACCTTTAAAGTAAGAGTGTTGAGGGAAACTCTTCACATTGTTACTCATTAGAGTTGCCCAAAAAGTTACACTGTGCATCGGTGCCTTTATCCTCCGCCTATATGTTTCTCCCATGTCGCTCCCTTTGTTGCTTGTGACCTTCTTTGTTCACACACTGACATAAGTGGAGAATATTTAATACACAGCAGGCTACACTTAGACAACAGCGCACTTGTTACTGATGCAATAGGCAGTGCAATGAAAAAGAGAAGCCTGATCCAAGGCTATCAGAATAATTTGAAAGTAATACAAATTACAGATAGATTTATATCACAGTCCGAATCCTAATGGCAACTGAAAGTTTACACTTTTAGTGAGAAGTTGCACGGCTAAACCAAATCAATTAAAAGGCAAAGATAGATTCAGGTTTTTCCTCCACAATCACATTCAATACACCCCAAACTCCAGATAATACAGCTTTAAGTTGGACTGTGTTTTTACATGCACACATGCAGACACCTTAGATAAAGAGAAGAAGGCATATTATTGTTGTCTTTGCACACACTCCTCTCCCCCGACCCAACCATCCCGCATTTTTTCTTTTTGTTGTTGTGTTTGTTCATGTTCCTTTTGTGTTGTGTGTCGGTCAGATCTGCTGCTCCAGACTTCCATAAGCTGAATGAGGACGGAGAGCTGTGGCTGGTTAATCAGGGCTTAAAGGAAACCATCAGGTGTAAATGTGTTTTTAACACAAGTGTCATTTTTGAGCATGATACGTTTGCCTTTTTCACAGGAAAGGATGTGTGCTGCTGTTTTTATTCATTCACCTCTTTTCTCTCTCTCGTTTTATCAACTTCTCAGAATTTTCTCTCACATCTATCATTCGATTTATTTTGTCCAGTTGGTCAGTTTTAGACTGCTTGTGATTGGGTCGTTGTGACTTAGGAGTCCTCTCTAGATTAATATGTACTTTTTTACAGATTTAGGAGCTGGTTTAAGAGCCAAATTCTAAAACCAAAAACATTTTAAAACTAGAATTGCACTCGGAAAGCGCAGACCTCCGCCAACGCGTGAGCTGGCGGTTACGTGAGGTGGTCGGCTTATTATTAACACGGTGTGTTTCCGTGTAACGTCTCGGTGGATGTCTCTCTCTCATTCAGCAGCCTTGTTATGTCTGTACAACGTTACACTACGTTGTCTCTCATCCCGTCAGCTACAGCTTTTTTCTTTCTCACCGCGGACGTACCACACAGTACCTTTCAGGGTTGTGTGCTTTTATATGAAAATGTCCTACAGATGTTGCATGATGTATAGAAGTAATTTATACAAGGCTTTGGTGTAACTTTCCCATTTAATTTATAACAAAGTGCAGCAGATGTGTCTTCATCAAGCCACTAACTTTGTTTTACCACCCCGATTCGACTGTTATCAGGCCATTAAATAGGCGTTATCACTTGCTAACAGCATCATAGATGTGGGTCATTAGGTGCCTACTACACATACTACGTTGTAAAAGTGAAAGCGAAACTTAAAAGCAATATGTTCTAACATGTAAAACTGAATGAACCATCACGTTTTGAACACAAACAAAAAGGCTTTTTTAGGCAACAAAACTACAACTTCTTTAGGTTTTGGGGGAAAACATTGTGTTTTGACTTAAAATAACTACGTTTCGAAAGTGAAACTTTCGCAACACAAAGACAACTAGAGGTTGTTGGTATCACACAGGATGCAAACCCCGGTTTCATGTGTGAAAGCCCTGTGTTTTGTGTCCCATCCATCGCCCCTGATCTCCTCCCCGTATGGAGTTTCACAATGTCTACAGCGCTGACTTCTGCTCCTGTCATCATTACTACGGTCGCTAGAGGTCGCTGTCATGTTGTTTTATACCTTATTTCGCTGATGTACCATGTGAATAGGGCCGGCTGTAGCTCAGTGGGTGGAGTGGTCGTCCTTTAACCGCAAGGTTGGTGGTTAGATCTCCGGCCAAGTTGCTCCTTAGAATGGGTTAAATGCAGAAGTCATATTTCATGTATGTACCTGTATGTATATGACAAATATAATACATTTTAAATTGAATAGATGATAAACCCTAATATTGGGATTAGCAGGCCCCTATTGCCTCACATCTATGGTGCTTATAGCGACTGATAACGCCTATTTAATGGCCTGACAACAGTCTGATCTGCTGGTTTTATGACAGCCTGTTAAATGTTACAGCTCCTTTAACATATTCACTTTAATATTGACTGCAGAGCTCGCTTCAAAAAGTGTTTGCCTTGTATAATGCTTTAAGGCTGATATATTCCACTTCTGATGCTGATGGTTCAGATTTGCAAACTGATCAGTTGTGTTTCATCACTAAAACATTACTTACTTAGTGATGGACAAGTAGCTTAAACACAGTGAGCAAAATGTCTTGTTCCTGATATTTAAAACAAACCCTAAGAATTGTTCACAAACCTTATTTGACTTAAATCTGATCACTCAAGACCTCCAGTGTTTACTCTTTTCCTTGCCAGTGTCTCTCTTAAAATTACACATGGAGAGAAGAACCTGAAATTCATCCTGCCTCCCTCTGAAGCCAGAAACTGAACCTCTATCAGCTCTACCTGCTCCGTTGCTGAGCCCGACCTCTGACCTCTGACCACAGAGTTGGTTTGGTTAAACCTTTCAAGACAGTGAAGCTTAATGAGTCGGCAGAATTAACAAACGTGCTGAGAGAGGCTGGGCTCTGGGCTGCTGGTAGCGTCTGCTCAGCATGCTGCAGTCCTACGTCACCACACTGTGGTGGAAACCTCATTGTTTTTTGGTCGTTCACTCACACTATAATGCTGATTTCTTTTCCTCTCCTTCTCCCATTTTTGCCCTTTCTCTTGTTATTCCCCATTCTTTCTTCTATCTCACTCCATCTCCCCTCACTTCCTCTCACCTGCCACATACCTCTTCCTTTACCCTCACCCTTTCATCTCCTATCTACCCCGTTTCATCTCCTACACCTCCGCCCTTCTTTCCCCTCTGGTCTCACCTCCCCCCCACCTCGCAGGTTACTGGAGCACCAGCTGCAGACTCAGCGGAGAGGTTACGATAGCGAGGTGGAGTCGTTGCGCGGCGAGCTGCAGAATGTCAAGGAGGAGAACAACCGTCAGCAGCAGCTCTTGGCCCAAAACCTCCAGCTGCCTCCGGAGGCCCGAATCGAAGCCAGTCTGCAACACGAGATCACTCGGCTCACCAACGAGAACCTGGTACGGTGCAAAACACACACACAGATCCATGCATACAGGCTGAGGAAGAGTAGTAACTTCCACCTCAGTTTATGTGAAGAGCACATCGCAAAAGAGTCTCAGCACACTTAAAAAACAGCAAGACCTCACATGTATAAATACACACATACATACAGTATCCCATACATACAGGTGAAAATGTTAATATAATAACAATAACAGAATGAAGGAAATATAGGTTGCATAAATATGTTCATGTAGCCAGTGAAACTAGGAGTGACCATATGTTAGGAAGCCTGATCAAAGTGGCCTAAAAGGCGTAGGAGGCAGACTCGGAAAACTTTACTCAGCGCATAAAGGCAGGAGGTTGGGAGCCTCCTCCTGATGTCTGTGGAGCACATGGTGGGTGTGGTGAGTAGGAGAGAAAGAAAAATTATTAACTTATAAAATACAGCCAATAAACAATAACTAAACTTAGCAATGCTGGTCCATGTTTTAAGTTATATATGAACTGTAACCAAACATACTACAAAAAACACAAACAAACCCGGGATACAATGTGTCGGCAAGTTACAGATGATGGATTTATGACTAAATAAAGACTAAACAAACATGGTTAAATTAGTATAAGATGTTAAAAATGGGGACAAATGGTGTGTTCTCACCCACTTTGTCATACCATAACATAGGGAAAACAGATTTGAAAGCATTTTTTTAGAATTTGTTTTCCAACTTAAGGACTTTTATAGGTTTTTAATATCTAATAATATTGACATTTCAATATTTAGTTTACATGCTCCCTATAATAGATACATCTGATACAGCAAACAATGAAAACCAATTTAAAACATTACATGTGATTTGCTTTAAAATAAACATTTGAGCCTTGTTCTTTCTGCACAGTGCAAAGTGTGTGGTAACACACGGCTAACAAAGTGTCAGGAATGGCAACACGAAATGCTTTTTTTTGTTTTGTTTAGTTTTTTTTTTGTCCCTTCACTACTATCAGATAGATGTTTTTGTTGTTGTTTATGGCTCATTTAAAGGAGTAGTTCCACATTTTGGGAAATACGCTTATTCGCTTTCTGGTGGAGAGCTAAATGAGAGATTGATACCACTGTGGTTGCCCCCTCTTAGTCGATTAGTCGACTGATCAGTCATTTTGGTCGTAGTCGACTAAGACTTCTTAAGTCAATTAGTCTTTTTTTTCTGCCTTTTTGATGCTGAATGACTTACAGTATTTCCAAGAAACTTGCTGAGCACATCCCCGGTAAACACCAGATTCGAAGTGGTGCTTTTGTGTGATTCCTTGTGGAGAGTTTTACAGATTGTATCAACTAATTGACTAGTCGAGTTTTAGTCGACTAACAATTATTTGGTCGAGGACGGCCCTAGATACTACAAAACACAAACAAACCTGGGATACAATGTGTCTGTAAGTTACCGATGATGGATTTATGGCCAAATAAAGACTAGACATGCATGGTTAACTTAGTATGAAATGTTGAAAATGGGGACAAATGATGTTTTCTCATCCACTTTGTCACACAGATATATAAGATTTTCTCCATTTTACTTAAACACATTAATGAAGTGTGGATTATCTCACTGAAGCTGAGTTGGTGGTTTCGTTCCCACAAAAACTTAAAGTGTCACACACACTCATTTGTGTGGATGGTGTCACCTGACAGGAACTCCTGGCTGAAGACCCCACAGCGTCCCAAGAGGCTCGAGTCATCATTTTACGACGGATGGTTGTATGTAGAGTGTGTGTGTGTGTGTGTGCGCATCCATGTGTATTTGCATGTGTGAGAACTAACTGAAGTTGTGTGTTTTGAATGAAACGGCGCTGAGTGTCGCTCTAACTCTCCACAGCGGCGTCCTCTAACTCACAGCGGAAGCAGCTCTGCACCTTTTTCTTGTTTCTAACAGCCAGCGAGTCCTGTAACTTCTCTTCCTCTGAAAAAAACAATCAGCACAGCAGCTCTCATGTTGATTTAAAATCCCTCCAACCCTGCTCTTTGTTTGTTTGTTGCAAGACTTTAGTCAACGCAAAGCCAACTGATTTACAAAAGTGCTTCTTTTTACCCCTGGAGGGCGACAGTGTGAAGCAGTCTGAGGCTTGCCATTTGTCCTCACTGTTCTCTCTCTTTTTATCTCTCTCTCTCCATCACTCTGACCCTCGACCTGTTGCAGGATCTAATGGAGCAGCTGGAGAAGCAGGACCGAACCATCCGCAAGCTCAAGAAGCAGCTGAAGGTTTACTCCAAGAGGATCGGAGAGATGGGGGGTACGGAGAGAAATCACCACTCAGCAAAGGCTTGAGAGTCTGTACATATATGTGATTGAGTGCTACTGGACAGGACATTGCCTGACTGTCATGTCTTGTGTGTCTCCCAGCGGGTCAAACCGAGGTACAGACGTCTCCGGGACAGATGGTGGATGAGCCGATTCACCCCGTCAACATTCCCCGCAGGGAGAAAGATTTCCAAGGGATGCTGGAGTACAAGAAGGAGGATGAGCTCAAGCTGGTCAAGAATCTCATCCTCGGTAAGAACTAGTTATGAAGAGCAAGAAACAACAGGTGGAAAATTAGATAAAAGTAGTCATTAAAAATCTATAAACTTTAAATAGGTTATTTAAGGACCTTTTGGGGTTCTTCTATGGTTGCAGTTTGACAAACCACTTGGAACTGTTCTACTTTTTAAGATAACTTTACAATGCCTCAATCCCATTTCTCAATAAAAATTAAAAAATCGTTTTATAAATCCATCATAACGCAGGCAGTGTTAAAAATGAAGGCTTCATTCACAATTTCTATAGTCTGAAATAGGGCTGTCATGATATCAGAATTTCACTACACGATTATCGTGACCAGAAGAATTCACGATAGCGATATTGTCGTTATTATCTATTAGAAAATTTGAAAAAAAATAATAATAATAATAATACTTTTAGTCAAATGAATCTTTAATCTTATCTTTCTTCTTAAACAACATTAAACAACTTTGTTTATTGTGCGTTTTGTCTCGTCTTTTGACGACTGAATTGCACTCAGTGTAGGGAGCTGGAGAGAGAGAGTCTGTAACTATAACTGTCAGTAGTATATAAACTAGGGCTTTCAATCGATTAAAATATTTAAACCCAATTAATTGCATGATTGTCCATATTTAATTGCAATTAATCCCAAACTAATCACACATTTTTTAGTTGTTCAAAATGTACCTTAAAGGGAGATTTGACAAGAATTTAATACTCTTATCAACATGAGAGTGGGAAAATATGATCGCTTTATGCAAATGTATGTACATATTTATTATTGGAAATCAATTAACAACACAAAACAATGACACATATTGTCCAGAAACCCTCACAGGTACTGCATTTAGCATAGAAAATATGCTCAAATCATAACATGGCAAACTCAAGCCCAACATGGCTGACATGATATCAATATTTCATTTTTAAATATCATGGTCATCGTCAATACCGGTATATCGCGACACAGCTAGTCTGAAATCTAAAAACCATCTGTAGAAAATGAAGCTTTGTATGACCGGCGAAACTTTCCTTCTGATGTTTTCGTCCTTCCATCACTGAACTCGTTCCTCCTCTTGTCTCTCCAGAGCTGAAGCCTCGTGGTGTAGCCGTGAATCTGATCCCAGGTCTGCCAGCCTACATCCTGTTCATGTGTCTGAGACATGCGGACTACGTCAACGATGACCAGAAGGTCCGCACCCTGCTCACCTCAACCATCAACAGTATTAAGAAGATCCTAAAGGTATGTATACTGTATCTGTGTGTGGCTGTGGTGCTCATATAAAGTGCAAGCTGATTGATGATGTGTAAATCCTATAAAGGAAGGATGGTAAGAGTTTGGGGCGACCTGTACAGCGTTTAGTAGTTTAGTAGCATTAGTCCTCAGCAAGTGTTTGAGGTGCAGAGTAATTTGGCTCAACTTACCCTTTAAATGCTGCTTTTCAGTAATTCACGAGATGTTTGATTTGGAAAGGGTCTGATAGAGTTACAGTGTGACTATTACCAGCTGCAGGTTTACTGACTCCTATGTGTTCTTCCTCTTCTTGTCAGAAACGAGGAGACGACTTTGAGACGGTCTCCTTCTGGTTGGCTAACACCTGCCGCTTCTTACACTGTCTGAAACAATACAGCGGAGACGAGGTGAGACTGACACAACGCACACAAACATAGAAATGGACTCGCTCAAATATGTACACATTAAAAAAATTGAATTAACTGGAGAGGTTTTATATATTGGAAAAAATAATTCACCATTCTTTTGATTGCTTATGGTGTTACTAGTGATAGAAGTAGAAAGCTGACATTCGTATAAAATGTCATATATTGTAATGGAATGGTGTTTGAAGCAGCCCTGTCTCCTTAAAATTGTGTTCCCATACAACTAAACTGCATTCTCAATTATGTTTGAAAGGAAACATATTGTGCCGCGGATTAACGTTTGTCTTTGATGTATCAGTCCGCGGAAGGCCGCAGCATGTGAGCCGGTGACATAGTATATATATCGAGCAACCATTAATGAAAGTTACATGGAATAATAACGTTATTAAAAGTTATATGGTATAATAAAGAGTATAACGAGCGAGAAAGTCCACTACGGGTGGGTTCGACTGGTGGTGGACGGGTCCAACAAACATCGGACTTTCCCCCAGGAGACTGCTGTCCATGTCCCGTGGGAAATGTAGTAATTTTAAGCCAAACCATGATGTTTTTTTTACTAAACATAACCCAGTAGTTTTGTTGCGTAAACCTAACTAGGTAGTGTTATTGCGTTTTTTTTTTTTTTTTGTTACGTTAACCACGTGTTTAAAACTGCGACCGTAATCCGGTAGAAAATAATAATAATAATTTAAAAAAAATCCCTCTAAATGTAATAGAAACTGCTGTCTAGTTGTATGGGAACGTAATTTTGTAGGAGACGGGGTTAGTTTAAAGAGAGTTGTTGGGGATAAAGAAAGACAAAATATTTCCTATCCTTCTCACACGCACAAATTCTTCTGATTTTTTTATTTATTTATTTATTTTTTTAACCCTGTATCTGCCTGTGTCCGTGTGTCTCAGGCCTTCATGAAGCACAACACACAGAGGCAGAAAGAACACTGTCTGGCCAACTTCGACCTGGCAGAGTACAGACAGGTGATCAGTGACCTGGCCATCCAGATCTACCAGCAGCTGATCAAATGCATGGAGAACTTCCTCCAGCCCATGATAGGTGTGTGCATGTACATGTGTGTCTGTAGCTAATGATACTGTAGTATTGGATGGGATTTGCATTTGATACAAGTACTTACAAACTGTGTGTGTTTTCCCTGCAGTCTCTGGCATGCTGGAACACGAGACCATCCAGGGCGTGTCGGGCGTGAAGCCCACGGGTCTCCGGAAGCGGACATCTAGTATCGCTGAAGAGGGCACCTACACTCTGGACTCCATCCTGCGGCAGCTCAGCGCCTTCCACTCCACCATGTGCCAGCACGGCACCGACCCCGAGCTCATCAAGCAGGTGGTGAAGCAGCAGTTTTACATCATCGGAGCCGTCACCCTCAACAACCTGCTGCTGCGCAAGGACATGTGCTCCTGGAGCAAAGGCATGCAGATCAGGTAGGAGATGTGGCTGCTCAGAGGAGAGCTCCAGAGTGCGGCTGGTTTGCTTCACATATTTTTACCCCATGTTTTGTTTTTTGTTGTTGTGACCACTTATCGTGTGATGTGTGTGTGTGTGTTTAGGTACAATGTGAGCCAGCTGGAGGAGTGGCTCAGAGACAAAGGTCTGATGATATGCGGAGCCAAGGAGACTCTGGAGCCTCTGATCCAGGCCGCTCAGCTGCTGCAGGTGAAGAAGAAGACTGACGAGGATGCCGAGGCCATCTGCTCCATGTGCCTGGCCCTCACCACCGCTCAGGTAAACTGTCCTGTCTTTTATTACACCACATTCAAAGACACCAGACCAGCTTTTTAAATCATTTGTTCTCAACCCTCAGCCTGTCTAAAAGCTAACAGCCACTATAGGTAAAATGTGTTCATAACCTCTCTGTGTTATGTCTCTTTCAGATCGTGAAGGTCCTGAACCTCTACACTCCCGTCAACGAGTTTGAGGAAAGAGTATCAGTCTCATTCATAAGAACCATACAGGTGATTTACTCCCGATGTATCAATACAACACTGTTTTCTGGACATACTGTACTGTTTCATGTAGCTACAGTATAAACATTAAGGAAATTAATGGAAAATGAAACTGAAACATTTTTTAGGTATTTCTCTTTTTTCCAAAATTGACTCTTTTTGTATTTGACTGCATATTAATTATTTCCATCTCATTTGTTCTCTTCTTTTTCCATTCAGACTCGCTTGCGAGACCGTTGTGAGAGTCCCCAGTTGCTGATGGACACGAAGATGATTTACCCGGTCACGTTCCCGTTCAGCCCTTCCTCCCTCGCCCTGGAAACCATCCAGATCCCCGGCTCGCTCAACCTGGCGTTCCTCACCCGCGTCTAAACCGAGGCCCAACGGGACCGTGGCCATTTTGATGTAGTGGCCACAGTTGGAATTGCAAGTCACGTGACACTCACTTGCCCCAAAAATACTTTCTACTATACAATCACCACGAGAGAAATAACAAAAAAAAATTCTGCACGTCAAATTAGGATTTGCTTAAACACAATTTGAACAATTATGTCCAAAAAATGAACTGAAGAGTCTCAAAGAGCTTCTAATTCAAAACATGGTTTCCAGTTCTCATGAGATGAACCTGGACATTGACGTGCATAAAATTAAACACACAAACCCCACCACATGCTGAACTTTCAACATGCATCTGTACAATACTTACATCCTCTGAACACACACATGCACGCCTACACTCACGTGCACCTTCTCTCTTACAAAAACGCACGGATACACACGACACCCACGGTCGCTGCCGCTGGTTTAAATCTGGCTGTAAACCGCCATCGTCCATCCACTGCTTGTAAAAACGCCGGCCTATTAGAGAAGCCACAGGACCAGATCAATGCCTCCGGTACTCGATCTCCATCGACACCTGGGTCTGTCTTAGTGGTCTTGACCCTGGTTACCCCGGCTCCCTCCTCTGTGTTTCAACTAGCTGTTAAGATAGATCTTCTTGTCATCGTCTCGTTCTCCCTGGAGAGAATGTACGTACTGATACACGGGAGCGGGCCCAAAACGAGGTGTCAAGACCTCACAAAGAGGAATGAGTTGTAGTCTAGCTTGGTATGTTGGGTCCTTATTTAATATGCGAAGTGAATTCTAAGTCCCGGTACGAAGCCAGCTGAGTGACGCTGCGCTTAAGTTAGCCGTCTCCATGTTGAGGTAACCTGGACCAGGCTTCATTTGTATGTTGTCCTTTTACTCTCTGAACACAGTCAAGCCAAGACAGAACGCATCGTCTGTACTATATTATTTATACATATATAAATATGAATAATATATATCATGTATTTTATTTATTGCATTTACCTCCGTCCCCATCCTCCTCTTTTTTAGATTAGAAGCTTTCTCTTTGCAGAAAACATGTCCGATGTATGAAGGCTGGGACCATCATTTCCCAAGATAAAACCGCTTTGTAAGGATAGTTTTAGCATAGGTCCATTGTACGTTATGTCAATATCAGGTAAATTATGTAGTATATAGTTAAAGGAGTGCCGGCACAGATGATTATTTGTTGGGTCACGTCTTAACTTCGAGATGTTGCTTTATCATGTTTATCCTGCATTTCTGGCAGATGAAGTGTAGCACGGGTTTTAACTTGAGGAGAGATTTAGAAGGTACGAGGTTTAAGCTCTAACGAGGGGTTTAACCTGCTGCAATCTATACTGTTTACAGCCGTGACCAGAGCTGAGCGTCACAGGAAACACTGGCACAAAGATATTTAATCACCCACACAACATTACACTCTGCTTACTTGCTGTAGAGTTGTCTGTCCTCACTTCTCTACTTGTCTTCTCTGGTCACAGCTCTAGTCAGAGCTTTGAAACTGTTTTACTGTTATCAATGTGGAACTATTTATTTCAGTATTTTTTGTCATTTTCTTAAGTATCAAAGTTATGGATATCATATCACCGGGCAGAATGGACAGAGTACATTTCTCTGAAGTTGGTTTGGAGTCTCAAATCTGTTCAGCTTTACAAGTTTTGCTTTATTGCCACACTAACACTAACTGCAACTTTCGAGGGCGACTCCTCTCCTCTCCTCTCCTCTCCTCTCCTCTCCTCTCCTCTCCTCTCCTTTCCTACATATCCATCCTATGCCTTCCTGTTTAATGGCCAAGACAGCACAACATGGGCCTTTATTACCAAAAACAACAGAATATGTGGAACTGTTTGCGCTTTTTCCACATCCCAATTGCATCGCAGGGTTAAGTTTAGGGTTACTGACATAGAAAGATATTCCTGTCTTTTTCTGTTTGGTGCTCCGATTGTTTTGGTTCAGATATCCAGATATATTTGGTACTTGCTTTCAAAAGGCTGAGGGTGATATTGCACCACACCCATTACTACAGGCCGTGCCATACAGCATGCACTGCTGCTGCTGCCTTCGTCTAACCTGCACGGGCTACTTGGCTTTACCAGCATTACCGGAATTGAACCCGCATGCTGTTGATCTTTTTGTCATTGTTTGTACAGAGGAACCTCGGTGCAGATGAAAGTCGTCGGATGAGTGTCAGGGAATCTGCCCATGTCGTTACAAAAAGTCCTTTGTCTGCATTCACATGGTCCTCGCTGCCTCGTGTTTAGCACTTTTTTGCCCGTTTACTTCCTGTTGTGCCATTAGTATTAACAGTCAACCAAATTTGCCTCTTGCCCTCATGTGAACCTTATTTTTGCCCAATGACCTTACCCTTTCACAAAGACATTTCACTTTTCATTTTCCTTTTCTTAAGGTGCTTACACAGATAGGAGATTGTGAATTGTCAAAAAAAACTGGACCCAGTTTTGATTTAATGTTTTGTTTCGTCTAAAACCAACCAACCAACTAACCAAGGCCGAGAGCCGAGGAAATATCAGTGAAGATACAGTACATGCTGAGAAATGAAAATATTTTACCAAGGAAAAGGTATCTCATTAAATGCCATATCAATTACAGACAAATTGTAAGTGGAGTAAAGAGAAGCTAGTATGTGAAGTTTTGTGTTGCACTTGTATTTGAGAATAATTTGATATCCATATGTTCTCATTGGGACCACATGTTTTCAATCTGCCTTTTGTTATATATGGTTTGGATTAATAGGTAGTTTAAAGTGTGGTTTGTGTAAAGAGTACATATCTGTGGCGAAGAAGACTGAAGGTGACTGAAGGAGTTAATTAACCATATGAATGTTTCAAATTGTTAATGAAGTGTATCATGATTTTAGCTGCACATTGTTGGACAAAAGCCTTATCTGAATTATGCGCTACCTGAATGACTTAAACACATGATCAACGTTGTGGTATTGTTTTGTTCTGTCAGTGCAGTTTTTTTTCCTCCACTGTAAAATGAATATAAATTGTTCAATGTGATCATTTTTATTTTGATAAGGTGTCCCACAGTTGGTGTCACAGATGGGTTGCACTGTTTAGTCATCAGTCCAAATGCACTTTTTAGACATTGCTGATAAATGATAGATGGATACTTTTTTCTTTTTGACTCCCACCACCTCTCTACTGAACTGCGGCCCATTAAGCTTCCTCTACCACATTCCCCGCGTGAGTGAGTGGGCGCTTCACTTTCCTAATCAGTGATTTTTCTTTCCGTTTTATTAAAATTATTAATTAATGCAAGCTGCAGGTAAGAAGACACACACATGCTTGTGAATTTCGTGGATGCAGCACCAGCCCTCTCACGCTTGGTCAGACTATCTTTGTGGACTGATGTATTGAGAGTGCAGAGCGGGAAGGCTGGCCTAGTTTCAGAGGAGAAAAAAAAAAAACACACGTTCATTCATATTGTTGAGCAGAGCTGCGGCGTCTTGTTCCCCCTGGGCTTCTCTTGGGCTCTCAAAACAGGAGAAAGTGTCATTCCTTCACTCTGCGTTTTTACATTAAGGGGAGAGTTGGTTGTACGATACGACGTAGACATTATAAATGACCATTGTTCTGATCAGCACTAGCGTTGATTGTGCCATTTTAAAACTTGTTAAAAACAGAACATAATATCATCACCCCCAGCTGTTGTGGTACTGGTGTGAACATGCTGAAGCCAGTACCAGATGTTTCCTCTCTGACCCATGTGTACATTTGACAAACTGGACTGTTTGTAGTTTCTGGTAGCTGTGCTTAGTGAATGTGTTCACCGTTAAGAAACTAAGAAACTTGGAATAAATTGTCAAATCTGTAAAAGTAAAATAAAAAGAATTCAGCACTGTTGGGTTGTCTCTGGGAGATTATTTCAGTCTTAAAATGTGATTGTTTTATTCATGTAAAAAAAGGCTATGCATTAAAGGTGTTATTGATAAAATTCAGCCACTAGATGTTGCGTTCTCCCTCCACCGTTCTATTGCATTTACTTCACAACAAGTCGTTGCCAGACACTTACCATCAATCTCCGCTATTTATTCATCTTTTCCACACTAACTGATGACCCGGAGATACCACATGATACCAACGTTGTTATACTATTGGCTCACAAGCCTCGTTAGAAGTGGGAATCAAACGTTGGACATCTTCCAGAGAGATAAACAAAACATTAATTTTGGACCCACCAACATTTCTTTTATTAATTCACAATCATAATAATGTTTTTCAAAAAAAAAACATACTTTTATTTGGCACCTTTCTAAAAGCTCTCTGGATGTATTATTTAAAAATATATATATATATTCATCTAAATAAAAATGTTATCAATAATACCTTTCAAAAAATTGAATCTGCAGTGTTGGAGAAGCTGCATGTTGATTATTTTCCCTTCAAATTGTATAATTTCTTCTTCTTTCAGTGACCGCACAAGACCTGAAGACTGCAGGTAATCAGAGCTATATGTAATAGATTACATTCGATGGGATTACACAAATCTGATTAAACATTGTTCACAAAAAGGTTAAAAAAAGATGTCATGGTTGTTTCATATCACGGATAAAATGGCACCTTTTAAATCAGATTTCACAAAGTAATGTTTTTTTTAGTTTATATCACAACAAGGAGGCGATGTAATGTGATGTTGCATCATACAGTTTAAGGGATTTCTAAATATTAAATCTATAATGTGGTCTGGATTAGGCTGTAAATGTAACTTTTCCAGGCCTTGTCGGTATAATGCTGCAGGAACGTATATGGAGCAGAGAGGAGTCACAGCTTAAACTCTTTGCTAAGAAGATTACTGTTCCCTCACTGACAATCCTCTTCACTGGAAAAACTCAACTTACTTCTCCAGAGACAAATACCTGCTGTACAGAGCGGGAGAAAACATCTTCTTGTGAGGTAAGATTTTATCATTGACATGGCTGCTATTTGTGGAAATAATGATGTTTGTGTGTTTACATGTTGGTTCAGTGTTATGAATTTGTTGTGCAGTAGAGAGTGTAGAGTTTATAACTTGTGATACCGGCCTGGATGGAGTTTGTCAGTGGTAAAACTTTACAGTCTCTGCTAAGGTGTTACAAAATGTAATATAACAAAGTGAAGGAAACAACACCTCAGTATGTTATGAAGTTATTGTGTTTTACAAGATGTTGTTATTGAAAAAAAAAATCACAATTCGAAGACAAGTAACTGCTTCAAATTACGGCACAGTGCATATGTTGACTAGTGATGAAATGAAGATTTATGATTTTAAAAAGATCATATTCAATGGTAGTTTGGTTTGTACTGTGTTATACTGTGTGCAGTTCCCAGAATAGCTGTGCTACACTCCTTTCCTCTGCAGCTCAGAGAAGGATCAGGCTGGAGTAGATTACCAACTACTTATCTACTAACACACACACACACACACATGCAGGCCAAGTGGTCACAACACGATACAGAAATCAAAAGAGCCTCAATAAACCAAAACATGTCCAACAGCCTGTATTCCAGCTGATTGAATGAACCTTTATGTTTGTGTCTGTGTCTCCCCACAGGGCGTGTTGGTGATCATCTGCAGCCATGTGTGACCAGACGTTCGTGGCGGCCACTTTTGGCCCCTGCGACAGCTGTTCGAAAGCCAGTCCTCTTATGAACATCTACATTAAGAGCGAGGCCATCAACTACTGCTCCTTCTGTGTGGAACTGGTATGTTTTTTCCTCTGTTTCTCATCACTAAACAGCATGCCACATTGCTTTCATTGGGAACTGTGGCAATGTTTGCAGTATCTGAAAATTATGCTCATACATTTAAATTGAGTGGATGTAGTGTAGATCTAATAAGAGAGACTGAATCCCTACAAACTCATTAAGGTCGGCGAACTGTTTCAACCCTGTTGCCCTGAAGTTACAGGCGTCTCTGACTCTTACGTTTATCTATGAACATATTTGATGATAACAGCAATCTGTGAGGCAGCTGCCAAGCTTCTACATATGAAGGGTATCTTTAGTTTGAGGAGGATCACACTAACACTTTGTGCAACATCTGTTTAACCTAGGACACACCACTCAGCAGCACCTTTTGACATGCAACTGTACTAATGTAGCTTAAACACACACACACACTCACACACACACACACACAGGAAGTCATGAGGACCCTGAAGAGAGAGATGCATGCCACTGAACCCCCTCCTCTTTGTCAACAGCTCACTGGACACCAGTAACTATCCTAAAAGAATTTGATTGGAGGGTTTAAGTGTGTCTAAGTAAAACTCTTTTTGCAAGAAAGGTATAATAAAGTGAAGTAAACTAGTAAAATTGTGATTAAAACAACACAGAAAACTATTTTACAGTGTGTCCTCTGTCAAATGTCTTTTAGATTTAATTTAATTAATGATCCCTTGGGCAAAATCAGCTTTAAATATGCTTTATGCAAACACTGGTTAATGCTGTAGTGTCATTACTGAGCTAACATTTAATCTCATTAATGTCTTGTCTTTAATGTTTTACTCGATATTAAGGTGCCTATCACAAAGCTGTAAGCTGTAAAAATGAAAACAGTATAAGTGCTACATTTAAATAAATGCAGCAGTGGGCTCTATCAGCTGCAGCAGAACTTAGCAGCAGTAGGTAGAAATGGAGCAAATATGATTAAAAAAAAAGTTATTTTTATAAAACTATATAATATATATATACACTATATCCTGGCAGTAGTGCATGAGACAGGCAATCTGGAAAAAAAATCTTGTGCCTCTGTGTCCTCCGGTGCTCCTAATGGCATCTGCAAGATTTCACAGACCGGAGGAAAACAACCAATCAGAGCCGAGCTGGAGCCTTGCCGTCTCTGAGCAGCTGTCAATCTCTTGTGAACTCGGATCAAACGGTCAAACTAGGCAGTGCTGATCAAATATGAATCAATATTCTGTTACTGTAAGGCCTATTTCTCCCATAAAATGTTTTCAGGAACATCTTCTAGAGTACGGTTTAGCTGTAAAATGAGAATGTTTGTTACCTGGAGACCATGGATGTATTAAAAGAACTGGATACAGCGTTGGAGGCGGGTCCCCGGTCATTCCTATGAGAGTTGCTTATTGGCGCATGAAGCCTAAATGGCTCGACTTCTGTCTGGAAAAGTACCCGTATCTTGGCGGATCTTGGGCAACGGGGACATGCGCAGCAGCGTCCGCTCGGTCACATGACTCAGTCACAGGGTCCCAACGTCACGCCGTCGTCACGGCTTGCGCTCCAGCCTCGGTCTGGGTCTCACTCACATGAACGGAGGAAGGGAAATAACTCTGGATTCAGCTATTAGTGCATTTTACAACTTTAAACATTAAACAAACTTAATCTTTTGAATAAGGGCTATTACAGTGTTCGTACTGGGAAGTTGATTCATCTAAAAAAAAATTATCCGCTGAGTTACAGACGTCTCATTCCCAATGTAAGTCTATGGGAAAAAGTCTTTTTGGGCCCAACGGCATCACGGGACTGACACGGAGGTTGCAGTACCGCCATTTGGCCACTACGAAAGTCCGGATCATTGACCTGCACACTCCCTGGGGGCTTGCATGAGACCAGTTGAGAAAATACCAAGCACCGCCCACCAGCTGGAGCACAGCCAATAGGAACGCTCTCTCTCTCTCTGAAATGACCTGTGATTGGCCGAAATCTGTCACTGGCTAGATTATCTAAAGTCTGAAAACAGAGCCATGAGGAGGTGCAGAAGTCTAGTTTTCTCTCAGAACACTTGAATTACAATATGCTGAAAGGTAATTATGGCATTTTTGCCCAATGATGCCAAAAATATTCTGCCTACTTAAGCTTTAAATTGTGGTCCTAGTATTAGAGTTTTTTTTTTTTTTTTTTTTTAAAATGAACTCTCCTACACTAATTGAACTATGTGAATTTATACTGTAGGACTAGCAGTGTGTAAATGTCTGTGGTGCCTGTTTAAATGTGGAGGATGGAGTAGGGGGGCGGGGGGGATGACACACTGAAGCAGAGCACGAGATGAGAGTGACACGCGCGGCGCAGCATCACTGTCGCGCTCGTCCTCCTCTCGCATCATTTCTCCCCTCGTTTCTCTCCTTCTCTGAGTGTGTTGTTGTTGTTGTTGTTTTCCTCTCTAAAGATGGCTTGTCAGGGGCTCACAGCAGGGGAATCCGTGGCGAGCCTGAAGAGAGAGAGCGACAATCTGAAGAAGAAGCTGGAGGAGGAGAGAGGGAAGCTCAACGACATAGAGTGTAAGTGACAACTAAACAACTAGAAACAACTACAGTTAACATGTTCTGTGTGTGTTTATTGAAGATGATGAGATTGTGCATAATATCTTCTGTGAGTCCCACTGCCTCCAGTCTGTGGTGGCATGTATAACCAGCTCAGTAGGCTACCTTTATAAACTGTAGGTAAGGTACAGCAGGCTACTTGTGCTTTCACTTGAGTGTTTACATTTTCTGCTACTTTTTACTTTTCTTCATTTCAGAGTGAAATATTCTTGCACTTTCTGCTCTACTAGCATACATTTATCTGACAGTTACTAGTAACTTTGCAAAATAACATTTTTTACATTAAAAAAAACTAAAATATGATGAATTGTTAAAGATTAACCTGCCCGAAGGTGTATAAAATGCATTAAAGGTCCCATATCGTGCTCATTTTCAGGTTCATTCTTGTATTTTGTGTTTCTACTAGAGCATGTTTACATGCTGTAATGTTAAAAAAAACAACGTTATTTTCCTCATACTGTCAGCCTGAATATGCCTGTATTTTACTCTCGGTCTGAAACACTCCGTTTTAGCTTATTTTGATGGAATTGCAACAGAATAGCGTTGCTAGGCAACAGCTTGGGTCCATGTGTACTTCCTGTCAGCTGATGACATCACATACACTGCAACCAGGAATAAACTGGGACACATTTAGAATGTTTACGTTTAAAATTATGTCAAGGGTCTAAATATTGTATATTTGTGACATCACGAATGGGCAGAAATCCTGACAGCTTGTTTTAAATTCAGAGTTTCTGAATACGGGCTGTTTGTATTTCCCTGTGGATTGAGTGTTTCGATACTTTCACAGTATTTATATAGGACTTAAGCCTGCTTTATAATAAAAAAACATGAAAATCTCACTTTTTTATAATATGGGACCTTTAAAATCAGCTCCAACTTGACTAGCTAGAAATTAAATGCTGATTACACTCTATGTTTAGGCATCTTTAATAATAATCCAACTATATCTTATATAATGATATAGCACAAACAGGCATCGTTCTGCTGCATTTGAAGTACTTTTACTATTGATACTTTGGTGCAATTTGCAGATAATATTTCTGTACTTTTACTTATAAGTAAGATTTTGAATGAGGCACTTTTACTTGTAACGGAGTATTTTTACATTGAGGTATTCCTTCTTTTACTTAAGTAAAGGATCTGAGTAGTTCTTCCACTGCTGCTGACCGTCAAAATTTCTCAAAAACCTTACAAAACTAACTGAATTTTGCGTGTGTGTGTGTGTGTGTGTGTGTGTGTGTGTGTGTGTGTGCACGCGTGCGTGCATGTGTGTGTGCGTGTGTATGTTGGTACCTCAGTGAACCAGGTGGCTGAGAAGATTGAGGTGTTGGGTGCTCTCTCCATAAAGACCAGACGTGTGCTGAAGGGTCATAGCAACAAGGTGCTGTGTATGGACTGGTGCAAAGACAAACGTCGTCTAGTCAGCTCTTCACAGGTAGGCCTATACTGTATACCTGCAGGTAACATGGACACATACAAATGTATATTAAGAGAAATATAGTGCAGTACTGTCTAATATGGTACAATGTTAATTTTACGCTGTGTAACCATATAATATATGGGCTTTTTTTTGTAATGCATATTTTTCTTTTCTTATCTAGGATGGCAAAGTGATTGTCTGGGATGCATTCACTCTTAATAAGGTGAGTAGATGTCTGTGTGGTGCTTTTGTGCATATGTAAGAGATTGTGTTAATTAATATGAATAATAATTAAGGGCTGAATATAAACAGCTTTAGATTCTTTTGAAGAAGAAAAGAACACATTTTTGGACATGAATTAAGGGCTCAAATGTACAGAAAATTAAAGTTCTGATTTTTGATATTCCTATTTGGGTTTTACTTTTATGACAGGGGCCAAATAGAGGAGAAATTTTAGGATATGTTGTAAATTTGTATTTAAAAGTTTTAATTATAACCTCAATACTCAGAAACACACAAACATATTGAATGATTTCAAGATACTATTGCCATCCTTTGATAATGTTTTACCTTCATGTCTAAGGAAATAAATTCTCCACTAGTTTAATACGTCAAAAGGTTCTAAATACTACAATACCCATGAGACTTAGCAAACATGGAGAAGAGTTCAGAGTTGGTAATTGATCTATAGTCCAACAATAAAGTAATTCAACAAGTCCTACAACCTAACCCTTTACACCTTGCATTAAAATGCGTTTTGGTCGATCGGATTGCAATCGGATAGTGTTTAACCACGTGAAAGTAAAGGTGTAAATGCACCCGAAACGCTTTGAGTTAGGATTGTGATCAGATCAGCCGGACCACCTCCGGAGGTGATCAGGGACGCATTGTGACCACATTCAACACAAGTGTAAATGCAATTGCGTTTACAACCCACATACAACAAGTATGTGAAAGGAGAGAAAGGATGTGACGTCCAGTTGTTCGAGCCGGACAGAGCGATCAGATCTCAATCAGATCATGCATATTATTACACGGCTGTGTTGAATACTCGATTGTGATTGGTCAATCACGGCGTTCTGCAGTCTGTAATTTCTTTATAACACTGTTGTTATGTATAGCAGACCGTTGCTATGGGCACAGCTCTGATCTCGGACTCTGTGGCCGACCGTTTTTGTGTCAAAATATTGATTTCTTAAGTAAGTAGCCGTGTAATAAGCGGGATAATGTACAGCTAGCCGGTCATTGTTGTGAAAGAATCCCCTTCAGGGCGATGAGAGACTAGCATCGCCCAGTTGGGGATTCTTTCACAACAATGACCGGCTCGCTGTAAATGTTATCAGGTTAAATCATATCTAGATACAATCACAGTCACACAAAACTGTCTGTGGAAAAAAAATGAATGAGACTTTAACTTTCATGAGCTTGGTTGACCAATTGAACCTACTTCTCTAGTTTTTCCCTTTGAATGCAGGTGCTCATGTTCTCTTCACCATAAGTGCTAGTGTTGAGTGGGAGGGATGGGGGTTGTCATCCTCTGCTGCCATACTCCTCTGAGACACATGGAAATATGCGTTTAAAGATTATCTATCCATCTGTCCCTTGTGATGACTGTGTGTGCCTGAGTGCACTTAAATGGCAGCCAGGATTCAGCCTCGTCTGACCATCATGTCACTTGATGGAGCAGAAATAACCGCTCTGAACATAATCCCTATTAATACTGGTTTACTGCAGCTGTCTGTGTATGTGTGGCTGTCTGTGTGTATGTGTAAGAGAATAGCTGTTTTCTACTAATTAAAGAGAATGTGTCTTCTTAACCAGTAATGAATTACCACAAACACCCTATTCATGTTTTTTCTCCCTTTTGCATGCATGTGTGTGTGTGTTTTCTGTGTGTGTTAGGAACATGGGGTAACCCTGCCGTGTACATGGGTTATGGCGTGTGCTTATGCCCCCTCAGGTTGTGCTGTGGCATGTGGGTAAGTAAAGAGAATTTCTCTTTTTATTGCTTAGATTTAATAAACCGCTACCCTTTCCAATAATCAAAAAAATCCACTACAAAACTGTTAAGTGAAATCATATATTTGGAATTGTTTTAATACAAAGTTATTACTGTTATGAAAGAGAAATATGTTCTAGAGATTTTATCTTATATGTCAATAATTCAACTGACCCTTATTGCTTTTTTTTAAGAACGTCACACTCATGTAGTTATATTTAAAAAGAAATACTGTATAATAGATCCTCATTTTGTGTACAATGGCTACTTCAATTGTGTATGTTTGGTGACTGCTACTGCTATTGCTCAGTGGCACTAAATTAGGTCCTACTGGGAATATGATTTATTCAATATACTGAATCTTACACATAATGGAAGAAATGTTAATTCACTACACTCAGTCATCATTTCTCTGTCAGCCTGGATCAATAAGGCTATATCCATACCCTAAACCCTGAGTAATAATTGTCTACTATTTCATCTTAAACGAAGTGAACCATCATTTAACCTTTTGTGTTTCTATCTCCTTCAAAAGCGGATTGGATAACAAGTGCTCAGTGTTCCCGCTGTCACTGGACAAAAACGAGAACTTGGCTGCAAAGAAGAAGTCTGTTGCCATGCACACCAACTATGTATCAGGATGCACCTTCACCAGCTCTGACATGCAGGTGAGCACCAGTTCAATAACCTGTGAGAAACTGGAAATAAGAGCGTTTTATAGATGAAACTTTCAGAATACATTCTGAAATGATGCACGTTTTTTTTTTTTTTTTGTGGATAAAAGAGTTAACATTGACTTGAATCTGAGAGTTATGGTAGGATCTGAACCTGAAGGGTTTGGTGGTGTTTGGTGGAGCTTGGAGAGGACTTGGTCCAGCTAGGGGTCTGCCATGAGGTGAAGACTACTGTTCACGGTGTTGCAATTTTAAATGAATGCTTGCCATAGCTGGTCTATCTTGTCAATTTCCTGTGAATATATGGAGTATATCTACTCTTTACATTTACCACATTTTGCCCTGACATGCTCTTTTCGCAATTTACAATCTCTACAATTAACAGACTTCAGCTGTTAAACCACCAACATCATGTTAAAGCTAATAGAACCTCATGGTCCCGTTAACATTAACTAGCAAGAGACAAGTACCAGTATTGTGGTGGGAAGAGCTCGTCCGGGATTTTAACCCGAGATGATGGCAAATATATATTATTATTGCTATAGATTTTATACATTTATTCAAAATACTATATTTTAGGATTGTTATTTTGTTGCATCATTATTATTTTTTGCACTGATGTATTATAGTCTATGTCAAGTCAATTTTATTTGTATAACCCAAAATCACAAATCACAAATTTGCCTCAGGGAACTTTATCTAATGTAGGTTTTATGAGTCAGCCATTAACTAGTCTTTTGACTGTTACTTTCTTCTCCCCAACAAGACAGAGGGAACGTAGGGGACATCTTCAACAGGAGAACATGAAGGAAATGGTCTGCGATATTGGGCTTTAATAATGTATACCTCTGGCTCTCAGCAAGGCAAAGGAGCACAGTGACAGAGGACAGGGTGATGGATGGTGGGGCTTAGGAAAGGGGGGCAGAAAAGAGACTGGGGAGGGTGATGGCCCTCTATCCTGGGTGTATTAATAGACACTGAGGGGTCTTTATCTAGGGAAGAGGCCGTTATCTAGGAAAGAGAGGAGCACACCGACCTGAGGGCAGAACATTTAACACATAGACACGCACATGCATGTGTTCTTCCTGACTTTCTCTCTCACGCTGCTTCTCACACACAAAGACACACGCATACACATGAGCACACTGTAACGCTCACAGCCTTTATATTATACCATTAAAATAGGCCATGGCCGTGGACTACATTGAGGGCTCAGAAAGTGTGTTCACTATACACTTTTTTTTGAAAGGCTGGTTCCATGTTTTCAAGCAGCTTTAAAATCTTCTAACAGGAGAGTTAGATAGATAGATAGATACCTTATTGATCCTGAAGGAAATGTAGGCATCCAGTAGCTTAAACAACACATCCAACACCAATACACCTTAAAAAGAGATGAAATCGAATACTGTTTGTGTTGTTGTATCTGTGTGTGTGTGTCTGTCCAACTGAGAATAACATTTAAGTAGTGCACTGGCTTTCAGCTGGTGAGTTTTGATATATAAGATCTGCTGTTGCAGTTGAGTGAGTGAGGCTTTCTCATTAGAGACATTTACATGTGGGATTACTGTGTAATTTAATGAGCCCCTTGCAAGTATTTCATATATGGTAACATGCAGGTGGTGGTAAGCAAAATCAGACTGATGCAAAGGCTCTCTGTTTGATCAGTGAAGTTCCCATCTGTGTATGTGTGTGTCAGTAATTGTGGCTTACTGATAATTGCATTCATGTTGACACTGGAGCTACATCTCAGTGCAGGCAGGATGTGGTGTGTTTTTGTGCCTGAGGTCATCCAGCAGGAGCTCTCTAATCCACCAACCAGCAGGGATCTCTGATGTCTGCATGTGTCTCTAAGTGCCCATAATCTGTTTTCATCAGAGGAATCGCTGACATTTTGGTATTTTGTGTGCTTGTTTGTTTGTGAATACATGATGCGTAGTGAGAGTGAGGAAGTAGTGAAAGCGGATGTTGATGACGCTGTTCTGTTTCTTTTAAGCCACCAGTGAGGTCAAAATGATCAAATGTCCGGCACTAGACTTTTCCCCTGGAAATATTATTCCATCAAGTCAATAATTTCTGATTTATTTTTGGCTCTTTCAATTCTCAGTTTAAAGTGTTAAAATTGAGGAAGGAAAGCAAAGTCATTAGCCAAAGTCATATATAAAGTAGAAAACGAATAACCAACATTTAATATGCATTGTGTAGGTGTTTGCAACAAAATAAATGCTGTTACTTCTCAAGAGTGATAAAAGTCATAGAATAGTATGTTGAAAGAGTAATATATGTCATGAAAAAAAGTCATAGTATAGCATGTCGACAAAGTTCATGAAATATAATCATAGTATAGTATGTCAAGAGATTTCATGAAAAATAAGTCAAAGTATAGCATGTCGTAAAATTTAATGAAAAAAAGTCAGAGTATAGTATGTCAAAGAATTTCATGAAGAAAAGTCATAGTATAGTATGTTAAAAGATTTCATGAAAAAAAAATCATAGTATAATATGTTGAAAATTATCATGAAATATAGTCATAGTATAGTATGTCAAAAGATAACATGAGAAAAGTCATAGTATACCATGTCGAAAAATGTCATGAAAGATAAATGTCATAGTATAGCATGTTGAAACATTTCATGAAAAAAAGTCATTGTATAGTATGTTGAAAGGTTTCACGAAACAAAGTCACAGTATAGTATGTCGAAAAATTTGATGATAAAACATCACAGTATAGTATGTCGACAAAGTTCATGAAATATAGTCATAGTATAGCATGTCGAAAGATTTCGTGAAAAATAAGTCATAGTGTAGTATGTAGAAAGATTTCATGAAAAAAAATCATAATATGGCATGTCGTAAAATTTAATGAAAAAAAGTCAGATTATAGCATGTCAAAATATTTCATGAAAAAAGTCACAGTGTAGTATGTAGAAAGATTTCATGAAAAAAAATCATAATATGGCATTTCGAAAAATTTCACCAAAAACAGTCATAGTATATGTTGAAAATCATCATGAAATATAGTCATAGTATAGTATGTCAAAAAATGTCATGAAAAAAAAGTTATAGTATGTCGAAAAATGTAATGAAAAAAAGTCTATATTAAACCCAATTCAGCCTAGTTTCACCCTTCAGCCCATACATCTTGGAGTTTCCAACAGAATACAGAAATTACCCATCTTCACCCAACAAAGTACCTCTGTGACGTCACTTCCTCCTGTCCTTCCGACAGTGTATGTTTCGCTGCCAGTGTTTGCTCAGTTTTTACTCCACACTTCCCTAAGTAAGTCATCCTACGGTGCTTTCAAAGAGAGAACAAATTCTCCACAATGAGATAAAGTTTATGTCTTACCCTTGCTCCAAAATACTTTGGAATAAAGTAAGCTTCATGTTTTCATATTGTGTGTGGGTGTTTTTGTGCATGTGTATGTGTCCGTTAGATCCTGACCTCCAGCGGTGATGGCACATGTGCCTTGTGGGATGTGGAGAGCGGGCAGCTGCTTCAGAGTTTCCATGGTCACACAGCTGATGTCTTGTCCCTGGACCTCGCCCCATCTGAAACTGGAAACACATTTGTCTCTGGGGTGAGAGAGACAGATAGTGTGTGTTTATGATTCATGACAAAACCCTATATTTGATGGTCCTCTTTGGATTCAGCCTTATTTATGAAACTGACATTTTGAAGAAACTGTATTTTTACAGAACAGCAACAATATTTTATTTCTGTGTGTGTGTTATCAGGGCTGTGATAAGAAGGCCAACGTGTGGGACATGCGCTCTGGACAGAACGTTCAGTCTTTTGAGAGCCATGAGTCCGACATCAACTGTGTAAAGTGAGTACAGCTCTTTGATAAAAAATAAAACAAAAGTATCACAGTGTCTTTCTTATTAAGTAAGTTTGAGATGAGATAGATATGACATAAAACTGTTGTCACACTTCTGCTACTACTATTACAAATAGAGACCTAAATGATATAATTCCACCCTAGATGATCAAAATCCAGAATGAACTAAGGCATTTTACCTACATGTGTGTGTCTGCACACATGCTCAATGTCATAGAAGACATCTGATGCACTCTGCTACCCTTTAATTCTTTGTCTTTAATGAATGAGAGACTGTAGTGCCCTTATCGTAAATCATATTTTAAATTTGGTAAAACTTTGAAACCCCTTAGGTTGAATACTCAGCTAAAAGTATAAAATAACTTTCAAATCTAGCTTTCCAGTTATCTAGGTTTGTGGAAAAATATTTTTATTGAGACCAACTATTGAGTTATTTTAGCCAAATGTACCAAAACACGGAACATAAATCAGCATCAGCCACGTTATTCGTTTTTGTTTTACATTGAGGAGACCGAGATCAAGTTTCAGCCCTGTGATGCAGTTCAAGCAGCAGAATTACTCACTTACTTAAAATGATTAATCAGGTTTCTTTCATATAGTAAACTTGCTGGTGCAGCACTAACCCTCGGTCATTTGTGTACAGGTACTACCCCAGTGGAGATGCATTTGCTTCTGCTTCAGACGATTCCACAGTGAGTCACGTCATATGACCCTGCTTATCAGTTTGTTGTGGTGTGTCTGCTGGTCGTGTCAATATGTCTCCTGTGCAAGATTGTTTAAATTGACGTCCTCAGTGCATGTTTAGAAAGGCAATTGATTTATTGGACTCACTCTGAATCGCTTTCTTGTCGTAATTTGATGACGGGGTGAACTCCGTGATCTCAGTGTCACATTGTGGTACTTGTAGGCTACCTCTAACAGAATAACACATCAACAGAAACAAGTACATACAAATATCAGAGATGTGTGCTGACAAGCTTATTACTAATCCTGACCCTGTTGTTATGATAGACTGTAATAGAGTGGTGCAGGAGTGAGTCCTAAAACCCAGAAATTTGTAATTTTAGCACTTCCGGTTCTCTCGTCTGGAAGTCAATGGGTGTTTAGTTAGATGCCTGAAATAAGGTCTGTGGTTAACACAAGCTTAAGAGATTTTAACATTTTGTTCTATGACATAAAATATGTCAGTAAATATCACATGAATCTCATGAATTTTGAAGCCTTTATGTGGCTTAATTAAAGGTGGTTCATAAAAATTGTGTTCATTTGTGGAGATTATCTTGCTGAACAAAACTCTGTTTGTCACAGAGTTTATTTTCTGCAATAATCCAAAGGAAAAATCCCATTGGCTTTTTGTCATGGGAACCTGAGTGATGCTAACTTCCTGACTGGCCTACAAAAATACGTCATCAAGTACACGAAAACTACTGTTGTCAAATGACCATTGTGTGTCCTGTCTGTATCTGTGTTGTTTCATGTTTATTGTTGTCCCTCAGTGCCGATTCTATGATCTGCGAGCTGACCGTGAGGTAGCCGTCTACCAGAAGGACAGCATCATATTTGGTGCTTCCACTGTGGACTTCTCTCTGAGTGGTAAGGAGTTTGTAAAGCACTTTAAGTTGAATCAACCATTGATAGTGTATTGAATAATATGCATTACTCATCAGCATCTAAAGGGAGAGTTAACAGTTCACGAAAATAATGCAGTATTTAATATGAATAAAGCTATTTTTAATTATTCCGGGAAAAATTTGTTCTCTATTTCATGATTTCAACTAATCCTTCGTCGGTCTCTACTTCCCTTTCTTCCAAATTCCCCACTTCCTCTTTCGTGTACTTTCTCTCCCTCTCGTTTCCTGACGCCCCCAGGTCGCCTGCTTTTCGCTGGGTATAATGACTACACCATCAATGCGTGGGACGTTTTGAAGGGAACTCGTGTCTCTGTCCTGTTTGGCCATGAGAACCGCGTCAGCAGAGTCAGAGTGTCACCTGATGGCACAGCGCTCTGCTCGGCCTCCTGGGACAACACCTTACGGGTGAGCAGGAGTTTCCCTTCCCTTCGCTGTTTTTTTGTTTTTCACATTATTTTGTCACGCATGCAATCACATCACAATATCTGTGTTTAATAAATGAATTTGGAGAATAACGTTGAGCTTTTTAATAATATTAACATCTGAATTGTGATGTTTTTTGTTAGGATTAGGATTATAACTAATCAAGCCAATCCAGTATGTGCTTGGATCATAGAATAGAAAATAGTTTATCGTCTGCTTTTCGCGTACAAAAGCAGACATTTGCCTTTGGTTGGACTATCATATTCATCTGATAATTGTTAATAAATTAGGTTGGGCTACTTACCTGTGACTGAGTCTAAAAGATTTGAGAGTCAAGTGTCTGGTTACAAAAAACGTGGCCAACCATGTCCTAATTTTAACAATTTGAATACATTTATTTTTTTACATTTGCTTTTTTAAAACAAAAAGGGTGTTATGGTTGGTGGGCTGGTAACTACTGTTATGTTTAACCATGACTTCTCTCATGCAGATTTGGTCCTAGAGCTGATATCACAGTTGTGATCCAGTGACGACAGCACCAGCATTATGCGACTGCCAAGACTGCAAGTCCCTGTCTGAAACCGACACTACTGTGTGTACATACAAATCTTCAGTGTGACAAACACACAGAAGCAAAACAAAATAAATAAAAAATCCCTTCTGAATGAGAATATATCATTGAGTCATAACTGTAGGGTTGGTATTCATTGAAGCGACAGTTTCGATTCGTAATCTTTGTTATTGTTAGCTTGATGACTGTTTGTATAATTATGTAAGTGATAATGCTAATGCAGTGGGAAATAACTGAGTGTAAAGAGCCACATGTGTCTGTTCTGCCATGTAGACCTACAGATATATCTTGTAAATTATGTACATCAGTTCACTGTTACCTGTCCTGTGAGAAATATACTGTAGGTGTACACACTGTAATTGCTGTTACAGCGGCACTCTGCCATAGATATAGTCATGATTATCCAAAGGAAGATAACTTTAATGTAGCACAGATTTTTCTTATTTTAATATACATAAACCTCAACAGCTTAGATTAATTTCTTGTGAGAAAAATAAAGCAGATTTTAAGTATTTTTTGTTGCTTTGTTTTTCTCTTCTGCCTTCTGATAACCTATCTGGAAGCCTGGTATGCAGGTGGCGCCAGAACAGATAAAGGTGACCCGAAATGTCTCTGCATAAGAAAAACACAAATAGATGTTTGGTATATCCACTGATTGTAACTGATTGTGCCACACAGGCTGCAGTCTGTGTGTGGCACCGAGGTTGACCTAGATTCAATCCCAATAGCTGACATTTGCATTTCTTCCATTCTGAGCATCGGAGAAATGTAAATGTAGAGAGGCCTGATGATTCTGTCAATGTGGTCTTATGACTGACTTTCACAGACCATTCTGTGTGTGTGTGTGTGTGTTTGGAAGATACTATTCTTAGTAAGATATCCCAAGAAAAAATGTCATCCTGATTTTTCAACAACAAAAAGACAACTAAATGGGCTCAAGGGAAAATGTAGAGTACTGATTAACACTTATTTGGTTACACTGTCTGCCACCAGGGGGCATCGCACTGCATCACAATAGTAACCGCAATGTCTGGCTGTCCTTCCTATGAAAAGTCCTGTGGTGCTTTTGTTTTGTTTTTCTAAGAAATCCCTTGCATAATTTAAGAATACATATCCTTGGAGAAGAGCACATCTCTATCGAGTGCTAAAGATTAGAAAAATCAATTTAAATTGTCACCTGTGGACAGTGTTTGGTAGAGATTCTCAAACTTTGAAGGATCATTTGGCATGTTTTATACTATTTACTGCATATATGTTATATCACAGCTAACAATTTTGCAATCCATGCTGGTGTTTTTTTACATATTTGGATTTGTTTTTTCTACCATTTCAGTCATCCAATGGTTTCCATTCATCTCTGTATGATACACTCATAACTAACTTCAGTTATGTCATCTATCACAGTGAACATCCACCCGATTCGACTGTTATCAGGCCATTAAATAGGCGTTATCAGTTGTATAAGCACCATAGATGTGAGTCATTACGCCTACTATGCCTACTATGTTGTAAAAGTGAAAGTGAAATTTAAAAGCAACACGTTCTAACACGTTGTAAAACTGAATGAAACGTCACGTTTTGAACGCATACAAAAAGGCGTCTTCAGGTTTAGGCAAAAAAACTACAACTTTAGGTTAAGGAAAAAAAAAAAAAAAGGTTTTGGCAACAAAACTACAACTTCTTTAGGTTTAGGCAAAAAACTACAACTTTAGGTTTAGATAAAAAACAACAACTTTAGGTTCAGGCAAAAAAAAAAGGTTTTGGCAACAAAACTACAACTTCTTTAGGTTTAGGCAAAATAAAACAGTTAAGTCGAGGGGAAAAAATCGTGTTTTGGGCTAAATAACTACGGACACAAGGACAATTACGCAATGTCATAATTACTACGGTCGCTGTCGTGTTCTTTTATACCTTCTTTTGGTGATCTACCATGTGAATAGAGGGTAAAACCTACTAATGGGTGTAGTAGGCCCCTATTGACCCACATCTATGGTGCTTATAGCTACTGATGACGCCTATTTAATAGCCTGACAACAGTCTAATCGGCTAGAACATCAAGTCCGCATGTACTTTTATGTATAACTTTTATTATTTAAAATAAAATACAATGTTGGTAGGCCTACAATTACCTCAATATAAAACTCAATTTTTCCAGCACTTGATGTAATTTTGTTCTCCTAAGTGGGAGAATATACGGTATATCTCTCTGTGTTTTCATGACTGTTTGTACAAGTGTGTGTCCTCAAAGCATTATTGATCATATGGTCTCTCCATCTTACACGTCTTCATACGGTCAAAGATCAGCTGTCCTTATCTACGTCATCACTTTACGTATCACACAACAATCCCCTGAGTGTTGGGAATATACATGAACTGTTTTTATATCATTACTAAACTGTGGTGAAAGGCACCAAAAACAAAACTGTCCTACCAATAACTGCACAGGAGGTTGAGTCTCTTCTACAAGAACTGCAGCATCCTCGTTACTTTCACTGTGAAAAAAGAAGAAAAACATATCTGTGTGAGTCTGAGCTCCCTGGAAACCCTGAATTCTACTCGGTTTCAGATGATCAAATTTGTTTCCCCATGCTATCTGGGGGGATTTGTAGTTTTTTTTGTCATCTTGCTTTATCTATTTATTGTTTTATATTAAAACTCCAGCCTCAATTAAAGTTTCTCTGGAATTCAACGAGGGAAACAACTAGAGGGAAACACCAAGGTAGAGAGGAGAGGTTGGTGAAGACGGGAAGAAAAAAGGGACTGATGGCTGTGAGGACAGAGGGGTTTTACCCTGCACAGGAATAGGAAATACCCAAGAATATCACCAGAAACCAAATTAAGGTACCAAACTACCTGAACCATCTGCATTGACTGGCATTAATTTGATTACAAACTCTCTGCATATTTCACTTCCTCATACTGATCACTGAACCGATGTCTGTGTGTGTAGTTTACAAGCTCTGATGTCACACATTGAAAGCGAGAGGACTGTTGGTAATGAATGAAACTTAAAATCACGAGTCTGCTCTCAGAAGCAGTCAACTGAGACCTATATTTAGCTTAGATGGTTAAATGATGATGACATATGAA